>NC_088380.1:706500-1413000 GCF_037993035.2 Macaca fascicularis
TCCTTCTGCAGCCACCCTCCCGGCTCTGGGTTTCTTGCTGGCTCCGTCTGGGTGGCAGGAGGGAGGCCCTGCAGGGAGCCTCCAGGCAGCAGCTTTGTGCTCAGCCTCATTCCTGCTGGCATGCTTTTCTCTGCCCCGGGGTATCTCCTTTCCTCCCTGTGTGCTGGAACCCTCTTGTCTTTGCCCGTTGCTTGGCTCCACTTTCCTGGCTGTGGCTCCTGCGCTCCGGTCCCTGTGGGCACAGGCTCCGATTGGGCCTGTGTGGGGCCGGGCAGGGCTGGCCCTGGTTGCGTGGAGGGCAGAGGGGAGGGCAGGCGGGCAGGGCTGGCTCCCGGGTGAGGAGTTTACCTCTGAAGGGAGCACCGTGGTGGGGAGCACTTTTGCCCCGAGTCCTCCCCAGCCTGGAGGTTTGCACAAGAGGAGGAGGGTGGGTGCTGGAGCAGGCAGTGCGACTGTGTCAACCTCTCGAGTCTCCAGATCTTGCCCCTCAGGGCCCTGCCTCAGCGTCCTGCTGTCACCCCCCCAAGCAGGGCTGTCCCAAGGCATCTTGGGAGGGCAGAGGCAGAACAGGAAAGTGATTTCTCCCACCTGTGTTTTGACTGGGACCCCCAAGCCCCGCCCTGGGCTGTGGCTCCCAATCTCCTCCACACCCTAACCCCAGATAGCCCAAGACTCCTGGGATTCCCTTGGCTTTTCTGGGGATCCTGTCCTCAAGTCCCCCTCCTGCCAGGTGGCCGACACTGGCTGCCCTGCGTCCCCGTTCCCTGAAAGACACTGGTGTGGAATGCAGGCAGCAGCGGCCTGGGAGACACGAGCTCTGGTGGTGGGATGCAGTTGGCCGAACACCAGGCTGAGCAGGGTCCGAAAATTAGGGGAATAAAAAAGTCCCAGGAGAGGACGAGGTGGTAAACAGGAAGGGCAGCTGACTCACCAGCCCAGAGCAGGGGAATCTCACCGGTTCCCTGAAACGGAGCTTCTCAGCTCTGGGGCTGGACGAGCGGCTTCCCAGAGGCCACTGCAGGCCAGGTCATCAGAGGCGCCTGCTCCGGCTTCCACCCTGCCCTGTGCCCAGTGGCAGCCGAGCAGGGCCTCACAAAAACAGCTGTGAGAACAGCCTTGCGTGTCTGGAAGCCCCCAGCCGCTCGGCAGACGGTCACCGGGCCGCGCTGCTGCTCTGGTGTGGTTTCTGGAGAAGCATCCGCAAATTCCTGAGAAGTCCCCAGGAACCAAAGTGTCCAGCATTTGAAATTTAACAAGTGGGGTGATGCTCGTCCGCCGCAGGCTGCTGTCCTAAAGAAAGGCCTAGAAGCCCTTCTGGCGAGGGCTGCGCACACGTTCCTGTGAGGGACACTTTGGGAGAGGATTGAGTGAGGGGGACAGGAGGTGAAGCAAAAGGGATGAGGGTCCCCTTTCCTCCAGCTTCCTCCACGCAGTGATGCTGCCTGGCTCTAAGGGGCCCCGGTATGAAGATTAGGAGGCCATGGGTCGTCCAGAAACTCAGGCCAGAAGCGAAGGTATGAAACACCAGATGGTAACACAGGACCACAACTCAGAGGGCTCTGGGAGCACAAAGCCGGGGTACAGGGGAAACCAGTCCAGGAGGGTAAGAGAGGGATGGGGCAGCGGGGCCCTGCACCCCAGGAGCTGGGGAGTCCCAGCCCCCATGACAAGGCGGCAACCCAGACAGAGGGGCCCCGGGCCTTGGGCCTGTCCTGGCCGGGACAAATGCAGGGTATGCCCTCCTGCCCTGCCTCTGGGCCTGGCACCCTCGTCCTCAGGGGAGGCATGGGGGCTGGAGAGGACGGCCGTGCAGGGACAGCAGGCTGGGAGGGGGCATCCCACACCCACCTCTGTCCCTGACTTTAGAAGTGATGGGGGTGGAGAACCGAGCCCGCATGCCATGGCCGGGGTCTGCGTGTCTGGGGGTACTGAGGTGGGTGGCCCCAGCCTCACCCTGGCACCTGCCGGCCACTGTGGAGAGAGCTCCCTGACGCCTGAGCCTGCTCCTGGCTCTGTTCTGGGCACTGTCCCACAAGCCCCACAGAACACACTCGGCCTCCTCTCCTGGCCTGGCATTTTCTGCGGCTGCTTCGGCCTTTCTGCTAAGAGAATCCACGTTTTACCGTCTGTTGTCGCTGCTGGGCCTGATGTTCCGAAACTCCTTGGAAGTGGCTTTCGTTTCAGGAGTTCATGAGACGTATTTAATAAACAAAGGCATAGCCAGAGGCTTCACTAGGGAGGAAGTGTGCCGGCCCCGCAACTGGCCTGAGAGTGGGCACAGTGGGAGGGTAGCCCAGCTCCCCTTGCACCCACCTGCCCACCCTCTCCCCGACCGCAACCCGCCTCTCCCACCCATCCACAGCCCAGGCCAGTTCTGGGAGGCTGGGGACCCTTGCACAGCGGGGTCAGAGTGCCCAGCTCCTCGACCCCCTCGGAGGCCGCTGCAGGTGTCCGGGACGCACATCGGGCTCTCTGTGACTTTTACATCCCCAGGACTCTCCACCATTTACCCCTGACTGTCCACCTTAGCCCCTGACCGTCCGCGTTAGCCCCTGACCATCTGCGTTAGCCCCGACCGTCCGCGTTAGCCCCTGACTGTCCAGTTAGCCCCTGACCATCTGTGGTCACTGAGCCAGGTACACAGAGCTCTATTCAGTGGTGTTCACTTGGCCCCTGCTCTGCCCTCGGCTCAGCTGGGCTTGGACCTTTGCATCCCAGGCTCTGCCCAGCGGGCGACTTCAGCACGGGTGAGGGTCCTGGGCCTCCCTGGTGGAGGGAGTGTTTGTGCCAGCCCGGGTTTCAGGTGCCATGCGCTGTGAGCGGGGTTGCACCCGCTTGGCTGCGACTCCGTTTTAAGCTGCCGACACTAGGAGGAGGCAGTGCCGTCGTCACGGATGGGCTCGTGTGAGAAGGGCTGGGGCTTGCAGGGCCTTCTGCCCCCAGGCCTGGGTCCTGCAGGCTCCGGAGGCTGTGAGTGGCCCTCAGTGAACTGTGGGTCTGTGTGTGGCCCTGGCTTCAGCAGCCACCCCGGTCTGTTCTGGGTGGATTTTCCCCACCCCAGGTCACTGGTGCACCCCGAACCCCCCCGCCAGCCTGCTCAGCACCACCGTGGCGTACCTCGTTCCTCCCGAACCCCACCGGCAACCTGCTCAGCACCACCGTGGCGTACCTCGTTCCTCCCGAGGACCAAGCAGCCGCAGCTCCCGCTCAATGCCCACCTCTTGGCCTCACGGCAGCTGTCTTACTATTGGTTTCCTACCAGGTGGTTCTTATCCCCAAGCCACCTTCCTTGTCTGCTCTGAGGCAGCCAGGTCAGCACGGAGCCCCCTCGGGCTCTCCTGGGTGTGGAGCTGCGGGTGCAGAGGGACGGCCCAGGCCAGCTCTGGCCCCAAGGTCTCCGAGGCCAGGGCTGGTGGCGCAGGACACACCCAGGGCGCAGGGTCCCAGGCTTAGGGATCAGCAGGGATGGCTCCCCGACCACCAGGACCCCGGCAGGATGGGCCTGGAGCTTCCGCAGGGAGATTCACTGTGAAAACGTCAGCTGCGTTTGTTTATGAGTTGTGACTCTGCTTCTGGTGAAGTAAGTTTCACACTCGGGTGTTTGCATTCAGAAAGCAGATCCCAGTTTTAAAAACCTAAGTTTTGTTCTCTAGAAAATGACATCAACTTTAGACATCAGATTGCCTGCCCAGCACAGCCGTTTGCCCTCCAGTCACAGTGACAGCGGGTGCTGCCCTGATCACTGGAGAGTGCCTGGTGCTGCTGCTCACCACGCCCTCACAGACGCTCACTGTCGCCGTTCCGTCTTCCACAGGAGGAAACCAAGGCCCAGAGAGGTGAATTAACTGGCTAAGGGCCCACAGCAAAGGCGAGGGCGGAGGCAGCATCGACACAGGCTGGTCTCTCTCAGGCAGAAGGGGGCCCAGGACACTGGGTTAATCGAGCGGGGCTGCGGTGGGCCGGGGCTGCGGTGGGCGTCAGGAGGGACGGCCCGGGGGCCGCCGTCTGCCTGCTCTCCCAGGGCCCCGGGGCTTCAGTCGGCCTCCCGCTCTGTGGCCATCCGGCCAACCACCAGCTGCATTCTCAAGAACTGTTTTCAAACGCTGGAGCTGCTTGGTGGAAGAGTCAAGGCTGCGTTTACTGTTTGTGGGATCTATAAACAGCCAGTTATTCAGCTCCCCAAGCCAGAGCGCTGCCTCGCACGCACGCAAGCCCCATGGAGCGGCCCCTGCGAGTGATCTGGCTCCAGGAGGCCGGGCCAGCTGCCCCGACGCCCGCCCGGTGCCCGCTCGCGTGACTAGCCGCCGTGTTGTGGCTCCGTAACCGTGGCAACGGCTCTCAGGGGAGCACAATGCTCCCAACTTCCCTTTACTCCAAGGAGGGGCAGCCAGGGGGCTGTGGAGGGTTGTTCCTTTTCCCTCATTTTCCCTCTGCCGTGACCTTGACAAAAATAATCTTTGAAGTACTTGCCGGCTATTTTTTTCTGCCCTGGAACTGTAAGAGATCAGGATATTTAAAGGGTCTGACAGAGGAAGTCCCGGCTTTCTCAGAACATTTGTCCCGTTCCCTGTGGTGCCTGGGGAAGAGCACGGCTCCGGCCTCACCTGCCCCGGCCTCACCTGCCCCGGCCTCAGGCTCCGGCCTCGCCTGCCCCGTCCTCAGGCTCCGGCCTCGCCTGCCCCGGCCTCAGGCTCCGGCCTCACCTGCCCCGTCCTCACCTGCCCCGGCCTCAGGCTCCGGCCTCGCCTGCCCCGGCCTCAGGCTCCGGCCTCACCTGCCCCGTCTTCACCTGCCCCGTCCTCAGGCTCCGGCCTCGCCTGCCCCGTCCTCACCTGCCCCGTCCTCAGGCTCCAGCCTCGCCTGCCCCGTCCTCACCTGCCCCGTTCTCAGGCTCTGGCCTCACCTGCCCCGTCCTCAGGCTCTGGCCTCACCTGCCCCGTCCTCAGGCTCTGGCCTCACCTGCCCCGTCCTCACCTGCCCCGTCCTCAGGCTCTGGCCTCGCCTGCCCCGTCCTCACCTGCCCCGTCCTCAGGCTCTGGCCTCACCTGCCCCGTCCTCACCTGCCCCGTCCTCACCTGCCCCGTCCTCAGGCTCTGGCCTCACCTGCCCCGGCCTCACCTGCCCCGTTGTTCTTGCGAAATGGCAGGTGTGCCGTTTCCTGACGTTCAGTAACAGCACATAGATGTGATCTTTTTCCCCTTAAAAAAAGTGCAGCCTTAACCTTAGAGCCAAATCCTTTTTTCCATTTGGAAAAGTGATCTCATTTTCCATGGACCATGTTAAAAAAAAAAAAACTTTTGTAGGATTAGAAAGGCAGAGGAAGAGAAAACAAACAGACTCTCGAGATGCATATTTGAAAGATGGGCCCACATGTGTAAAAGTATTTGGCGTGACAGTGCTGGACCAGAAGTCAATCTGATATTGAATCCATATGACACAGCAAACAGCATTTTATGGTCTTTAAAAAAAATTCTGCCTTGTGAGTTAAAATTAAGGTTGCTTTTGGTTGTGACTAATCTCATAAAATCTTTTTCAAGAAGACATTTTATATACTCAAGCCTTGAAAATGTCTTTGGTCTTTGAACTATTATTAGTAGGACATCATCAGTATGTGGCAACCGCTGAATTGGGAAAAGCTGTAGCAGGAGCTGGCGGGCACAGACCCTTCCCGGCAGTGCCAGGAGGGCTGGAGGCGGAGGACCCGAGGCCCTGTGCACCCCCCCAGCCTGTGCAGGCCGGAGTGAGGCCCCTCAGTGTCACCACTGCCCGGCTCAGAGCAGGCGGCTGATGGCAACTCCGTTGCCTTTCAGCAGACACCCCCCAGGCCACACGACCACGGCTGCTTCACGTTCTCACCTGTTTTCTAATGACCCCTTGGTGCACCCCACGTCATCTCACCCTGTCTCTGCCTAAATCCCAGGGGAGGGAGGGGCTGCAGGGGTCTGAGGGGCGGGTGCCAGCCTGAGGCACAGTGGTGGTTTGGGTCCCCCAGTTCCGGACACAGCTGCTGACCCCTAAGATGGGAGCCGCCATACAGAAGGGCGTCGACGCCATGGGTGCCGGCTCTGGGCCAGGCTTTCTGGGTTGCCTGGTGTCTGCATCACCACATGGGAAGGGGGTGGGATTGGCCCGTGGTCCCTCCGTGGCCACAAAGTCCGTGACCTCCATTGGCACCAGCCCAGGGCCCGTATCTTGCTGAGCACAGGCAGGGATGATCCTGGGCCCTCGTGGATACTCCCCACGGCCATCTCCAGGCAGGACAGGAACTCTAGGAGTTCCAAGGTGAAGCTGTGAACCCAGCACAGGCAGGTGCGGTGGCAAAACGCAGGTCAAGTGTGCCTGGCACCATCGTTCCACAGGATGCCAGCTCTGCGGGACACAGAGTGTGATTTAACCCTCACCACAGCCTCTGAGTCACCTTTTATCCCAGCTGGGGATTGCAGGGAAGAGCGAAGTGTCGTGAAGTGATTTCAGCCTTAGATATCTTCCTTCTGGAAGTGCAGCCGCAGCAGCAGTGTTCCCAGCCAAAGCAAGGCGGCAACCAAGCCTCCGCTGACAGGTGGGCGGGTGGGCACGATACGGCATCTACCTACAGAGGGCAGTATTCAGCCTTAAAAACGGTGGGGCAGTAAAAGAGAACTACACAGACAGGACCACACCAAACTGAAAAACTTCTGCCCAGCAAAGGAAACCATCCACAGAATGAAGCGGCAGCCTACGGAATGGGAGGACGCATTTGCCAACCATACGTCTGACAGGCGGGACAGACCCCAAATACATAAGGAACGCAGCCAACTCAAGAGTAAGAAAACAACCCGATTAAAAACCAGGCAAAGGACCTGATGGATGCTTCTCCAGAGGAGACACAGAATGGCCGGCTTGTACGTGGAAAGGTGCTCGGCATCACCAGGCACGGGGAAGTGCAAATGGAAACCGTCAGCGAGCTCATCTTGCACCATCAGGATGGCTGTTTCAAAAAGATGAAGGCAGTCGTTGGCAAGGGTGTGGAGAGAAGGGGACTCGTGCACTGCTGGCGGGAATGTAAATTAGTGTAGAGCGATGGAAGGCTGCATGGAGCTTCCTCGAAAAATTAAAAATGGAACTTCCGTGTGACCCAGCAGTGCCTCTGCTGAGCATTTACCCAAAGGAGCTGAAATCAGAATCAGAGACTCCCTTGCCCCCGTGCTTGTCGAAGCAGTGGCCGCAGTAGCCAGGACGTGGAGACAGCGTGCACGTCCACCAGTGAATGCACAGGTAAAGAAAATGTTCTGTGTCTACACCGTGGAATACTATTTTACCAGAAAAAGAAGGGAATCCTGGTATTTGCAAACCACAGATGAGCCTGGAGGACATGGCGCTGAGTGAAGTAAGTCATGGACAGACAGTTCTGCGTGATCTCACTCATATGTGGAATCTGAAAAAGTGGAACTCATAGAAACAGAGAGTCGATGGTTACCAGGGGCGGGGGGTGGGGTCGGGAGGGGGCTGAAAAAGGAAGGAAGGAAATGGACAGGCGCTGTGGCTTGGATCCACCTAGAGGACCCTGCGGAGTGAAACAAAGTCAAAGCCTGCTTGATTCAGCTCAGATGAGGTCCGCAGTGGAGGCAAATTCACAGAGGCAGAAAGCGGGTGGGACACACGGGGCTGGGGAGGGGAGTGGGGGCACGTGTTTAATGCGGACAGTTTCGGTTTGGGAGGGTGGGAGTGTTCTGAAGGTGGATGGTCATGATGGTTGCACAACGATGTGAATGTGCTTAAGGCCGCTGAGCTCAAAAGGATTGAAATTTAACCACTTAGGTCAGGCACGAGGGCTGACGCCTGGAATCCCAGCACTGTGGGAGGCCAAGGCGGGTGGATCACCTGAGGTCAGGAGTTCGAGACCAGCCTGGCCAACATGGCGAAACCCTGTCACTACTAAAAATGCAAAAATTAGCTGGGTGTGGTGGCGAGTGCAAACCTGTAATCCCAGCTACTCGGGAAGCTGAGGCAGGAGAATTGCTTGAACCCAGGAGGGGGAGGTTGCAATGAGCCGAGATCGCACCACTGCACTCTAGCCTGGGTGACAGAATAAGACTCTGCCTCAAAAAAAAGAAAAGAAAAGAAAAGAAAAAAGTACCACTTAACCACTTAAAAATGGTTAAAATTGTATTTTTTTTTTTTTTACTTTCAGAAGCATATTTGTCTTTATTAAAATTACTGATGCAGAACATTGGATTCCTTATCATTTCCATGGTCTTTGTTCAAAGTGTCTCTTTCCTGAGTCTCTTGAGTTTCTTGATACGCCTTCTCTTCCTTTTTGCTCAAAGGACGAAGAACGCACATTAAAACTTTTCCTCCTTGAACAGCTCGTGGTCTAGATGAGAATGGAGCTATTCCAGGCACAGTCTGGAGTATTTGATGAAATATCCCCCAGGCGCGGTTCGGGGTGTTGGATGAAGTATCTCCCAGGTGCATTCTGGGGTACTGGATGAAGTATCTCCTAGGCACGGTCTGGGGTATTGGATGAAATATCTCCTCCACTTTATTTTCTTTTTTTTCTTTTTCTTTTTTTTTTTTTTGAGATGGAGTCTCGCTCTGTCGCCCAGGCTGGAGTGCAGTGGCGCGATCTCCACTCACTGCAAGCTCTGCCTCCTGGGTTCACGCCATTCTCATGCCTCAGCCTCCCGTGTGGCTGGGACTACAGGCGCCCGCCACCTCGCCCAGCTAATTTTTGTATTTTTAGTAGAGACGGGGTTTCGCCGTGTTAGTCAGGATGGTCTCGATCTCCTGACCTTGTGATCCGCCCATCTCGGCCTCCCAAAGTGCTGGGATTACAGGCGTGAGCCACCGTGCCCGGCCCTCCACTTTGTTTTCTGACTCATCTACATTTTCTCCTTTCTTTATAGTTATTCAAACTTGGTGTTTTTATTAATCCATGGCTGAATCTGTTTAGTCTTTGCGTCCAAATCATGTTGTCCAGCATTTGAAGAAACAGTCAGTTCCTTTGTCAGGGCTGGTCCAGTTTTGGGGTTACCGTTCTCCATCTCACTCAGCCTCCGCCGTTCCTGGTGAGTCTGCATTCCTGTCGTGAGCTGTCTTCTGCAGGCTCCTTTGAACCCGTCGCAGCTCTCGCTCATCCATGAGTCTAATCACATCTGCTCCATGCATGTTCCCAAATCATTACCCTTCTCATCAAATACTTGAATAATTCGCTGACTAATTTTTCTTCCAGTGTTACTAAAAGCTGTTTCACTCTTTTTTTTCTTTTTTCCTTCACTCTGGGTGTCTTCAGTGGTACTAAAGGCTTTTGCATGATTTAGGAAGGAGAGTCTTGGGGCAGAAGCAATAGGGGACCACTGTGGGGTGCTGTCTTTTGCACACTGTGTTTACCAAAACATCTAACACAACTATTTTCAGACTTTACGGTTTGTAGCGTTAACCTCTTTAGAAAAAGAGCAGCCATCCTGTGCGGGGCAGGCGATTGGTACTAAAATGATCATTTTTATGTTATGTATATTTTATTATAATTTTAAAACTTTTTTACAGTTTGGAAAAAACTGTCATAAAAATTCACTCTCTTGGTTGGGTCAGTAATACGAGGGACAAGGATGTCTGATGCCTTGGGGGTCCCAGCCTGGTCACATGAGCTAAAACTAAAGTCCCCAAAAATCCTCCAAGAAAGATTTCTTCCAGCTGGCGGGAGGCTGGATGAGAAGGTGTCATGTTTTTAGGTGAAAATCCGAGGCAGCACAGGACATGGTGAGATGATTATCCAGCTTGCTAATCTGCTGGCAGGCACCACCTGCCATTCCTCCTCCGTGCCTTCGAGTAGCGGGCTCAGTCCGTTTCGGGGAGGCTGGCATGAGGCTGTCTTCACACCCCCTGCAGGGTCCATTTCATGTCGGGCTGATTAATCCAGTTACTGGGAGGAAAACAGTGATTTCCTTTCTGTGGATCTTCCCGTGGATGCATTGGATCCTTTATTCAGTGACATAAACAGCTAAGTCTCAAGTGTTCCATAGCCGCCTCCCCCAGAGAAATGCAGCAGGTCTGAGAAGAGAGCCCCTCGGGGAAATCTGGGCAAACCGAGAGCTTGTAAATAGCCCCGAACGGGTCCAGGCAGATTCACCAGACTCTGCTCGTGACCCAAAGACGTTAGTATGGAACCAACCTTCTTCCTCGGAGCTGCACGGGAATGAAAATGTACAAATACCGCAGTTTATGGTAGCTCCTTAGAGGCTCCCATGGATGCAGATGTCCTGTGGGGTCAATTTCCCTCTCTAGAAACATGGTGGAGTTCAGGGTGACTGGTAACGACGGGCTTCTTGTCTGACGCCAAACCATATAAAGTGTTGGCCTATTTTGTCATCATGGAGCAGCCTGCGGTGTTGCCCGCTGTTTTGTTGTGACAGCTGGGCAGGGGCTTCCTGACGTCTTCCTCCGAGTGGGAGGTGCTTTGTGAGACTTGGGTTTCTTGTTCAGACGCTCAACACAGAGTTCAAATCCCATTGTGAAGTCATCACCTGGCACCTGCACCTCTGTATCCAGAACCAAGCGGGCGGCACACCCTTCAGGTCGGTGGGAGAGAGGGCCTTCGGGTCGCCGGCACCTGACTTTCCAGCAGCCTTGTCCCGCCGCCTGCGACCACCAGCTCCTCCGCTCTCTCCATCGGTCATAACATCTTACTGCTCCCCTCACCCACTGTTGAGTTGATCTTTGACAAGTGTTTATTTTGTATTTTCACGGCACCTGTGACTTTTCTTTTTGGAGACTTTACTGATTGAAAAACGTGGCTTTGCAGCCCAGCAAGCCTCTAGGTCTGAGGCTGCATCCTTCTGGTGTGGCTTTCCTCCTGAATCAGGCGTGGTGTGATGGCATCTGGGGAAGAACACGCAGCCTCTGGTTTGAACTGGACCCTGGATAGTGGTTCAACCTTCCCACACCTGTGACAGCCAACAAGATAGACACAGATGTGTGAAACGCTCTACAGCCACCTGAAGAAGGTAGAAATTCTACAACAAAATTAACTGGGGAAAAAAACCTAGGGAGAAAACAGGAAAGGAAAGGTGTTGCCCAGAAGAAGCCTCTTGCAGTGTGGATGGGAACCTGCCACAGCTGGGCTTGGGCCAGGGGCCCACGGTGTTGCTGGGCACTCGGGCCCCTTCTGCTGTCCCCAGCCCCGCTTCCTTCCAGCCAATGGCTCTGTGAGCTGCCTTTTGTCTGCATTTTTTGCAGGAATATGAAGGGACCAGACCAGGATCGCCCCATGTCAGGAGAAGAGCGTCCCCAATCCCCAGCCCCTACCTCATGGGCTAAATCACCCCACGTGGGAGGCTGGGAGGCACATTTTTGTGTGAGTGAACTACTCTGAACAGAATCATAATTGCACTGGTAAGGAAGAATGGAAAGTTGTCTCAAAATAAAGGGGGATCAGGTGTCTGGTCCACTTGTTTTTAGAAGCGTATTTCAGGAAAACATTAAGAAACAGAAAATACTCAAGCTGGTTAAGCCATTCAAGAGCCTAGAAAGGGATGGAAAGCTGTTCAGTTAATTCTGAGAGGTTAGGAAAACGCTGGTGCAAAAATACGATGCAGGCAGCTCAAAGGAGAAACGCAGCCTCTTCTCCCCTGTGAAACTGCACAAAACAATTCCAGATAAAATAATAGCAACTGACTCCCATCTGTGTTATAAAAGCACGGGCCGCTGCAGTTACAGTGGTCGAGGAGTAAGGTGAGACTCCGATGTTGGGAAATACCCATAAAATTAACTTAGCAAATTAATATACTAAAGGAGGAGAGTGGCAGCTTGTAGATGATCCTGATTAAACAGGCAATAATAGTGTTTCTTAATATAGGCACCAGTTATTGAAAAGCTTATCTCTGTCCCAGTGATTTGAGGTGACACCTTTTTCAGGCATCAAATTTCCATTTCTGCTTGGACCCGTTTCTGGACGTCCCATTCTAGTCCATTGGTTGATGTGTCTGTTCATGCTCCACGATTTAATTATAGAGGACTGACAGTATTTCTTAGATGTTGAATAAGAATCTCCTGTCTTCTGGCTTTTTTTTCTTCCTGTGCTTTTGTA
The DNA here is from genome assembly GCF_037993035.2 of Macaca fascicularis. Taxonomy (NCBI): domain Eukaryota; kingdom Metazoa; phylum Chordata; class Mammalia; order Primates; family Cercopithecidae; genus Macaca; species Macaca fascicularis. The sequence continues at coordinate 718,565 of NC_088380.1, forward strand.
GCTATTGTTGCATATTTATTTTCATATTTAGTATAAACCTCCCAGCTGCGTAATCAGTTTGATGCTATGTTTATTAATTAGTATTACAGCATATTGATAGATTCACTCAGGAGGAACAGGCGTCTGTAGGATGTTGACTCATCTTGTGCACTGAGGTGTGTCTTCCCATTTGTTCAAATATAATTATGCAAGATTGAGGTGTGTCTTCCCATTTGTTCAAATATAATTATGCAAGATTGAGATATGTCTTCCCATTTGTTCAAATATAATTATGCAAGATTGAGGTGTGTCTTCCCATTTGTTCGCATATAATTTTTTGTGCCTCTGGAGATGTTCTGAAGTTTTCTTCATATAGGTTTTGCACACGTCTTAAGTTTATTTATAAGTACTTTGGCTTCTTTGATGTTTTTGTAAATGGGGCTTTATCTACGATTGTGTATCCTAATCTGGCCGTTTTCTAGTTTGTAAAGGTTATGGATATCTGTATGTTAATTTTGTACTGAATTATTTTATTGGGGTTATTTTATTTTATTTTATTTTTTTGAGACAGAGTTTCACTCTTGTTGCCCAGGCTGGAGCGCAGTGGCACGATCTCGGCTCACTGCAACCTCCACCTCCCAGGCTCAAGCCATTCTCCCTCCTCAGCCTCCCTAGTAGCTGGGACCACAGGCATGTGCCTCCACACCCGGCTAATTTTGTATTTTTAGTAGAGACGGGGTTTCTCCATGTTGGCCAGGCTGGTCTCGAACTCCCGACCTCAGGTGATCTGCCCGCCTCAGCCTCCCAAAGTGCTGGGATTACAGGCGTGGGCCACCGTGCCCGGCCTTATCTGGGTTATTTTATCATGGATTCTCCTGGGTTTTCCAGATGTACTATGATGTTGTCTGCAAAGAGAGACAGTTTCACTTCTCCCCAGTCGTTGTACGTCCTGTTGACTTTTCATGTCGAATTGCATCAATCCATACCTGCAATACCATGTCCGATGCCGTGGGAGGGAGATGGCAGGCTGCTGCTTTAAAGGCCCACATGGCGAATATTTTAGGCGTTTTGGGCTGGGCTGTCTCCACCCTTGGCACCCCACTTTGCGGTTGTCGTACAAAAGTATCCATAGACAGTGAATAAACGCGTGGGTATGGCTGTGTTCCAGTGAGGCTGGGTTTACAAAAGCACGTGGCAGACCACAGTGGGTGCCATGCTGGGGGCCATAGTTGCACCCCTTGTATGGGTGGTGGTGGGAACCCCTGTTCCTTGATCTTACTGGAAACACCTGGAGTATCTCCCTATGAAGTCGCTGCCTTAGGAATGAGGTGCACACACACACCTGTTACCTGTGAAGAAGGTATTCAGTAATTCTATTTTCTCGAGCCTTTTTCTTTTTTTTCAGGAATAATTGTTGAATTTCATTGAGGGCTTTTTCACCATATATGGAGATAATCATTTTTCCCCTCAGATCTGTAAATATGGTCTATTACGTTAATAGACTTCCTAATACTGAACCAACTTTTCATCCTTGGATTATATCTGCTTGGTTATTGGTGCATTATTTTCCTAATGTGAAACTGGAGTCTATTTCTTAATATTTTGTTTAGCTCATTTGCATCAATATTCAAAGGTGATATTGGTGTGTCATTTTCTTTTTTAATTTACTCTCCATATCAGAGTTAAGTGTCAATGTTACACTTCTTAAAAGGACTAGAAATTTTCCTTCACTTTCTGTGCTCTGGAACCATTTACGGGGCATTGAAATTATCTGATCTTTGAAGATTTGGTGGAATTCCATGTTACAACCATCTGGGCCAGGTGCATTTTTGTGGGGGTAATCCCTTGATAACTTTCTCTATTCCTTCTACAGGAGTTGATATTTTAAGCTTGCTATCTCTAATGGAGTCAATTTTTATAAATTATGTTTTCCTAGGGAAATATATACTTTAGGTTTTCAAATGTATTTGTATATAGGTCTTTCTCCCACTTTTATTCAATCACTTGCCCTCTGCCACACCCAGGGAACCACTTTCTGATATTTATTACTGTAGATTAGTTTGGCCTGTTCTTAGGTGTCATATAAATAGACTCTTAAGTTAATGAACTTTTGCATCTGATTTTTGTTTAACGTAGTGTTTTTGCAATTCATTAATGTTTTTGCATAATCAGTAGGTTTAAAAATTTTTTAATTGTGTAACAGTATTCCATTTTATAATTATTCTGCAATTCATTTATCCATTATCCATTATCCATTTGATAGTTGCTAGAAATAAACCAGCTTTATTTCTAGCTTTTGATTATTATGATCAAGGCCACTGTGAACATCCTTGTTCCAGGCTTTTTGTGAACGTGCCCATTTCCCTTGATGAAATACTAAGGCTGGAACTCCTGGGTTGTAGGGCAGATGTGCACTTGCCTTTATGAGAAACAGCAGGACAGTTTTCCAAAGTGACTGTAGCATTTTACATTCCCACCAGTCACACTCTCGCCCTTCAGTATTCCGTGCTGTCGGTCTTTCTGACAGTGGCCACCCTGGAGTGTGGAGCAGCATCTCGATGAGGTTTTAACTTGCACGTCCCTGGTGGCTAAGGATGCCGAGTGTATTTTCATGTGTATGATGGGTGTTACTCTATCTCTTTGGTAAAGTATCTGTGCAAACATTTGTCCCATTGTTTAAAATTTTTTTTTTTAAATTGTTGATTTGTAGCAGTTCTTATAGATTCTGGATAAAGTCCTTTATCAATGTGCTGTGCATATTTTTTCTCTGTGGCTTATCTCTTCATTTTTTACGGGCATTTTAAAATAAAGCCCAATTTATCAAGTTTTTTCTTTACGGGTTAGGGTTTTTGTATCCTACCCAGATCCACCGACCTCAAACTCGTGAGGGCATTTCCTGGGTTTCTTCTGGAAGCTTTGTGGTTCTGGGCTTTGTGTTTGTGTCTGTCATAGGTCTTGAGTTAATTTTGTGTGTGTGGCATGAGATAGGAGTCGGGGTTCATTTTTCCATACGAATCTCCAGCTGTCCCAGCCACGCTGTTTCAGACCTTCCTTCCCCACTGACTGACCTAGTGCCTTGGCTGAGGGTCAGCTTGTCTAGCCTGACCTTGTCCTGCTGACCAGAGCTTTATAGGAAGCCATGAAGTCAAAATAATTTCCACAATTTTGTTCTTTTTTTTAACAGGATTTCTTTTTTTTTTTTTTTTTTGAGATGGAGTCTCACTGTGTCTCCCAGGCTGGAGTGCAGTGGCGTGATCTCGGCTCACTGCAAGCTCCGCCTCCCGGGTTCACGCCATTCTCCCGCCTCAGCCTCCCAAGTAGCTGGGACTACAGGCGCCCGCCACCACGCCCGGCTAGTTTTTTTTTGTATTTTTAGTAGAGACGGGGTTTCACCGTGTTAGCCAGGATAGTCTCGATCTCCTGACCTCGTGATCCACCCGCCTCAGCCTCCCAAAGTGCTGGGATTACAGGCTTGAGCCACTGCGCCCGGCTTAACAGGATTTCTTTAGCAAGGCTAGTTCTTTTGCAATTCCATAACTATTTTATTATTTTATTATTGTAGAGACAGAGTCTCACTCTGTCACCCAGGCTGGAGTGCAGTGGCGTGATCTCAACTCACTGCAACCTCGATTTCCCAGGCTCAAGCAATCCTCCCACCTCAGCCTCCCAAGTAGCTGGGACTACCGGTGTGCACCACCATGCCCAGCTAGTTTTTAAAGTTTTTGTTGTTTGTCTTTTGTAGAGATGGGGTCTCACTATGCTGCCCAGGCTGGTCTTGAACTGCTGGGCTCAAGCAATTCTCTCACCTTGGCCGCCCAAGGTGCTGGGATTACAAGCATGAGCCACCACGCCCAGCCATAAAAATTTGAGAATCAGCTTGTCACTTTCTATAAAAAGAAAAAAAAAAACCTTAAAATTATGATTGGGATTGCATTATATCTACAGGTCAATTTAGGGAGACAGGACAATCCTAACTACATTGAGCCTTTCAGTCCAGGAACACTGTATATCTCTTAGTTTATTCAGGTATTTTCTCAGTGATGTTGCATTGTTTTCAGTATACCAGCCTTGCACATCTTTTGTTAGATTTATTCCTAGGTATTTTATGTTTTTTGATTGGGGCCTGGAGTTTTCTTTGTGGGAAAGTTTTTTTTTTTTTTTTTTTTTTTTTTGAGACGGAGTCTCGCTCTGTCACCCAGGCTGGAGTGCAGTGGCCGGATCTCAGCTCACTGCAAGCTCCTCCTCTCGGGTTCACGTCATTCTCCTGCCTCAGCCTCCCGTGTAGCTGGGACTACAGGTGTCCGCCACCTCGCCCGGCTAGTTTTTTTTTGTATTTTTTAGTAGAGACGGGGTTTCACCATATTAGCCAGGATGGTCTCGATCTCCTGACCTCATGATCCGCCCATCTCGGCCTCCCAAAGTGCTGGGATTACAGGCTTGAGCCACCGCGCCCGGCCTGTGGGAAAGTTTTGATTAGAAATTCAATTTAGGCCGGGCACGGTGGCTCAAGCCTGTAATCCCAGCACTTTGGGAGGCCGAGACGGGTGGATCACGAGGTCAGGAGATCGAGACCATCCTGGCTAACACGGTGAAACCCCGTCTCTACTAAAAAATACAAAAAACTAGCCGGGCGCAGTGGCGGGCGCCTGTAGTCCCAGCTACTTGGGAGGCTGAGGCAGGAGAATGGCGTGAACCCGGGAGGCGGAGCTTGCAGTGAGCTGAGATCCGGCCACTGCACTCCAGCCTGGGCGGCAGAGCGAGACTCCGTCTCAAAAAAAAAAAAAAAAAAAAAAAGAAATTCAATTTATTTAATAGATATTAGGTTATTTAGATTTTCTAGTTCTTCTTATATCACTTTTGTTAATTTGCATATTTCAAGGAGTGTTTCCTGTTTCACTTAAATTGTTTAATGTGTTAACTATCATTTTTAGTATTTTCCTACTATCCTTTTAATATTTGTAGGACCTGTAGTGATGTACTTTTAAACTCCTGGTGTCAGTGATTTCTTTTTTTTCTTGGTGAGTCTTGCTAGCAGATTATCCGTTTTATTAATCTTTTCAAAATTTTCAAAAATTCGAGTTTTGGCTCTGTTAATGGTCTCTATTATTTGACTGTTCTAAGCCATTTTCATGGATTTTTGACTCTTACCTTTATTTTTTCTTTCCTTTTCCTTACCTTAGATTTAACTGACTCTTCTCTCTCTAGTTTCTTGAGGAGGGACTACATACTTTTGAAACAGTCATTTTAAGCTCACTGGGATTTGATGCTGACTCTTTTGCTTGTGTACAATTGGAAGTTTGTTACACTTCCTGTGTCCTCATTATGATGCAATTTTGGGTCTGTGTAGCCGCACTTGTTCTTACCATTCTCCATCATTTTGTGGAATGTGCGGGGAGAATTTGGATTTAGGTAACTGCCATTATCCTTGGCTGCCTGGGAGTCTTCAATACTGGTATTTCAAAAGCTCTTAGAAATTGATATTTATAAACCCTAATAGAAAAATTAGCACATGACATACATAGGGCAGTTTACCAAAGAAGAAATACAAGTTACCAGTGAATGTAGGAAATGTGTTTCAATCTCATTAGTAATCAAAGAAATGAAAACTATAACGGTAAAATAATTTATCTCTTTTCAAAAATAATATATCTGTTTTCAAATTGGCAAAAATTTCAGAAAAAGAAAGGAAAATAAAAGTACCCAACATGGTCCAGATTTGAGGAAATTAGTGTATAATATACGGCTGATAGCCACAAACATCATGGGAGTCTCCGAATGTCTGTGTTTTAAAGACACAGATGGAAACATTTATGAAAGCCGTGTCCAGGTGACTCTGCCCCCTCACCCCTGCCTCACGCAGGATGTGAGACTGGGCGAGACATTCCACCTGGTAGCCTGTGCTTGCTCAGTGCCAGCGGCCGTTGCTGCCGTGGACAGATCCTGCGGCTCAGAGGCCACCGTCTTTCCTGCATCCTCACCAGTGACGGCCCCGGGAAGCTGCTGCAGGGTGGGGCTGCGCGGCTCGCTTCTCAAATAAAGGAAAACGTCACATCAAGCACAGCACAGCCACATCCTTGCCTTCTCCATCTGTTCCCTCCAAAATCCCACAATAGTTACGGCTGTAACTAAGATGTAATAATCATACAAATATTGTGAATAACATACACGGCTGAATTTAACATCAAAATGAAATGAATTTCTAGAAAGTATTTTAAGATGCCATAGTTAATGTAAGAAAAAATAAAGAACTTGCATACACTAACAATAAATAAATCAACGTGGTGTTAAAATCTGCCCCGTTTCATCTACCATCTCCGCAAAATGTGCCCACACTAGAGGGTCTTCAGAGTGAGGTGGACCAGGCCTTCCAGAAGCACATCACCCTCATCTTAAGTGGGTCCAGAGAATGGAAGGAAAGGGGCAGGAGTGACTCATGTCTTGATGGTTGTGTATACCGTGTGCAAAATACGCAGAGAAACTACAGGCCAAGTTTAAACATAGATGGATAACCCCTAAGTGAGATTAATCAATTCCAAGAGCATATTAAAAAGTCATGATTAAAGAAGCTTACCTCATAAAGTACAAGAATGATGCACCATCAGAAAATCTGTCAATCACACACAAAATAAAAATTGTGATTGTTTCAGTAGATGCAGAAAAACACTGATGGAGTTCAATATTTTTCTCTCTCTTTTTTCTTGAGACAGAGTCTCACTCCATTGCGCAGGCTGTAGGGCAGTGGTGTGACCTCGGCTCACTGCAACCTCCACCTCCCGGGTTCAAGCAATTCTCCTGCCTCAGCCTTCCAAGTAGCTGGGATTACAGGTGTGCACCACCACACCCGGCTAATTTTTGTACTTTTAGTAGAGACGGGGTTTCACCATGTTAGCCAGGCTGGTCGATGGAGTTCAACATTTTTCATAATAAAAATCCTTAGAAAAGCAAAGAGTATTCCAGACAGTGTGTGGAAGGAGGTACATGGGGGGAAACGTCTGCAGAGGAAAACGGAGAGCTCCTGCCTTGTCTTAGGTACCAAGTCTCACTGTCGCGCCAAGACAAGGTGCATATTTTATAACACATAATTTTATATTTATTAGAAAAGGGAGGCCAGGCGTGGTGGCTCACGCCTGTAATCCCAGCACTTTGGGAGGCCGAGGCGGGCGGATCACAAGGTCAGGAGATCGAGACCACGGTGAAACCCCGTCTCTACTAAAAATACAAAAAATTAGCCGGGCGCGGTTGTGGGCGCCTGTAGTCCCAGCTACTCGGGAGGCTGAGGCAGGAGAATGGCGTGAACCCGGGTGGCGGAGCTTGCAGTGAGCCGAGATCGCGCCACTGCACTCCAGCCTGGGCGACAGAGCGAGACTCCGTCTCAAAAAAAAAAAAAAAAAGAAAAAAAAAGAAAAGGGGCCGTGTAAACCATGGCTACCTTCTCATGTTGCCTGTTAACTTGGAGCCTGTGACAAAATGGTAATAAATAAACAAAAAGTGGGCATTTCTAGAGGTTATGAATATGGACTACAAAACAGAAGAATATTGTTGAAAATTTAAGCAAATGATGCTTGCACTTTTTCATTTTGGGTGAGCCAATTTGATTTTTTTTTTGTTTTTTCTTCTAGTCTCTTAATGGCTTTGCTCTGGTCGTGAGTGCAGAAGGGACGATATTTTATGCGTCAGCAACGATCGTGGACTATCTGGGCTTCCATCAGGTAAATGAAACCAGAATAACCCTCCAGTCTGTTAAGTGCTAGGCTCTCTTCCCTTTGTAAATGTTTGTTGTCTTCAAGGTTTGACAAATGTCTAAAATCGGGTTTGTCCTATCACTGAACTCTTACCAGATAAAGATCTCCACACTCCAGCTTTGTCCAGGGCAGTGTTTCTTCCAGCCTGGGTTCGGGGTCTCGGGGTGAGGCCGCTCAGTGTCGGGGTGTTCTGGTCTAAGGGAGCCGCGGCGCCCGGACAGCAGCCTGGTCTCCTCTGGCTCGGGCACTCCGCTAGGTCCCCTGCCCCAGCAGCGCCATCCCATTCATCCACTCCCAGTCAACGTCTTAACGTCTTCCCGGTGCACTCAGGACACAGCTTGTTCTGGAAATGCCCTTCCTGACGTGGGAGTGGTTCGCTTGGAGTGCTGCCCAGTCAGCCCCAGGTGGATGACTCCAGACTTCCAGGCCGAGAATGGGGTTGAGGCCTCGTCAGATACCAAGCCCTGGAAGGGTAACTCACCCAGGAAAAGGTACGATAAAAAAATCCCACCCGGTCAGGCGCAGGGACTCACGCTTGTAATCCCAGCACTTTGGGAGGCCGAGGCGGGTGGATCACCAGGTGAGGAGATCGAGACCAGCCTGGCCAACATGGTGAAACTCTGTCTCTACTAAAAATACAAAAATTAGCTAGGTGTGGTGGCAGGCACCTGTAGTCCCAGCTACTAGGGAGGCTGAGGCAGGAGAATAGCGTGAACCCGGGAAGCAGAGGTTTGCAGTGAGGTGAGATCGAGCCACTGCATTCCAGCCTGAGTGACAGAGTGAGACTCCGTCTCAAACAAACAAACAAACAAATCTGACTCGAGGCCAGGAGGGGAGCAAGGGAGCTGTTTTTCTGTCTCGAAAGGAGCTGGGGTCCCTCACGGAAAATCAGATGCCGGTTGTAGAATTAAGATTTCTCCCACTGCACGGCAAGGACTCCCAGGATCTGGATCTCAGGCATACTGCAGACTGATGAGATGACTGGAGAACCCAAAGAAGCAAAAATGGGGCCCTTTATCTGCACTTTCACAAGCCAATCCCACAAAAATACCCACCCTGCAGATGAGCTCACGGTGCGAGTAATAAACCCAAGGAAGCCATAGATGGTGAGCAGGAGCCAGCAGACAGGTAAACAAACCCTGATTCCTGGAAGAACTTAAGGAACAAAGCCGTCCAAAGGAAACTGGCAAACAAACAGATTTAAAACAATAAAAGATAAAAGCAGCAGTATAAAGAAAGCACAGCATATGATGAAAAAAATAACAGATATGTTTGAGAAAGATCAAAACAAAACTTTGAAAAATAGAGAGTTGTGTATTAGGGTTCAGTCTGGAGACAGAAACTCTGCAGAAATTTGAACAGTTTTATAGAAAGACTTACGATGGGTTTAGTGTAAGGAAGTGTTAACCAGTAGCACCAGCTCAGCAACAAAGGACTAAAAGGACTCTGAGGACACAGATACAGCAACAGAAGGTCAGCAGTGTGCACAGGGCCCAGGCAGGGGCCATCTTGGAAACCCCAGCCCCACTGAGGCTGAGAGCCAGACCCTCGGTGGCACAGGCTGGGGCCATGACCTGGGCAGTGGAGAAGTTCCCAAGATGTTCAGGCCAGGGCTGGCTGGTAGGAAGCTTCCCTTTGGGACCCAGGTGATATGCGCACCTGGAGGCTGCTGGGCGCTGGGGGAAGCTGTGACACTGCGGGGTGCACACCGGTGGAGCGGGAGGCCCCAGGGGAAGCCCTGCCCCCTGCAGTGCCCAGCACCTCTGCCTGTGAGGAAATGGTCCCAGAGCCAGCATTCACGCCGAGCGAGAGGCAGCACATGGGGTGATTAAAGTGAAAAATCCCCCTGCTCAGGTGGGAAGCCTAGGGCTGAATCCCCCCGTCAGGTGGGAAGCCTTGGGGCTGAATCCCCCTAGTCAGGTGGGAAGCCTCGGGGCTGAATCTCCTGGTCAGGTGGGAAGTCTAGGGGCTGAATCCCCCCAGTCAGGTGGGAAGCCTCGGGGCTGAATCTCCTGGTCAGGTGGGAAGCCTATGGCTGAATTCCCCCCGGTCAGGTGGGAAGCCTCGGGGCTGCATCCCCCGGTCAGGTGGGAAGCCTCGGGACTGAATCCCCCGGTCAGGTGGGAAGCCTCGGGGCTGAATCTCCTGGTCAGGTGGGAAGCCTACGGCTGAATCCTCCCGGTCAGGTGGGAAGTCTAGGGGCTGAATCCCCCCGGTCAGGTGGGAAGCCTACGGCTGAATCCCCCTGGTCAGGTGGGAAGCCTTTAGGGGCTGTGCAGGGCAGCAGTCAGTGGAAGCCACAAACCACCCCGCTCACCCACACTAGTCCCTGACAAGTCATTAGAATTCATGTCTGCCCAGGCCCTGAGGCTGCACAGAGTTGTATCCAGTTTCCATGAGAGCCAGGATTTTGAATTTCCCCACAGCTGAAGTCACTGCTGCCTGCTGGTGACTCTGCAAAGCAGCTCCTCTAGTCTGCCCCTAAGTCCAACCTCCTGCCTCTGAGCCCAGGCCGGTCTCCCTGTGAACTGCAGGGACCGTGTGACCGCTGGGCTCATTGCAGTGAGCTTGTTTTCTGCACCGTGGCTCTCTCTGCACACTGGATGCCTCCTCCGGATGGCCTCTCCCCCAGCGTCCACGTGAAGGTGCAGCTCGTCAGCACACCTGGGCCGGCCCTAGTGGAGGACGCAGGGGGACATGGCTGTGTGCAGGGCGAGGAAGCACCGTGCAGTGGGCATGGCTGCCAAGGGGTGTCCAGGCCACTGTCCTGTTGGGAACGCAGTGCAGGTTGGAGACACAGCTCTGCTGTCCCAGTAGCGACCTCGATGGCTCTGAGCCTCATTTCCTGTGCCCACACCATGGCCAGCAGCGGTGTCTGCCTGCCAGGCTGTGGCCAGACCACAGGGCCACTGAGCAGGGGAGTGCTGGAAAAAGCCCTGGTGCCGGGCGCTGCGTCTCCCACCACAGAGGGACATCACTCTAGGCGGCTGCTGTTGACACCGCGTGACCACAGGCTTTGTTGAGTGTGCCCTAGTGTCTGTAGTTGGGGCACTTTCATCTCCTGACGTGCCCTATGAGAGGGGACCTGGAGTGACGACTGGTGGGTCCCTCATTCCCACAGATGGCACGAGCATCTGGGTAGCCACCCGGCATCCTCTTCATCTCCATCTTCTGTGCTCCAATCCCATGGAGCTGCCCGTGGGATTTTTCCTTTACACGCAGAGAGCTGTGGAGTGAGTCCGTATGCGTTTGCTGGGCTTTGGTGCATCCTTCACTGAACAGGGGAGCACTCGAAGGACAGGACATGGGCAGACATGAAGGTGTGGCTCGGTGACTCTGTCAACCTAAGCAGAGCAGCTTCGGCGTGGTCTGTGTGTGCAGGGCCTGAGTCTAGAGACGGCCGCTTGCTCTGCCTTTTGCATGCTCAGAATCACCGTCAACTCTAGTCACTGCATCCTGAGCTGCCCTGAGTTCTCCAGTCGCACCCAGAGCCGCTGCCTTTAGCCATGGCTCGATGGTCTCACCCCGGGGTTCGGCTCTGGGGACAGGGGCAGGTGCCGTACAGAGCAGCTCTGATTCCAGGTCAGAGCTTTTGCTAATTGGGCTTTCTGTTTTCTTGGCGCTTGGTCATTTCCCCCCAAGCATGAGAAGTTAAAAAAAGAAAAACGTTTCGCCTTGATTGTGAGGAAATTGGTTCCAAATGCCATTAAGTCAGGCATTGCCTCTAGTTTATGCAAAATATCTCATGAAAATATTAGAACAGCTTTGTGCTTGTGTGAGTTTATTGTGCAAAACGCTTTACAAAAAGTCAGGAACCAATTATTCCCGGTCACAGCGTGAGTGCATGATTTCAGTGTCTTCAAGCTCAGCAAGCTTAGTGAGGAATAAATGGCTTTAGGTGTATATTTTAGTTGCCATTGCCATTTGTTGATTCAAGAAGTTGTTCGTTCTCTCAAACATTAGAGCTCGTCAATCAGAGCAGTTAGAATCCCACAGGCATGGTTAGCCGATGTGTGCAAGCTTTTGCACAAAAAGGTAAAAATGTTAGCTGCTAGAGTGAGCAGCATATTAAAATTGGAAATGATTTTGTTCTAAACTCCCTAAGTGGTGGTGTAAAGCTAAAATAAAGACTGTCTTTACTTGATGAAAGGAGGGTTTGTTTTTGTACGATTTGGATAATGTTAATGTCGTGCTCTCCCCCTCCCACTTCTCCCACCGTGTATCTTGATGTCACTTTGTAGGAATCAGACTTTAAAAGATTAAGACAGACTTAGGGCAGACATGCCACACTGATGATTAAAACACAGAACTTTGTTTCCTCAACCTAAACAGGATTTACGTTTCACCCTGTCTTCAGATTTGCCTCAGTTGGAGAACTCTTTCCAGCTCTGCTGCGCACGCCTGTCTTGAGCAGCAGCCCTTTCTCACTTGTTGAATTCCCTTTCGTTACCTGACTGCGGGGTTGGAGATGATGGATGAGGCACTCGGGCAGGCCTGGGGCTGCTCAGGGAGGGTGCTGGGGGTTCACCTTCCGGGGGCCTACAAAGCTCAGGGTTGCCTGTGGAAACTCATGCGAGGACCATTTCGGTGTGGGGCAGCATGGGGTCGCCAGCACGGGGCTGCGGCTGCTCTGGTGCAGGAGGAGGCGCACTCCGCGGTGAAGAACTGGAGAGTGAGCGAGCTCCGGAAGATGCAGGGCCTCATGATCTGGTGCAGCACCAGCTACTGTGAGGACAGCCGGGTGCCCATGCAGCAGGTGCACCCAGGCCTCCAGCACTGCCATGTGTCTCTGGTGCAAGCCCAGGCCTTGGTGACTGGTGAGTTGGAGAAGTCCCAGGACCGCTGGGCTTGGGGCACCAGGCCTTGCAATGACAAAGCCGGATTCCCAACATGCAGGGAGTGAGGGCTCCAGGTGAAGCAGCAGCTGCCAGCCACGTGACCATGGTTGCAGATGACCTCGTGTGCCTCACCCTGACCATGACCACAAAGATGGAGGAGGCTCTCTCTTCTACTGGGAAATAAGTCTTTGCCTGTGGCCGTTGGGGCTGAGGGCAAGCATCTATTTTTTAAAAGGAATGGGAATTTTTTTTTCTTTTTTGTTTTTTTGAGACAGTCTTGCTCTGTCATCCAGGCTGGAGCGCAGCGGCACAATCTTGACTCACTGCAACCTCTGCCTCCTTGGTTCAAGCAAGTCTCCTGCTTCAGCCTCCTGAGTAGCTGAGATTACAGGTGTGTGCCACCAGACCTGGCTAATTTTTGTATTTTTAGTAGAGACAGGGCTTCACCATGTTGGCCAGGCTGGTCTTGAACTCCCAACCTCAAGTGATCCGCCCACCTTGGCCTCCCAAAGTGCTGGGATTACAGGCATGAACCACTGTGCCTGGCTGGGAGTTTTAGTCTTTTAAGCAACATTTATAAATGAAGAAATTAGGGATGGCAGCAAGTGTAAGGGGAATGTCGGTTGCCTCTGGACACTGGTTCCTCTGCGTTTCAGTTTTAAAAAGCTGGCACTAAAACGTGTCAGAGCTCACACAGGAGTGTTTGGAGCCGTGTTTCCCATTGTCCTGGCAGAGCCGGGGCCCTCCAAGGTGCCCAGCTCTTACTGCACGGGGACCAACAGGCTGGCCGGCAAGAGCTGATGGGGTTGGTGTTTCTGTTTGTTGCCAACCCCATTTACCGGAAGTGTCCCCACACCATTTTCCATAAGCTGTGAAACAAATGTCGTAAGATCTCTAACTCAGAAGGGGAAAGAAACCTGGGTCTTTGTTTCCTTGGTTTTGTGTTACGTATGCCCGGGTGGAACGTGGATTTGTGTTACGTATGCCCGGGTGTAACGTGGATTTGTGTTACGTATGCCTGGGTGGAACGTGGATTTGTGTTACGTATGCCCGGGTGTAACGTGGATTGGAAGATGTGGAACCCAGAGGTAGAGTGGTTTGGATAAGAACTCTGAAACGTTCCTTGTGGATCCCCTTTTCTGGCCATCGGGTTGTGGATGTGTATTTGTTAAACTTCTCACACGCTGCGTCCTTCAGCCTGGAGACCCTGCGGAAACAGGAGAGGCGACGCCGCGGTAGGGGACGCCATGGTGGTTATGTAGCTAAGCTCCCTCTGACGGGCCCTGAGGCTGCCGCCATAGAGCAGCAGAACCGTGCAGTTCCTGGAGGAGAAGCGGGTTTTGATTGCGAAATATTCCAGTATCCGGAGTGAACACTAAAGGAGGAGCTGTGGCTACTTGATGATAAGAGAGCTGTGAAGTCCTGGGTTTGGGAAATCCTGTTTTCGTGGAACAGGATGGGATGGAAGCCTAAACCCCGCATTGCTTTCTAGCCCCTGAATTAACAGAGCCCTAGGAAGACAATCCCCTGGTAACAGGAAGTCAAGGAGAAAGAGGGAGCCCTGAGGCTGGGAGGAGCTCACCAGACACTGGCTGCCGGGGCATTGGCAGCTGAATGGAGGCGGCGCTGCAGGCGCTGGGCGAGCTGCATCCCTGCAGGAGGAAGCCGGTCTTGAGTCCTGGCTCACACCACAGACAGCTTCAGGGCATGATGGAAGTTTCCAGAAGTAACAGCAGAGCTAGATCTATGAGGAAAGATTTCTCAGGAAAAAGCCCTCCCCACGCAGAGAGGACGGTGGGTTGGGCCTCGTGGTGTCCATCAGGAGGGCAGGATGGCAGTGGGACACCTTGCATGAAAGGCGGCCCAGAAAGGACTGGGCAAGGCAGCTGGACAGCTCAGTGGGGATTCCAGAAAGAGACACCTCCGGGCTGCAGGCATGCACCCACGGACGCACACGCCCATGCACGCACGCACCCACGGACGCACGCACGCACGCACGCACGCGCCCCTGCACGCACGCACCCACGGACGCACGCACCCACGGACGCACGCAGGCGCCCGCGCACCCACACACGCCACACACGCTGGCACTGCTGAACACGTGAAATATACAAGATGGTCCTTCTTATGGTTCAGGACGTGGAAAGTTGAAACCGTAGCAAGAAGCATGGCCTATCCACCGCAGTGACTAAAAGATAAAGAGGAAAAGGACAAACACTGGCCAGAAGGTGCAGCCGCTGGAGTGTTCGAGCCTTAACTGGAAGAGGAGCTTCCCCGCCTGGGAGGCTGCGGCTGGCGCCCGGCTGTGCCGGTCAGGAGGCCCGTGCAGACCCAGGGCCTCCTTGTGCACAGCGCCCATCCCGCGGTTCAGCAGCTGCCTCACGGTCGCGATGCCGATGCCGGGCAGGGGGATGCTGGCGGGTACCCTCCCTCCACGTGGAGTCCGCGGCGCAGAACCAGCCCCCACACGGAGGGCGCCCGACTCAGAGGCAGAAACAGCCTTGCGGGTGCCGGCGACGCCCTGTGGCCTCATCTGGGTGGGGTCCCGCCGGGTGTTTTCTTGAAGGTGACTCACCCAACTGTGTGTTCCTGATTGGGCGCTTGTTGGCCTAGGTTACCCTCCAGTTACGAGTCCTTAGAAAGGCCCTGAAGGCAGCCGCGAGGAGTACACGGGGTCGGGGGGAAGCTGGCGCGGCCCGTTTCACCTGGAGGGGTCTCCGTTCCTCTGTATGATGGCAGAGCCCGGAGGAGTGCACTGGGGGGAGGCTGGCGCAGCCCGTTTCACCCCGAGGGGTCTGTGTTCCTCTGTACTCGGCTCGCCGTGACAGCGCAGTCTCAGAAGGGAACTGCGGAGGCACAGGCGGTTGGAGTCCAGGCCCTTGAGTGAGGGCCTCCCCCTGCCAGCCTCCTGAGGCTGTGTCTCGTCTTGGTCCGGGAGCCCCGCGGGTCCTTCCCACTGGGTTGCCTGAAGATGCTCGTCCCTTTAGGGTGAGTTTATTATGTTCCTCTGAAGTCTTGATTCTTAAGGAGCTTCCCCTCCAGTTAGGAAGAACCACTTGGTTATTATCATGATAACAAATGCCACTTAGAGTTAGGTCACCCTGAAAGAGTCCTGAGGTTCTAGCAGCCCCTGGCAGGGTTAATTATTCGGGGGCGGGGTGGGAGTGTGCGGGCCAGGCTGCAGGTGCAGATGCCTGACTTTCTTCAGTTAGGAGAAGGGAGAGGGCGGTGGGATGGCCGGCCTTCCTCAGGCGCAGACACGCTCACGGGCAGTGGTGACAGTTGGGTCCCCCTTGAAGTCAGTCTTCGTGGCACACAGTGTCAGCCTCTGTCGCCGGACATGGACCCTGGGTGCCTGTGAGGGTCAGCCTCTATGTCAAGGCCCAGATTTGCTTCTGAGCAGGTGGAAGGAGAGCGGACTAGAGAGAGGCCTGTGAATGGTCCTTGAGACTTCATGAAAGTGGGTGAAGGTTGAGGCCTGGGTGTCAGGAAGGAGGAAACCACCAACCATAAGATGTGAAGTGATGGGAAACGGAGTCACAAAGAGTCTAAGTCGACAGGAAAGTGGATGTCTTGGCCCCACAGTGTCTGTGGCCCAGAAGATGCCCATCTCTTAGCCTCCCGCTTGCCCTCAAAGGCTGGATGTGGGCACCACTTGGTGGGCAGACGGATGGGCAGGTGCTCCAGGCAACTCAGACAGGCGTCTTCCCAGGAGGGAGCGGGGGCCCGGGGTCAAGTGCTGTCTTTTCAGTGGGATTCTTTCCCTGTGACTGTGACTTGCTTTGACAAGTGGAGTGGAAGTTTTTCGGTTACTCATCAGTGGAATAAAGTGTGTAAAGCCACTTGGGGTAAGGCTGAAATAACCTTGCTGCGCTATTTCAGACAGACGTCATGCACCAGAACATTTACGACTACATCCACGTGGACGACCGCCAGGACTTCTGCCGGCAGCTCCACTGGGCCATGGACCCTCCCCAGGTGGTGTTTGGGCAGCCCCCGCCCTTGGAGACAGGTGGGTGTCTGGGGTCCAAGTGAGTCACCAAAACCTAGAGCAGGTCACATAACACGTCACTGCCTCTGGAAATGACCCTGTCGTGCCTTCTTGGTGTGCTTTGCCTTCCACATTGACCTTAGCGCCACATTTCACCTTTCTTCAGAGACCTCCTCCTGTGTCCCTCGCTGTCCTCTGGTTGGGCTGCACCAGCTCCGTGTGGCTCGAGTGTGCTTCACTCCTGGTTGCTTGCCTGGGCTCTGCCAGGCTTGAGGTCACCGCCATTCTTGTCACCTCATCACGAGCTGCAGTCCTGGCCTCTTGTTTTGCAAACTCCCCTCAAGTCTCATATCTGCCAGGAAGTTTCTTTGCTTCATACTAGAGTTATCCGATAAAAGTCCCTGAAAGATGGTTGCTACTCAGAGTCGGTTGCCCCTTTTCACAGAAGACCTCTGCACAGGGCTTGCCCCCAACCTCCCTGTGGCTCTGACTGGTAAGATGAGCCTGGCAGGTGTGGAGCTCCTTGACAGGCAATGACAGGCAGGGGCTCTGCTGGGACAGTTGCATCTGGGCTCTGAGGAGAGGCGACACCTGCCTGGGGTCCTGTGCAGAGGGTGACTCCTGGGTTCTCTCGCATATATCCACAGAAGCCTAAAATAATTCACGAAAAGTTTCCACCACCACCTCATGTGACAGTATGATTGACCTTAAATCAAACAGCAAAGCCCAGGCACCTACATGGAAGACCCTTTTATAAAGCTAAAAACAAGCAAGATGAAACCATCGGTCCATCGTTGTGCATGCGCATGTACTAAAAACGATGTTTTTAAAGGCAAGGGATGATGAAGGCAAAATTTGTCCGAGCGACGTCTAGAAGGATGCTGGGCGCATGAGGAGCGCGCGGTGATAGGGTTTACATGACCTTGCATATGAGAGCCATGGGTGTGTTTGTTGCGTGCTCTGCGCATGTAGTTGTGCGTGTGACCTGTGTGTTTTGGCTTCTCCCACCACCACGCCCCTTGGCCACTATGGTCTGCAGGAGATGACGCCATCCTGGGGAGGCTTCTCAGGGCCCAGGAGTGGGGAGCAGGCGCGCCCACCGAGTACTCAGCCTTCCTGACCCGCTGCTTCATCTGCCGTGTGCGCTGCCTGCTGGACAGCACCTCGGGCTTCCTGGTGAGTGTGTGGGCCCCTGGCAGGGGACTCCCGACATCTGGGGTGCATTCTGCCCTGGGGCGGAAGGAAACAGAGGGCAAGAGGAGGTGGGGGCGTTAACCCACGTGTCCCTGGTAGAGGGGCGAGGGCTGGCGCTGAGCTCTGTGCACGCTGGGATGGTATGGGGCCTTGACGGCTCTGAGCATGCGAGGGGATGCGTGATGAGTCAACTGTGAGGCCTGCTGTGGTGGATAAGCCAGGTCGATGAAAATGTAAAACTCTGCAGTAGGTTTATACTCTAGTAGTTTCTTTATTTGTAACTTATTAAAATATTTTTTAAAATGTGCCCCACCTCTGCCAAGGGCTGGCAAGCTGGGAGAGCCTCTGGCTGTGGCTGACATGAGTGGCTGAGCCCACGGCTTCTGCTGAGCTTTTTGGTTTCACCCTCTTCTCTTGCAAACGGATACTTGGGATTTTCACTTGTGCTATTTGACTATTTCTTCTTCCAGCTCCTCATTGAATCAGAGAAATCCTCCCCATTGGACATGTCAGGGCAAAGGCCTCCCACCCTGTCCCAGACCCCTGCCCACCTTTCAGACCCCTGAGGCACTGTACTTCCCCTGGGTCGCAGCACAGTCAACCCTGGGTCACGGCCCCTGAGAGGCCCAGTGGTGGCCCCTGCTGTCTCCTGGCTGCAATTCAATGCCACAAGGCCCTCTCACCCCAGCACCCTAGCTGGGCAGGCCCCTTGGGCTCAGCTTTCCACCCATATGTGGACCCATGACCTCCTGGGGACCTCGGGTGCCGACCATCCCCACGGCAGAGGCACCTGTGGGTCTGCCTGTTTCTGTCTCTTTCCCACCCACTGGGTGCCTGGTGGAAGGACCAGCTCTCCACAGGCCCTAGATCTGCTGCCACAAACATGCCCCAGGGCACAGCTTTCATTTAGGTAACTAGTGACAATAAAGTTTTTTTTTTTTTTGAGACAAGAGTCTCGCTCTGTTGCCCAGCCTGGAGTGCAGTGGCGCGATCTCAGCTCACTGCAAGCCCCACCTCCCAGGTTCACGCCATGCTCCTGCCTCAGCCCAGCCTCCCAAGTAGCTGGGAGTATAGGCACCCGCCACCACGCCCGGCTAATTTTTTGTATTTTTAGTAGAGACGGGGTTTCACCATTGGTATTTTGTTCTATATTTTGTGGAAATTAAGATACTTACTTTTATTGGCTAAGGAATGTTGTTCATTTTAAAAAATTATATAACTAATTCATGGTTAATTAAAAACTCTTATTTCTAGATGACACAAAATTGGAAGGATTTTACTGTGCAGCCAGTGGAATATAGTTTAAAATGAAATTGTCAAAGAACTGAATGGAGGAAATAAGCCAGAGAAATTAGATTGACGCTAAATGTTGCAATGAGGTTTATACGAATAAGTGTCTGATTCTGTTTTCCCATTAAAATCCATTCATCCACAGCACCATAAAGGGCTCCTGTATTGACAGAGAACATACCAAGACTCTGCAGGATCTCACAGCTCTTCCCAGCTTCCACCCTAAGTGGTGCAGTCTGGGCAATGCGGGTGTCATGGAAGCTCCCTCATGCCACAGGGCCAGCTGAAAATGGTAGTCTTTGAGATTCGGCTGAAATTAACTGGGGAGCTTGAAGTCAGCCGTGTTGGGAATATTTATACTAAAGAAATTAGCAAACGCTGCATATATGGGAAGTTTTCCCCCGGAGAGCTAGATGTTAAACATTTTCCAGCACACCACTGCCTTGAATCCCCCACACCAATTATGTGAGTGCTACACAGCAGGTGTTTATTATTTGTTTAATATATCCATGGACAGATGGAAAGATGGATGAATGGATGGGTGAATGGTTGGATAGATGGGAAGATGGATGGATGGATGGATGAATGGATGAGTGGGTGGATGAATGAGAAGATGGATGGGTGGATGGATGGATGGGAAGATGGTGGATGAATGAGAAGATGGATGGGTGGATGGATGGATGGGAAGATGGATGGGTGGATGGATGGATGGACAGATGGAAAGATGAATGGATGGATGGATGGATGGATGGATGAGTAGGTGGATGGATGAGAAGATGGAGGGATGGATGGATGGGAAGATGATGGATGGATGGGAAGATGGATGGGTGGATGGATGGATGGACAGATGGAAAGATAGATGAATGGATGGATGGATGGTTGGATGGATAGGAAGATGGATGGATGGATAGATGAATGAGTGAATGGATGAATGGGAAGATGATGGATGGATGGATGGATGGGAAGATGATGGATGGATGGATGGATGGATGGATGAGTGGATGAGTGGATGGATGGATGAGAAGATGGAGGGATGGATGGATGGGAAGATGATGGATGGATGGATGGATGGATGGTAAGATGGATGGGTGGATGGACACATGGAAAGATAGATGAATGGATGGATGGTTGGATAGATGGGAAGATGGATGGATGGATGGACAGATAGAAAGATGGATGAATGGATGGATGGATGGTTGGATAGAGAAGATGGATGGATGGATGAGTGAATGGATGAATGGGAAGATGACGGATGAATGGATGGGAAGATGATGGATGGATAGATGGATGGATGGATGAATGAGAAGATGGATGGGTGAGTGGATAGATGGACAAATGGAAAGGTGGATGGATGGACAGATGGATGGATGGACAGATGGATGGGTGGGTGGTGGGTGGATGGATGGATGGATGGATGGATGGATGGATGGATAAATAGACGGATGGGTGGATGGATAAATAGACAGATGGGTGGATGAATGGCTAGACGGACAGATTGATGGGTGCATAGATGGATGGGAAGATAATGGATGGATGGATGGATGGATGGATGGATGGATAACTAGACGGATGGGTGGATGAATGGCTAGATGGACAGATTGATAGGTGGATGGATGGATGGACGGATGGATGGATGGACAGATGGATGGGTGGGTGGGTGGGTGGATGGATGGATGGATAAATAGACGGATGGGTGGATGGATGGCTAGACAGACAGATTGATGGGTGCATGGATGGATGGGAAGATGATGGATGGATGGATGGATGGTAGATGGGAATATGATGGATGGGTGGAAACATGGATAGATGAATGGATGGGTGGATGGATGAATGGATGGGAAGATGAACAGATGGATGGGAAATGGATGGATGGAAACATGGATGGATGGATGGAAAGATAGATGGATGAAATAAGGATAGAGAGGGGGTGGAGCCACACTGTGGGGTCATTCTTCCATAGAAGGCAGTACCCCTGAAGGCCTTTGGTAAACAAGTAAATGATACATCAGCCTTCCGTTTGTAGAGAGATATTTTATTTTCTTTTATAACAAACTCCTAGGTTACTTGCTAGCTTTTAAAATCACACTGTACACCCTAGATAAATAAAACCAAGTTGTGCCTAAATTTTATCATTACAAATGAAGAATTCAAAATTTGTAAATGGCGTGTTAAAGCTGAAACAATCTTTGGAGATAATCCACTCCTGCAAATTCCTGCCAGAGGGTTGGCCGCTGGCCCGGCTGTGGGTGGGTGGCAGGTCCCGCAGGTGCAATTCATGCCCACCTGTGCATGGCGTGGCGCACATGAACGTGCACAAGCACACACGCAGGAATGAACCGGTCAATCAAAGGCAGTCGCCACGACTCCAGAGAAACTGGGAGTGGGGGATGGTTTCAGGATGACTCAAGCACATGGAATCACTGCGCAGGCCGTGGAGTCGCAGGCTTGGCAGCTGCTGCTCTGCTGTCCCTAGCCGCTCATGGTGAGCTGCCTCCCTGTGAATTCCAGCCACTGTCACATCCTTGAGTCCTGTGTCCTGTGACCACCTTGCCAGGGCACTTTGTGAACACGCCTTCCTCTCTATCTTTAAAACACCAGACGATGCAGTTTCAAGGAAAACTGAAATTCCTGTTTGGACAGAAGAAGAAGGCACCGTCGGGAGCCGTGCTCCCCCCGCGACTGTCGCTGTTCTGCATCGTGGCGCCCGTTCTCCTCCCCTCCACAGCGGAGATGAAAATGAGGAGTGCACT
Organism: Macaca fascicularis; assembly: GCF_037993035.2. NCBI lineage: Eukaryota > Metazoa > Chordata > Mammalia > Primates > Cercopithecidae > Macaca > Macaca fascicularis. Next base: position 740,349 of record NC_088380.1, read on the forward strand.
TCTGAGGGCAAAGCCCAGGGCAGACACCGTAGCCACCACAGATGCAAAGTGAGTACAACTCGCCCTTCACAGCCGCATGGTGCCTGCTGGCAGCCACCACAAAATGCCTCCATGCTCAGTACTTTCTGTGTCTTCTTTCTTCATTTCCAGCCAGTAATAAAGTAAGTTTTGCGTTGTAAAAGTCATCACACAACATAGGCAGCAACGATTAGGTGAAACAATGTTTTTCAAACTCATTTGCAAACTGGCACCAAACGTTGCCTGTATCGATTCATTCCTAAATCATCCTGTTACAGAACCAGTTTCAGAATAAGTGGCCTGACCCTGTGTCCTCAAGGGAATGGGAGGTTTGCTGTGGCCCCTGCCTTTCTCCACCTCTCGGCTGCCCGCTCTTCGCACTGTCTGTCCATGGACAAGTGGAGGTGGTTCCTGGCTGCAAGAGATGCCGGAGAAATGCGTCCCTGGTGGGCAGATGGAGGGTCAATGGCACAGCTGCCCTCCAGCTGGTCCTCGTCCCTGGCCAAGCCAGTCCTATCCCACAGCTTTCTCAGCCTTTCAGAAGTAGAAAACACCCTGTGGGTCCCCGAGCTTGTTGGTACTAGGGACCAGTTTGGTGGAAGACAATTTTTCCATGGACTGGGAGTGGGGGGATGGTTTCAGGATGATTCAAGCACATTGCCCTTACTTACTGTGCATTTCATTGCTGTTTTATTACGTTGTAATATATAATGAAATAATTATACAACTTGGCATAATACAGAATCAGTGCTAGCTCTGAGCTTGTTTTCCTGTAACTAGGCGGCCCCATGGCGGGGGGTGATGGGAGACAGTGACAGATCATCAGGCATTAGATTCTCATAAGGAGCTCGGACCTAGGGCCCTCCCTCACATGCACAGTTCACAACAGGGTTCACGCTCCTGTGAGAATCACGGCCCAGCTGAGCTGACAGGCGGCGGAGCGCCAGCGGTCGTGCGAGCAATGGGTAGTGGCTGGAAATACAGATGAAGCTTCGCTCGCTTGCCCATGGCTCACCTCCCGCTGTGCAGCTTGGCTCCTAGAGGCCATGGACGGGCACCCATCTGTGGCTGGGGGCTGGGGACCCCTGCCCTCGGGGATTCATGTCTGCAGTTTCCTAGAATGCGTTAAGTCTGTCTTGCGTGCTGGGAGAGATGTAAATGCTGTGTGTATAGAAACTGTGTGTTCTGCCTGCTGGGAAGACACCAGGGAGGTAGGGCTGGGGCTGCCAGGATGCCAAAGATCCAACTTCCTCTCAGAGGATTGTGCAGGACACCTTCCCCGGCCACCTGTGGGCAAGTCACTGCTCTTGCCACTTCCTCCTGGGACAGCCTGGTGGGGTGGGGGCTGAATGCAGGGCGGGGGCTGAATGCAGGGCAGAGGGGTGGTCTGGGCTGGCCCTGTCCCCTGGCCCCTGGCCCTCAGCCCCCGGGTCCCTGGCTGTTGGTGAGGTGCTCCTGCTCTGTGACTCCGAGACCCCCCGACTTGTCCTACTCGGCGCTGCAGGCCCAGGCCCTGGTAACCAAGCGCAGCTCAGCCTGCCCTGCGATCCTGCAGCCGCTATTGGGCAGCCCGCTTTGTTCATGGCCTCCCCACTCTGTGGGTAGCAAATACCGAGTGGGAAAGAAATCTTAGCAGGCATCGAATTCAGCTCCCCAACCCGGTGGGAATCTCTGCCATAGCCCCCAGGAGTGATTGGCTGAGGCTGCACAAACCCCACACAGAAAACATTGCTGGGTCCAGACAGAACCTTGAGAACAGATTCTTCCTGGTGTGACTCGAATCTCACTGCCTGGGGTTGCCATGGCCCTGTCTTGGCTGAGCGCTCTCTGCTCTATTTGCCTTGCCCCTGGGTTATGGTTTCCAGATATGTCCTGATTCCGATGCTTCTCCTCTGCGCGCGGACAGCACCCGGGACGTTCACAGCAGGTGGAGCCGTGCGGACTGGAGACGTCCCCGCCCTGTTCTGGGCACTGGCTTCACTGATGTACCTGCTGTGGCACGCGCGTTAGGGCGATCCTAAGTTGCAGTGACGTGCGTGGCCTTGTAGTCTGACTTTGGATTCTACCTGCATTCCTTAACTTCCCTTAGTATTAAATTTCATTCTTTTAGATGCAGTCTCGATTGACCTTGTCAGAGTCCAGGCTCCCGAACTAGTTTGAGATCTGGGACTCAGCAGCACCCAGCACGCTGCCGTCCCTCCCGTTCTTTGGCGCCTTTGACGGGCCAGTGCATCCTCTGTATTCACACCCGTGCCCTCCATGGGAGCCCCAGGACCCACCACTGCGACCCCTCTGGGAGGACCCCGTCACACACCTGCTGGCTTCCTGATGCAGAGGATATGGCCGAGGGCCCTTTCTTCCCTGGGTGCCTGCAAAGGAGGACCTTGGAGGCTCTGGGGCCGCCGGCTCAGTGTCCAGGGTTGACCGTGAAGGGCTTCCATTGCAGGCCCCGAGGCCGCCTTCCCGGCACTCACAGTGCTCTCTGTTGTGGGCGTGAGTTCCATCCTCACCTTTGACCACTCTAAGATAACCATTTAGACAGCTCTGCAGTCTGACAGCAGCAGCCATTATTTGAAGGTTTTCACGCTGCGTTGGTTTCCACGTTCGTTATTCATTTCTGCTCATGAGCGGCTTCTGCCTGGGCCCTGCCAGCCCCACCTCACTGCTGCTGTCTGAGGGTGGACAGAGGGCAGCTCCAGGGACGACCAGGACATGGGCCAGCCTGCTGAGGCCCACACATCTCTGCAAGGTTTTAAATTAAATGCATGTACCTTATTTTAAAGGATGGAAATGTAAAGTGCAAGAGATAAAGGGAAAAGAAGTAAATGCTACACAGGCACACAGAAAGCCCTGGGGTCCCTGCAGGGCTCAGGCCCAGGTCCTCCGGCACCTACAGGGACCACCCAAACCCTGGAACACTGTCCTCTGCTTACAGTCACCATGGAGTTTCTGCTGCACATGTGCAAGCCTGGTCTTCCCTGGGAGTTCCCAGCCATAGAAGCAGAGGGGACGCAGCCCCCTGGTGTCAGAGCCAGGCAGGGCAGGCCTGGCCCCACCTCACTGTGTGTGCGCACAGCCCTGTCGTCCTGGCCCTGGGGTGGAGCGTAGGTGTGGGATTACAGGCACAGGTATGGGGCCGAAAGTCACAGCACTCCTCCAGCGGCCTGGACGATGAGACCCCCTGTGGGGCTGTGAGGGCGGGGTGGAGCCCAAGGCACATAAAGCTGGCACACAACTTCAGCTCAACAAACATGTTATTCAAACTCAGAAGGGGGAAGAAAACCAAGAATACTGATTCCCACGCGCTGAAGGTTTTTGGAATTCTCCCCACCCTGCTCTGAGCTGGATTCAGAAGCCAGCTTTCGGGATACACCTTGTGGTCCACCAGTCCTGAGCGCCACAGTGGTGCAAGGTGCAAGGTGCATTCTGCAGAATCAGAGCCCTGAGGCAGCGGCAGCAGCCTCCAGTGGCCCCCAGCAGCCACCCAGTCTTCCACAGCTTTTCCCACAGGGGTTTTGTGACATGATCTTGATCTCCCTGTTCCTGAAGCCCATTCTGTGAATTCCTCTGCTCACCGTAATTCACTGGGACCCCCACGTCAGCACACCCTGTGCTTTGCAGCCATTCATGGCCATACATGGGGCATTGTGAGTCTCGTGTTATACCTGGGCCCCCACTCAGCCTCTGGTCCCGGCCCTCCTGGAGGTGCCGAGAGGACAGAGAGGAGGGCAGCGCAGGGGCTGTGGCTATGGGGCCAGTCAGATGGGTTTGAACTCAACTCTGGGACCTGCTGGTGGGGCAGTGCCACTTACTGTTTCTCTTTTGAAAAGCAAAAGCAAATAGAATCTACCAGGGTGAGTTGTTGGGACTTAAGATTCGGATCAGTGTGATGCGTATGTGGGTACACACACGTGTCCCATGTGAGTTGGTCTCCAACTCGCCTCAGTGTTCACTTTCTGGAACATTACTACCTGGAGTCATGAGAATGGACTGTATTTTCTTTCTGGCCATCCAGGAAAAAAACATAAGCTCTAAAAATCATCCTATGATTTTATCCTTCCACTTTCTGAAGCAAATTCATTAGCCCTTCATCGGCCTGAAAAGTGACATGACTTAGTATTTTCAGTAACTCTATAGCTGAGAAAATAACTTTCCGTGCTGTAAAGAATTAAACAAGAGCCAATTATTGTGTCTGTCTTCACTGCTCAGGGGCGACAGCAATACCTGTCCTTATTAATTTCTACCATCGACGCGTGTTTAATCCGTACGTCATCTTGCTGTTATCTGTGTTCCTCACAGAGTAAAAGCCGCCACCAGTCTGTGCGAATCGGAACCGCGTGGAGAACCCAATTACTCAGCAGGTACTTAGAACATTTCTTACCTGATCTTTTCCACGTGGGTAAAATGTGTTTCTGCCCCTTGGAGAGCTTCCCTGCCCAGCGGAGATGTCGGCGTTTTCCACAGAGAAGCCATTTCGCAGAGATTCGGAGTCTGCCCTGCCGTGGACCAGTGCTATTCCTGGGCTCTGGTCTGTGCGTTTCTGAGGAGCCGACGGGTCCTGCCTTGCTGAGAACAAGCAGCCGTCTTCCAGGAGCTCCTCAGCTCGCACCGTGACGGCTTCCTCCCCCTCTAAACCCCAACAGGAAGGAGCAGCAGAGAAAGCGGCGTTTTGGTGCTCAGGGAACAGACTGACGCTGGCCGATGGGCACAGGTTCCCACCAGGGCTCCGTGCCTGTGCCTCCGGGGCAGCCCCAACCTTGTCCTCGACCCCAAGGGGTGCTCAGGGTAAGTGGTGCCAGGCAGCCTCCCCCAGCCCTGGCAGCTCCCTAAGTCACCGTGGAAGCCAAAGAGCAGGTGGAGGAGTGATTAAGAAGAAAAAAAAAAGACGGTGGTGGCCTTGACCACCACGCGAGCCACAGCTAACCTTGCTCTCTGTGGAGCTGCCCACGAAGCTTCCTGGGCTGGAAGTCACGTGTATCGCTGAGGACTGACCCCGGGCAGCAGTGGCCCAGGGATGATGGGACCGAGGATGCCCAGTGGGCTCTGGGACCCACACTCACCTGTCGCCTGGACCCCGGGTCACCCGACTCCATCCTGAGCTTGCCTTTGCTCAGAGCCCTCTCTCCTCCCTCTCCCTCCCCAGGGCCTGCCTACCGCCCAGGTGGGCCTCCTCCCCTTTCCTGACCAGCCCAGCTGTGCACCACGGGTCTCTCCCCACCCTCCAGGTCACCATCTCACAGTCATGCAGTGCCAGTCCCAAGGCATGTGGTGTCCTGTTGGTCAGTAACAGAGCCTGGCCACAGAAACTGCTGGACATGGTGTTTTCTGCTGTGCAGTTCCATGGGACCATTTGCACCGCCCCTCCCCACCCCTAGCACTAGTGACTGGTGTGGCTGACACTGGACAGCTGGCATAGGCCTCACAGAGACACCTCCCTGAAGCCTGCACCCTCACCCCACCCTGGGCCCTCCTCACTCACCCCCGGCACACAGTGGGGGTGGGGGTGCTGGCACGGCCTCCTGGGCTGCTGGGTGGGTTAGAAGGGACAGTGCAGTGTGGGGTCGGTGTAGCAGCCCCCGCAGACTCAGCATCATCCTAATTTAGTAACCTCCCTTAGAGACCCCCACCCAAGGCAATCAGACCTGGTGTCTTCAGCTCTGTCGAATGGGCCCCGTCTTTTCTCTGCAGGGACAGGGAGGAGGAGCAGCACAAGATGCTGAGCAGGGCCTCCGGAGTGACAGGGCACAGGGAGACTCCAGGACCCACGAAGCCCCTGCCCTGGACAGCGGGAAGGCACGGTGAGGATGGTGCCAGGCCGAGGCTGCAGCCCAGCAAGAGTGACCTACCCTGCCTGCGCCCCACGCCCCGCGGCTCCTGCCTGCCCTACTCGTGTGTCCAGGGCACTTTCAGGAACTCGCCCATCTCTCACCCGCCGAGCCCATCCCCCAGTGCCTACTCCAGCCGGACCAGCAGACCTGTGCGGAATGTCGGTGAGGACCAGGTGCACCCTCCCCTCTGCCACTTTCCCCAGGGGAGCCTGCAGCACCGGCTCCCTCAGCCTGGAGCTCAGCGTTTTGCCACGAGGGGCTATCCCATGGAGGACGTGAAGCTGCAGGGTGTGCCGATGCCTCCGGGGGACCTGTGCGGTCCGACGCTGCTGCTAGATGTGCCCATCAAGATGGAGAAGGACTCTGGGTCTGAGGATGCTGCAGACGGCTGTGTGCCCAGCCAGGTGTGGCTGGGGGCCAGTGACAGGAGCCATCCAGCCACCTTCCCTACCAGGATGCACCTGAAAACAGAGCCAGACTCTCGGCAACAGGTGTACATCTCGCACCTGGGGCACGGCGTGCGGGGGACTCAGCCTCATGGCAGGGCCACTGTTGGGCGCAGCAGGGAGCTGACCCCTTTCCACCCTGCACACTGTGCCTGCCTGGAGCCCATGCACGGCCTTGCCCAGCCAGAGCCTCCCCACCAGCTCTGTGCACGGGGCCAAGGCGAACAGTCCTGCGCCTGCAGAGCTGCTGAGGCCACCCCTGTGGTCAAGCGGGAGCCCCTGGACTCACCCCCGTGGGCTACTCACAGCCAGGGAGCGGTGCCTGGGATGTTTCCCAAAAGTGCCTTGGCAACGCTGGTCCCGCCCCAAGCTTCGGAGTGCACGTTCCTCCCGTAGCACAGTGACCACCGCCCAGGCCCAGATCCGTCCGTCTACGCTCAGATGCGTCAGTGGCTGGGCTGCCCTGCGCCTGGTCAGGCCAGAGCCCATCCTAAGACGCGCTTTGCAGAGCTGTGCATGCGCACTCTGCTAGTCTGTGTGTGCAGGATTTGCAGTAGCGTATCCTGAGTTTTGTAAAATATCCCAATAGTTCTTAAATGCAAACTGGCCATAAATCTGTTCAAGCATGACAGTATTTCTCTTTGAGGAATTAAAATCTTTAGGAAAGTGATCACGGCTGGACAACATCATCCCGTCCCACGGCCGCCAAGTCCACAGTCGGGATGAAGCGGTTGGGTGACCTACCTAGCTCAGCCCTCCCAGGCCACCTGCAGCTCCCGGCCTGTGCTGTGCAGGCAGAGTCAGCCCATTGCCACAGTGTGCTGCAGAGGCCAGCACACTGCAAATTAGAAATACAACTCGTGGAGAAAGGATCTGTGAGCCCACTCATGGAGGAATCTAGAAAGTTCCAGGCAGCAGAGGCTGGCAGCGTGGGTCCCACACTGTGTGGCACCATGACAGAGTGTGAGGCCAGACCTGGACTGGAAATTGACAGGATAGCCCCTGTTCCTTCTGGACATCTCCCGAGTTCTCAGTGGGTCTCCGCAGACGGTTCTTACTAATCCGCCTCTTGGTGCATCACGTAATGCAGAGTTCACAGACTCCGGGTTTGGAAGTACAGAGAAACACAACGTAGAGAGAAGACACAGGAAACTGTGCTGTCTGTGGGGTTTCTCTCTGGCTGGCTGCCTCTACGGTTCACTCAAATGAGGGTTCCCATTGCCATCCTAGGAGAATAATTAGGGACAAGACGGACAAGTATTAACAGCATTAAAACAGTGGTAAAGGCGATATATTCTGAGAGGAGGAAATTTGGATACAAAAGCGTAAGTCAGAAAGTGAAGGTCACCAATCCACCAACCCGGGTAACTTACAGCTGCTGGTACAGTTCAGGCTTCCTCCGTGGTGTGGCCTGGAACCCCACCCGGTTGGTGCAGGCATCGGATCAGGGTGTAGCAGTCACCGCCGGGCAGTGAGGTCCACCTGTGTGGGGGCGGGAAGGCCCCTCTCCTCAGGGACAGGGCATCAGTGCCCTGACGTCAGCTCCACTGGGAGTGGCAGGAGCCACGGGAGCCGGTGGATGAGGGACCCACTACCCCGTCGCACTGTGCATTCTGCCTCCCGTGTGGACCCTGCTATGTTGTCGGCGGCTTTGGGGGATCTGTGCTTACTTAGCCCCTGGTTTAATGCTGAAGCCATTTGATAAATGCACCTTCAGTTTGTCAAAACCCAGGTTTGGTTGGCAGGACTGGGTCTTCTGCCCAACGCCAAGTGCCTGCACCTCTCAGTGGCCTGGTTCTTGGACAGTTTGCCCCCATGTGGCAGGGATAGGGATAAGGATCTCCTCTCAGAACTGAAAGAGAACAGCCAACCACCTGAGCCCAGAGTCCCAGATCCATGGTGGCCTCCTGTGACCCCCAAGCCCTGCCGAGGGGACACTCACTGACTGCTTAGCCAGGGGGCGCCTTTCAAAGCTGCCCTCCATGCTGTGCGGTCGTGGGTGTGAGACGTGCTCATGGCTTTCCACCACCGTCTCTCCCTTACCTGATGCCTAACTCATGATGGGACAGAGCTACCCAGGGGCCAGCCATGGGTGACCAGCCACTTAAGGGTCAGTCACCTGTGGAGAGCAGGCACCTGTGAGGACCAGGCACCTGAGGACTGGCCCCTACTTCCCACTTTGGCCCTACGCTAGCACAGAGCCCCTCTTTATTCATTTCTCATGCTGAGCATCGCGCACCTCTGGCCTCGGGGCGTTTATGGATTTAAGACCAGGATGGTATTTCAGAAGTTTCCCACTTCCTTCCTATTCTAACCAAGTGCCCAGCTCCTTTGCTGATTATGGAAACACCCTTAATAATGAGACCTGCAGGCCAGGCGCAGTGGCTCATGCCTGGAATCCCAGCACTTTGGGAGGTCAAGGTGGGAGGATTGCTTAAGCCCAGGAGTTCAAGACCAGCCCAGGCAACATAGCAAGAACATGTCTCTACAAAAAAATTAAAAATCAGATCTGCTGTATCCCTGAAAAAGTCTCAATCAACATGCATGTTCCACTCTTGGAGTTCCCTGTCCTGAGGGCCAGCCACGTCCTGTGTCCTGGAACTCAGCCCTCAGCAGCTCCCTTCAGCCTGGGCGCTGCCTGGGTCCCAAACGTGGCAGCTGTTCTTCCAGTCTCAGGGCCGAGGAGGGCAGGGAGCTCAGTGACTGAGAGTCTTGTGTATCACAGGTCTTGAGTGTCCTGGAGCCAACGGCTGTCACTGGGAAAAACACCAGGCCCCAAAGATCGAATCAGAGATGTGGCTGTGTGTTTGCAGATTATAGCCGGGCCCTTCAGTGCCATCAAAGGAGCACCGGGGCCTCCTTAAGCACAGACGGCAGCCCCTGCCCAGGAGGCTCCTTCACCATGTCCTGCCCTGCAGCCTCCCAGACCTTTAGACGCGCCCCCACCCAAGGCCCTCCTGGTGCCAGGTGCCAGATTGAATGGTGGGTTGCTGCCGGGCAGGCCATGCCGTGCTGATGCTGCACTCAGCACATGGGTGTCGGCTCTGCCAGTTTTGTGGTGTGGGGACCCCACATGATGCTGCGGCCCTGAGAGCCTGGGGTCAGCGAGGTGTCCAACATCCCTTCCCTGGTGGCAAGAAAAACTCCCCAAGTCAGCACTTTCGTTATTTCATAGCCACAACCCTCTTGGAAAACAGTGGGGAAGACGATGGAACATAGAAGGTGTGGACGTGTCACTTCTCTCTAAAATGTCATTGTTAGCACTAATTACAGGTTCATGTTTTTCTGTTTATGTAGCTTTTCCCTATATAGCTGAAAAAGTATTAAAGTCAGATATGAGGTGGGAATGGGATGGAAGGAAGATCAATACAACTTACATTTTTGCAGTTTCTACTGGAAGAAAAAAGTTTTCAATACCTAGACCAACTTGTTGAATTTTTAAAACCTATGCACTATAAATGCAACTCCCTACTGCTTTCTCAGTGCCTTTAGGAAGCTTTCAAATATTTTTTGTACTGTGGTTTGTATTAAATTTGCAATATTGATGTAAAGTACATGACATGCTAGTACATGTTTTGCAAAAATTGAAATATCTGTGAATGTGTGATTTTCCAAATGAAGGCACTTTATTTCCTTTAAAGAGTGTGCTGGTTAATCTGCATTCTAAGACAGCCTTTCACCACTAAATATAAGGCAGCAATAAAAATAAAACTCTAGAGCTGCAAGCCTCGTGAAGGAGAAGAAAATGCCTGCCATTTCCCTGCTCCTGCCCAGCGGCACTGCATCTAGAGAGGGTCTAGGCCCCCCTCCCATGTCACTGAGGGTCAGGGCCCCTCCCGGGTGCTCTCAGGATGCCCCAGACCTGACCCATTCTGTAAGAAGCCAGGAGGGTAGAGCTGAGAGCACTGTGGGTCCAGGGTCATGCAGGGTCCGCCCTGCCTGGCACAGGACCTGCATGACAAGCCCATGGGAAGGGGGAAGGGGGTCACCGGCCCAGGCAGATTGTGGCCAGATCCCCCAATACCATAAAAAAAATGCTGGGGTCTAATTAAGCACAAATGGCAGTCCAAGGCCCAGGGAGCTGTGCTTTTGTTTCCTTTCAGGCAACTTTAGAGTCTGCGCAGCCCCTGCCAGACCTCTGTCACACCCTGCAGCCCGTCAGCAAACCCGTCCTGGTCACTGGTGTAAGACTCCCATGTCCTCCCCAGGGACCAGGCCAGCCCTCCCATCTGTGGCCCCACACCTTGCCCCACCCTGCCCCCCATACCCTCTGCTCTGTGGCCTCAGGCAGACGGAGTTCCTGCATTTTCACTCCTCGCCCCCAGTCTGGCTTCTGCTGAGTACGCCTGTGTGGAGTTAGGACGCATACAATTCCTTTTTTTTTTTTTTTTTTGAGACGGAGTCTCGCTCTGTTGCCCAGGCTGGAGTGTGGTGCAATCTTGGCTCACTGCAGCCTCCACTTCTCAGGTTTAAGTGATTCTCCCACCTCAGCCGCCAGAGTAGCTGGGACTACAGGCATCCACCACCACGCCCAGCTAATTTTTGTATTTTTAGTAGAGAGTGGGTTTCACCATGTTGGCCAGGCTGGTCTAAAACTCCTGGCCTCACGTGATCAGCCTACCTCGGCCTCGCAAAGTGCTGGAATTACAGATGTGAGCCGCCATGCCTGGCTGGACGCACACAATTTCATCTCACTAGGCGCTGCCCAGCGTCCTCCAGAGGGCTGCACCCACTTGGCCTCCCTTCTACCAGCCACACCTCCTGGGCTCCTATCCTCCCCCCACACTGGGACCTGTATGGAAAGACTTTTTCAGCTTCTGAAGGGATGAAACGGCAGCTGTTTTATGTACATTTTGTTGATTCATTCATTCAGCATTATTTTTTTAGTCCATGTTGAATATCAGGCCCTGGGCCAGTGCTGGGGATGCATTCAGGAGAAAACGATGCAGACATCAGTGCTGTCCCAGAGCTGACGTCTGCACTTGTGTGGTGTGCGGTGTGTACCCATGTGCAGGGGGAAGGGGGGCAGGCAGCTGAATGTGACCATGAGAACTCTGCGAGGCATGGAGAGGACTGGTGCTTTGCAGGTGCACAGAGCTGCGGTTAGGGGTGGCCAGGTCTTTGGGGCAGTTTTATGTGGGACGTATGGACAGCTGGAGCTGAACGGCGAGTGGAGGCGGCAGCACAGCCGCAGTGAGGTCCGAGTGACAACAAAGCAGGGCCTGGGTGGAGACGCCCTGGTCATGGCTCAGAGGCTTGAGCAGGGCCCCGTGAGCAGGGTGTGGGGACAAGGTCTCCCTGATGAAGGCCGAGGGAGGCAGCTTATTCTCTGGAGCCAATGGCTCTTATCCTTTACCTGTTTCTTGTTGCACTTGTTTGCCCTTTTAGATTGATTTGCAAGAGTTGTTTTTATTCTGGATAGCAATCTTTTTGTCAGTTACAGATGCTGACAATGTTTTCCCTCAGTCTGTGGCTTGGCTTTTCACTTAAGGATTTAAAAAATACATCCCACAGGAGTTTAAAATTTTAGTATAGCAACTTTTCTATTTTGTTCTTTATGGAATATGCATTTTGCATCTTAGGAAAATAACTATCTTTGACAGTGGCTTTTGACCAAAAAGCCAGGTTGTCTGATATTCATATCACCACACCAGCTTCTCAGGCCTCGCTGACCCACGTGTGAAAAGCCCAGTTCTAATCGTTGTTTCTTGATGCTTTAGATGTTCTCCTATGAATGTTTGTTTCTAATCCACTTACTTGTGTTCTCATTACTGATACATTTGAACACAGGGTCCTCCTCATCTTCTTCCTATAGTCTCTGTGGTGTTGCCTGCATTTTCTCTCTTCCTGTTTCTCTTTCTGTAGTAGCTAACCTTAATGTGGGTATTTAACAAGGTCTAAGCAGGAGTTAAGCACGGTCTCTCTTCTCCCCAGCAGGGCCAGGACTGTGGGCGCTTCATTGCCCACCCCCCCACATCACCCCTCAAGCTTGCTCCTGTCAAGGCGGAGGATCCCTCTAGCAATGACCCTGGGTTGGCTTCTGCTGAGGGCTGAGTTTAGGAACAGTCTCCAGGCTGTTGTTGTTTTCCTAGTCCACCCTTTCACTGAGGATGCACCCCCTTGCATATCTGTGCTTCACACAGGAGTCTCTGTCCACCTCCTGCCTGCTGGGAGCCTTAGCTTCATCAGCTGTCCTGCTTCAGTGTAAAACCCAACCCCTGGGCCGCAGGACTCGCACCCTACCCACCCAGAGGCCTGCTCTAGGATGGCAAGCATCTCTGCTTCTGACGTCCTCTCCCCTTTCCACATTTGTCCCTGGTCACGTCCTTGCCTGTTCGTGAATCCACTTGTGCAATCAACATGATGCTTGTACTCAGCAGTGCCCCTGGGTGTTGGCACAATGTGGTCTGCCGAAAACAGAAGTCAAGAAACATCTTTTTTTTTTTTTTTTTTTGAGACAGAGTCTCCCTCTGTCGCCCAGGCTGGAGTGCAGTGGTGCCATCTCAGCTTACTGCAACCTCTGCCTCCCAGGTTCAAGCCATTCTCCTGCCTTGGCCTCCCAGGAAGCTGGGACTACAGGCATGCACTACCATGCCTGGCTAATTTCTGTGTTTTATTGGTAGAGATGGGATTTCTACCAAAAAGACCACGTTGTCTAGGCTGGACTCAAACCCCTGGGCTCAAGGGATATGCCCTTCTCAGCCTCCCAAAGTGCTAGGATTACAGGTGGGAGCCACTGTGCCCAGCCAAGAAAGACTTTTTTTTTTTTTTTTTTTTTTGAGATGGAGTATCACACTGTTGCCCAGGCTGGAGTGCAGTGGCACAATCTCGGCTCACTGCAAGCTCTGCCTCCCAGGTTCACGCCATTCTCCTTCCTCAGCCTCCTGAGTAGCTGGAACTATAGGAACCCACCACTACGCCCGGGTAATTTTTTTCTTGTATTTCTGGTAGAGACAGGGTTTCACCATGTTAGCCAGGATGGTCTGGATCTCCTGACCTCGTGATCCGCCCGCCTTGGCCTCCCAAAGTGCTGGGATTACAGGCGTGAGCCACCGTGCCCCACCAAGAAAGACTTTTAATGTTAAGAAGTTACTAGACAGTCCATCCAAATTCACTACCAGACACTGAATAACAGTATGAGTCTTTAGTTCATAATACTCAATGTTACTATATTTTGAAGAGTCCTAAAAGCTTTGGTAATTTTGGCCATTTTTTTTCCTTCATTAGTTTCAAAATTAGTCATAATTTCTAACATAATTTTAACTTTTTTTAAAAAAATTTTTTCATTGCTCAACTTGTTGCTAGATTTTCAGAAATTACAAGAAAAAACGGAAATAACAGACCCGGGGTGTTAGCATCAGCAGGGCACGGGGCAGGGCTCCTTGTGGGAGTGGCAGCGGGGGCTCCCACAGCTCCATCTCCATCCTGTGTGACCCCGCCCTATGCTGCTGCCACTTTCCTTGTCTCTGCTGGCTTCTCTGCCACCTTCCAGACCCTTCCTTTTGTGTGGCCGATTTTCGGGAGGGGCCAGGGGCGCAACCTAGCAGCTGCAACCTATGAAGGACTTTCTTGTTAGTTGGTGCATCCTTTATCAAACAGACAAACCCCGAATGCTGGTGGTTTAGCACGTGCTTTTTCCTCCTGGTGAAGCCAAACGCTGGCCATGGGCCTCTCTTCCAAGCAGCGACTCAGGACCGGCCCTCTGCAGCAGCGGCCCAGTGACACACATTCACTCTCCAAGACCCGCGCCGCTGGGCCTCTGAGGGGCCCCAGAAACATCCCGTGGCCACCCATCCCAGGGCATTGTTCCCACGTGGGTGCCGATGACTGCGCTCCTGCAGGGGCTGAGTTCGTGTTTGGGTCCAAGGGGTACCCAAAGCCGCTAGTCTGCTGGTGGCAGGCAGACAGACGCTTGATTCCCAACTTTCCCCGCTTTCGTTTCCTCGTTTACTGAATGCTCGGCGCCCACCTCAGTCCGCGGCAAAGGTGGGACGCCCCTGCCACACTGCAGTGCGGACGGCAAGGCCAACATAAAGACATGAGGCGTCAGCAGAGGACGGAGCCACAGCGGCTCTGGGGCTGTCTTCCCTCCGGAGGTCGGGAAGGGAACGGAGAGAAAACGCAGGCAGCCACGCTGGGCGGAGGCTTCCAAGACTGCGCCGGCCCTGGGGAAGGGCGCACGCGGGGGTCGCCGGAGGCAGCGAGAGGGCCTGAGTTGGGGGGGCTGGGACGGGCAAGGAGACCCCCACCCGGCAGTTACCATGTCCTGCTGGGGAGCGGCCACGGGGCAGGTCCCCGAGCTGAAGTCGCTCGGCCAAGAGACGGGTACCCGCCCCGCCCGGAGCGCCGGACCCATGCTTCCGGCGCCGTTGCCGGAAGCGGAAGTACCCGTTCGCTGTCCACTTCCGGGACTCCGGGGGCGGCGGCTGAGGCTGCGGCGTAGGCTTAGAGGGTGAGTCGGCTGCAGGTCCGGACGGCCCGCGGGTCCCTGGGCGGTGGTCGCCGTGTTTCATCCTTGCTCTCCCTGTCTCTGGCTTCCGCGGGGGCGCGTAGGGGGAGGCCGGACCGGGACCTGGAGGGTAGGGAGGCCGTTCCGGGTCCCGTGGAGCATCCCGCTCGTGCGAGTGTCCTCGGCGCAGGTGTCCTACCCGGCACATGTGTCCCCCCAGGCACAAGTGTCCTTCCTGGTGCAGGTTTCTCCTTGACGGTGTCTCCCCCGCACCAGGCGCAGGTGTCCTTCCTGGCGCAGGTGTCCCCCCTTCGGAGTAGGTGTCCCTCCTTGGGGCAGGTGTCCCTCCAGGCACAAGTGTCCTTCCTGGCGCAGGTGTCCTCCAAGGTGCAGGTGTCCCCTCAGGCACAGGTGTCCCCCCAGGCACAAGTATCCTTCCTGGTACAGGTGTCCCCTTGACGGTATCCGCCCCCCCAGGCGCAGTTGTCCTTCCTGGCGCAGGTGTCCCCTCTCGGACCAGGTGTCCCTCCTCGGAGCAGTGTCCCTCCGGGCACAAATGTCTTTCCTGGTGCAGGTGTCCTCCAAGGTGCACGTGTCCCTCCAGCGGAGGTGTCCCCTCCGTGAGGTGCCCCCCAGCACAGGTGTTCCCCTCGACGCAGGCATCCCCCCGGTGACGTGTCCCTCCCGGCGGAGGTGCCTGCCCGGCAGAGGTGTCTCCCTGGTGCAGGTGTCCCCCTGCCGCAGGTGTCCCCCTGGGTGCTGATGTTCCCCTCAGTAGGGTGTCCCCCCCGCTCGGTGGAGAGACTCACAGCAGAGCCAGCGCCAGGGAAAGGCAGTCAGAAAGACCCTGGTAGGGGTTGAACCTGGGTTTCTATTTGTGGCTTCTGAGTTCCTCTTTGGCTTCTTGACCCAAAATCTTTAGTCTTCAGGCTGGGATGAAAACCTCTGCGTTGTTTTTTTTAACTTAAGGTTCTCCCTTTTCCCACATTAGTAGCTTTGTTCTGACTCCAAGGTGAGCCTGCTTCTGCTTCCCAGCTCTTCACTCACATCGCCTTGGCTTCCACCCACAGCATGACAGACTTCACTCCAGCCTGGAGATGGGTCCAGTCACCTCACTGTGTGCACCAGCAGAGTGCTGGGTGTCCACTTCTTGGGTTGTTATCCAGCCCTATAATCAAAACCATGCAGACTTTAATGTCAATGGAAATGCTGATGATAATATCCAAACAAAATAAGAAAACAAAAGTGTGCACCTGCGAAGTCATAGAAGCAATGGAATCTTAGCTTTAAAAGAAACTCAAAGGGAAAAAACTGGAAGGAAACAAGCCCTGTTGGAGGGAGTTGCCCAAGTGTCAGGATTTAAGGGGAGTTGCCTGAGTGTTGGGATTTAAGGGGAGTTGCCTGAGTGTCGGGATTTAAGGGGAGTCGCCCCTGAGTGTTGGGATTTAAGGGGAGTTGCCCAAATGTCAGGATTTAAGGGGAGTTGCCCGAGTGTCCGGATTTAAGGGGAGTTGCCCGAGTGTCGGGATTTAAGGGGAGTTGCCCGAGTGTCGGGATTTAAGGGGAGTCGCCCTTGAGTGTCGGGATTTAAGGGGAGTCGCCCTTGAGTGTCGGGATTTAAGGGGAGTTGCCCGAGTGTCGGGATTAAGGGGAGTCGCGCCCGAGTGTCGGGATTGAAGGGGAGTTGCCCTTGAGTGTCGGGATTTAAGGGGAGTTGCCTGAGTGTCGGGATTTAAGGGGAGTCACCCCTGAGTGTCGGGATTTAAGGGGAGTTGCCCTTGAGTATTGGGATTTAAGGGGAGTTGCCTGAGTGTCGGGATTTAAGGGGAGTCGCCCCTGAGTGTTGGGATTTAAGGGGAGTTGCCTGAGTGTCGGGATTGAAGGGGAGTTGCCCTTGAGTGTCGGGATTTAAGGAGAGTTGCCTGAGTGTCGGGATTTAAGGGGAGTTGCCCCTGGGTGTTGGGACTTTGTATTTTTGTCCTGTCCAGATTTTGTACATTGTATGCCTAATTTCGTAATCAGAAAATAAAGAGAAAGGAAAGGTTGCAATGTAGGTCCAGATGAAAAAGGAGAAGAGAGGGGTCTGAAAGCATGTGGGCGCGGAGAATGAAAAATTCCAGGAGAAGGCGAATCTTGTTAATATTCATGAAGATGAAAATCGAACAGCTGAAATCAAGGGGAACAGCTGTATCAGATTCCCGCATTGACCAGATGCTCACCAAGCAGCTGTCTTAGCTCCCCGAGGAGGACGATGGTGGAGGGAGCATGGAAGGCAGGCTTGCCTGCCATCTGAGCACCTGTGGTCTGCATCGGACCTGCATAAAGGAGGGAAGCGCAATGTTTTCTATGGCAGTTAAAAAAGGGGGAAATGGGGTTTTGGATACCCAAGACAGTAATGAGTTTTTTTGTTGCTGTTTGTTTGTTTTTTTTGTTTTTTGAGACAGAGTCTTGCTCTGTTGCCCAGGCTGGAGTGCAGTGACGCAATCTCAGCTCACTGCAAGCTCCACCTCCTGGATTCATACCATTCTCCTGCCTCAGCCTCTTGAGTAGCTGGGACTACAGGCATGCGCCACCATGCCCGGCTAATTTTTTTTTGTATTTTTAGTAGATACAAGGTTTCGCTGTGTTAGCCAGGATGGTCTCAATCTCCTGACCTGGTGATCTACCCACGTCAGCCTCCCAAAGTGCTGGGATTACAGGCATGAGCCACCGGGCCCGGCTGACAATAGTAACTTTTGTAGGGAATTGTGGGGCTTGTGCTGGGCCTCCAGCTGTGGTACCTGTTTGGGGGAGATGTCTGTGCTGCATTTGTCTTCACTGAGGGTCCTGGTACAGCTGCCCACAGGCCTGGCCAAGGTGCTGGGGGAAGGCTCCCGAAATGAGAAACCAGCCCTATCTTGGGGAGAGATGTGCCTTGGAGACTGACATCTACATGGTGGGTGGTTTGGGACCCACATCTAGAATCTTCCAAATGTCCATGTCTCTCATGCCTATGAAACGCACCTGCTCTCCCCTTAAAGGTTTAACTTCCCCAGGTTTGTGTTATGAAGGTTTGTTTATCTTATCAAGGAGTTCCTCATCCTAGTTCAGCTTTCTTTGAGGTTTCCTGGATTAATGATCTCAGACGCTCTCCTTGTAGCTCCATTGTGATCATCTGATTGTTTGGGGGGAGGTTTTATACCTACCATTTCTAACAACCTAACAACCCCTGCAGTTCACACAGAATACCTCTAGCATGAACACTGTGAGGATTCCACCTGCTTTTTGACCATGAAGGAGACAGACCGGGAGGCCGTTGCGACAGCAGTGCAAAGGGTGGCTGGGATGCTCCAACGCCCGGACCAGCTGGACAAGGTGGAGCAGTATCGCAGGAGAGAAGCACGGAAGAAGGCCTCCGTGGAGGCTAGATTGAAGGTGAGGCCACCTGCTCCACTCCCAGGCAGCACAGAGCCATCTGTCTTGGGCTTCAGGTTCCTGCTTGACATCACCATGCTGATTTTGCTAAACTAGCCTTTGTGGTGATGTGCAAGGAGGCAGAGCTGGACTTTCTTGAGCAGTTAGTTACTTTCAGCAGTGCATTACCAATCAGTAGCTTTGCTTAGAAGACAGTGGGAATGGTGAAAACAGCAAAGGAACAACCTTTTAAACACCCTGAGGCCGGGCACGGTGGCTCATGCCTGTAATACCAGCACTTTGGGAGGCCGAGGCGGGCGGATCACCTGAGGTCAGGAGTTCAAGACCAGCCTGGTCAACATGGTGAAACCCTGTCTCTACGAAAATACAAAAATTAGCCAGGCATGATGGCGGGTGCCTATAATCCCAGCTACTTGGGAGGCTGAGGCAGGAGAATCGCTTGAACCCAGGAGGCACAGGTTGTGGTGAGCCGAGATTGTGTCATTGCACTCCAGCCTGGGCAACAGAGTGAGACTCCGTCTCAAAAAAAAAAAAAAAAAAACCAACCCAGAAACAACAACAAAAACAACACCGTGAAAGTGACTATTAAGTTTTTTGTTTTTTTTTTTTTGAGACAGAGTCTCGCTCTGTCGCCCAGGCTGGAGTGCAGTGGCCGGATCGCAGCTCACTGCAAGACTATTAAGTTTTTAAACAACACCAGAGGAATGAGAATTAGTCTTATTTAAAGCTCTTCTACAGAGCACCACTGGAGGGCATTTTGTTCAGATTGTTTTAACTCACCTTTAACACAGAGTGGATCTGAAGCTCGGGTGCTGATTCTTTCCTGTGGGTCAGCTGTCCTGAGGCCAAGTATGGTCCTGGCTGAACAGCAGGAACCCCCCACCCCAAGCCAGTGAAGTCCTGACCGTTCTCTCTGCCTAGATGAGACCTCTTGGGAAACTAGGGTGCCTGGGGAGAACATGGGTGACGTCCTTCTGAAGGTACCATAGCAGGCCACGGCGCAGGGCAGACCCGTGGTGGTGTCTGGTGTCACCAGGTGTGAGGCTAGATGAGGAGTGTCCTGACGTTTTCTCATCAAAGCTTTAAAATGCATCATTTTTCTGTTCCCAGGCAGCAGTGAAACAAAAAGTTACATTGTGAATCAATTAAATCCTTGTTAATTTTATTCTCTTTTCTGGGTATTGACTATTTCCTGCTACTCAGTGGCTCTTTCCTGAACTTGACCCTCCCGGGGAAGATTTGTTCTTCAGGAGGCAGCACATGGCTGTCACTGGCTCTTCTCACCCTTGTGGCGTCTCTCCTCAGGCCGCCATCCAGTCACAGCTGGACGGGGTGCGCACAGGTCTCAGCCAGCTCCACAACGCCCTGAATGACGTCAAAGACATCCAGCAGTCACTGGCGGACGTCAGCAAGGACTGGAGGCAGAGCATCAACACCATCGAGAGCCTCAAGGATGTCAAAGATGCCGTGGTGCAGCACAGCCAGCTCGCCGCAGCCGTGGAGAACCTCAAGAACATCTTCTCAGGTACCAGGCAGAGGCTCGAGGCACTTGCCATGCTCACACCTGTCTCTGCATGACTCACTGAGTGCTCTGTGTGCAGTGTGCTTTGCAGCCCGCACTGTAGACCTGTAGACGGTAAGCGTGACCCTTGTCTGCTCAGCGTCTTTTTTTGAACGTGGATGGAAGTGATGAGCTGAGCACGTAAAGGCTAGAAGAAGGCTTGTAGTTCAGTGTCAGGACAGAGGCCCAGCAAACGCAGTGTAGAGGGAGTCCCTGGCTGAGTGTCGTTGCCTTGCCTGCGATGTGGCTGTTAGACTCTGTGAGTGCAGAAGAGTGAAGGTGCCGCGGCCCATGCTTAAAAGGAGCTGTGGGAGAAGCCGCCCTGCACATGGGACAGAGCAAGCAGATTCCAGAGCAGAAGGGATGAGGCGAGCAGCAGCTCCCAGGCGGCAGGAGAAGCATGTGTGCCCAGGCCAGGGCAGAGCTGGGGCTCAGTGCCGTGGGGGTGTGACCCTTTCAGTCTTCTCCCTGAACGCCTCAGAAGGATGCCAAGGGCCCAGTAACCTGTCCCTGAAAGGTGCCAGCTGGCCCTGGGTGGTGGCTCCCAGCATTTGTGTTCACAGTCTCTTCCCACTTGCTGTGACGGGAGCTGCTTCCACAGCCTCGTCCCTCGCCTTGGTCCCCATCTGTGTCAAGGTCAGCAGCATCCTTCAAGTCCCCAACCTCAGAAGCCTTGGCAAGGTCTGATTCTTTCCCTTTCTTTGTTCCTATCTGGCCTCTTGGCAAGTCCTTCCTGTTCCTCTACCCAACGTCTCTGCCCTGATGTCTGCATGACACTTCCCCGTCAGCAGCCGTCACGGGCCCCAGCTCACCCTCCACACTGGCTGTGCTGCATCATCTGATGCTCCTCAGCTCCCGAGGCCACGTGTGAATTGGCACGGTTCTCCCTGGCTGCCCACAGCACACCTTGGTAACCTGTGTCCTGTCCACCCCGTCCTGTCCGCCCTCCTCTTATGCTTGTGGCTGCAGCATTGCTGAGCACCTTGTCCCGTTGCTTTGTGTGTGCCCTTCTTCCAGGGCGTGATCCGCAGGGTGACATGTTTGGCTGTGGTCTGCATCTCTTTGTGCATGCCCAACACAAATGCCACAGTGATGCCAACTCAGAAAGCAGCTCTTGTTGGTGACTGTGGACCGCCTGGAACTGGAACAGAGTCCCTCGACGGAGTCTCCTTGGTGATGCTCAGCTGGCACCTTTCTAGTTCATTTCCTCTTTTTTCGTATTGGCTGGCTACGCTTCCTTCTGGTCTTTTAAACTAATGCCTAATGACCAAAAGGTGCATTACTGGCATTAGTTTTTTTGTTTTTTTGTTTGTTTTTTTTTGAGATGGAGTCTCGCTCTGTCACCCAGGCTGGAGTGCAGTGGCCGGATCTCAGCTCACTGCAAGCTCTACCTCCCGGGTTTATGCCATTCTCCTGCCTCAGCCTCCCGAGTAGCTGGGACTACAGGTGCTCGCCACCTCGCCCGGCTAGTTTTTTGTATTTTTTAGTAGAGACGGGGTTTCACCGTGTCAACCAGGATGGTCTCAATCTCCTGACCTCGTGATCCCCCCGTCTCGGCCTCCCAAAGTGCTGGGATTACAGGCCTGAGCCACCGCGCCCGGCCTGGAATTAGTTTATCTACAGTAGTTGGAAATAATTTCCTTTTCTTGGTGAACAAATGAGCCTACGTGGTATGCATGTTTTTTGTTACGGATACATTTTCATTGAGAAGATGTGCTTTGGGTCCCTTCAGACTTGTCTCATTGCCTATAATTCAGTAATGCGGTGTACACAGCTCCCCTCCTGCATTCTTTCTTGTGCTAAAATGCACACACACAGTTTGCCATCTTCACCATTTTTAAGTGTACAGTTGGGGACTATTAAGAACGTTCACATTGTTGTGCGACCATTGCCACCTCCATCTTCAGAACTCTTCATCTTGCAGACGTGAACATCTGCACCTATTAAACACTGACTTGGCACCCTCTGCCCAGCTCCTTTTCCCCAACGTTCTGCCTTCTGTCTCTGTGAACTGGATGACTCTGAAAACCTCATAGAAGTGGCATCACATATTATCTGTCTTTCTGTGACATGCTTATTTCACTCAGCATGATGTCCTCAGGGTTCTTCCATGCTGTAGTATTGCAGAATTTCCTTCACTTTTAAGGCTGAATAATATTCCGTTGTATGTATGGACCGCATTTTGCTTCTCCGTTTGTCTGTTGGTGGACACTCGAATTGCTTCCACATTTTAGCCATTGTGAGTAATGCTGTAGTGAACATGGGTGTACAGATATTTTACTTTTATTTATTTCTGGTATGTACACACAAGTGTAACTGCTGGACCGTGTGGTCATTTATGTTTAAATCTTTGAGCAGCTGCCAGACTGTTTCCTCCAGGGGCTGCAGCATTTCAGTTTTCCACCAGGAATGTGCGAGGTTTCTGATTCGTCTGCATTTTCATTCTTCTCTAAGTTTTTAAAAATGTCCCTTATGGTTGGGCGCAGTGGCTCATGCCTGTAATCCCAGCACTTTGGAAGGCTGAGGCGGGCAGATCACCTGAGGTTAGGAGTTCGAGACCAGCCTGGCCAACATGGTGAAACCCCATCTCTACTAAAAATGTAAAAATTAGCCGGGCATGGTGGCGGCAGGTGCCTGTAGTCCCAGCTACTCGGGAGGCTGAGGCAGGAGAATCGCTTGAACCCAGGAGGCAGAGGACACAGTGAACCGAGGTCATACCATTGCACTCCAGCCTGGGGGACAAGAGCGAGACTTTGTCTCAAAAAAAAAGTCTCTTATGTTTCCTTTTTTGCCTCATTAATTGTTTAAGAATATGTTGTTTAATTTCCATAAATTTTTGGTGAATTTTACAATTTTCCTTCTGATACTGATTTCTAACGTCATCTGCTGAGTTTGGAGAAGGTACTTTGTATGATATTTATCTTTTAAAAACCTGAGTCTTAATTTGAAGCCTAATCCATGGTCTGTCCTGAAGACTGTCGCATGTGCATGTGAGAATAGTGTGTGTTCTGTTGTTGGGTGTTCTTTCTGTGTCTGTTCAGTCTGGTTGGCTTGTTGCATTGTTCAAGT
Organism: Macaca fascicularis; assembly: GCF_037993035.2. Taxonomy (NCBI): domain Eukaryota; kingdom Metazoa; phylum Chordata; class Mammalia; order Primates; family Cercopithecidae; genus Macaca; species Macaca fascicularis. The sequence goes on from NC_088380.1 coordinate 763,134, forward strand.
CCTCTCTTTCCTTGTTTAGCTTCTGTCTACTTGTTCTGTCCATTATTGAGAGGGAGATATTGAAGCCTCTTTTAGCTTCTGTCTGCTTGTTCTGTCCGTTATTGAGAGAGAGTTATTGAAGCCTCCAACTGTTACAGAAATGAATGTTTCTCCCTTCAGTTCTATCCATTTTTGCTTCATGTATTTTGATGGTCCGTTAGTAAATGCAGAAATATTTGTAATTGTTCCATCTTCTTGCTGAATCTTCTATTAATACATTATGGCCTTCTTTGTGACTAGTTTTTTTTTTTTTTTTAAGTCTATTTCATATTTATTAGTATAACCACTCCTTTTCTCTTTTGGTTATTATTTACGTGGAATATCTTTTTCCATCCTTTTACTTTCAACCTATTTGTGTCTTGGGCTCTAAGATTAGTCTCTGGTGAACACGTAGAGTTGAATCATGTTTTATTTTTTAAATCTATTTTGTCCACTTCTTCTGATTGAAGAGTTTAATTAATTTTGCCTACCTCTTTTGATCGAAGAGCTTACATTTAAGTGATTACTGATAAGAAGGGACTTCTGTCATTTTACTGTTTGTTTTTTATATGCCATATAACATTTTTGTCTCTTATTTCTGCATTTCTTTTTATTTTGTGCTTTTGATTATTTTGGTAGTAAACATTTTAATTCCCTTCTTGTTTCTTTTGTGTATATTCTATAGCTATTTTCTTTGTGCCTACCATAAAGATTACACTTAACATCTAACATTATCTCACTTTAGTTTGAATTTATATCAACGTAACTTCAGTAACACACAAAAATTGTCCCTATGTGGCTTCATCTCTACTAGCTTTGGGTTGTTCATTTCACAGAATTACATCTTTATACATTGTGTGTCCAAAAACATAGACTAATAATTGTTTTTTAATGCATTCATTTTAAAAAATTAGGTAGAAAAACAATGTGGAGTTAGAATCCAAAGTTACAGTGTTACTAGCTTTTAGACTATTTTTTAATGTATTAGTTTCTTTTTTATTTGCCCCTTTCAACCAGAAAAATATTAGTCTCTTAAGTCATGCAGAAAACAAAGTGATGAGTTAAAAACTGAAGTGTTAATAATACTAGATTTTATGATTGTCCATGAATTTACCTTTTTTGAGACCTTTACTTCTTCACATGGCTTCCAGTTTCTCCCTAGCATTCTTTCTTTTCAACCAGTGGGACTCCATTTAAGCATTTCTTGCAGGACAGATCTTGTGGTAACAAGCTTTTCAACTTTTATCTGGGGATGTCTTAATATCACTGTCACTTTTGAATGACAGTTTTGCTAGATTTAAGGTTCTTGGTTGACAGTATTTTTCTTTTAGCGCTTCGAATATGTCATCCCACTGCCTCTGGCCTCCAAAGTTTCTGGTGAGAAATCTGATCTACTCATAATCTTATTTAGGAGCCCTTGTTTCTGACAAGTTGCTGCTTTCAAAATCTTTCAAAAGTTTGATTAAGTTGTATCTTAGTGTGGACCTCTGAGTTCCTCTTGCTTGGAGGGCATTGAGATTCTTGGATCTTCATATTCATGTCTTTCATCAAATGTGGGGAGTTTTCAGCTATTATTTCTTCAAATAATGTATTGCCCATTTCTCTCTTCTCCTTCTAAAAGTCCCACTAAGCATATGTTGGCCTGCTTGATGGTGTCCACAAGGTCGCTGAGGCTCTGTTCACTTTTCTTCAATCTTTTTTCTTTCTGTCCCTGATACTTGATATTTCCCATTGTCCTGTCTTCACTTTCACTGATTCTTTCTTGCACCTGCACAGATCTGCCTTTGAATCCTTTCAGTGAATTTTTCATTTATTGTACTTTTCAGCTTCATATTTTCTTTTTTGTTTCCTTTTGGATTTTGTCTCATTATTGGTATTTACATTTTGCTCATACATGTTTCTTTCTTCACATCTTTTAGTTCCGTATACATCTTTAAATAGTTGTTTTAGAGTCTTTGTCTAGTAGATCTGCCATCAGATCTTTTACAGGGACAGTTTCTTATGTTTTCCTTTGAATGGGCCATACTTCTTTCTTTGTGTGCCTTGTGATGTTTTTGTTGTTGAAAAATGGACACTTGAATCAAATAATGTGATAACTCTGGAAATCAGATTCTTTCCCCTTCCCAGGTTGATGATTCTTGTCTTTGGTTGTTGTAGGCTTTCTGTGCCAAGGCGCAGCCTGAAGTGTGCACTTCAAGGTCATCTCAAGTCTTTTCTGAGCCTCTGCCTTTGCCTGGGCATGCATTGGCCACTTCTGAATTTTTCCTGTAAATGCAGTTACTTTTGAATGTCTTTATTTATATATAAATATCTGGCTTTCAAAAAGGGGGACAGATGAAAGAGGTGGTGAAGACATTGGCCCTTTAAAATTCCCTGGAGGTGTGCGGGGGTGAGGAGGGGCCTGTGAACAGGGGAAGATGCAACAGTGGCTGCTCACCTCTTCGCACCTCTGTGGTCAGAAGCAGCAGTCAGTGATCAGAGTACAGATCTCTGGTGTGGAGGACAGGGTTGTTTTTGCTCAGCTAGGCTGCAGACTGTGTTTAGGCAGCTCCAGGAACACATCAGCACATGCACAGCTGCCTGCGGGGCAGGATGTGGGGCCTGGGTAGCCACTGCCCAGCTGAGAGCTGCAAATGCCCAGAGTTAACCACAGTTTACAATTTATGCCTTCAGTAGACTCCAGAGTTCCAAAGATAGTTACCTCAGACACATCCTGCCATTGCAGTTGTTGTTAGCTAGGGAGATGGCTTCCTGCTCTGCCGTGTTCCTAGAATGCTGCACGCAGGCAGCCTTTTATGTGGTGGTGGTGGTGGTGGTTTATGTTGCTGTCTTGTGCCTTTTCTCTAGTGCCTGAGATTGTGAGGGAGACCCAGGACCTAATTGAACAAGGGGCACTCCTGCAAGCGCACCGGAAGCTGATGGACCTGGAGTGCTCCCGGGACGGGCTGATGTACGAGCAGTACCGCATGGACAGTGGGAACACACGTGACATGACCCTCATCCATGGCTACTTTGGCAGCACGCAGGGGCTCTCTGATGAGCTGGCTAAGCAGCTGTGGATGGTGCTGCAGAGGTCACTGGTCACTGTCCGCCGTGACCCCACCTTGCTGGTCTCAGTTGTCAGGATCATTGAAAGGGAAGAGAAAATCGACAGGCGTATACTTGACCGGAAAAAGCAAACTGGCTTTGTTCCTCCTGGGAGGCCCAAGAATTGGAAAGAGAAAATGTTCACCATCTTGGAGAGGACTGTGACCACCAGAATTGAGGGCACACAGGCAGACACCAGGGAGTCTGACAAGATGTGGCTTGTCCGTCACCTGGAAATTATAAGGAAGTACGTCCTGGATGACCTCATTGTCGCCAAAAACCTGATGGTTCAGTGCTTTCCTCCCCACTATGAGATCTTTAAGAACCTCCTGAATATGTACCACCAAGCCCTGAGCACGCGGATGCAAGAGCTTGCATCGGAAGACTTGGAAGCCAATGAGATCGTGAGCCTCTTGACGTGGGTCTTAAACACATACACAAGGTAAAGCTAACCTGGCGCCCGTGTTGTCTCTTAGGTAGAAGCCGTGTGTGAGAGGGGTTGGCAGCCACTTGCCGGAGAGCCAACCACAGGGCGTCACTCTGGGCAGGTGCTCCGGGCCCACGGCCTTGGTTTCTGGCCAAGGGGCGTCTTCTTTCTGGTCCACCTGCTGGTGCCCAGCCTCTGGTGTTTGAACACTGTTGTGCTTGGGAGGGATCTCTGCTCTTGGCCTCCAGCCCCGTTGAGCTTGACAGGGTGCAGCTCCGGGCTGGGCCATTATCCTGTCTCACCGTGTGCTGACTTGTTTCCTTACGGTGACACCCCGAAGCAGGCGTGTTTTTGCCCATTTTACAGGTGAGGACACATGGTCCCAGGTGGGGCTGGGACTAGCACATGGCCACCCAGCTGGGGAGGAGACCACCACATCACCTCCCTGGCTTCCAGCAATCCTGGGTTTGGTTTCTCTTCACCAATATCCTATAGCAGTGAGTCTTTCAAAAATAAACAGTTACAAGTCTAGATAGTTCGAGAAAACTCTATCATCCTTTTTGTATCCTAGCACGAGGCTTTGTCACTTCACATAAGGGAACATGAACCACTCTGTGCATGGATTAATTGGAAGTAGTGTTGAAAACGGTGCAGTGGTGGGGGCATTCTGAAACTCTTTTTTTTGTTGTTGTTTGAGACGGAGTCTGGCTCTGTCACCCAGGCTGGAGTGCAGTGGCCGGATCTCAGCTCACTGCGAGCTCCACCTCCCGGGTTTACACTATTCTCCTGCCTCAGCCTCCCGAGTAGCTGGGACTACAGGCGCCCGCCACCTCGCCCAGCTAGTTTTTTGTATTTTTTAGTAGAGACGGGGTTTCACCGTGTTAGCCAGGATGGTCTCGATCTCCTGACCTCGTGATCCGCCCGTCTCGGCCTCCCAAAGTGCTGGGATTACAGGCTTGAGCCACCGTGCCCGGCTCCTGAAATTCTTTAAGATTAGGTAGCTGCAGTGAAAATTTATTTCAATTTTCCATGGTTTCATAGATAGAAAATAATAATAAGTCATGTATTGGAATAATTCTTTTTATTTTTTTGCCTATCTTATCACTGCAGTGGAGAAATTGAATAAACCTCCTTTTTTTTTTTTTTTTTTTTTAGCAGTGAGGCATTTTTTTTGGTGCTTTGTTTGTTTACTGGTATCTGCTTATAGAGAATTTGCATTTCAATACAGAAAGACAGAAGAGAAAGGAAGCACCCCCTGCAGAGAATGGTCACCGTAGCTCTCTGCACAACCGTGGCTCTCTGTGCAACCGTGGCTCTCTGCACAACCGTGGCTCTCTGTGCACAACTGTGGACTCACCTCCCTGGCTCTGCCACTCATCCTCATGGCCGCCCATTCTGTAGCCTTGACCGTGCAGGCCTCCCACTCCGTGCCTGGCGTGTCAGCAGCCCCATGAGGCAGGAGGCAGGGGATAATGTGCCCAGGTCACACAGCCAGTGAGTGGGAAGCTGAATTCCAATCCTGTCCCTGGGCCCTCCCCGGCCGTGGCCACTAGACTAGGCCGTGCATGGGAAGCTGGATTCCAATCCTGTCCCTGGGCCCTCCCTGGCTGTGGCCACTAGACTGGGCTGTGCGTGTGTGCACCTTGCACAGTTTGCGTCTTGATTTTGTCTTTCCACGTTGTGAGTGTTTTTCTGTCCTTGGGGAGTCTTGTGAGTTCCATCACCCCGGCCTTTCTCAGGGGAGGTTGAAGTGCTCCCACTGGAAACATTCACACACGGAATTGAGGTTCTTGGGCAAAAATATCCAGATTAAATAAAAGTCTTTTAAAATGTGCAGAATTTTAGGAAGCACTTTTTTACTCAGGAAGCTCTTGAATTTCTTATAGTGGACTGGCCCTTAATCATTTTATTCAGTGTTACTCTGAGAAAGTATTTAGGGTACATAGCATGAGGCATGTTAGTTGAATTTTCTGAGTGGTCAAACCTTAAACTTAAAAAATGTTTTAATTTTAATTTTTGTGGGTACATAGTAAGTATATCAAACCTTAGCCTTTAAAGAGCCCAACCTCATACACAGATAATAACTTTTTATTTATTTATTTATTTATTTGAGACGGATTCTCACTCTGTCACCGAGGTTGGAGTGCGATGGCGTGATCTCGATTGACAGCAAGCTTCGCCTCCCGGGTTCATGCCATTCTCCTGCCTCAGCTTCCTGAGTAGCTGGGACTACAGGCGCATGCCAACATGCCCGGCTAATTTTTTTGTATTTTTAGTAGAGACGGGATTTCACCATGTTGGCCAGGATGGTCTTGATCTCCTGACCTCGTGATCTGCCCACCTTGGCCTCCCAAAGCGCTGGGATTACAGGCGTGAGCCACCGTGCCCGGCTGATAATAACTTTTTAATGAAAACTTTTCCTGAAGTGTAGCACGTATTTCCTGTCTTCTGGGCAGTAGACTGGATGTAGTTTAGGCTGTTCTTGCAGATACATTTTTATCAGTAATGTCCTGTATTCTGCTTTCCAGTCATCACCCTCTGCAGAGCACAGTGATGTTGACTGCAGTGGCTTGTTTCCAAAGTACAGCACAGCTGCCCCTCCATACCCAACGGGGAGGGATTCCAGGAGCCCCCTTGACTATCAAAATCCTCTGGAGCCTAAGTCCCCTTTATAAAAGGGTATAGTGTTTGCATGTAACTTGTGTACATTCTCTTTCCTGCTCTAAATCATCTCTAGATTACTTATAAAATTAAATACAGTGTAAATGCTATGAAAATAGTTGTTGGACTATATTTTTTGAAATTTTTATTATTTTTTATTGTTGTTTTTCCCAAATATTTTCAGTCTGTGGTTGGTTGAGTCAGTGGACATGGCGCCCATGGCTGTGGGGGCCGGCTGTGCTTGTTGTCGTTTTGACTGAGTGCGTTTGTTTATTCAGTGCCTCCTGTTTGCCAGGCCCTGCCTTGGCTCTGGAAGTGCAGTGAATAGAACACATGTCTTCCGCAGGGAAGTCTCTTCCGCATTTGAGCCCTAGCACCTTATGAAGCTGGCACAGCAGGGTGAGGCTGGGGTTGGAGGGACTCACGTGGTCTCGCAGCCAGTGGGTGACGCCACGGAGACCCCAAGGCCCTTGGCCCCTGCCCTGCACTTTCCCCGGTTGGAGGGACTCACGTGGTCTCAGAGCCAGTGGGTTGACCCCACGGAGACCCCAAAGCCCTCGACCCCTGCCCTGCACTTTCCTCTGAGCCGTGGGCCGGCTGTGACCAGGAAGTCTCCAGGGTGGGTGGACGTTCATGTGTCAAGTGAAACAGCCTCGACACACTTGGATGTGCTCTTCTATGTCTGTCGTGGTTTGTCATTCACGTTCCTGGTTCCCCCATAGTACGGAGATGATGAGGAACACGGAGCTGGCCCCGGAAGTGGATGTCGGCACCCTGGAGCCATTGCTTTCTGCACACGTGGTCTCTGAGCTGCTTGACACGTACATGTCCACACTCACTGTGAGTAGGGCCGGCCTGCGTGCCATAGACCACCGTGCTGGTTGTACAAGTAATTGGGCTTGGCAGCAGGCAGGAGGCAGGGTGGGAAATGCCTTCGCATTGACTTCCTATGGTACGTTGCTCAGTTGCCCAGGCTCTGCTTCCAGGCCCTGACAGGTCCGTTTGCTAGAAGAGGAGAATGGCCTCTTCTCTGGGCCTGGATCCGAAGCTTGTCCTCTGCTGGAGATGTGAGCCTGTGCCGTCCTCAGCAGGCTGGCCAGGGCCCAGGATGTCTGAACCGTGTGTGGCGGCACCTGCCAGCTCTCGGCTCTGAGTCCCAGGGTCAGGGGGGGTCAGTCAAGGACCAAAGGGCAAGTCCATTTGCAGCTTGGTGACCACCAGGTGGTCTCAGAGTGAGAGGAGGGGGTCAGCAGGGTCTGCTTCTTAGACAAGGGTGTGTCCACCTAGCAAGGCAGCATTGTGACCAGAAGCAGAGGTGTCCTCAGGAGCTGGGGAAGGAGTGCTGTCTTCTCTTGGGACATGAGCTGCTGTGGTTGCTGAGTCTGGGCAGAGGAACAGGCCTGACCGGACCTGACTGGACCTGGTCAGCCTCGTTCTCTGTACACCTGGGACTCAGCGGCCTTGTCCTCCAGCATGAGGTGCAGCCAAAAGGGCATCTAGTTTCTTCTCCCTCTTTATCTGTACAAAGGTTCCAGTTAAATCCCTGCAGGCTGCCGTGGGCCCTGCCTCCCATGGGGGTGGCTCCTGGCTCCCTGCTCTGGAGTCCTCATTTGGGAACGAGGACTCTGGTGCCGTGTGTCTGGTTTCTGGAGCTGTGCATGCAGCCGACCAGGTGATTGGCATGACCCTCAGGCACCTGCTCTTCTCCTCTTCTCTTCTCTTCTCTTCTCTTCTCTTCTCTTCTCTTCTCTTCTCTTCTCCATCATGCTGAACTTCCTTTAGTCAAACATCATCGCCTGGCTGCGGAAAGCACTGGAGACAGACAAGAAAGACTGGGTCAAAGAGACAGAACCGGAAGCTGACCAGGATGGGTACTACCAGACCACACTCCCTGCCATCGTCTTCCAGGTATCAAATGCAGGGGATTGGCACAGTTCCATTTCCTAGTGGATAGTAGGACCTATAGGTTTTACAGAGTGACACAGATACCCGGGATCTTCATCCGCAGAGTGTGGTGAAAATATTGAGAGCCCTGCCTGGTGCATCTAAGTCCTCTGCTGTCTCTGTCTCTTTCTCTCTGAAGCTGCAGAAACCTGGGACGATACTTACCAAATAGTTTTGCCCAAGGTCACTTTACTTTTCTGACTGGGTCTTTATGGGTTTGGACTAGAGCCTAATTATATGTTATTTATGTGCGACTTTCAAATGTGAGTTTGTTTGGTTGATATCCAGGATTTGTCCTAAAAAATGGCACATGATTGAGTCTAAACAGGTAGATTTTGGGAGCGTCCATTATTTGTTTTGAGACGTAGTCTCACTCTGTCGCCCAGGCTGGAGTGCAGTAGCACACAGTCTTGGCTTACTGCAACCTCCACCTGGTGGGTCACGGCGTCCGTTGGCTTTTAAAGTTGCTTTCCTGTTCGTTGGTTAAGGTTCTAAGTATTAGACTCACTTGCATTTTTACCACAGATTCACTTTCCAATGCCCGAGCCTCACTAGGTGTTAGACCCAGTGTGTTCTCACCACGGATTCACTTTCTAGTGTTTGACCACCCTGTGTCCTGTTTTTCCTGCTTTTTTTTCTTTTGGCTCATCATGTGTTTTAATTTGAGTGGCATTGCTGAGGGATGGAGCCCAGTTGTGTTAGAATCCGCACTCAGGACTCTGGTCAGGCAGGAGTGAGGGCTGGTGGGTGACATTTCTCTCTGAATGATACCGTTGGTTATTGACAGGCTAGTCCAAACCCATTCCTTTGTTTGGAAACGGATGCTGTGAGAAACTCTGTGAGGAGAGCCCAGTGAGCTCTGTCCCCTTGTCCTTCCTCTGCCTGTGTCAGCTGCTGGCAGGGCCTGGCACACCCCAGGTCCAGATGCTTTTTTTTTTTTTTTTTTTTTTTTGAGACGGAGTCTCGCTCTGTCGCCCAGGCTGGAGTGCAGTGGCGCGATCTCGGCTCACTGCAAGCTCCACCTCCCGGGTTCACGCCATTCTCCTGCCTCAGCCTCCGAGTAGCTGGGACTACAGGCGCCCGCCACCACGCCCGGCTAGTTTTTTTTTGTATTTTTAGTAGAGACAGGGTTTCACCATGTTAGCCAGGATGGTCTTGATCTCCTGACCTCGTGATCCACCCGCCTCGGCCTCCCAAAGTGCTGGGATTACAGGCTTGAGCCACCGCGCCCGGCCCAGGTCCAGATTCTTAGGAACTCTGCATCATGACGGTCACAGGGCCAGGGAAGGTGAGTCAGCCGCCTGAGGGGCGCCATCCCTGGTGAGGCTTCACTCCACACATTAGAACTCCAGTCACGTAGTGTGAGGACTGACATGGCCCCCATGGGAGAAAGCAGTTTGCCAGGAATTAAGAAATGAGTCACTTGGTACTTTCCCAGGTGAGAAAGTTGTTTTTGTTTTTTTGTTTTTTGTTTTTAAAACTAACTTTGTTACTTTTCAGGTGGTTTCATTTTTTTTCTCTGAATTTGTACTATCCTAAATGCCACTTAGCAAACGCGGGTTTTATATAACAGCAAACCTGCACTCTTAGTACACTCCTGTAAGATTATACCAGAATTAATAAGTTCTCCGATTTTTAGATGTTTGAACAGAATCTTCAAGTTGCTGCTCAGATAAGTGAAGATTTGAAAACAAAGGTACTAGTTTTGTGTCTTCAGCAGATGAATTCTTTCCTAAGCAGGTATGTCTTTTTGCCAGTGTGCTAATGTACAAATTGAGTGTTCTTAAAAATTAGAAGCAAACATTTTTTGATCCTACTATGCCTGTTATTAAAAAAAAAATTAAGCCTATAGATTCCCCACGTGTCACTCCTGTGTTCTTCAAAAGCAAAGGGAGGGAGCGGAGCTTCTGGATCATCTTCCCCTTGAGTGGACCACATGCCTCCTTGGGCTCCCAGAGCCTATGGGTTGTGACGTCCTTAGTGATGCACCGGATGACACCAACTCTGTTGGAGTCAGGCTCCTCCCGTCGCCTGTTCTGAACTTCCTCGGGGTAGGGGTGGCGACTCCTGCTGCAGGGCCCACTTCGCAGTGGGGAGGGCGTCCTCGGCCGAGCTGGCCTTCCTCAGAAGGGTTCCAGGCAGCCATGACCTGGCACACCACCCTCCCCATGAGTTGTTGATGATAATTTTCAAACCTATACAGATGTGGAAAGAATGGTGTAAAAAACTGCTGTGTTCACCATCGTGCAGTCCAGAAGCCATCCCCTCCAAAGCCCCCTTGCCTAAACTGTTCTCCCCTGCCCATTCTGCTCTCTCTGCTGAAATACCTTGAGGCAAACCCCAGGCACTGTGGCATGGTATTTATGACCCTCTCTCAAGCCACTGCAGTGCCATCAAGTCAGAGACATGCACAGTGACTCCATGGGGTCATCCAATGCCAAGTCTGCATTTGGGTTTTATCTCAAATGTGTCTTTCGATAGTTGTGAATCAGATCGGACTGCATCACATGAGGGCTTAGGGTTCCTAGGCCTCTGGTAAGCAGAACAGCCCCTTCCCTCCTTAAGCTGCTGCTTGTAGATCTCTGTAGAGAGATGTCCCTCAGCCTCGTCCTCAGTCTGCCATCAGCTCCCGAGCCAGATACTGGCTCCGCAGGCTTGGATCCCACTTACTGGCAAGTGTGTCTTCCACAATGTGGCACATCAGGAGACGTGGCATCTGTAGGTCCTGTCCTGGTGGCTTAGATACTAAGCCACACTGCCCACTCAGAGTTCCCATCTGCCATCCATCGATGGGGGTCATGCCCAAGTCCCCACTGGCAACCCGTCAACAGGGGTCACAGCTGAGTCGCCACTGGCCCTCCATCCATAGAGGTCTTAGCCAAGTCCCCACTGGCCAAGTCTTAGCCAAGTTCCCATTGGCCGTCTATCCACAGAGGTCATGGCCAAGTCCCTATTGGCCATTTGTCCATGGGGATCTTGGCCTGAGTTTGTTTCTTTGGAGGTCATTGTCATGAGGTTAGATTCTTCTATAAAGAGACCGTCCCTGATCACCCTCAGCTTTTTCATGACCTGAACCACACTTTGGACAGAAATGCTGACTTCTTTCCCTTTAATTGCCAGCTTTCAGTTTGCTCCTTTCTTAACATCTCTTAGAAATAGAAACAGTGTTTGTTGTACAATTCTTCCACTCCCATATGTGCTTGAGAATGCCCACAATAAGTTTAAAAATAGAGTGGGTCACTATCTCTGTGTGTTTTCTTGACGTTTCAAGTGTGTTTTTAATTGGATGACTTCAGGGACAGTTTCTGAAAGGGACATTTTACCTGACATTTGGTGATGTTCTTAACACTATGAGTTTCTAGGTGAAGTGTACAGTAAATAAGATAAAGCTTTCCCAGTTCCTCATAATCAAATATGTAGTATATTTTTACAATCAGAATGCGGAACCATATTTTTTCTTTCTCCTTTTTTCAGTTATTTTTTACCAACTCCTCAAAATTTTTATATTTTTAAATTGTTTTTTAAGAGACAAGGTCGGCCGGGTGCGGCGGCTCATGCCTGTAATCCCAGCACTTTGGGAGGCCGAGGCGGGTGGATCACGAGGTCAGGAGTTCGAGACCAGCCTGGCCAATATGGTAAAACCCCGTCTCTACTAAAAATACAAAAATTAGCTGGGCGTGGTGGTACACACCTGTAGTCCCACCTGCTTGGGCAGCTGAGGCAGGAGAATCACTTGAACCCGGGAGGTGGAGGTTGCAGTGAGCCGAGGTCGCACCACTGCACTCCAGCCTGCGTTACAGAACAAGACTCCATCTCAAAAAAAAAAAAAGAAAAAGAGATAAGGTCTCATTAGGTTGCCCATGCTGGAGTGCAGTGGTAGTTCACTGCAGCGCAGCCGGCAGCCTTTGACTCCTGGGCTCAAGTGGTCTTCCTGCCTCAGCCTCCTAATGAGCCATATTTTAAAGCCTGAAGTGAAGTTATTTTTGATCCATTTAAGTGATCAGCCTCTCTGTCCTTCCATTAGTCTGGATCGTCTAAAGATTGTTTTATTTTTAGAGGCTCATCCGGTCAGATGTTAGTGATGTGAAATATCAGGCCAGGCATGACGTCAGCATGGCGTTTGAAACAGCTCCATGTTGTCCTTAGTGCTGTTTGACCGAAGCCTGTCTGTCCTCAGATATAAGGATGAAGCGCAGCTGTATAAAGAAGAGCACCTGAGGAATCGGCAGCACCCACACTGCTACGTTCAGTATATGATAGCCATCATCAACAACTGCCAGACCTTCAAGTGAGTGTGGCCGGATGCTGTGGTGGGGGACCAGTGGAGGCTGGCCTGCCCAGCCGCTGTGTTGAACCTGAACCATTTCCTTGCAGAGAATCCATAGTCAGTTTAAAAAGAAAGTATTTAAAGAATGAAGTGGAAGAGGGCGTGTCTCTGAGCCAGCCCAGCATGGACGGGATTTTAGATGCCATCGCGAAGGAGGGCTGCAGCGGTTTGCTGGAGGAGGTCTTCCTGGACCTGGAGGTGGGCCTGGCTCTTTCCTTCTACCGTTTTCGGGGCCAAAGCATGGTGATTCCTGACTGCCCTCTGGGACACAGGCTGTGAACTGTACCGTGCGGACGCCATCCGGGGAGCCGGGCTGTGCACTTGCATTCAGGTCAAATCGCTCAGAGCGCCTCCATTTTCTGTGATGCTGCATGCTTCATATGATGCAGGGTCCTTATGCACAATTCAGTAGGTTCACCCAGTAAGTATGAGAGATATCAGACAATTTAGTGGATTACAAAATAGAAACAGATATGTAGGGACCTGTCAAAAAGTCAAATTGAGAGTGCATACACACACACACACACATCATCTCCCATAGATCAGTTTCGCTTTTGAATATAGATACACAAAAATCATTAATAAAATGAATTTAATATTGTATCAAAGGCATAACCTACCATGAAACGTAGGGGATATTTCAGAAACATAAAGATAGTTTAACATTATTTAGATGTATTGGCAAAAGTCAGAATATATTTTAAAAATAAGACCATGTAGGCCAGGTGCGGTGGCTCACGCCTGTAATCCCAGCCCTTTGGGAGGCCGACATGGGCAGATCACCTGAGGTTGGGAGTTTGAGACCAGCCTGACCACCATGGAGAAACCCCGTCTCTACTAAAAATACAAAATTAGCCGGGTGTGGTGGCGCATGCCTGTAATCCCAGCTACTTAGGAGGCTGAGGCAGGAGAATTGCTTGAACCCGGGAGGCGGAAGTTGTAGTGAGCCAAGATCGTGCCATTGCACTCTAGCCTGGGCAACGAGTGAAACTCCATCTCAAAACAAAACAAAACAAAAATAAGACCATGGCCATCTGGTGGTCCTGCTAGAAAGGTGTTCCTGGGATGAGGGGTGGGATTGGTTGCTGATTTCATCAGTGTCTGGTTGTGCAAGAGAACGGAAATGTGTGTGAAAGTGTCCCCAAAGAGGCAGACACTTGTAACTTTCGCAAAAATGACTTAGAAAGCAAGAAGGAAATATTTACATTTGAAATTATTTCAAAATTTAAAAAGAATATATAGAAAAATGGACGAAGGACATGAACGGCCACCTCACATTAAAAGCAACACCAGTGTCCTCACCATGAAAGTAGACGCCCAGTCTTATCCTCGAAGCAATGAATGCTCAACAGGACCTGCCTCTCAGTAGGATGGCAGGAGCGGGAGATGCGGATGCCTCTCAGGCTTGTTGAGGGCGCGAGAGAAAGGGGCTGTTTGGATTCTGTGTGGGCCTGAACTGGATTGGGTTTTGGAGGGCAGCTTGGAAATACAGCCATTGTAGTTTTAATTTGTAACTTTTACTGGAGTTTTAATTTGTATACTTCTATTGGAGTTTTAATTTGTATATTTCTATTGGAGTTTTAATTTGTATACTTTTATTGGAGTTTTAATTTGTATACTTTTATTGGAGTTTTAATGTATATACTTTTTGACTGAAAAATTCAACTTTAAGGAATTTCATCAGTAGAATTATACAGATTCACTGTTGCATTATTGCAAAATGTGAAAAAAATTTAAATGTCCATCAATAGAGAATTGGGCAAATAAATACAATAAATATATGTAGCCATTAAAGGTAAAATGTATACATGCACAGATATTTCCATCTTTAACATGTCATTTTGTGAAGCTCATCACAGAAATTGTAGTATAAATCTCCTATACTTAAAGTACACATTTGCAGATTATATAATCGAATCTTTACCTGAGTGCGCATTGCTGTTGTAATTAGAAAAGCAGTGCCATGTAGCAAAGGCGCACGGAAGTGCCTCCCTCCCACACGCACTCAGCCCTTGTGGGACGTTGAGGTGATGATTTCTATGATCTGTTTCTGCTTTTCAGCAACATCTGAATGAATTGATGACGAAGAAGTGGCTATTAGGATCAAACGCTGTAGACATTATCTGTGTCACTGTGGAAGACTATTTCAACGATTTTGCCAAAATTAAAAAGCCATATAAGAAGGTAAGAAGGTGGGACCTAGTCCCCTAGTCACCTTCACGGAGGGCTCACCTCTCACCCTGCTCAGAATTCAGCATCCAGTGAGCCCCTCCGTGAGTGAACGTTCACTCGTTGTCCTGTCAGCTCAAGGGAGGCAAGAGGCTCTGCGGACGCCGCCTCCCTGGGACGCGGCTCTGGTAAAAGTGGCGGGGGCCCTGTGGCGCCCACTCGAGGTGGAGGGAGCTGTGGTTCCCGGACAGGCCCGTGTGCCCCATCTTCTTGCCCCTCCACGCACCCCAGGGGTTTCTTTCCACTTCAGACCCTCCTTCCTGCAGGACCTAGGTTCCTCTTTCCTCCAAAATGTCTGCCACGTTTGGCAGATGCTGCCGTCGTTATCAAAGGCAGCAGCAGCCACTGACACCGGCCCGTCCGTGGACCGAGTGCTGCTGCGCAGCACGCGCCTCACCCACGTCTGTCCTGCTGGTGCAGGGCTCCGGGTCACGGTCACTGTTCCCCCCCCCGAGCCCCCGCTCCTCCTCTGCGGTGAGATTCCCAGAGCCGTGGCGAGCGAGGAGTGGGCCCAGCCTCCGGGGAGCCGCTGGCAGCCCCGACCTGGGTTTAAATGGAAGTGCTCGTGGCCGCCACAGCCGCGGAGCCTGCCGCTGACCGCGTGTTTCTCCCCAGAGGATGACGGCCGAGGCGCACCGGCGCGTGGTGGTGGAGTACCTGCGGGCCGTCATGCAGAAGCGCATCTCCTTCCGGAGCCCGGAGGAGCGCAAGGAGGGCGCGGAGAAGATGGTGAGGGAGGCGGAGCAGCTGCGCTTCCTGTTCCGGAAGCTGGCGTCCGTGAGTGTCGCGCCGTGCCGGGTGGGGAAAGCCCGCCGCCCCGCAGCCCCGTTCAGCCTCCGCCCCGGACTTTGAGCCGGTAGATGAGAGTGCGTGTGTGTGTCAGGCGGGGCCCTGGCTCCGGGTCCTGCCTGAGCTTGTGGTTGAACACGAATGACCGCGGAGGCAGGCGCGGCGCGGGCTCCCTGAGGGACGCTTCCGTCTGTCCCGTGCTGCGAGGCGCTGGCCGCCTCCCACTGACGCGCCCTCACCCAGACCCGGGCCGTTCCTGAGCTTTCAGAGTAGATCCTGAGGAGTCAGGGGCAGAGGGAGCTTCCCAGTCAGGAAGGGGCTCGGCCAGAATCCGGCCGCTCCCGGGGCGGGGGGACAGCCCAGGGCGGCTCCTCACATTCCTGCTGCCTTCCAGGGTTTCGGGGAAGACGTGGACGGATACTGTGACACCATCGTGGCTGTGGCCGAAGTGATCAAGCTGACAGACCCTTCTCTGCTCTACCTGGAAGTCTCCACTCTGGTCAGCAAGTATCCAGACATCAGGTAAGGGATGCACGTCTGCCTTAGAGTCCTTCCTTCCGTCGCGGGGTGGGTGAGGCTCCCGGTTGGCCAGGTTAACCCTGCAGCACGGCAGGGGTTCAGGTGCGGGGAGCAGAGCGGCTCCTGTGTTGCCTTCCGTCGGGCCTGGGCTGCGGTATGGGTGGGTGGAGCTCGCGGGGCACACCCGGGTGGGGACAGTGGGGGCAGGGGTAGGGTGGGGGCAGGGCTGTGACAGCTCTGCTGTGTCTGGTGGGGAAGATTTGGCCTGTGGAGTGGCCTGAGCGGGGCGAGTTTAGGAAGTTTCCTCTGTGCTCATGGTGGACTCAGTAGGGCCCAAGTGCCGCTCAGACCGGACACCCTCCGAGGACGTGATTACAGGGAGTCCCCAGTGCCAGGCTCAGGGAAGGGGACCCACGCACGTCCCCCCTCTGCCATGCTGGCTTCAGGCTCCAGGCCAGCCTTCGCAGCCCCCGTCTCAGGGCACCTGCCACTTCCCCAAGGGGCCACTTCCGTGGCTGCAGCTGTGCCACCTCTGTCCCATCATCTTGCCATTTCTGGTTAAACGTGGAAAACGGGGTCTTGAGCTCTCCACAGTCTCTGCTCTGGTTGGGCAGGAACAAAGATTTATAAAAGCAGTGTTGAAAAATCTTTCTGCAACTGGATTGAGAAAAGGCCGAGTAAGATGAAAACGCAGGCTTGTCTCCCGCTGAAAAGGGAGAGGCGCCGTTTGTCTGCAGCTGTCCTCACCCCCTGCGTTCTGTGGGCTGGGGTGGTGAGGCCGTGAGCCCCTGGCAGCGTGGTGCATCATGGGGGTGCTAAGCGGGCATGGGCTGACGCCTCCCCATCCCCAGGGACGACCACATCGGTGCGCTGCTGGCTGTGCGTGGGGATGCCAGCCGTGACATGAAGCAGACCATCATGGAGACCCTGGAGCAGGGCCCGGCGCAGGCCAGCCCCAGCTACGTGCCCCTCTTCAAGGACATTGTGGTGCCCAGCCTGAACGTGGCCAAGCTGCTCAAGTAGCCTCCGCCGGCCTGCCCCGCACGCCCGTGCACAGCCCCAGTCCCTGCCCTCAGAAGCGCGGGAAAGCCGATTGCTCTCCTTGGCCACATGTGCTGCTTTCAGCTGCACGGCCTGTGCTTAGGCGCCAGCTTGATACACCGGGTATGCGTGGAGTGAGCGTCCTGAGGCCACGTGCAGAGACCCCTCATTGTGCTCTCAAAGCCCTGTGTGCACAGGGCTCTGCCACATAGCCTCTCTGGGGTGCTTGTTTGTTGCAGTGGTTGAAGGCGTGTGGGGCGCAGGGGACGTGCACCTCCGTGCCCCTCTCCTCCCTGGGCCTTCACTGCACCCCATCTGCTGTAAGTGCTCGAAACCCTGTCACCTAATTAAAGTTTCTCGGCTTCCTCAGAGAAATGAAAAGGCCACGCATTCTCTTTTCTGGTGAAGGTTTTCTGACTAGTGATCTAGCAGTGCCCAGGAACTGTGGTCAACCACAGTAAAAGTCTTCCCTCAGCTTGGAGGGCACCCTCCTGGTCTCCTCCTGTCTGACATCCCCAGACTTACTCCTTGGGTTCTTTGAGAGATGAGACACTCACCAGCTGCACCCAGGAAGCCCTGTCCCCACCCTTAGGTGAGCAGACCTCTGGCACCGGGTGGTGCCAGCCAAGTCAGCCGTACCTGGTAGACGAGCAATGGCAGGAGTGTAAATTTTAGTAAAAGTAAATATGAAAGTGAATATTTACTTGGAGTACATTTCAAGACCTGTGAATCATGCTTTTCCTGATACAGAATCCTTTAAATTCTTTTCCAAAATGTACCCATCTCTCTACAGCATCTGCCTTCAATGGTAGCATCATTTTGCACGTTAATCTTTAATTTTTTTCCAAAGCTAATCAAGGCATTACCCCAGAGGCCGGGCGCAGTGGCTCATGCCTGTAATCCCAGCACTTTGGGAGGCCAAAGTGGGTGGATCATTTGAGATCAGGAGTTTGAGACCAGCCTGGCCAACATGGTGAAACCCCATCTCTACTAAAAATACAAAAATTGGCCAGGTGTGGTGGTGCATGCCTGTAATTCCAGCTGCTTGGGAGGCTGAGGCAGGAGAATTGCTTGAACCCTGGAGGCAGAGGTTGCAGTGAGCCAAGATTGCACTACTGCACTCCAGCCTGGGCGACGGAGCGAGACTTCGTCTCAAAGGAGTGGGGATATTACCCAGGATGAGCAGGGAGCCCTGGGTCCTGGTGTTCCGAGGGGCAGACTCCTGTGCTTTCTTAGTTTTCAGAAAAGTATTGATTCGGTTGAGTGAGTGAAAGGCATTGACCTTCATTCCTCCTCTTACCTGTGTATACAGCACCTTGTTCCCTCCATCCCTGTCTCAGAGCCCCAGGGACTCGCAGGTGGGAGAGGTGGGGGTGTCAGCGGGCCCATCTGTTCCTGTGAGGACCCCGCAAGTCTGGCCCATGGGCCCCGTGCAGTGCAGGTGGGTGTGAGGACCTCCCGCGGCTACCCATGGGCCGCAGGTACTCCAGCCTGAGGACACGCTTTGTTAGCTCTCAAGACGTTTTTGAGATGGCAGAGTTGACATTTTACTTTTATTTCATCCTCACAAGATGTGAAAAATTCACAAATGAGACTTTTTCTTGAAATAATCAAAACTTAAGTGGAGTTAAGTAACCGAGGAGCAACAGGGACTCAGAAGGGGGTGCTCTTCCCAGAACATCCAACAGGCATGCTGTTCCATGTGCCTCTTAACCCAGCTTCCCGCTCAGCAGCAGGCCTTGAGTGCACCTGGCATACGGTAAGTGCTCAGTAAATGCATATGAATTAATAAAATTCATAGTGTTCACAGTCATCAGAGTGCCCCTTATAAGAATGAAAAATGTGTTTATTTTCCCACTGAGAGGGAATTCTTGTTACTTCTGGAATGAGTCCCCAGGGCGAACAGTGGTGAGTGTGCAGCCCTCACTGGTGTTTTGCTCTATTTCTGTGTGAGGGTCACCACTGGGCCCCACGGTCACTAGTCACTGGTCACATCCACTTCAGGGGTGCCTGCAATAACAGTGAACCAAGCATTTGGCTACTCGGCCTCGGAGGCCACGCTGAAACCAGACAGCAAGCTCTGGGACCACTAATGTGCATGATTTGGGGGACAGGACGCCAGCCAGAATGTGCGGGAAGGTGTGGGGATGCCTCTGGCAGAGGCAGTGTTTGGTGCCTGGGCAGTGGGTGTCCACCCTGATACCAGGGGAAGGTTGTCTCCACCCCACGTACTACAGGACGCCGGGGTGAGGCCTGTGGCCACCTCCTAGTAGGAGAGCAGTGGCCACCCAAACGGAAGGCCAGTGCCTGCTGCCTGCGTGGGAGCGTCTGGTTGCAAAGTGGCCATCAGGGAAGTGGATGCACAGGTAGGGCTGGTGTGGCTGCAGCTCATCCCGGGGACCGTGGACCCACGCCCCTTCCACCGGGTGTGGCCTCCAGGCCACTTGGCCCTTGGTCGAAAGGGTGTCTTTCAAGTTAGGGCAGCTCCCTGATCTCCTCTTACCCAGGGGCAGGTGGGAGGTTTCAGTGAGGGATTCCCATGTCTCTTTAACGATGAGGCTCTGCTGCTGTTCATGGACTCAGCCCCCACGTCTGTCGACTGCAGTCTCAGCTGCTGTAAGGGCACCCCCAAAACGCGGGGCCCTGGCACATGGGGTTCCTTTTTGTCCAGAGGAAGCTGGCAGGCATCGCCTTCCCACCTGGGGAATCCTGGTTGCCCCCAGCCCCCAGAAGGGTCAAGCCATCCAGGCTCTAGACTCTCAGCCCACCTCTCTCCAGCCCCAGGCCCACCTGCTCTAGGCCACTTGAGTGTCTCAGGCACCTCATCCTCCTGCTCAGGCCTGGGTGAGCATTGTTCCCACCACCCGAATCCCAGCCTATGCCTTAGCTACTCCCTCACACCCTCCCCACGGGGCTCTGACATCTATCTGCACTGGAGGGGCTGTGCTCAGATCCAGGGGTCGCTCCACAGCCATGTCCAGTGGCTTCCTCACACCAGCTAGGAAGGGCAGCAACAGCACACGCACACACACGCACACATGCACATGTGCATGCACACGGGCACACACACATGCACACGTCTCTGTCAGTGCTAATTTTTGGGCAAAGTGATGTCTGCCTACAGGAGACTGCTCCTTAAATTCTCGTAGGTAGATGATTTCTCATTTATAAACAAAGTTTGCACCCAAAATGCCTTGAAATGTTTTTAATAGAATTGGTCTAGCAATCATTCAGGATTTTGGTGATGGGCCCTCCCTGTCTGGACACTGCCAACCCACAGCTGAGGGGCATTTAAGGCACGTCATTTTGTGATTAGAATTACACAAAGTTTGATTAATATTACAGCTGCAAAATTAACATACACAGTTTTCACTCATTTAAAATATTTTGTTTTGATGAAATTCTTTGCTTTCACAATAATCAATAGTACACAGTATATTGACTCTGTAACAAAATTATTTTTGAGAAAATACAGAAGTGAGAAATAGTGATTTCCTCAATTTGTTTATAGTCTATTACAAAGTAGGCCAAAGTTCAGTATTAAATAAATAGATATCCTAATAAAAGTTTTTACAAGTTTTCCTAAGGAAATACATTCATAAGACTGTTTACCTTCTGTTTGACAGCAGTGACAGGAACGTGGGGATTCCCAATCATGACGAGTCCCTAGCACTCGGCTCCTGGCACCCACGGCCCAGGCGCGCTGCATCACCTGGTGGGGTGCAGCCTGGCTTTTGCGAGTGAGGTTTTCTCATTGGAACTCTGGTTCCATGTTTGTGCTTAGCCTGTGTGCGGTTCTCGTAAACACAGAACGCCTGCCTGCCCACCCCGGGTGTGAAGACTGACGGGTCAAGGAGGTGTTGGTGAGACTGTTTTGTTCACCATGTGGAGATCAGGTGGTGATTACCGCATCTTCTTTGCTGACTTTGGTAACTGGGTGTCCAGTGGGGAGCGACCGGGAGTGGCCAGGCTGTTGCCTGGACTCAGCTTCTGACTCTGCAGCCAGGAGTCAGATGCAGGCCCAAGGGTCCAGGGGAGTTGTTCAGCACCTGGAATCATGCACTGCGCTGTGGGCCACGCGACGCTTCTGGCTTGTTCTCCCAGGCACAGACAGGCACTTGGAAGGCAACTTTGCTCCTCTGGTCACCCGGAGACCTCCTAGCAGTGCAGACGGGACAAACTGGAGGCCTGTGGGAACACCCACTCATGCCCAGAAGGCCAGGCCCCAGCCTGCTCCGGTGAACGTCAGGATAGTGGCTGCAGCAGGGAACCAGGGCTGGCCTTGGATCTGTCCAGCAGTCACTGACCGGGCAGGCTTTGCTGCATAGAGGATGGCTGCATTTTGTGCTCAGAGTTGGTTGAAATGGCTGCAAAGTGTGGACAGTGACCACTGAATCCCAAAAGTCACTGCACTTGATCTGACCCAAATACCAGTGACTGCAGTTAGGGTAGAGGGCTTCTCCGAAGCAGGGGTCATGGAGGCTTTTGTGTGGCTGAGGCTTCCCTTTTTCACAACAGTAAGAAGCTATCAATGGGAAATTGTGGACTTTTCCCACCAGGGACTCAATGTGCAATATTCAGTCAATATAAAACTCTTAAGAACTCCTCCTTACTGGTGACTGTCAACACTGGATCTAAGACGTGAATAGTCTAATTTTCCTGAGCAAGGAGCTGCAAGTCTGGCTTTAGAAAAGCCCTTAGGAGTGTCCCACCTCCACCGCGCAAGCAGGTTTTAGGTGGGGTGGACCCTGTGGGACTTGCCCTCTGAGGGATGGATGGACTCAGAGCCCCTCCCCGGCTCAGCACCCGCGGCCTCCGCCCACTCAATGGACTGCGCCTCCCAGATCTCAGGCTGGATGATCTCCCTGCAGAGGACCAGAAGCTCTGTCCAAGGCCTCGGCCTGGGATGCTGGAAGGGGTGGGAAGGGTCCGGGGTCCAGGACAGGCCCAGGGGTCTCAGCAGGTCCTCCTTGGAGGGCCTGAGCCTGGTGAGGGGGACGGTGCCCTGGGCCCCTCCATGCCCCCTTGGTTCGCCCTGCTTTGTTAAGGGGGCCAGAGCAGCTGCTGGGCCCCACAGTCCACTTAAGGAACGGCCATGATTCTTGGAAAGCGCCGCCCGCCAGGCCACCTTTCACCCAGCCAGGGCCCCCGGGGCGACCTCCGGGCCAGGTGCGACAGGTCAGGCCGGAGACCTCGTCTGTGGGGGACGGGCAGTGCCCGCGGCCGCCACCCTGAGACCGGGCGCGGGCAGGACGGAACCTGGAGGGGGAACGAGGCAGGTGCTGGCTCTAGGAGTCTAAATCCCCAAGCGCTGAGTAGACGGAAGACGTTCCCGCCACTTTACCTGCAGCTCAAAGACCTGGCGAGGGCCTGGAAACGGCGCTCGGCCAGGGCCGCTTGCGGGGCCGGGCCTGCAGCCGCTGCAGGTCTGGCCCTGAGTCCTGGCGCTCGGAAGGTCCCTGAGTCGGTCCCCGGGGAGAGGTGCGGGGCTCGGGGGTGGGGGCCCGGAGCCTTGGGCTGGTTTCACGCAAATCCGTTTTGGGCGAGCCTCGGTTTCCCGGCAGCTGTGGGAAAGGGCGCGAGCGGCCAGCCACGGCGCGCGGGCCCTTCCCGCCCGCGGCTTCACAGCGGCGTCTCCTCCTGCTCCAGCGCGTGCGGCGGTGCGTGGCACGAGGGCGGCAGCGACGCCAGCTTCAGCAGGGCGGGGCGGCGGCGCGCGCGGGGCCGCTGGAACGAGCGCCGGCTGTGCACGCGGCGCGCCGCCGCCGAACGCGCGTGCGCACTCGGCAGTCCCCGGCGCTCCGGCCCCGGCCCCGCCCCCGCCCCGGGTGTAGGCCCCGCCCCCGGCTCGCGCTGCGGCGGCTCTGCGGGCTCGGCCGCGGCGCTCTCGGGGTTCTGCGCGGGCGCGGGCGCGGGCGCGGGCGGGATGGGGCTCGGGGCGCGCGGCCGCTGTAACCGCGCGGGGATCAGGGGCTTCTCCGGGGCGGCGGCGGCCGCGGCTGGCGGCCCGTGGCGCGGGGACGAGCGTCCGGTCAGCGGCGTGTCGGAGCCGGTGTCACCTGCGGGAGAGCAGGGCGTGAGCGGCGCGCGGAGCCCGGGCGCTAGGGCGGGAGGGGCGTCTCCGGGCGGTTTAGCTCTCCCCAAGCCCGGCGGCTCTCGCCTCCCCTCCCGCCGCGCACCCGGGGCTCGGCGTCCGCCGGGGCCTCCTCCCAGGACCCGGTTCGCAGGACAGAGGCGGAAGCAGCAACAGCGAAGCCCCACCCTGGCCCAACCACGTCCCACCGCCGGGGGTCCCGGGACAGCGGCCTTCTCCGTGCAGGAAGGTCCCGCCCCTGGCCCTGCAGCGCGGGAGGTCAAGGTCCCCAAGGGGGAAACCTGCTTCCTCCATCTCAAACCGCCCTGGCGTTCCCCGGGTGCCTCCCAGGCCCCCAGAGGGAGCTCACAAAGCCCAGACCCTGTGGCGCGCCCTGAGCTGGAGGCAGAGCCCGGGTCTGCGGGGCCGGCCCTCCCGGTATCCCTGTGGGAGGATAGGGGACCCGGGGCGTCTGGCTCCCCCTAGCCCTGCTCTCAGCTCCGTGGGAGCGCAGGAGTTGGACTCGCGGACTAGCTTTCGGAGCCACCTAAAGGAAATCACAGGCGGCCCTGGGGCTCTCAGCTCCGTGGGAGCAGCAGAGACGCCAGGGTCTGTCCGGGCTCCTGAGGGAGGTGCGGCCAGCAGGGCGCTAGAGGAGGAAGAGGGGCTGCTGGAGAGAGAGAAAGCCAGGTTCAGGTCCAGGGAGGAGGAGAGAGAGAGCGCGAGGCGGAGACCTGGAGGGAGAGGAGCTGCGGAGAGAGGGGTTAGGTGGCAGGAGGCCCGGGAGCGTTACATGTGTGTGGACTCGGGGAGGGCGGCGGGGGGCCGCTCCTCGGGGCCGTCTGCCTGCAGGAAGGAGTCCACCGACTTGCTGCTGAGGCGGAAGGGCGTCAGGCGGCGGAAGGTGCTGGGAGAGTGGGGAATCTGCGTGCGGGCCCTCTGCGAGGGGACCACCGTCTCCCCGGGAGACAGCCAGGGCGGCAGCCTGGCCAGGAGGCTGCGGTCCAGGGCCTCATCCGGAGAAAACACAGGGTTGTCAATTCCTAGGAGAGAGGGCAGCGGCCAGTCAGCCTCCTGGGAGCCCTGGGGCGGCAGGGGAGGCCTCGCGGGGGCCGTCACCTGCTGCGTGCCCTGGAAGGTTAAGGTCACCTGGAATAGGATCACCGGGAAGGTTAGGGTCACGTGCCTTTCAGGTTGCAGGCCTTTGCCCCACATCCATGACCCCACACATCACAGGCAGCACAGGCGAGGTCTCCCTTCCCTCAAGACACACCCCGTCTGCTCCCTGCCCGGCCCACGTCTCCTGGGACAGCAGCCTCCGAGTTGGTTGAGGAGGCACTCGAGGTGCCAGGCAGGGCCCTTGAGAACCCACAGGAGACCCCCCCCCGCCAGGTCCCAGTGCCCCTGGTCCAATGACTGAGCTCCCTCCTGGGGCAGCAGGAGCTGCCCCTCCCTGGGCCACGACGCCTGTGCCCTGTCCCCACCTGCAGGGGAGTCGGATGCTGTGTCCTTGGTGACACTGGCCAGGAATTCGATTCCCCCGCTCATCTCCTCGTCATAGTTGGGGTGCTCCTCGGTGTCTGAAAGTTCCAAGTCTGGAGGAGACAGGCTGGGATGAGGACTGGGGTCACTAGGGGGCTGTCCTCACAGCCGGTCAGCCGTGTCCATCAGCTCTGTGCCCAGAGGTGCAGGGGGTCGGGACCCACAGAGAGAAGGGCTAAACCGCAGGGCTGGGGGAGGGCAAGGAGGGACCCCACTTGGAGGACAGCACCCCTGGAACCCCATCCTGGGTGGGTCTGCAGCTGGGGCCCTGACCGTGCCTCCCTGCCTGGGTGGCTGGAGGGTCCTGAGAGGGGAGGGCCCCGAGAGGGGAGGGCCCCGAGAGGGGAGGGCCCCGAGAGGGGAGGGCTGGGGCTGGGAGGTGGTGGCTCCCAGCATTTCCCGCAGGGCCCCCAGCGCACCTTTCTCTTTGATGGTGAAATTCTGCACAGAGTTCTCCATGGGCAGCTTCCCATTGGGGATGCTGCTGTTTCTCTGTGGGGCAAACGTGAAGCTGCTCACAGACCTCAACACAGCCACACCCGGCCCGGACTGCCCCCGCTCCAGGCCCCAGCCCCGTCGAGCCTCCTGGTGACCCGGCCTCACCCGCTTCTGGGCACGCTCCCGCTTGTACATCTTGGCTGCCTTCTTGTTCTGGTTGAGCCCCAGCTTGGTCGACTTGAAGGACTCCAGGCGCTTCCGCATGGTCCTGTGGAAGATTTCCCGGTCCTGCTTCTCGTCCTCCGTGGGCGTGAGCTCGTGCCGGCTGTACAGATGCTTGTACTGCAGGGTTGGGCACGGAGGTCACAGCTGTGCCCAGTACCAGACACTCCCGCCCTCCTGCCGCAGGGGCTGAGCATGGATCCCCCATGGTCCTGGGAGGGGACGAGGAGGCCACCCTACAGGGGTCCCTGTGGGCGCGTCCAGCCCCCAGCCTGCGGGGCCCACCTCCTGCCGCGGCTTGTACAGGTACTGCTGCAGCGTGTGGTGCGTGACCATGTCCTCTGCGTCCCGGATGCTCCGCCGCCGCTGCTCCAGAGACTGCATGTCCAGGCAGACGGCGCTGACATTCTCTCTCCTGCATGGGGACCAGCGCTGAGCCACACAGGCTCCCTCAGGGTGGGGTCTCCTGTGCACCCCTCGCCTTCCCAAGGCGGGCATCCGGCTGGGGTACGGGGACACCTGGCCACCTGGCCAGCCCCTTCTCCCCTCGGGGCTTAGGCTGACTCCCCACGAGGCCTTCCCGGCCTCCGTTCTGAGGTGGATCCCCCTCCTCACTGGTCCCCCTCCAGAGCCCTGGCTGTGAGACTTGGGGACTCTGGCATCTGCACACCTGGCAGAGTGGACCTCCCATGAGAACTGGCCGTGAGCTGTGGAGCCCATGGCTGGAGGGGCAGTAGGGGTGGCATGGGGACCAGGACAGGCTGCTCCTGGCCGGGGGCAAACACGTCAGGCCCGGACCCCAATCCGCTGCTGCCCCTCCCTTTCACCTTGCATCCAGCACTAAGGGAGTCTGGCCACCGCATAACACAGGGGAGCGCTTGCTGGAGGGGACACCCAGCCCCTCTTTCTGCACCCCTCCACTCCCCCATGCCACCCCCAGGCCAGGAGCCACCCCAGCCCCGCCTGTGACCCTCAGCTGGGTTCTTCCCCAGGGAAGCTGCAGGACCGCGGCCACGTACAGGAGGTATGAGACAGAGGCCTCCACGGTGGATGATCGTGGCGTGAAGTCCACGTTGACCATGTTGTCGGTGCTGGGGGAGCGGATGAAGGCCAGGGACCCACGGCGCTCTCCCTATGGTCAGGAAGCAGCCCGGTCAGTGGCCTGAGCAGCCAAGCCCTAGGTCCCGGACCTGCGGCAGCTGCTGCTGTTGTGTGCCCTGGGGGGAAGCGGGGAAGTGCCCAGAGCTCGGGGCCCAGGGAAGGCCTTGAGACCCGAGCCCCAGGTTCTCCCCTCACAGCTGCAGAGGGGAGGAGATGCCAAAACCACGAGATCAGATTTTGAGCCTCTGTCCATCTGTCTGAGGCCACAGCCAGACTGCTGCCTGAACTGGGCAGAGGTAATGCTTGTGGGAGGACACAGTGGTCTGAGTGTGAAGGGGTAAAGCTGCCTAGGACTTGGGGGGTGTCTGGGGAAACTGTCGATATGCGGAATCAGAAGTGGCCCCTGTCCCTGCCAGAGGCCCTAAGACCCCATTGGCCTCATGTCCAGAAATGAATCAGGTCGAGGGAATGGAGCAGAGCCCGATGGGGCACAGAAGCCGCACAGCTGAGCACCAGAGGACGGGAGTGGGGCTGCCTGTGTGTCCTCAGACCCCACCCGCCTGATGGCAGGCCTGGAGAGTGTGAGGCTGTGGAGGAGTGCAGGGCAGGGTGGGCTTGTGGCTGGAGTCAGGGTCTCCAGGGCCAGCGGGGGCACAGGTGTGGAGGGAACGTCAGCTCACTGCACTCAGACCTTGCCAGGTGGGCACCCTTGCCGCCTTGCAGCGGCGAGACGCTCCCAGGAGAGCCCCCGGGGTCGGGCGGGGGCCGCTGCTCCCACTGAACATGTGGCCCCCACTTCACTGCCCACTCTGGGGGGCTCTGAGGGTCATTGTTCTAAGGGCCCTCTGCCTGCTCTTTTGCTTCTAAATCCAGCGTCTTCTGTATGACCTTTGTCCCTCTGTCCCTCTCCTGCCGCCCCGTGAAGACACAGCCGTGAGGGCCGGGGGAGCCGCCCCGTGAAGACAGCCGTGAGGGCCGGGGGAGCCACAGTGCCAGCTGCCGCTCTGGGCAGGCACAGGCGAGGGCTGGAGCACCTGGGCACATGGGGTCTTTGGAGGGGCTGTTCCCCACACCACTTCCCCTGCCCCTGCCGAGCCCCACACTGTGGGGTGGGGGGCGCAGGGAGAGAGAGCAGCTGCCCTGTGTGAGAGCCAGGAGGGACATCGGGCAGGCGGATGCCACCCCAGGTGTGGAGACTCAGGCTACTGAGTGACCAGGAGGCACCCACGGGCTCCCCACATGCAGCTGAGCCCAGGGTCGTGGTCATGGGTCATGGGTCATGGGTCAAGGATGGTGGCTGGTGGGGTTGGGGGAGAGGTTCAAGGCCCGCCTACTGACCAGGGTATCTGAACTTTCTCTCGCTTCCCGGGCCTGTGGTTTGGGGGTTTGTGTGGAGCCTGGTCCAGGGGCCCTCCTTCCTGATCTGCACTGGCTAGCCCTCCTGACAGCCCCAGGCCCCCATGCCCTCTGCCAGGAGGCGCCTTGCCACGCCCCAGTCATGGGTGGCACATCTGGGGTGAATGCACGTCGGTAGAGGCAGAATCATTCTATCTGAATGAATGGAGTTTCCCGGCCCCCGCCAGCCCTCTGTGTGAGGGTCTGCAGGGTTTGGCAGGACAGGCCTTTCCCTCTCACGAGAGCACCGACCCCGACCAGCTGCTGGACGAGGGCACCAAAGCTCACTAGGGAGGACTCTGTCCTTAGGGAGGAGCCGCAGGGCCCAGAGGGAGCAGAGTCCCTGCAGCTGTGCCCCAGGCCCTGCGTTGCGCGATTCCTGCAGCCAGAGCGCCCCTGGGGAGGTCAGGGCAGGCCGGGGAGGCTGAGGCCCACCTGCCATGGTAGGCAGGTGCGGGAGCCAGTGGCGGCAGTGGCCCCGGGTCTGGGTGGGGTGCCTGGCCTCTGGTCTCTGGAGCAGACGGGCTCTGCGGACACCAAGGCCTGCTCAGAGTGGACTGGGAGATGCTGGGGCAGCCTCAGAGCCACGGCCGGCCACGGCGGGAGACAGCCCTGCTGCTGCCCCTCCGCCTGTGCATGTGGGTCTGTGGGCATCTGTGTGTGCTGGGGCAGGCCCAACTGTGTTAGGACCAGGTCCCATAACAGCCTGCCTGCTTACCGTCCACTCCCATCTCCAGGGAAAGCAAGGGAGCTCAGGGTCCTAGGACCTAACCTCAGCGCTCACCCCCACCAGCACCGCAGTCACCAGGACTCTGTGACTCAGTTTACCCCCACGTGACAGCCAGCTGGGATTCCCAGGGCATCAAAGGCCCATCAGCCTCCTGTGAACTTCTGGGGTGGGCCTGGCCTTGGGATGCGGGTGCAGGGGCCTCTCCTCATTGCCCCTGTGGCGCCCACAGCCAGTGCCCAAGCCTGCTGCACCCCGACCCGACAGAGGGAGCAAGCGGCTCGGCTACCTCAGCCACGTAGCTGATGGCGTCCTTCAGGTTCAGCTCGTGGAAGACATTCAGGATCCGGTCTCGAGACTTCTGGGCCGACCGTCTCATGAGGACCCTGCTGAGGAACTTTCTGTCGAAGTGGGACCACCTGTAGGGACAGACCTCAGGTGTGAGTCTCAGGCGACAGGCGCCCTGGAGCCCAGACCGTGGCCGGCCACTTCTCTCCTGAATTTTATTTGCTGTAACGACCCTGCAGGCGCATTTAAAATGAGGGAAGCAGCCCCTGCCACGCGCCCAGGCCATCGTTCTCCCGCCTGTCCTGTTGGATGGAGGCCGTTGGATGCACGTGAAACTGCATTCCGCTTTCCAGCGGCCGCCGCCTCCAGAGGGTGGCTCAGGAGAGGGTGGGCATCAGGCCTGGTCGGGCAAGGGGGCTCCAGCCACGTGGGGAGCACTTTTCAGCTGCACAGGAGGAAAGGCAGGGGCGGACAGACGTCCTGAGCCCTTAGACTTGCGAGAGCCAAGCTGACCAGAGTGAGGTTTTTTTAGCCTAACAGAATTAGAGTATTTGCCGGTTATCCGGATCAGAAGGGATGGTGGCCTGACTGGACGTAGAGGAACCTTTGGGGCACAAGGAGGTGATGCCTGTCACTCTTGAACATGGGCGCAGCCGCCAGAGCTGCCCCTCAGGGCAGAGGGTGGGCCCCGGTGAGCTTGTGTGCTCACACCCGGGCAGGCCCCGTGGCAGCAATAGCAGCTCTCCTGTACAGGTTGAGTTTCAGCCACACCAGGAAGTCAAAGCTAACTGAGGCCTTCTGAGACCCCTGGGATGGCCCCTGGGCGGCCAAGGAGTCGGGTACTGGGTACCTGGAGCAGAGTCACTGTGGCCACAGAGAACCGCAGCTGAGCTTCGTGAAGCCACATGGCCACACCTCCCAGTGCCTCCACCCCCACCAAACACAGACCACTCAGAAAATAGGAACCCAGGGCAAATTGTATGTGCTACTTACTGGGTTTATTATAAGTGTCAAATGTATTTTATAATAAAACATAGGTGATTTCAGCTTAATGGACAAAATCTTTTTTTATTTTGAGACGAAGTCTCGCTCTGTCACCAGGCATGAGTGCAATGGCACAATCTCAGCTCACCGCAGCCTCCACCTCCCGGGTTCAAGTGATTCTTGTGCCTCAGCCTCCTAAGTAGCTGGGACTACAGGCACCCGCCACCACCCATGGCTAATGTTTGTAGTTTTAGTAGAGACGGGGTTTCACCATGTTGGCCAGGCGTTTCTCCAACTCCTGACCTCAAGTGATCTGCCTGCCCCAGTCTCCCAAAGTGCTGGGATTACAGGCTTGAGCCCCGCCAGACAAAATCGTTTTAAATGTTGACTGATACTAACCCTATTTATGACTTGGAGGAAATAATCTATTTTCCTGACTTTCACTTCCTACATAACTTAACAATCTGGAATTAATTGGGCCACGTGAGAGGGCGTCTCTATTCCCTGGAAGAAGCACAGGGAATTCAGCTTCCATCCCCTCGCTCGGTGGCCCCGACTGCTGCCGCCAACTCCTTTCGGCAGCACCTGTGTGTCTGGGGGCACACCTGGCACCTGGCCTCACGGGGCACCTGTGTGTCTGGGGGCACACCTGGCACCTGGCCTCACGGGGCACCTGTGTGTCTGGGGGCACACCTGGCACCTAGCCTCACGGGGCACCTGTGTGTCTAGGGGCACACCTGGCACCTGGCCTCACGGGGCACCTGTGTGTCTGGGGGCACACCTGGCACCTGGCCTCACGGGGCACCTGTGTGTCTGGGGGCACACCTGGCACCTGGCCTCACGGGGCACCTGTGTGTCTGGGGGCACACCTGGCACCTGGCCTCACGGGGCACCTGTGTGTCTAGGGGCACACCTGGCACCTGGCCTCATGGGGCACCAGAGCCCTGACCAACCCTGGACTCAGACAGCTACGCATGTGGCTTCCGGCTCTTCTAAGTGGAGGATGTTCCCAGAAGCCGAGCTGTGTGGCACAGCCAGGGA
Organism: Macaca fascicularis; assembly: GCF_037993035.2. Taxonomy (NCBI): domain Eukaryota; kingdom Metazoa; phylum Chordata; class Mammalia; order Primates; family Cercopithecidae; genus Macaca; species Macaca fascicularis. The sequence continues at coordinate 793,987 of NC_088380.1, forward strand.
AGCCCCAGTCACTTACTTGTCTCTGAGATAATTGTGCCCTATCTGTCCCGATATGTCCTCGATGGCCGAGAGGATGTGGTCGAAAGCCTTTCAAGAGAAGAAAGATGGGAGCGTCTTGGGGCGGCCAACCGGGGAACATGACGTGCCCCCCTCCCTTCCCGGCCCAGCCCCGAGGAACCCACCAGCCCCACTCACGAATCCCCCAGCCCCAGACGCAGCCTCCCCTCCCCTCCCGGCCCAGCCCTGAGGAACATGCGGCGCCCCTCGCCATCCCCCGAGCCCCGGACGTACGCGGCCGTGCAGCTTCTCGTTGAGCCGGGGTTCCCGGTGCTCACTCCTCTTCACCTTCAGCCACTGCACCAGGGGCTTGATGGTCAGGCCCTGGAGGACGGGGTCTCGTGATCCTGGTGCCAGGCAGCCCCCCACATCCTGCTGGCCCCACTGGGTGCACCACACAGAGCTGCCTGCCCCGGGGCTCGCAGATGCCCTCCCTGCTCTCCGGGCGCCCAGCAACCTGCGCCCCTGCTTTGCAGAGGAGGAAGCAGCAGCCGGGGCCTCATCCACCAGCGAAGGCTCGGGAAGAGCGTTTTTAGGACAATTATGCTTCCTCCCCAGTGGGGCCACGTGAAAACCTACAAAACGGCTCCCAGTTACTAAAATTATAAAACCCAATTAGGGTCTGGAGCCTGGAAATGCTCGTCCTGAAGTGCAGGATGGGCCCAGACGCCCCTTGCGGGCGGGGCCGAGACCCCAGGGCTGGCTGGGCCGGGCCTCACCTGGAAGATGACGGTGAAGAACACTACGATGATGGTAGTGCTGACAAACAGGTTCTTCTCCTTGACCTTCTCTCCATCCAGAAGCACCACCAGGGCAAAGGCCACGGCCCCGCGCAGACCCCCATAGGACAGGACCACCTGGTCAATAGGCTCCAGCTGCACCATGCGGTAGCGGTTGAGGAGCCAGGTCTGCAGGACCACACCTGTGGGGGGATCACACCTGTGGATGGGACCACACCTGTGGGGGATCACACCTGTGGATGGACCACACCTGTGGGGGGATCACACCTGTGGATGGGACCACGCTTGTGGGCAGGACCATGCCTGTGGACGGGACCACGCCTGTGGGCGGGACCACGCCTGTGGACGGGGATCACACCTATGGATGGGACCACACCTGTGGACGGGACCACACCTGTGGTTGGGGTGGCACTCAGCTCCCTGGCCGCCCTCCCAGCTGCGGGACCCCAGCCCGTCTGGGACAGCGTCTTGGTGGCCAAGCGTGTGCCGACAAAGAACAGTGGCAACCCTAGATACGGTGTCCCCATGCCACGTCCCTTGTCACCATGCACCCGGAGCCACACGCTGCCTGGCGTCTCCCCCACACGCTCCGTGCATCACACACACGGGTACTGGGGGATGGGGCTGGGCGGGGGCAGGGCCGTCTTGCCTCCTGTTCCATCTCCCAAGCCACTGACCCTGTCTTGAGGCACATCCAGGGTGAGTCAGTGGGAAACCAAGTGGTTTCCCTTGGGGTTCCAGAGCCTTCCACCCCAGCCCCGAGGCCACCACCATTGGTCCTCCTCTGCCTCGTGTGGGGCTGCGCCTCCATCTCACTGGGCCCAGTGGAAAGCCTGCACCTTCCCGGAGATGGTGCCGGCCCATCCGTGGTCCCACGGCCGCAACCCAGCCCCGCCTCACCGATGGCCCGGTACACGGAGATGAAGACCAGCGTCAGGAGCACGAAGGCCGTGTTCCAGGTCCAGATGAACGGGTTCACGGCCGAGATACCCAGGAACATGAAGATGATGGTCTCAGCACCGCTGGCCAGCATCTTCATGGTGTAGCGCACGGTGGTGGCCGACTGCTCCGAGATGTTGGCCTTCACGTACTTCTGACAGCAGATGCCACAGAAGGTGATGCTGCAGGGACAGACGCGCTTCAGGACATGGCCACCTGGCCCGGCGCCCCAGGCCCCTGCATCCGCCCAGCCCCCCACAGCCTGGCGCCTGCAGGCAGTCCCAGTCGTCTGGTTACAGGGGGGCCTCTCCCTCCCGAGCCAGGCTGGGCCGCCAGGGTTCCTGCCCACGGCTCTGCGGGGCCACAGGCGGCTGTCATCATCATGCAGATATGGGCACCAGGGCTGCCTGCCAGCAGGGATGGCAACAAAGGGTTCCAAAGTCCCTCACCTGTCTCAGGGTGGGTACTGCTGTCAGCCCACGGACAATTCAGTGGAAACGCCAACTCCTTATTTTAAAATTTAAATAAACCAAATTCTTCGCCCCACACTGAACTCCCAGTCAGCTTGGGAGCACCCACAGAGCAGGCGAGACGACAGACGGAGGGCAGGGCAGGCCTTCCACTTCCCCTTGCTGGGGCTCATGGGGAACTTGGTGATGCGGAGCCTGGGGCTCCTGCCATGCACACCCCCCGTGTCCAAGCAGCTGGCACTGCCCTCCGCACCTGGGTTCCCGTGGCTGGCACCGCCCTCCGCACCTGGGTCCCCGTGGCTGGCACCGCCCTCCGAGCCTGGGTCCCCGTGGCTGGCACCGCCCTCTGCGCCTGGGTCCCTGTGGCTGGCACTGCCCTCCAAGCCTGGGTCCCCGTGGCTGGCACCGCCCTCCGAGCCTGGGTCCCCGTGGCTGGCACCGCCCTCCGAGCCTGGGTCCCCGTGGCTGGCACCGCCCTCTGCGCCTGGGTCCCTGTGGCTGGCACTGCCCTCCGAGCCTGGGTCCCCGTGGCTGGCTCGCCCCGCCGGGCCCAGGAGGGCGTGGAGAAGCTCGCGTGTGGGGGAGGGACTCACGCGAGGATGGCCGACAGCGACAGCATCTCAGACGTCAGGTAGGACAGGTAGGAGATGACGAACACGAAACCGGGCTCGATGATGCGCACGTGCTTGGTGAAGCGCGTCACCAGCGACAGCAGGAAGGCGAAGACCACCCCCACCAGCGTGCCCCCCAGGCTCACCACGAAGAAGGACACTGGGGAGAGGATGCCCTTTGTGGCCGTGTTGGCCTTCCGGGCCCTTCCTCGCCAGGGGCCGCCTGGTGACTGCGCGGAAGTGCTGGGAGCCCGGGAAAGGGGGTGGATTCCTCACTCTCCTGGAGACTGGGCCTGGTCTCATTACCTCTCAGGGGAGGGGACCCTCCTGTGCCTGGCCCCAGGCCCCATCCGGCCGTCTGTCCCAGGGAGACCTGGCTGCCCTCATCCCTGTTCCGGGAAACACCCAGGAACCCCCAGGACTGTTTCAAATCGTGTGTGAATCGCTCTGGAAGGGGACGTGACATGGACAGAGGGCCCAGTGCAGCAGCTTTGAGTGCAAAGCTTTTCTCTGCATGGGCTGCGGGCCAGGTGTGGAGAGAAGAGAGTCGGCCCCAGGGGAGACACAGCCGCCCACTCCCCCGACCCACGGCTACACACCTATGCCTTTCACGCAGTCCACGCCAGTCACATTGTCACCTCCCAGCGCCACGAAAGATTCAAACACATTGTACAGGACCTGCGGGGACAGAGACGGGCAGGGCGTTGGGTGGTCCTTGGTCAGCGCCACCCCCTCTCCGGGGCCTGGGCCTCCCCAGACATGGCCTGAGTGTGGAGCCCACGGCACCCGAGGCCGTTGGAAGGAAAATCATCACAGGGCAATGGCCCCCAAAGGGGAGAAGGCCAGAGCCCAGAGCCCAGAGGCCAGGAGGACACAGGGGGCAAAAGACTGTTCTGGAGGGGACTAGAAGCTTCGGGAGCAAAGAGGATAGGCCTCTTCCTATCCTCTGCAAAACAGGGGCAGCCGCAAAGCTCACCTGCCATTCGAATTCTGAGTCTCATTTACGGAGACAAACCCAGGGTTTCAGTTTGAGTGACTTCACTGCTGTGCTGGTTCTAGCCCCTGCTGTCTTCGCGTGTTTTTAAACCTTAGCCCAGCAAGACCCGGAGATAAAATGCGGGGAAACCTTATCCACACCCTGGGCTCCACGCCGAGCAAAGCGACGATGCAGGTGGGACCTGCCGGGGGCCGTCCTGGGTGGGCCGAGGCCCCTGGGGAGAACCTGGCTGAGCCCAGCTCTGTGTCTCTGGCTCTGGTCAAGGTGGGAGAGGACCCTGAGGCAGGCGTGTAAGTTGTGTTTGCAAATGCAGGCTGGGGCGGGGGGTGCCCATGAGGGTCCCGGGGTCTCCTGGGGCCTTCTCGGAGCTGGGCTTTTTAATGAAAATCCAGCTGGGAGGGAAGACAACCTCTTGGGAGACTCTTACTTCTACAGGGACGGGAGCTGCAGGGCTGCGGGGCACACAGGGCTTTCACTGTATTCCTTGTGCGATTAAGTCCCACTTCCCAGATTCCCCTGAGGATATCTTTGCAATCTGGTGTGTGACGCCCACAGGACTTTCCTCTTCCCAGAACCCTAAGGGAACATGAGAAGCTGCCGGGTTTCTTAGAGAAGCCGCAGGCACTTTTAGAGGGGAGAGGAAACTGACCACATGCTTCCTTCCGGCTGTACCTGCAGGGTCCTCGGGGCTGGGGGAGGACGGGCAGGGGCGGCGCGGGGCTGGGGCAGTGTGGGGGCTGCGGTGGCGCCAGGGCCGGGCTCAGGGCTGGCCTCACTGACGGTTCCTAAGAGGTCTGCTCTGCACGTGCCCCTCTGGTCGCCCCATGACTCACTTCCGGGAGGCAGTGGCCGCATTTGATGGGATTGGCTTTGAAACGTCACAATTGCCACTGTGAAGTGGCAACCGTGTTCCTCAGGGTTCCTGAATCTTCTCCTGGCCTTGCTGAGCGCTGACGTGGCCTTTGGGCCTCTGTGAAGGCACCATCCATCCCCCCCACCCACCCACAGAGCCTGGCAAGCTCCTGGAACGCCGTCTCCTCGAGGGACCACACACCCTCCGTGCTCTGCCGTCAGCACCAGCTGTTTCCCTCCCTTCACCTCTGTCGTGGGCCAGATTGTGCCCCTGAAATTCCCACGTTAAACTCCCCAGGACCTGGGCATGTGAGTGTTAAAGAGGGGAGTACGGCACAGTGAGGTCACCGGGGTGGACCCTGATCCAATCGGACCCATGTCCCTGTAAGAGGAGGAGATTAGGGCACATTCGCACAGGGACAGCCATGTGAGGACACAGGAAGGCACCGTCTTCAAGCCCAGGACCAGGGTCCCACAGGAGCCCACTGCGCTGACACCGTGATCCAGAATGGTGCAAGAATAAATATCGTCCAAGGCACCAGACCTGTGGTACTTTGTTAGGCAGCCCTGGCAGATTACACGGTTCCTGTGGGATTTTGTTGTTTGCTTATGCATGTATTTATTTTATTGGAGATGGAGTCTCACTGTGTCGCCCAGGCTGCAGTGCAGTGGCGTGATCTCCACTCACTGCAACCTCCGCCTCCTAGTTTCAGGCGATTCTCCTGTCTCAGCCTCCTGAGTAGCTGGGATTATAGGCACCTGCCACCACCCCTGGCTAAGTTCTGTATTTTTAGTAGAGATGGGGTTTCACCATGTTGGCCAGGCTGGTCTCGAACTGCTGACCTCAGGTGATCCACCTGCCTCAGCCTCCCACAGTGCTGGGATTACAGGCGTGAGCCACTGTGCCTGGTCATTCACGTATTTTTTAGGAACTCAGGAATGGGTGGCAGTAACTATGGGTCCAAAGTCACAGACGCTCTGGGGACCAGGAGGTTGGGATTTCAACAGCAGCATCCTTAACCCTGAAGCTATGGAGTGGGCAGGCCAGGCCTAGGAACTGAAAGCCCAAAAGAAGCCTGGCGAAAGCTGCCTGTGGTTCTGAGCTGGGAGGAGGGAGGTGGAGGGATGGGACGCCCCCGGGAGGGGAGTTTGGGGACAGAGTTCCACACCCTCTTTGCTGACTGACTGATGAGGGGTGAGACGGGGCCCAGGCCTCCCACGGCTTGGCTGCTGTGGAGCAGTGGTTCTGTTGCTCACCACGGTGACTGCGTCATTCAGCAGCGACTCCCCGAAGACGATGATGAACAGGACCTCGTTGACGTGGACCTCCTCAAACACAGCCAGGACGGCCACCGGGTCCACAGCAGCGATGAGGCTGCCAAAGAGGAGGAAGTCCAGCAGCCCGATCTTCAGGTCGCCTGGAAGACAAGCCGGGCCGTGGGGCAGCTGCAGGACCCGCCACCAGAGAAGGAGGGCCCTGGGGAGAGGCTCGGTCGGGGGTCTGAGCCTGTCTGGCTGGCGCTGGTGGCATGGGGAGCTGGGTCAGCCTCCTGCATCCCTCCCACAGGCCCCAGCGCCCTCCAGGGAAGGCTGGTGTCTTCCTAGGGGGCCTATCCCATCTGAGCAAGACAGACAGACAGACCAACCCTGGCCCTCTCCTTCGTATTTGGGTGGATGGGGGCCTCAGCTGGCACAGCGCAGCCTAAAGAGAATCAAGCCCCTCCCGCTGCAACACCAGGGTTCCCAGCCCAGCAGTGAAGGCGTCTGAGGCAGGTGGGTGTAGGGGGACTGCATGCCGGGGAGGGACGGGGGCCCATCACCTGGAGTGACGTCCCAGGAGGAGCAAGTGGGGCCGACCTAGGACAGGCCTGGAGCTGGGACACACAGCACCATGGGGCACAGCCAGGGAGGGGCAGGTGGGAGGGCTGTTGGGGATGTGGGGGAAGACTGTGGGGATAAGCAAGGCTGCGGTGGGAGCAAGGGACCTGAAAGACATGGGTCCATGTGGTCCCCAGCTCCCGGCCGGCTTCCCTCCCTGCATCTGCCTGTGGGCTCTGGTGCACCTGCCTGTGGGCTCTGGTGCCCCTCGCTGGGGAGGTTTTACTGAAATGCAGCCTCATCCTTCACAAGTCTTTGCCATTCAACCCAGGGTTCAGGCCTCATGGAGGCCATGTGGAGGTGCCAGGCTCCAGGGGACCCTCAGGGAACTGAGTGTGGCCGCATGGCCCCGAGAGCCTGCCCTCGTTCACGGCCGCAGGGCTCAGAGGACACTGGGCCTCTCTGCTGCCTTCCCGGCCGTGAGGGTCCAGCGACCAGGAGACGTGAGGGTGTGGGAGAGGCCACCCAGGGAGGGGCTGTCCCCAATGAGCCCCCCGCCCACACACAGCTTCTGCCTCTCTGCTGGGCTGGAGTGGAACCCACCACCCCTCTGGCCTGAGGCTCGGGCTTGTGGGGGGTTTGTCCCTGGAGCCAGACGGGCCCCAGGAGACAGCAGAGAGCAGCCTGACCAGGGGTTTCTTTGCTAGCGCCTGGGTGGGGACAGATTGGGGTCGTCTCTGCGGTGACTAAACCCCGAGTTTGCTGTGAGCTCCTAAGCGCCGGCAGCCTCTGGCCAGCGTCACAACACCCCGAGGAAGTGACAGATGCCAGAGGAACCAGCGTTCGGGGAGTTAAAGTCTTCGCGTTGGAATGGGAACCACACAAGCCTTCTCCACCTCCACGCTCAGGCTTCAGGATGCGAATCCCCTTCAAGGTCATCTTTAAACTCAGCCTCCTGGCTCTGCCACCCCCAGGGCACTGATGGCCCTGGTGGATGTCCTGGGACTCCAAGCAGGCAGGGGTCCTGGGGTCAGCTGCGTTCAAACTCCCCGGCCAGCAGCCTTCCCGTCTGGGCAGTTGCCCATGTGCTGGCCATGCCAGGAGGGTTCATGCCACCAGACTGTGTGTTCCAGGCCTCTCTCCACCATGTGCTTTGCCTGTGCAAGGGCCTCTGATGCCTGAAGCTCCCGTAGGGCCTGTCCCCATGCTGCCCGGACAGCCCCCAGGCCAGCACTGCCATGTCGACCCTTTCCCGTGGGGCACATCTGGCCTTGAGACGCTCCACAGGGCTTGGTCAGTCGCAGCCTCCCAGCTCTCTAGGACTCCCAGGAATGGGACGGACCTGCCGGCCATGGGCATCTCTGTTCCAGGACCTCAAGCAGCACCCAGCTTTGACCACCTGGGCCCCGAGGCTGAGTGCAGGCCTCCAGCATCCATGTCACCTGGGGAGCGGCCTCCCTCGAGAGGGCACAGTGATGGCCGGGACACGTGTTTCCCACAAGCAGCGCTGTTGGAGGACAGTGGAGCCCAGTGCGGCGAGGGGCAGGGGTGGGCCAGGGCCGACGTCCTGGTGTTGCGAGTCCTCCAGGCTTCATGGTGCAGGCGCAGCAAGGACGTCCTCCTCCAGGCTCGGCCAGTCGCACTGAGGACATTCTGCTTCGTACAAGGGAAATCCGGCAGTGTCTGGCCAGTGCTAGGTGGGGACCATCGGGACCAGCAGCCACGGAGCCATGGAGTGTGCCTGGCTCTCAAAGGAGTGGCCCTGACGGCCAGACTGGTCAAAGGCTACTCCGTCCCACACTCTGGGAGGAAGCGCTTGGCTGGGATCTCATGGGCGAGGGGCCATCTGGCAAGGTAGGCATGACCCTCGAGGGGCCGCAGGTCCAGGAGTCTGCTACAACCCCTGAGGCTTTCCCTTGGGTCCGGTGGCGAGGGCGGCTGCCCTGTCTGAGGTGTGTCCTGACACCTATGGCATTGCCCACATGACGGGTGACACCCACAGCGCCGGCCCGAGCCTGCCATCCATGAGCCTGTCTGCACCCTCGGCAGCTTTCCCTGGGCTGCGCCTGGTGGGTGATGCCGGATGGCAAGGGCTCCAGGGAGGAGTGAGAAGGCCCCAGGGGACCACATGCTGGGGAGGGGTGGCCCCAACCCAGGAGCTCCTCTTTCTCCACTGTGGTCTCAGGTTTCAGCCCCTTGATTCCCATGGAGAGGCTGGGCCATGCTCTCCCTTGAACCAGACGGAAAATTGGCAATTCTTGTGAGTCCGGTTCAGCTGGTGGACATGTTTGAGGCTGAATTCTCCAGACAGGAGGGGAGGCCAGATGAGGGCAGCAGGTACCGGAGGCCTGTGCTCAGCCGTGGGGCCCAGCTGGTCAAAGCTGTAGCATCTCCGGCAGCAGCGGCGGGCATCAGGGCTGCACCACACCTGGCATATCGGGAGGTTCCAGCCATGCATGATCCGGCTCCAGGGTGGGAGGCGGTGCCTGAGAGACAAAGCACCCAAGACCAAAACCACACAGGCCGCTGTGGCTCCAGATATGGCTGCAGCCACATGGGTGCAGTGGTAGCCGAGCGGCTCCGGCACACAGGCTAGGAGGAACGATGCCCGATACACCAGGCTCTGCAGTCCTCCTTGTCTCCCTGGGACCTGGAGGCCGGTGAGTGTGGACGGACCCCGACCTCTGGCCAGTTGAGAGGCAGCCCCCAGCCACCTACAGCCCCCCAGACGAGCTGCTGAGATGGGAACGCCTCCCCAAGCAGAAAGTGTGCTGGGGCCTGGGGACGCGCAGGGGACCGGCCTGGGCCACGAGGGCCTATGGGGCTGCCAGTCACATTTCTCCCCCGACACTTACCGCCTGGAGGCCTGGGTGCGGCACCTCGACCTCTCTGAGCTGAGTCAGCCCGGCCCCTCCCGGGCCCCACCCTGAGCCCTGGCCGGGGCAGTGGCGGTGCAGACTCACCCATGAGCCCGCTGAGGAACACGCCATAGAGCGACAGGCCGGTGGTGGCCGCGTTCCACACGGTGCCCACGACAGCGTACAGCAGGATGGTGCCCAGGTTGCCAAAGAAGAGTCGGTTGGGCATGAAGTAGCCGGCGTCCAGCACAATGGGAGGCAGCAGGTAGAAGAAGAAGACGGTGGGCGTCAGTGTGAAGGACGCGATGTGGTCGGCCGCCCAGACGATGCCGCCCAGCACCAGGCCCAGCACGATGAGCAGGGCGCTCTCGGGAACCACGCTGGTGACCTTGTGGGACAGGTGGAACCCTGCGGGGAAGGGAGGGAGGTCAGGGCTGGGCTGCGGGGGAGGGAGGGAGGTCAGGGCTGGGCTGCGGGGGAGGGGAGGGAGGTGTGGGGACCCGTGGGGGAGGGGAGGAACGTTGGGGCAGGGCCTGTCGGGGAGGGGAGGGGAGGGAGGTTGGGGGGACTTGTGGGGGAAGGGAGGAAGCTGGGGGGGAACCACAGGGGAGGGGAGGGAAGTCGGGGTGGGGCCTCAGGAGAGGGCAGGGAGGTGGCGGGAACCCGCGGCGGAGGGGAGGGAGATGGGGGCACCTGCAGGGGAGGGGAGGGAGGTCAGGGGGGACCTGTGGGGGAAGGCAGGGAGGTGGAGGAAACCCACGGGTGAGGGGAGGGAGGTCAGGGCAGGGCCCTCGGGGCAGGGGAGGGAGGTCCAGGTGACCAGGTCCCACGGGGCTCAGAGCTGCAGGCCCCCCCGACTTTTCAGGGAGCCCAAGAGGGCTGGGAAGGAGGAGGCTACAGGGGCAGTTGCTGGCGCCCCCAGAAGGGAGTCCGTTGGAGGAGGGTGCGGGTGCTACGGGGTGGAGGCCTGTACTGGGTGGACGGTGGGGGCCTCTGAACTGCCGTCCCCCCGCCCGGCTGGTTCTGGTCCCCCTGGGTCCCTGATTCGCTCTGTGCCTTGTGCCTCGGTGACCAAGGTCTGAGCTCACGCTGACTGTCCCTGAGGTGGCCAGAGTCTGCTCCCACTTGAGGCTGGTGTTTCAGACCCCTCCGGAGGTTGTCACCTGTCACCCCCTCTCCTCGTGCCCCCTCTCCTGGGATCACAGCCCCTGGGTGGGGCCTTCTAGGAAGGGTCTCTGGGTCCCACCAATGACGACCTACTCCACTCCCCACAGGTGAGCTTGAGGGTGGACAGCAGGCCCTGGGGACCCCCCATGGAGCCAACGTGCTTCACCCCGTCCCCCAGCACCATCGCCCCTGCCAGGACCTCGGAGTTAGAGGCTCTGCCCTGCCCTGTGGGTGGGGGTGCAGGCACCTATCTGGGCCACATCTCCTGTGTTTTAATTGGACTCAGAAAAAAAAAGGGTGATGAGAATTCCTGCGCTCGGCCTGATTTCAAAATAGTGGGAAGGCTGACAAATGAGGTGTGTCCTCTGGCTTAGGTGATGTAAGGGATAATGAGCTTCTTCTTTCCCTCAGCTGCTGGTTATTAAGTCTTCCTTGAAATTTAAAGAAAAGTTGTCTCCTGAGATGGCCGAGACCCCATTTAAGCACAGAGCAGTGGGAACAGGGAGGCTCCCTCGCAGACCACCTGCCTCCGAAGAACGTGTCAGCACAGCTGGAGGCAGCGGCCGTGTCCCCCACTTCCCGACTGCATGGCCCGGACGAGCTCGGCCCTCCCTGCCTGTTTTTCCCCTTGTAATTATGGAGTTCTTGCGGGGCCAAGTGCTGGCCCAGAGGAGGGAGGTGCTGTTTTGGATTTGCTGTCCCTTCCCCGTAGATGGTCTTACACCAAATACCACAGGCGGCATGGGCCCCTCTGGGGAGGGTGGCAGGCACAAGCCCCACACCTGTCCAGCCACCAGCACTGCACTGCGGTCTCCCAACCCCGTCCCAAGGACAGCAGCTCTGCCTGCTGCTCCAGATTCCAAAACACCAGCTCTGGGAGGCATCAGGGTTCAGAGGTCCCTGCTTTCAGGATCGGAGGTCCTGCTGTGGACCCCTGTCCCCACCATGTGCCCCACAGGCTCTCTGAGGCCCCCGATGGCCCTAACGCGTGCCCCAACAGCCCACTCCTCAGCAGCACCCTCCCCAGATCTGGGCTCACGGGGCTGGCAGCCCAGCAGGAAAACTGGGGCCCTTCTCCTCCTCTGGGCTCCACGGCCTGGTCCCTGTGGTGGCCAAAGACAGACCTGGCCTCACAGAGCTTTTGGGAAGAGACATGGGTGGCACCTTCCAGGCCTGCGAGAGGAAGGCTGTGGCCTCTGCTCAGGGCAGCCTGGGGCCCTCTCCACACCCGGAACTCAGCAGGTCCTAGGCTGGCCTGGGAATCTGCACACTAAGGGCTCCGAGGCCTTTGGGAGTCCTGCTGGGGGGTCCCTGTGGTGCAGGAAGGCCTGGGGCAGGTGTTCCCACATCTGCAGCCTCCTGATTTCTTTATTAATGTCCAGAGAGAAGTGGAGTTTACCACCTTCTGTTCCTTCCTGAGGGTTGTAAATCCTGGCCTTGGTATCCCGAGCTGTGTTAGGAAGACCAGGGTGGTCTGTGCCCAGTGCCAGCGCCTGCCCACCCACAGGCCAGCCTGTGCCTCTCACATCTGTCTTTGGTGACGTCGTCACCTCCGCTGCTGCCCCACGAGTGCCTAGCAAAGCCCGGCACAGCCGTGGTGATGGTGACCCCTGGAGGCTGCCCAGCCCCTGGCGAGACCCACCCAGGCCGCTGTTTTCTACACGACGCACATTTTTTGCCTCTGCCCACGTCCCAGGCTGGCTCCTGTAGGGGTAACCAGCTCACCTGTCCTCCCCTTTCCAGGGTCACAAGACCCAGGAGATGGTGTTTGTCCAATAGGGCTTGTGGAGCAGCCAGTGGGGCACTTGTGGCCCCTCAGTGCCCGCCGGCATGTGGGCCGCTTTGAGGATAAAATCCAGTGACCACAGAGACCGTGCACCCCCAGGTGGGGGCACCGTGGCCGAAGGTCAGACCTGGGAAGCAGCAGGAGCCTCGGAGCTCCAGGACACACTCGCCCTTGGTGGCTGCAAACACTTGGCCCAGGGCCTTTTTTTTCAGGGCTTGGGTCTTTTAGCCACAGTCTTTCAAAATTAGATTCACAGCGATCACCACCATTGTGAAGCTACCCGAGACAACTGCGGGGCCAGCAGGTCAGGGATGCAGGGACCAGCTTTGTCTTCAAAAACAACAACGCAACTCTGTGCCCTGGGGACTCACACCTGGGTGCTCCCCGCACCACTGCGGACCCTCCGCCACACTGCAGTGCGGCCGCTGGTTACGGTAAAAGCCTGTTAACTGGGACACGGGTGGGTGAGGGACAGGCTGGCTTCAGACCAAACACTCCTGCTCAGAAGTAAGCCCTGAAAATCCACAGAAAACATCCTCTGACCTTGGTAGTCACTGAGAAAATATACATACATACGCACAAACGCCGCGTAGGCGAGACGGCGGTGGTTTCCAACATTCTGCCATCCGGGGTTGGAAAGAGTGTTGGACACGCCTTTTCCCATGTGCTGCGCGTCGGAGGGCAGCTCCTGTAGTCTTCAGGGTGTGTGCGTGTTGAGTTGGGAGCTCACCTGTGTCCCTCTGCATGGGACGTGCCGGTCCCACCTGCCCACGGGGGAGGAGCCGCACCCATTCCCACCGTCCAGGCAGGCGTGAGCCGCATCTCCTGAGAGGCCCAGCCTAACAGCCTCTGACAACCTGTGGGTGACGCGTGAGCAACCCCCTGTTCTGTGAATGAGTCCAGTTGACTTGCTCCCCTGCTGGGCACTGATCCTACCGACACGAGGTTCTTTGTGAGCTGGAAAATCCAGCCTTTGCTTATGGGGCCAGTGTGGATGGGTCCGGTATGGATGCGGCTGGTGTAGATAGGGCTGGTACGGACTGGGGTGGTGTGGATGGGGCCGGTGTGGACACCAGGCTGGTGTGGACTGGGGTGGTGTGGACACGGGGCTGGTGTAGACAGGGCCAGTGTGGACAGGGCTGGGGGCCAGTGTGGACACGGGGCCAGTGTGGACGGGGCTGATGTGGACAGGGCCAGTGTGGACGGGGCTGGTGTGTACACGGGTCCGGTGTGGACGGGGCTGGTGTGTACACGGGTCCGGTGTGGACGGGGCTGGTGTGTACACGGGTCCGGTGTGGATGGGGCCGGGCCCTGAGTCCGTCTGCCGCAGCCTGTGTGGCTTCCAAACAAGGGGACAAACGTGGAGACATGCAGGCCCTTAGGTAACTGATTGCCGAGGCTGGAGAGTCACAGCTAATTAAGCACACAATGGCTTGGCGGCCTGATGGTTACGACAGGGGACAGACGCTTTTAGTTCTAATTACAAACCCTGTGCCTGGAGGAGGAAGGGCCGGCGCTGGCAAACCGGACATTTCTGGAGTGGGCGCCGGAAAGGGCTTCTCTCTGGGCCCCGGGGGCGCTCAGGAAGGCCACAGCCGACGCATGTCACACCCCTCAGAGCACAGAGGGACGGCGCTTGGTCAGGCCCGGGGCCTCCGCTGCCTCCAAGGACCCTTCAAGGTGACAGAGATTCAGCCGAGTCCACAAAAATGCAACAGCGCAGTCAATCCTGTGGTTTTACTTTAACAGGAGCATGTCCCGGAGGGTTAAACTCTGCCTCCCAGAAACAGCCCGGCTGAGCGGGGGGGGGGGGGGCAGCGAGGCCAGGAAGGTGGGCGGAAGCACAGGTACCCACTCTCCGGGGCACAAGCGGCCGGGGCGTTCCACAGGCAGGCGCAGACACATGCAGGAACACGTGCACGCACAGACTCGTAGAGACAGAGACGTGCAGGACGCACAGAGACACAGAGACGCACAGAGACCCACGCAGGGCCCACCCCATTCTCCTAGCAGAGCCGTGGGTCTGAGTTCTCCGCCACCCGCCCCTGCAGGTCCAGCGGAGCTCACCAGTGCACTCTGACCTCAGTTGACCTCAGTATCACTTTGCCCGCCTGCGGGGCACCGGCGAGGAATCCCGGTAAATGTGTCGGCCGTCAAGCCCAGGGCAGAGGTAAAGGTGCTCACGGCGTCCACCGTGCAGCCTGGCAGATGTGCCTGCGTGACCCCACGCGTCCCTGCCTGTGGGTGCGGTTCCCAGTGAGTGCTCAGGTTGGTGTGGGACAGGGGAGCCGGCTCCCGGGGGGCTGGGCGGGGACCCCTTCTCCGAGCAAGGCCGGGCCTCGGGGCCGGGAAGCTGCTTCCTGCCAGATGAAGTTCACACAGCACCGAGAACAGCCCGTTCGGGATTGGGCTCTGCGCTCAAGTCACAAGGTGTTTTTAGACATTGTACATTTACAACACTCAGGCAAACCTAGTCGGGTTTTACATGGAAACATGAACATTGCCAGCGGTTCCCTAGAGAACCAGATCCTTCAATTCCAAACCACCCTGAGCAACAGCGCTGGGGCAGAATGAAGGCAGCCTCAGAGCCAGCTGGCCTCTGTCCAGCACGCCGGGAAGACCCCACACCCCTTCCTCTCTGAGACCCAGCCGCTCCGCCCCCTCCGAGACAGCCCCGCCCCCTCCGAGACAGCCACGCCCCATCTGAGATGGCCACGCCCCCTCCGAGACAGCCACGCCCTCTGAGACGGCCCCGCCTCCTCTGAGACGGCCACGCCCCCTGTGAGACGGCCCCGCCCCCTCCGAGACGGCCCGGCCCCCTTATTAGCAGCCTGAGAACAGATGAATACAGGCAGGTCCCAAGCTGCCCACAGCAGCGAAAAGACCTGGCTGCAGATCCCAGCTGCCACCATCTCAGGGCTTCGCTCAAAGCAGCAACAAGCCTCAGCCACCAGAGGCCCAGTGGCGCCTTCCAGGGACCACAGCGGAACACAGGCCCCAGCAAGACACCGGTCCCAACGTCCTGGGGCAACCCGAGTCACGAGACACGTGAAGAAGAGGGAATGTGGCCCAGCTCAAATCAGAGGAGAACTCAAGATGGTCAGACCCTGGAATCAGCAGACAAGGGCCTAAAACAGCTGCTCAAGGATAGAAAAGAAACGTCCTCATAATCACTTAAAAAGGACAAACCGCAGCAGTGCAGTGGAACAGGGCTTGGCACGTTTTTTCTTAAAGGCAGATTGTCAGTATTTCAGGTTCTTCGAGCTGCCAACAGGAGGATCGCTTCACAACCACTCACTACCACTGTGGCTGAAAGCCACTGTAATGACACAGATGGGCGTCGAAAGCTGCCGTAACAACACAGACGGGTGTTCCAGTTAAACTTTGCAAAAACCAGTGGGCAGCCCACGGGCTGTAGTTTGCTGACACCTAAAATAGAACTTATCAAAGAGAACCAAGCGGAAACCCTAGAATCTCTGACATAAAAACTCAATGGATAGACTTACGAGCAGACAGAAATGACAGCAAAGAGAGTGAACTGGAAGACAGATCAATAGAAATCATCCAATCGGAAAAACAAGGAGAAAAAAATACTTTTTAAAGTGACCGGAGCCTCGTTGGTCTGTGGGGCAAAATCAACAGCCTGTAGCCGCAGCACTCTGGGAGGCCAAGGCAGGAGGATCGCTTGAACCTAGGAGTTCAAGACCAGCCTGGGCAACATAGCAAAACCCCGTCTCAACAAAAAAATTTAAAAATTAGCTAAGCCTGGTGGTTTGTGCCCATAGTCCCAGCTACTCAGGGGGTGAGGCCAGAGGATCCATTGAGCCTGGGGGGGGTCGAGGCCACACTCCAGTCTGGGTGACAGACAGAGCGAAGTCCCATCCTCGCCCAGAAAAAAGCCTAATGTATGTGTAGCTGGAGCTCTGGAAAGAAGGGAAAATGGGGCAGGGGAACCTTGATGAACGAATGGTAGAAAATGTCTCAGTTTGTTGAAAGACACACATTTATAGGTTTGAGAAATTTTGCAAACCCCAAGCTATGCAAATATGGGGAAAATCATACCTATGGGCACGTCATAGTCAAACTGCTGAAAATCAAAAGCAAGCAGAGAATCCTGCAATGTGTATAATGTGTGTGTGAGTTACTAATAAAGAACTTTCTTCTTGTTCCATGAAATGGGCAAGAAAAGAAGACGTGTCCACTGGAAATCTCATCCACGGCAGTGGTTTCTCCTGAATCGGCGAATCGTCTGTGCGAGGCTGGGGCCTCTGGACAGACACCTGGGCTCCCAGAGCTCTTGGGGGGCTCCCATCTTCACCTGGTGCCTGGATTCTCAGGGTCCCACCCACCCCCACCTTCCTCACACTTCACCCTCTCTTCTGTCTTGCCCTGTAAAATCATTCATTTCAAAGTAGAAATTATGAAAAACCCTCTTGATCAATCACGGAAGTTTAGCACTCCCTGTGTTTTTGCCTTTGGTTTATCAACAACTAAACAAGGGAAGGGAACAAGCTTCTGTGGAAGCTTCCAGCAAGCGAGACAGTGTCCTACGTGAGGCGCCTGGGGAGGGAAGGTGCCAGAAGCCATCGCTGCGGGGCTTCCTCTGCTCCGAACCCCGGGGAACCCAAGGGGCACGCGTCTCCCCATGTTCTTGCAGCCCCCACATCCTGTGACCCACCCAGGAGGTGTGACCTGCCTTCCTTGCCTCAGGCTCCCCTCTGTAAAGTGAGGACACAGCCCCCCGGGGCTGCAGCGAGGGCCCAGGGCGGTAGACGTGCAGGGTCCAGGACTGGCTGAACCTTGAGCCGCTGCAGGGGCCATGGGATTTGGCCCTCAGGAGAGAACTCCGTGGGCCTCCTCTGGTGTGTCCGGTGGCAGCGGCCAGATCTCAGGCTCCCCAGGCTCACGGCCCCACTGGCTCCTCCTATTGCCCTTGGGTGAGGGCTCGGGGTGGGGACAGCAGACAAACCCTCAGCTGCTGGGCAGTGTCTCCCTCGGGGGCTGTGGGCACCGGGACCTGTACCCCTCAGAGCTGTGAGGCTACTGTCTCTAAATGCGGGGGCTGAAGGAGAAGGGGTGTTCGTGCCCAGCTCCTGGCCAGCCACCGACGTGGCCCCTGCATGGGGGCCAGGCCAGAGTCTCAGAGGGCAGGGGTGCGGATGGTTGGGTGGCACACAGCGGGGGCTCACACCTCAGCTAGCAAAGTGGCTCCCAGACCCGATGCCTGTGCCTGGCAGAGCAGCAGACGCCTGCGGGGCACAGCGGCCATGTGGGCGCCACACGGAGCACAGCGCTGAGAAGCAGGGGCCAGCAGCAGCCACCCCTCCCCTGCTTTCCCTGCACAAAAGGGAAAAGGCCTCAGAATGGCATGGATGCAGTGACCCCTTTAATAGAATGAGGGGATGGCGGCCCCGGTGGCTGGAGACCTGGAAAATGAGAAACAGCAGCCTCCTCAGTTTTCAGCTTCAGAGGCTCTTAAGGGAGGGAGGCTGCTGTGGGAGGAGCATCTGGACATGTGCTGGGGGTGACCTTTGGAAGGGGCGGGGAGTGACCATGGTGGGGAGAGTGACTGTGGGGGGAGAGTGACTGGGGGGGATAGTGCCAGTGGGGGGTGTGGGGAGTGGCCATGGGCGGGAGAATGACTGGGGGGGTGGGGAGTGACCATGGCAGGGAGAGCGACTGGGGGGTGGGGAGCGACCATGGCGGGGAGAGTCACTTTGGGGGAGGTGGGGAGCGACCATGGTGGGGGGAAGAGAGTGACCATTATAGGGGGTGGGGAGAGTGGCCGTGTTGGGAGGGGAGTGACTACCATGGAGATGAAATGAATGTGAACCACTGAGGCAAAGGCATGAGGCCTCCTCACTTTGGGGTGGGGTTGGGGTGCAGGTGGAGCCTCTGAAAGGCTTCGAAGAGTTTGCAAATGCCCTGCAGGGGGGCAAGTTCGGGTCTTGCTGACCTTTCTCCCTTAGGAGAGGAACTCCAGCGGGGCTGTGCTCTCCGGGAAATTCTTTTGTGCAGGTCGACTGTGTGGGCAGGTTCCAAGCCTGCTAACTGCTCACGTGGCCACGGACACCACCACTATCAGGGAGCCATCCTCCTCTACCTATCTATCCACCACTATCCTGCTCGCGAAGCCAGGACTTTGTCACGAGCTTCGCCTGGACGCAGGAGCAGGGGGCGGTTGGGAGGATTGATTCTTGATACTGATGCCACCTGGAGAGGACAAAGGTGGAAAGACACGCGAAAGGCACCTAGAACCAGGGGCCCGAGATGGGGGCTGGAGACGTGCGGGACTGACTGAGCTGCAGAAAGGGTGCTGGGGCACGCAGCACGGCCAGGGCAGCCCGCACAGGGCACATTCTTACGTGAGGTGTGCCCTGTGTCTCCGTCATTTGCCCCAAATGCAGGAGGGCCCAGGGTCCTCCCAAGGGCCCCCACACTGCTCCCTGTCCTGTGGGGCCACCCCACCAAGTAAGGCACCACTCCAGAGCCCGGACAGCCGCAAACCAGAGCCAGACCCCGGGGGTTCCCCACCCTCCGGGCGCTGCTACCAGGGACCTGTCTGGCCACTTCCCAACAGGCTGTTTTAACCCATGCAGATCTGGTTTCCTCATGGAAGGTGATAATCTTGACTTTTCTGGGCAGTTGTGAAGATTAAAAATCAGACTCCTTCAGAGAGAGTGGGTTGACTTTGTTCTCAAACCCGAGGAAAACGAAAGATAAGACGTGTTACTTATTATCCTTGTTTTTAAGTTTTCGGGTCAGGTCAGAAGGAGGGGTCCAGCTGCTTCTCTCTCTCTCTCTTTTTTTTTTTTTTTTTTTAAATAATGTCTGGCTCTATTGCCCAGGCTGGAGTGCAGGTATGCAGCCTCCACATCCCAGGTTCAAGTGATCCTCCTACCTCAGCCTCCCTAGTGGCTGGGACCACAGGCAAGCACCACCAGGCCTGGCTAATTTTTGTATTTTTTGTAGAGATGGGGTTTCACCATGTTGCCCAGCCTGGTCTCAAACTCCTGGGCTCATGTGATCCTCCAGCCTTGGCTTCCCAAAGTGCTGGGATTACAGGTTGAGCCACTGCACTCATCCTGGGGAGATCCAAAGACACTGGCATCCCATCCCCAACCCCAACACCCGAGTCCCTGCCCCACAGACACCTGAATCCCCGCCCCGCAGACACCCGAGTCCCCGCCCCGCAGACACCCGAATCCCCGCCCCGCAGACACCCGAATCCCCGCCCCGCAGACACCCGAGTCCCCGCCCCGCAGACACCCGAGTCCCCGCCCCGCAGACACCCGAATCCCCGCCCCGCAGACACCCGAGTCCCCGCCCCGCAGACACCCGAATCCCCGCCCACACCCGAGTCCCCGCCCCGCAGACACCCGAATCCCCGCCCCGCAGACACCCGAATCCCCGCCCCGCAGACACCCGAGTCCCCGCCCCGCCCACACCCGAGTCCCCGCCCCGCAGACACCCGAATCCCCGCCCACACCCGAGTCCCCGCCCCGCCCACACCCGAGTCCCCGCCCACACCCGTGTGGCTGCAGTTCTCCTTCAGCTTCCTGGCGCCCGCCCCTCACACCAATGGAGCCAGGAGAAGGGGTGAGGGGTGCTCAGCCTCGGAGCCCAGCTGCGGAATCACAGGCAGCCCAGAGCGCGCCCGGGGATGGAGACACCGCAGGGAGACGCAGGCCTCAGCATCACCATCGCCCCCACGCCGTAAGGGCAAGGCCATCAGAGAGGAAGACCTCCCGGGAGTCAAACGTGACAGCTAAAGTTTAAAACTCAACAGAGGAGTTGAAAGAGGAGGTTAAGAATTTCTCTCAGGCCGGACGTGGTGACTCACACCTGTGAACTCAGCACTTTGAGAGGCAGAGGCGGGAGAATCATTTGAGCCCAGGAGTTCGAGACCAACCTGGGCAACGTAGTGAGACCCCATCTCTACAAAATACCAAAACTAGCCAGGCATGGCTTGCCTGTGGTCCCAGCTACTTGGGAGGCTGAGGCAGGAGGATCACTTGAGCCTGGGACGTGGAGGCTGCTATGAGCTGAGATCGCACCACTGCATTCCAACCTGGGTGACAGAACCAGATCCCGTCTCAAAAAAAAAAAAAAAAAAAAAAAAAAAAAAAAATTATCTCCAAAGATAGAGAAAAAAGACACATAAAGAAAATGTAGGGCCAGGCATGGTGGCTCACGCCTGTAATCCCAGCACTAGCACTTTGGGGGACTAATGGTGGGGTGGATCACTTGAGGCCAGGAGTTAAAGACCAGCCTGGGCAGCATGGTGAAACTGTCTCTACTAAAGTAAATTACAAAAATTAGCTGGGTACGGTGGCCCACGCCTGTAATCCCAGCTACTCAGGAGGCTGAGGCATAAAGAATCACTTGAAGCCAAGAGGTGGAGGTTGCAGTGAGTCGAGTGCACGCCACTGCACTGCAGCCTGGGCAACAGAGCTAGATGGAAGGAAGGAAGGAAGGAGGGAGGAAAAGAAGGGAGGAAGGGAGGAAGGGAGGGAGAGAGGAAGGAAGGGCTTGAGGGCAGAGTAGGCTGGACACATGTGGGCTGAATGTGGAACCCTGGAACTCAGGCGTGGGCAGAAGATGGAGAACCATGGACAGGCACCGCCACAGCCGTTCCCAGAACCAAGCTTGCGTTTCCAGACTCAGTGGCCCGCCAGGGACCTGGCACAGCAGGTGAAGTTAGCTACACCCCAAAGCACTTCAGGGAGTGAGAGGAGAATGGGGCGCGGGGAGGGGGAGGAGGCCCCCTGCAAAGCAGCAGGAACGAGGAAGGCCTCCAAGTCTTGCATGGACGCCAGAAGAAGCTGGCGCAGGGCCTGATGATTTGGAAGGGAAACCAGTTCCCGCGGCGTGAATCAAGCAAGGCAAAGGCATCTCAGAGGGGCTGTGGGGGCAGCTGGCATTGGCCCCCCTGCAGTCAGCGCTCAGCCGCACAGCACTCAGCTGGCTTCCCAGGGCCTGAGCAGGGATGGGGGAGGCTTCAGGAGAAGAGGGGCTCCGGCGATGTGGAGGAGAGTGTGTCGGGGAGACAGGTGCTGGGCTGGACAGGGGGAGCCGCTGGAGGTCTGGGGGCATTGGAAGCAGGCGGATCCCCAGGTGCTTGGGCCCCTCACAGAGTGTAGCAGCTTGCTGGGAGCAGAGCCACTTGCTGGAAGCTCAGAGAAGGCTGCCAAGAGCAGCAACAGAGAGCATGGTTCCCTCCAGGCACAGCCAGATGCTGTGTGGGGAAGCAAACGTGGCCATACACTGCCACCGAGCTCTAAGGTGTTCATGGTGGGAAGGCCAGACCCCGCGGGACACACCCCAAGAGCCCGCACCACGCTTGGTCCCGGCCTGGAGACAGGGGCCGGCGCAGTCAGGCTGTCTCCAAGCCCGGGGTGGAGACCTCATTGGGCTTTACTGTGGCGACCGCAGGGGAGCAGGGCCCAGGGGACAAGGTGGGCATAGACTGCTGTTTTCTTGAGTGAACCCTAGAACCACTTGATTTTTCATCTGACAAAGCTAACCGAGGAAAAGATGAGGCCCATGGATGCATGAGCTCTCTGCCTGGCAGGGGAACATGCCCAGTGCATTTTCAGGTATTTGCTGAGGGCCCGCTACCCACGGGCTGAACAGACTCAGCCGGGAAAGGCCCAGGCAGGCGTCCGTGGGTGCCATCTTCTGTGAGTCAATGGGTTCAGCTGCCTGGGGAATCCTACGGGGGGAAGGCAAGGGAAACGGAGGTGAAGGAGCCGTGGGAAAGGCCAGGGCTGCTGGGTGCAGGGGTGCGTGGGAAGACGCGCCAGCAGCACACGCAGCTTTCTCTGGGCACTGCTGTGCTCTGAGACCTCCCATGGCTCACACTGTCTCAAAGCTGTGCCTGGACACCTGCTGTCCCACCAGGTCTTCCCGTGTCTCCCCTGGCCTCAGCCCTTCTTCCTGTCTCTGCAGGTTCCACCCTGCATTCTTGTAACCTCCCATCACGATTCCCTCCAGCCTCATAATAAGGGGTCAGATACCTGCCCATCCACCTGTGAGATCCTAAAATATCCAACACGCACCAGCAAAACTGTGAGCCACAAGGAGAGCACTGTGGTCCCACTGGCCTTGCTGGGCAGGGGCAAGAGTGTCTGACTGTTCTCGGATGGCAAGGCTGGCATTTAAGTGTACAAAAGACCTAAATGTAAAACACAGAACTATAAAATTTCTAGAAGATAGCATGGAAGAAAAGCTACATAACCTGGGGTTTGGTGATGAATTTTTCGATCAACACCAAAAGCATGAGTGATAAAAGAAAAAAATGATAAATCGGACTTTATTAAATTAAAAACTTTTTCTCTGCAAAAGAAGACATCTGCAAAACATGTATCTCCTAAAGAGTTTATAATTCAAAACACACAAAGGACTCTAAAAACTCAATAGGAAAAATAAACAACCCGCTGAGAAATGAGCCAAACATCTGGGCAGACCCCTCACCAAAGACAGGCAGACGGCAGATAAGCCCCTGAAATACGCACGGCAGCCCATGTCATGGTGGAGCCGCAAATTAAAACACACGGAGACACCATCACGCCCCCGTTAGCGTGGCTGAAACCCAGGACACGGATAGCACCGAAGGCCGGCGAGGATGTGGGGTCACAGGAGTGTGCCCTCAGCACTGCTGGGGGCACAGGGTGGTGCAGCCACTTGGAAGAAAGCACGGCAGTTTCCTACAAACCTAAGCAGGCCATGACCCAATGGTCAGGCCCACAGGATTGAAATCCTCTGTCCACACAAGAGCCTGCACATGGAGGTTTATAGCAGCTTTATTCATAATCACCAAAAAACCCTGGAAGCGACTGAGATGTCCTTCAGTAGGTGGATGGATCCAGACAGTGGAATCTCATTCAGTGCTAAGAAGAAATGAGCTGTCAAGCCATGAACAGATACGGAGGAAACACAGATGCAATGAATAAGTAAAATAAGCCGCTTTCAGAAGGCTGCACGCTATAGGTTTCCAACTACATGACATTCTGGAAAAGGCACAACTATGGAGACAGTGGTTGCCACGGGTTGGGGGAGAGAGGGATGAACAGGCAGAGCACAGAGGATTTTTAGGGCCGTGAAGTTCTCTGGATGAGACTGTAATGCTGGATCCATGTCATTGTACCCGTGTCCAAACCCACAGAAGTGCAACACCAAGAATGAGCCCTAATGTAAACTGTGGACCTCAATTAATATAATGTATCAAGAGTGGCTGCATCATGACAAAGGTATCACACCAATGCCGCCTGTTAGCAGTAGGGGGGACTGGGGGAGGGAAGGGCTGGGGTGTGGCTAGAGGGAACGTTATACTATCAGCTCAATATTCTGTAAATCCACAACTTTACTAAGAAACTTAAGTCCATTCATTTTCTAAGAAAGGGCGTCCCCGAAGCTGTGGGGGGGGGGGGCGCTCCTTTTGGGGTGGGCTGGAGAAGGCCAGGCTGAGGGGATGAGGACAGCATTCCAGGCAGAGAGTGTGTGCGGTGGGCAGGCGGAGCCCAGGCAGAGGCACCCCTGGAGGAAGGGCCAGGCGTGCAGAGGCCTGGCGGCCAGTCTCCTCTTGACCCACCTATCAATTCTGACTCCACGGTGCCGACACTACTGTCCAGCGTCACCAAGATCAGAGCAAATACCAGTCCCACTTTTCACTAGAAGATAAAAGGGGGAAAGGCGGTTACAGAGGTTTCCACTGCAGCAAAACCCAAGAGAGCGGAAACTGAGGCTGGAGAATTGCCTCCTGCAGCAACACTGAGACTTCGGAACCTGGACACCAGGAGGGTGAGGGAGGAGGGTGTGCACCTACTGTGGGCTGCGTGGTGTGGGCTGGGACCACTGAGACCCAGCTGCTGAGACTCCAGCAAACCACAAAGCCAGGGATGCTTCTGGAACACGACAGTGGCACTGGTTACAGCCGGGACGCAGCAGCCCCTTTGGGGTTTTGACTGGCAACATTTACCTCGGGCAGTGTCTGGGAGCTCCATTTTGTTGATGCTTTTTGGGGAGGAGAAAGGCTGGGAGGAAGGCTGGTGCATGGCACAGCCGCTGTGCCGGGACGCAGGTGCTAGATGGGCCCTCACACACGGGAGCCCCACCCCCTGCTCTAACAGAGCCCAAGTGCCCCCTAAAAGCATGTGGCCCCTCTGAGGATGCGGAGTGGGATGGGAGGAGAGCGCCAGGTGCACAAGTGATGCCCAGGGCCTGTGCCACCGGGGTGTGTGAGGCAGAGAATGCGTCAGCCCCGTGGGCAGTTGGGTGGGTCCTGACCACAGGGTTCCTGAGACACGGTGGATGCTGAGACGGCCACGTCTGACTTCCCAGCACACACCTGCTGCCTCCATGCAACACATGTGCTCCTCAGGGGCCCAGGGACAGCTCTGGTGGGCAGACAGCAGCCCTGGGCCCCCCTCGCCTTCTCCCCCTGTGATGTTGGTACACAGTAACGCAGCTCTCCCATTTGTCGGCACCTCTGGCAACAGGGCTGTGCCCGAGGGCTCCTCTCCCTCCGAAGGCAGGCGGGCCACACACAGCCACTGGAGCTTCTCCTGGGAGCAGCGCTCAACCAACCCAAGCCAGTTCCACCTGAAGAGACTCCCCCACTGTGTGCTGGGTGTGGGCGGCAGGCAAAATCCAGAGAAGCAGAGACGATGGTGCCTGGCAAGGCCCCAGCCCCGGCTCGGGAGGGCACCCTGCTTTCTGGGAAGAGGTTACTTCCCTAATCACAGTTGACTCTAACTAATCCTAAAATTAACCTTCAGATCTTGAGAAAACCAGGATTAAGACAGAAACCTGGAAGTGGCGCTCACATGGGTAAACCCTCGGGGAGGCGTGCTCAGGCCGTCCCGGTGCCGATTCCCAGACGCTTCACACGCGTGCTCAGGCCGTCCCGGTGCCGGTTCCCAGACGCGTCACACACGCGTGCTCAGGCCGTCCCGGTGCCGGTTCCCAGAGGCTTCACACACTCCCTCTTCCTCCCTGACCTGCGGTCTCCCAAGCTGTGTGCCGCCAGGGCTGTCAGTCCAGGGGCTCTGTCCCTCGGGGGGCTCTGAGGCCCGGCCTCCAGCCTGCGCCCTCCCTCCCCAGCTCCGCAGAGTCACCCAAGACCAGTGGCCACTGGCTCCACCACTCCTGGGGCCCACCTGCCCCCCGAGGCCCATCGGGCCTTGCCTGTCGGGGGCTTTGCTCACTGTGGTCCCTCGGGCAGCCCTGCCCAGTGGGTCCCACAGCCAGTAGGTGGGGAAGGAGTGCTATGGCCCACTGAGGGCCTCTGAGGACCGGGTTCTAAGGGGAATCTGTCTTCACTGTCCGGTCAGCCCCGTGTCCTCTGCACCAAACATCTGAGGCTGAATCTGAGGACAGAGCCCCCAGGAGCTGCTGTTCTTCCGCACTTTGTATCACCCCCAAAGCTCTTAGAAACAGGTGTTTTCAACTTTCGAATTCAGACTTGCAAGAAATCTTTTCCCAACAGAGAGCTCAAACCCTTGGACTTTGGCATGGCAACTCAGCAGGCGGTGAACTTGGAAGTTCCCTGATCCAAGGAGGAAGGAGAAAGGAGGAAGCTGCTGGTGCCCCCAGGCCCAGCTCCTTCCCTCTGCCCTAGCCCTGCACAGTCCAGAAGGGGACCCTGGCTTTGTCCCTGCCCAGGGCTGGCTCCCAGAACCAGATAGGGGGGACTGGCTGGGATGGCCCAGCACAAAGCCCTCAGGGATGCACTCAAAGGCCGCCCTCCAGAGACCAGGGTCTTGGCACGGGTCACCTGGTCTTTCCCGAAGGCAGAGCCTTCCATGAGGAGACGTGGGGAGATTTCTTGGCCCCCCACCCCCCACCCCAGAGTCCATGCCATCAACCTGGAGTCGCAGTCGCAGCCCTAACCATCCTCCCCAGCACAGCAGCACCAACGGCCAGGCCCACTCCCAGGATGTGCCCCTCCTGTTTCTGGAATTCCCCCTGCCCGGGGCAGCTATTACAGCCCCTCCTGCTCTGCCCGCCCCTCCCTCCTTCCTTTCAGGCCCCTGTGGACGGTGCACACATGGGAACCCCTTGGGCACCCCAGCTGCTCTCCTGACTCCGCCTGGGCACGGCCCCAGGCTCCATCTCAATTCTTCCTAGACTGACAAGAAGAGGCTTTGGAAATGGACTTGACACACAGCCAGCCCCAAGGGAAGGCCGGCAATCGGACAGAGCAGGGAGCCCAGAGCTCAGGCTGGTAAAGGTACTCGCCAACGTGAGGGAGCCACCCAGAGCTCACCCCAGCTCTGAACATGGTCATCACATGGCCAGAGTGCAAGGACCACCTTCCGCTTCTCCTCCACGGGTTCCCCTGCTCCCTAGACACACACATTCCCTGCTGCTCCTCAAACACCCACACATTACTGCTTGCCACTCACACGCCCATGCACAACCCCACCACTCACACACCCACATACACTCCTCCGCCCCTCACACACACACACTCCCCCGCCACTCACACACACACACTCCCCCGCCACTCACACACACACTCCCCCTACCCCTCACACACACACACACACACTCCCCCTGCCCCTCACACACACACACTCCCCCCCGGCCCTCACACACACACACACACCCCAGCCCTCACACACTCACACACTCCCCCCGGCCCTCACACACACACACTCCCCCCCGGCCCTCACACACACACACACACTCCCCCCGGCCCTCACACACACACACACACACTCCCCCCGGCCCTCACACACACACACACACCCCGGCCCTCACACACACACACACACACACACACACACTCCCCCCGGCCCTCACACACACACACACTCCCCCCGGCCCTCACACACACACACACACACACACCCTGGCCCTCACACACACACACACACCCCGGCCCTCACACACACACACCCCACCCCCCGGCCCTCACACACACACCCCCCACCCCCCGGCCCTCACACACACACTCCCCCGACCCTCATCCACACTTGTTGCCTCAGGCACTTGACTCTGGCTATTCCTTCCCTGAACATGCTTCCCCCAACCCACAGGGCTGTGGCTGCCGCTCCGCCCCAGGGATGGCTTCCTGGCTGTCTTTGGTCCTTGGTGTCCTCCCGGGAGTGCTGCCCCCTGGGATATTTGGGTCTCATTTGAAGTGGGATCCCCACTGCCTATAGGGCGTGGTGGGCACTGAATGTTTATTGAGTGAATATTAAACTGGAGAGCGCTCCTCTATTGCCCAGAGCTCTGGCTGCTGCAGAGTCCTGCTTGACTTTGCATACCTAAAAGTGGTTGGCATGCTAAGGGTATTGGCTACCTGTGACCCAGGTTCCACTCTTTGTCCCAGGAGGGTGCCAGGTTGGGCAGTCCCAGCACCAAGTCAGGGCCTGCCCAGGGTGTGTCTGCATCTTCCCAGGCCTGGCAACATCAGGATGGGCTGGGTTTGTCTGTCTTATTCCAGAAGGCATAGCTAAGGCATAGCTAAGATTTCAGCTGACAGTAGAGCATGTTTTAGGCCAGGCGAGTGTGGTTTCTCTCCGCGCACATGACCCACTCCTGGGAAAGCTCTGTGTGGGGCCGATGGTGCTCACCATGCTGAGCCCAGATCTGCCAAAGCTCTGAGCCGATGCTGCAATTGCTTGTCAATGATCCCACTTTGCAGGTTAAGTCTGCCACTCCTTGGCAGGCGGCGCCTCTAAAGCCATTGTCATCCGGAAGTAGGTGTGCTGCTCACTGGAGGCGCTGTGGTAATTTAAGGAAATAGTTTAGCCAAGGAGCTGAGACAGCCTCTTCCTGGGCCCAGTGTCCAGATGGTTTTGGATGACGCTTATACATGGTAAGCCAATGTTTATCCCGCCACTCCTTTACTCTCCCATGCGTGCATTCATCCATCCATTTGTCCATCTACTCATTCATTCATTCCTCCTTGTGGGTGCATCCATCCATCCACTCATCCATCCATCCATCCATCCATCCATCCTTCCACACATCTACCCATCCATCTGCCCATCCATCCATTTACTCATCCATTCACCCATCCACTCACTCATCCATCCATCAATCCACTTATCCATCCACCATCCATTCACTCATCAGCCATCCACCCATCTGTCCATTCACTCACTCACTCATCCATCCATCCATTCACTCATCCATATATCCATTCATTCACTCATCCATCCATCAGTTCACTCACCCATCCATCCTTCAGTCCACTCATCCATCCATCCATCCATTCACTCATCCATATATCCATTAATTCATCTGTCTATCCATCCATCCATCAATCCACCCATCCATCCATTCACTCATCCATTCATCCAAGCCATCCATCCATTCATCCATCCACCCACCCATCCATTCACTCATCCATCCATCAATCCACTCATCCATCCATCCATCCACCCACCCATCCATTCACTCATCCATCCATCAATCCACTCATCCATCCATCCATCCACCCACCCATCCATTCACTCATCCATCCATCAATCCACTCATCCATCCAGCTATCCATTCACTCATCCTTCCATCAATCCACTCATCCATCCATTCACCCATCCATCTATCCATCCATCCACTCACTCATCTATCCATCAAACCACCCATTCACTCATTCAGATAGCCATTTATCCATCCATCCATCCATCCATCCATCCACCCATCCATCCATCCATTCACTCATCCATTCACCCAAACCATCCATCCATCCATCCATCTACCCATCCATCCATCCATTCACTCATCCATTCACCCAAACCATCCATCCATCCATCCATCCATCCATCCATCCACTCATCCATCCATCCATCCATTCACTCATCCACCCTTGCATCCATTTGCTCATCCATTCATCCATCCATCAATCCACGCATTCATCCATCTATCTATTCAGTCATCCATCCATCCAGGTGTCCATTCACGTGCTCAGATCTGCAGGGCCCTGCTGGGGACAGGCACTGGGGACACAGGAGGAATAAGACAGACAATCCCTGCCCTTGTGGCACCAACTTGGTTGAGCCAAAAGACCTTAGAGGAGGAGGTGCCCTCAGGAACTGGGAAGAGGAAGGCTCTGAGCTCAGGAAAGGAGGGGCAGGAGAGATGCTGAGTATGAAGGGACGAAGCTGGGGTGAGTGCATGACTTGGGGGAGGGTGGAGTCTGGCACCCCAGGACCTGGTACCCTGAGACCTGGCACCCTGAGACGTGATACCCCAAGATCTAGCACCCTGAGATATGGCACTTCATGACCTGGCACCCTGAGACCTGGTACCCCAACACCTGGTACCCAGAAACCTGGCACCCCAACACCTGGCACCCTGACACCTGGTATCCCAAGACTCTTGTCTCAAGGGTGGATGGGGAGAGCCTTGGCAGCTTCATCGTGCACTGAGACTCCTGGGTGTGGGACTCGGCCCAGATGCTGGGCAGATGATGTGCAGGATGGGAACCCCAACTCTAAGCATGCTCCAGTGCAGCCCCTGGCTCCTGGAGAAGCCGGCGGTAGGGGCGGCCACGCTAGGGGAGTTCAGCCATTTCTGCGGTAGACATGAGACTGCTTAGGTGCTGGAGCTTGGGCTCAGACAGGCATCTCAACAAGCCTGTGTGGTCACAGGGAGCGCCACACACGCCCAGAGGCGGGGAGCTCCCAGGGTGGCAGGGAGGGGGTTGGGGGAGCTGGCAGCCAAGAGTGACTCACCATCCCTCTCTCTCTCTGGGCCTCTGGCAGAGCTGCCAGGTACCCACAGGGAGCCCTGGTGGTTCCTTCCCTGCCCCAGATGCTATCAGCACTTCCCAACCTTTGCCCCTTTCCTCAGGATTCTCCTGGGCGACACCTTAGCTCCAAATGCCATGGATTGTTTTACAGCCTACAGCTGATTCTCCTGTGGGCAGCTCCTGGAAAATGAGACTTCACCCCTTCAGGGCCAGACCCTCCCCTGTGGAGACTCCTGGGAGAGTCCTTGCTTCCAGGCCTCCTGTGAGGGCTCCTGACTCCAAACCCACTGAGTGCACATCTCCTGCCAGGACTGGGATCCACGGGGCCCTCTCACTGGTCCTCTCCTGGGAGGGCTGGGTCCCCTGGGGACTCTGCTGCCCACCCTGGCCTTCTAGGCCGTCCTTGTCCCCAGACCCTCCTTTCCTATGCTTCTTCAAGGAGAATCTAAGGGCAGTTCAACTGGAGTGGGTAGCAGATATGGTGGGGGGTAAGCGCTGTGCGCATTGAGGGATTCCTGCCTCCAGGACCAGAGCACGTGCAATAAAACCATCCACCCCAGGAGGTGAAGATGACCCCACAGCTGCCCTCACAGCCTGGGCACCGAGTGCCTGGTAGAGGGCTGCACCTTGGAGAAATCCACAGCTTAGGCAGGTGGTCTAGGCAGTATCACACCCCCAGTGGCAGAGACCCCCTGGGACACCCTGGGTTAGATAGCGGGGGTCCGGGATCGAGTGCCAGGTTAGGGCAACCTCCTGCACCCCACTCAGACAGCAAGGAGGCACCTGGTGCCTCAGATTTGGGACCCAGAGCAGGGAATCTTGCGCTCAGGGATCTGGGTCTTGAGCCCTGTCCAGTTAAGGAGGAGGTGCTGCAACCCCAAGGCTGAAGCTCCTGCGGAAAAGCATTCCCACACTCCCACAGGAGAGGTGCACCGCTCAGAGATGGGGAGGCTGCTCTTCTGACCCTGCGCCCCAGTGTCCTCCCGACCCTCCTATGGCTGTGCGAGGCACTGCAGACTCCAGATACCCATCTCGCTCCCACCTGCCCTTCCACCCAGGGCTTGTCAAGACGTGGGACAGCCTGGGCCTCCCCCCTCAAACCCCTCAGCAACACGAACTCCTCTTCCAGAGCCTGTCCCACCTGCCCGCCCCCACCCAGCCCCACTGTCCTGGTTTCCCCGTGGGCCATCACTGCCGCTGCTCAGGTCCTACCCCCTCAAGGCGCCACCTCCCTGAGCCAGCGCTGCCCAGCTCTGGAGTTTGGGTCCATGAGATGTCGGCTCCCACACCTCCTGTGCGTCCACAACCCAAGGGGTCCCCACGGCCAAACACTTGGGGACAAATAGACGCAGCTGGGCTTAGAATCCACTCCCAGCCCCAGCCCCTCCCCAGTCTCCAACATCTCAAAATTTAACTCCCCCAATTCCCTTTTGGTCGGGTCCTGTTGCTCGTGTGTGGCTGAGCTGCGAGGCGAGGTCAGTGCAGCAGAGTCCCCCCAAGGGTTGAGAACAGGATGGGACCAGGAGATCTGGCCCCTGCTGTGTCACTGATGACCCTGTGACATTCCCACCCCTGCCCCAAAGAGGCCCTGCGGTCCACCGCCCTGATGCCCAAGGGAAGCTCCTCACTGTCTTCCCAGAATCTCCCCAGTGCCATTCTCTGCCCCATGGCCAGTCGTCTGAGAACCCAGATCTGACCACATCCACTCCTCACCACGACACTAGGTGGGGACCAAAGTCCTCCAAGGCCCATAGCTGAGTTGCTTGGGCCTCCCCCTGCCTCCCTCTGCTTCCCCAGGGACCCTCCTTGGGCCTCCCCTCTGGCTTCTGACACCCCCATCTCCCTCTCCTTCCAGGGGCCCATTCCTGGCAGTCCTGACACCTGCTGCTGCCTGAATCCCACCCCAGGGCCCCCACCCAGTGCTGCCGGGCCTGGCGGTCTCTGCAAGGCGCAGCCTCAGCCCCCAGAGGAAGCCCAGGAAGGAAGGAAAGCCTGGCCCAGGGTCCCCAACGCGGACGGTGCAGGGTGAGGCGGGGATCTGGTGGGCACCTAAGGCCTAGAGTGACCCTGGTGTGGGTGGCTACAGGCTGGGGGCCCCCAAGGGGCACAGGAAGAAGCCCCCTCACCCTGCCTGAAGCAGACACTAGTCCCTGCCGCCTCCACTGCTAAAGACTTCCTCATCCTCTCAGTCTGGGAGGTCTGGGCTGTGGACTGGCTCCCTGGCCTCGGCCCCTGCCTCCCCTTCTGCATTTTAAAAAGATGCTGTAACAGGCAGGGGAACCCCCAGTACACACAAATAGGGGACTTGTGGGGAGCCCCTGACGGAGCCCAGACACGCAGCCTGAGGCTGGTGGGCCAACAGCAGCACCGGTTCCTTGCCCAGGCACCTGGGCCACCTGCTGAGGCCCCAGCCCCAGCATTTGCTTGGGGCAGCTTTGGCCCTCTAGCCATCCTCTGTCCCAAGCTGCCTGGAGTAGAAGCCTCCTGGGATCAACATTGCTGTGGGTTTCAGGATCCCGGGACTCTTATTTCCCCAACTAGGTTACAAATTGAAGAAGCCTGTAGGGTTTTTATGGTATTAGGTCTAACATTTAAGTCTCTAATCCA
This sequence comes from Macaca fascicularis, assembly GCF_037993035.2. Taxonomy (NCBI): domain Eukaryota; kingdom Metazoa; phylum Chordata; class Mammalia; order Primates; family Cercopithecidae; genus Macaca; species Macaca fascicularis. The sequence goes on from NC_088380.1 coordinate 826,596, forward strand.
TCTTGAATTAATTTTCGTATAAGGAGTAAGGAAAGGATCCAGTTTCAGCTTTCTACTTATGGCTAGCCAATTTTCCCAGCACCATTTATTAAATAGGGAATCCGTTCCCCATTTCTTGTTTCTCTCAGGTTTGTCAAAGATCAGATGGCTGTAGATGTGTGGTATTATTTCTGAGGACTCTGTTCTGTTCCATTGGTCTATATCTCTGTTTTGGTACCAGTACCATGCTGTTTTGGTTACTGTAGCCTTGTAGTATAGTTTGAAGTCAGGTAGCGTGATGCCTCCACTATTCACAATAGCAAAGACTTGGAACCAACCCAAATGTCCATCAGTGACAGACTGGATTAAGAAAATGTGGCACATATACACCATGGAATACTATGCAGCCATAAAAAAGGATGAGTTTGTGTCCTTTGTAGGGACATGGATGCAGCTGGAAACCATCATTCTTAGCAAACTATCACAAGAACAGAAAACCAAACACCGCATGTTCTCACTCATAGGTGGGAACTGAACAATGAGATCACTTGGACTCGGGAAGGGGAACATCACACACCGGGGCCTATCATGGGGGGGGGGGGAGGGGGGAGGGATTGCATTGGGAGTTATACCTGATGTAAATGACGAGTTGATGGGTGCTGACGAGTTGATGGGTGCAGCACACCAACATGGCACAAGTATACATATGTAACAAACCTGCACGTTATGCACATGTACCCTAGAACTTAAAGTATAATTAAAAAAAAAAAAAAAAAAAGAAGCCTGGGGCTGTGAGTTAGAAACACTCAGGACGTGTGAGAAATTCAGCAAATGTTTGGAAAAGCAACAGGAATGCAGCTCTTTTCTGTTGGAAGAGACATTTCTGTTTGTGTAACTTGAGACTGAAAGAGTTTGGCCAATCCCTGATCATTTTAAACAGCAAAATGTGCCAAGCAGTTGAGTAGGTTCGGACCCTGGTCTGGGGGCTGTGGGCATGTGAAGGAGGCTGGGTAAAGTGGGAGAAGTCCCGCTGTGGTGCAGGCTCAGGCCCCGGCGTCTGTGAAGGCCTGGATGTGAGGGTCCGCTGGGAACACAGGTCATGCACCTGAGGCTGGCTGCACAAGGAGGACGGTCTGGGCCAGCAGAATCTGAGAAGTCCAGAGTTCACAGGGGAGGGGTTGGGGGAGGAAGCACACAGGGAGGGCCAGGGGCTGCATTCAAGAGGTGTGGCTGGCAGAGAGGGGATGGAGGGTGGGACAGCCTGGGGGCCAATCAGGGCAGACCCAGGGCAGACCTCAGCTGTCACTGCCGGGGCTGCAGCGTGGACAGTGGGTTGAGGGGATGACAGCGAGTGTAGAGGGAAGGTCTGGAGAGGTCTGTGCCGGTGGGATGCTTCGATGAGCTCTCACAGCTGCGCGGGGCGAGGCTCTTGCCTTCCCAGGTGGGGCCAACAACCCCGGGACAAAGACAGCCGCTCACTCGGTGCTATCAGGGTGGGCCTTCGTAAAGGGCCAGCTCCCCAGGAGATGCATTCTGGGACCGCCCTGCCCCCGGGACTTGCTGCTGGAGCCGGCAGCTCCTTGCCCTCAAGGACGTCTTTCCAGAACCAGTCCAAGTGTCTGGGAGACCCGAAGGCTTTTCCTGGTGAATAACAAACTCTGAGGCCAGGCAAAGCCCCGGTCAGTGTGCCCTCCCTGCGGGCTCCCAGGCGGGGCTGGCTGGTGCCTGGTGGCTGTCTTCGGACCTTCAGATGCCAGATTCTGACTCTGTACACGGGGCTGAACTGGGAGAGGCCCCAGCTTGTACAGAAATTACATATTCAGGACCAGGCGTGGTGGCTCACGCCTGTCATCCCAGCACTTTGGGAGGCCGAGGCGGGTGGATCACCTGAGGTCTGGAGTTCAAGACCAGCCTGACCAACATGGAGAAACCCTGTCTCTACTAAAAATACAAATTAGCCGGGCTTGGTGGCACATGCCTGTAATCCCAGAGAGGCTGTGGCAGGAGGTGGAGGCTGCAGTGAGCCGAGATCGCGTCATTGCACTCCAGCCTGGGCAACAAGAATGAAACCCCGTCTCAAAAAAGAAAAGAAATAAAAGAAATTACCTATTCAGTTTACACCAGCGGGACACGCCCGTCAGAGGAAAGCAGGGTGAGCTTTAGGACTGGGCGACCGCAGAGCCCAGGTTGAGGCTGGACCTCCCTGATGCCCCAGGGGACCTTCTCAAGGAAATCACCTGTAGGAGGCAGCCAGCCTCAGAGACTCCCCCACGGCCAGCATCGCAAGCCCCCAGTGGAAAGCACAGCGAGGCCAGCGTGAGCCCGGAGAGCAGGCAGCCCAGGCCGGGAGCTGAAAGACACCGGGGTGAGAAGGGAGGAGGCTGCAGAGAAGCGAGGAGGCTGCAGAGAAGGGAGGAGGCTGCAGAGAAGGGAGGAGGCTGCAGAGAAGGGAGGAGGCTGCAGAGAAGGGAGGAGGCTGCAGAGAAGGGAGGAGGCTGCAGAGAAGCGAGGAGGCTGCAGAGAAGGGAGGGCGCGGGAGGGCTCAGAAGAGCACTTACGAGACAGAAAGCAAACACTCAAGGGGCCTGGAGGGGAGGGGAGACCCTGGCATAAATAGGGCAGGCGGCAGGCGTCACTGAAGGAAAAGGCACCTTCTCCAATCAAGCCTGCTGGGCGTACCAGGTTCCACCAAGGCCAAGGTTCTCTCAGCTGTTCTCCCCGAAGCCTGTCCTTCCCCTGTCCTGCGTGGGCGCCCCTCCTCGGCCCCAGCATCCAAACCGCCGCCCCCTGCCCACCCCGCCCCAGTCCAAAGCCGCTCTGGAAACCTGCGGCGGCGCCTGCTGCTCTGATCTTGCTTCTCCTGGCCCCACTCGTGTCCCCTAATCCCCCCTCTACACAAGTGACCACCTCTCCGCCACCCCTGGAGAGACCCTCCCCTGTGGGCCAACACATGAAACTTTGATCCCCACGAGCTCCTCAGGAAGCTGACCTTCCTGTCACCTTGCCAGGAGCTACCTGCCGTGCCCACATTACTGGTTCATTGGCGCAAGTTAAGGAGAAGAGAAATCTGACCGACCGGGATTTTCCAAAAAAAAAAAAAAAAAGGAGGCCCGCCAATGGGAACGCTGCGCCGGTAGGGAGGATTCTGCTGGGTTTCATGCGGGTGGCACCGCTTTTCCTTTCTGCCCTTGTAACGCACGAAAAAGCGCCATCACTCCAAGGACGTTTCTCTAAAAAGATTGAGTACCCCCAAGGAAACCCGGCCCCAGGGACTCCTCGGGCGCGAGCAGCCTACAGTCTGCGGGGCTCGGAGCGGAGGCCGGACGGAGACCCCACAGGGACCCGGGAGCCGCGAGCCAGGGGCTCCGAGGCTGTGCCCCCGCCGGGTAGGGGAGACCCTCGGGACCCGCAGGGGCGGCTTAGCGCGGCCAGAGTCGCTCCCGAGTCTCGCTCTGCTGGACCGGAGAGCCAGACTCTCCCGAGCCGCGGCCGCCCGGCTCCGACCTGATGGGCGCGGCCACAACGAAGCCCCCAGACCCGGCAGAGGCGGCCGCAGACCCCGCGGGCAGACCCGGAGACCCCGGGGCCACCTACCGATCTTGGCCACGCTGGCCACGAGGATCCAGAGCGCGATGACGTAGGGATCCTGCACGTGGGCCCACTTGAAGGTGACCACCTGGAAGCCCCCGCTCTCGCCGTGCGCGTCGCCGGGCTCCACCTCCACGCCCCCGGCCCGCGCCAGCCCTCCCAGCGCCAGCGCCAGCAGCAGTCCCCGGCCGGGGCCCCGGGACCCGAGTCCCCACATCGCCGCCTGCTTAGTGCGGGGCTGGGACGCGCATGTCGCGGGGGGTCCCGGCTGGGCTCGGCCGTCGCGCGGGGCTGGGACCCGGCGAAGACCCGGCGCGCTCCGGTGCCGGTGCCTGCGACAGTCCGATCCCCGCCCGCCGGGGTGGCCTTTAATCCCGCGGCCCCCTCCCGCCCCGGGGCGGAGCCTGCCCGCCCCCGCCGCGCACTCGCGAGCGCGGACACCGCAGCAGCTCCCGGCACGCCCGCCCCGCCCGCGCACGCCCACCCGGCGCTCCCCAGTCCCCACCCTTCCCCGGAGCCTGCGGCCTGGAGGTCCGGGAGGTCGCGGCAAGAGCGAGCCCGGGACTGCGCGACCGCCTCCCTGGGGCTGGGGGCGAGGGGAGCACAGCGCGGGGCGGCGGGACAGGCGGTTCCCCGCGCTTCTCGGCGTCCGCTCAGCTCGTGGGGTGCCCGGGCAGCTGCGGGTGCGCTCGCCCCAATCCTTCATAAACGCGGGCCCTGGGGCTGCGCAGACCTCACAGGGCGGCCCGAGGGTGCACGGGGCCCCCGGGCCTCACGTCTCGCTGTGTCTTCAGCAGGAACCTGCATTCCGCAGCCGGACCGGCCACTTACCAGAAACCGGGGACGCCCAGACCTGGCGTGGTGCGCTGGGAAGTCTCTCTGCCCCTCCCCTCGCCGGCCGCATCCCCCACCCCAGGCTCTGTGGCCTCCACGCCCCGGCCCCTGCCTTCTGACCTCCACCCAAAACACTTCGATACCCCCAGGGCTTCACACTGATGCGGGGCCTCTGCCCACAGCCCACTCTGGCAGCACTGGCTCCCTTAAGCATCTCAGACTCCACTATGCAAACCACACCCCTGTTTTCCTCCAAGCCCACCCTGCAGCCTTCCAGCCCCAGACCTGGGAGGCACGCGGACTTCTTTCGCTCACCAGGGGTTTCCAAGCTCTTAGCATATGTGCTCTACCTTCAAAATTCGCACAAAACCAGCAGCTTCTCAGAGCCTGCCTGCAGCCACTTGCAAAGCCTCCTGCTGGGCCCTTTGCCTGCCCCTTCAGTCCCTCCTATTGGGACCCTCCCTCTCAGAGGAAAGGCTCAACTTCCCCCAGGAGCTCTGACCCCAGCCACTGCCTAACACCCACCCCCATGCACGCCACAGCCCACACTAGCAATCGGCCTTTGCACACCCTGCTCCCTCTGCTTGGACAGCTCTTGCCTGCTCCCTTCCTCGGCTCCCCAGGGGCTTGGCTCCAATGCCACCTTCTTGTCCCACCCCCCACCCACTCAGCTCACAACTGTGGCTGCTGAGTTCCCGCATCCCCTGCTTACTCAGCCGGGGCTCAGCTCACCTCTCAGCCCTGGGGGCTGCTGGCTTTGACCTTGAGCTGTCTGCCCTCACCCTGGGAATGTCTGCTCCACGAGCAAGGGGCTCACGCATGCATCCCCTGAGCTTAGAAGAGAGCTGGGCACACAATAGCACTCGCAAGATAGTGGCTGAGTGGATGGATGATAGGTGGACGGAGGGCAGGTGGGCGGTAGGTGGGTGCGGATGGAGGATGGATGTGTCTTCTGACATCTGAGTGTCTGTGGGGGCTGCGGGGGCTTGAGGAGGACAGTGCTGAGTTGGATGACTTCATCCTGCGAGGGCCCCAGTTTCATGCTGGTGGAAGTGGCCTGTGTAGCACAGGGAAGTTGCCTTCAGATGGTGCTCACCTGGTGACTCGGCCGCTGAGTGGCATGGAGGGAGGGTAGTCCTGGGCTGGGCCGCCGTAGGGTCTGGACAAGGCACTGGGGGAGTGGAAGTGTGTGACAAAGCACTGGGGGACTGGAAGTGTGTGACTGGCCACTAGGATGGTCTTATGAGGTGGGTGCATCGGAGTCACTCTTGGCCTGTGTCCTTGCCCCACCTGCCTCTGTCCCCCACTCCACTACCAGCCTCTTGTCCCAGAGAAAAAGCCAGCAGGACAAGAACAGGATTCCCTCCAGTCGTGGTTCCCGGGTGGAGCCTTTAGGAAAGACATCCTCTCTGAAGATGTTGCCCTTGCATTCCACAGGAAGGCCAAACTCCCACCGGACCAGTGTGTGCCATGATGCCCGCTGGCCCTCTGGCCACCCCACCCCCCAACCAGCCTGTCCTAAGAGCCAACAACCTTTCTCCACAAAGCTGTTCAAAGGGCAGAACAGCAGTCACTGCCTGGACGTACAAATCCAGAATGGACACCAGTGCCAGGCGCTGGCTCAGGTGGTATGCTGCCCATACCACCACTGCCCCCCACAGCAGGAAGGGCTGCCTGATGGAGAACAGAAAGGCAATGAGCCCCTGAAGTGGCATGGCCAGAGCAGGGCACACCCCACTGCCCACAAGTCCCTGCACAGGTGAGAAGTGTGGCTTTTTGGCAGCATCTCAATCTGTGAGCATTTGGAGGATGAAATGCAACTGCATTCCACAGTTGCTGGAGGGCTCTGGGCAGACGGGCGCTGCCCCAGCCTGCGATGGGCATGGCTGTGAGGATGCCAGCCTCATGCAGAAGCCAGTCTAGGGGATTATACAGGGTGTGGACATCCACTCTTCTACCCGCGGACTGGGGCCACGAACCCCGCCCTCTAACTGGGTTGTGGTTTTAGACAGGGCTGTGGCACCCCACCACTGCAGGGCCACCATCCATATCAGGTGGACTGTATGAACCATGCCCCTTGGAATTGCACAGTGTACAACCTGCACATCCCCATGGCCAAACAGACCCAGAGACGTGTGTGTGTGTGTGAGGGGGGTCTTGGGAAGTGTCCTAAAGACATTCCTGTCCTGTGGGTGGTGATGATCTGGTAACTGCCCTACCACCTCCTGCCTCAGGCAGGCACGCACAGCATTCTGGATCCTTCCACTGTGGCCAGGAACCCTTGTGGTCCCAGGACCCTCTGTAGTTATGGGGGTATGGGAAAGGGCTGTGGCTGTAAAATGTATTTAAAAATGTGGAAATAATGCAAACCCAGTCCAAAAATAACTGTAATCTTATACCTAGCTGCCACAGCATCTGAGCTTCAGGATTAATAAAACTGAATACACCTAGTCCGTCACATTAATTTCCTGCCATGAATTTCACCGTATGGCTTGTGAAAGTGTCTTGTGGATAAAGAGGCGCATCCATTCATCCTGTCGTTAACAATACTCAAGAGAAGAAAGTTTTTTTAAGTAACTTCCAATGCCTGAAGCCAGGCAGGAGACGGGCATCACCGCCCACTCCAAGTTTATTTTCGACCCAGACTTGTCAGGTGCCCAGTCTTCTTAAGGAAGGTTTTATTCCACTGGGAGCTGCACCTGCTGGACTTCCCTTCTTCCACACCTGCTGTGAGCCAGGCACATCTCAGCTTCAGGCAGGAGGCCCGTCTGGGGGATGCTCTTCCAGGAAGGAGACCCCCACCATGCCACCTCCCCTCAATGCCACACTTATTGGTTGTTGGATCCGTGGGATACAAATGTCTTTCTCAAAAGCAGATTTGAGCTCAGCCCTTCCGTTTCCCGGGTGCCTCTGAGGCCTCAGGTGGGACCTTTCCTCTTCTTCGGAGATGGACACACTCTTGACCAGCCTGGAGCTGGAGGCCCTGCAGGACTTGAAGCCCAGGGCTCTGGTCCGTCCTGCCCGGGTTGGGCCTGGGGTCTCCTCACCCACGGAAACTCACCTTTCCCAGCTTCCTGAGGGCACCGGCCCGGGTTGGAGTCAGACCCCCACTGTGAGACCTCTGCCGGGGTAGCTCAGGGCCTGCGTCTGAAGCGGCAGCTCCGCCCGTGGGTTGATTGGGGAGTTCAGGGGCCCCGGCGCTGGGTGGGGAGCTCAGGGCCTGTGGGCTGCGCAGGGAGGGGCGAGGGGCTGGGGGCGGCGCCCCAGGAGTGTCTCTGTGCCCCACGGTCCACCCCAGGGCGATGGCGCTGGGGACCTGGCAGGGCTCGGCCGGCTGCGGGGGGTCGTGCGCTCCCTCCCGGCACCGTCCCTGAGCGCGGCCCCCGCCGGCCCGACCCCCGTCGCCCGGAGCCCCGTCGGTGCCTGTCGGGGTTGCGCGTCCTCCCCTCCGCCCTCGGGGACAGCCCGGCAGGCCACACCACTGAGCGCCCGTCTCCGCATCCGCATCCGCAACCGCATCCGTCCCGCTGAGCGCACGAACCCTCTCCGCTCCTGTCCCCCCGCCCCGGGCGCCTCTGCTGCGGTGTCTTCGCGGTCCGCGGAGAGGTGACCCCCTCCCCCGTGGACGCCCCTCTCCCGGCCCCCGCCCCGCACCGCGCCCCGCTCCCCCGCGCCCCTAGGTTGAGACCTCCCGTCTCTTCGCCCCTCCCCACCCGTCCCCTCGCCACGTCTCCCGCCACGAAAGGCGCTGCGGACCTGGCGGTCATGGGCGAAGCGGGCGGCCTCCCCCGGCCCGGGGCTCCGGGATCCAGGCACCAACAGACCCGGAGGGACCGCGCCGCCCAGGGCAAATCCGCCCACCCCATCGCCCAACACAACGCGAAACAGAAAACCGAATCCAGCCATGTGCAGAGACCAGCCCAGCTCTCTGGGAGACCAAGGCGGAAGGATCACTTGAGGCCGAGAGTTCGAGACCAGCCTAGGCCACATAGTGAGACCCTGTCTCTAAAAAGCATAATAAAAAACAATAGCCGGGTGATGGCGCTCACCTGTGGCCCCAGCAACTCGGCAGGGGAAACGCTTGGCAAACAAAGAGTAAAAGCAGATTCCTTTAAGCTGATAGGTAACATCTGTAAGGCCGGCAGGTGCTGGCACTCAGGAAGGCTCCTCTGAGGCAGGAACGTTGGCCACCTGCCCCCACCCTCAGCCTCATCTTTGGAGCAGGTGCTGGCACTCGGGAAGGCTCCTCTGAGGCAGGAACCTCCGCCGCCCGCCCCCACCCTCAGCCTCATCTTTAGAATGAAAGCAAGCACCTGCCTGTGGGCAGCACAGAGGCCGCTCCTCGCACACTCTCAGAACTGGCAAGAGTTAGCTCAGCAAGGCTGCCGGCTACAAAGCCAATATTCCACCATTAATTGGATTTCTATGCACGAACAACACACTTTTTAGAAAATGGAAACATTTAATAGTACTATTCATGCAGCATCAAAAATATGAAATACCTAGGAAAAATAATCTAGCAAGGAGTGTGGCAGAAATTTGTAGGATAATTCAACAGTGAAACCAAATGGACATGAGCTTTCTTTGTGAAAAGGTTTTAAATGATGGATTTAGTTAATAAATATTAGGTGGTTTGGACTTTTTGTGTCCATTTTGATAAATCGTATTTTTTTGACTTTTTGTGTTCATTTTGATAAAGTGTGCTTTTCAAGAAATGTGTTCATTGCATCAAAAATTCATGTTTATTGACGTAAAGCACGTAATGTGATTGTCACCTCCCCTATGTCCATAAGACTCTACAGTGATGTCTCCCTTTTGTGCCTCCTGGTGATGATTTTTGTCTTCTCTTTTTTAATGATCAACATTGCTAGGAGGTTTATCAACTTTATTCGTCTTTTCACAGAACCAGATTTTGGTCTTGTTGATTCTCTCTAATTTATGTCTTTCTTCTCTTTCATACATTTTACTATTGCTTCCTTCCTTCTACTTTGTTTGCCTTTATGTGATGTCCTTTTTCTAGTTTCTTGAACTGAAAGCATAGGTCACTGGTTTCAGAATTTCCCCTTTTTAAATGTGTAACTTTTTCAATAAGCTGTGGATTTCTCCTTTGCATAGTTTTGCATATCCTGGAGGCTTTCATATGCTGTGTGTTCCTCATTGAGCTCAAGACATTTTCTGATTTCTACCGTGGCTGCTTCTTTGACATATGGGCTATTTAGAAGTGTGTTGCTTAATCCACAATTGCTTAATTTCTAAACATTTGGAGATTCTCCTCTTATCTTTCTGTTACTGAATCAACTGTAATTCCACTCAGCCCAGAGAACACAGGCTGTGGGACCTCAGTCTGCTTATGTTTGATGAAAGGCGCTTTGCAGAAGGAATCTGGCCCTCAGTCCTCTTGCGTTTGGCGAAAGGTGCTTTGTGGGGGGAACCTGGTCTGTGTGGGTGAATCTGCCTCAGCCTTTGATGCAGTTCTGTGTTTTGTGCTCTGCTCAGACTTAACGGGACTTGTAGGATGCAGGGACACGGCGTTCTAGGTGTGCCGGTTTGTTCCCGTTGAGTCTGAAAATCTTTATCTTCCAATGCCTTTTCTTAGTTAGTAACATCCAGACAGACAGCTGATGGCAGCCCCCCAGCATCCTCACGCTGCAGCTGGCCCGCCTGTATGGGCAGCAGGGTTTCTCCCTCTCATTGCCCCCGTGCCCGCCATGCTCAGGGATGTGGCCTGTGCGCCCCGTCACTGCTTCAGACCTGCTCAGAGGAAAACGAGCTTGCTCTGCTCTGTGTCTTTGGATGAGTTTTCTTCTGCCTCTCGGACTCGGTTCATTCCCCACGTCGTCTTTATCATTTGCGTCCCTTCAGCAAATATTTGCTTGAGCCGTGTTCATTACTGCATGAGGCACAGACATACCCTCTGAATGCAGGCAGTGCACGGGAAGCAGACCCTCGAGGGGGATGGATGTCAGAGGAGCTGCGCAGGCAATCCGTCAGCGTGGAGTCATCAGGAAGGAGAGATGCGGCCGGACTGGATGCCACATCCCACCACCCAGGCCGGCTCACCTCTGCAGGGCTGCGTTCCAAGTCATTGTTCACACAGAATTTGGCTGCAGTGGGTGTCCTTGAGTCTCTCACACTTGAGTAATCATCCAGGTCTCCTCCGGCTTCCTCTGAGGCCCCGGCCCCCTGGGGCTCCAGCGTGTGTCCCCAGCAGACACGGCCTGGCCTGCCTGGCTCGGCCTGGCATCTGCCCCCAGTGTGCGTTTGCCCCTCCTCCAGGAGATGTGCCCTTGGCCTCCCTCTCCTCCCCTCCAGGGACCCTCGTTCACTGCCTGGAGACACAGCAACAGCCCTCGCCACTAGCCTGAGGCTGGTGCTGGTGAGGGGCCTCAGGCCCACCCCCGGTCCTCAGACCCCTAGAAACACCCGGAAGTCAGGTGGAGCTACAGGAGCTGAGACCTGGAGCAGGTGGCTGGCTGAGCTCGCACTGCCCTCACTCGGCATGGACCAGTCTTACTGTGCCTTGGAGCACCCCCCACAGAGCGAGGGTGGTGAGTCCCTTGGTCACAGGGCTGGGCATGCTCTAGGTAGTCGACACGTGTGTGCACTGGGTGTGTGGCGGGCAGGCACCATCACTATTGCCGCTGTTCACCGGTGGGCATTCCCACTGGCCAGTGGAGGTGGCTCTGGTTGGGGTCACCTCTGTGCCTGCCCCACAGCCCTTTCACTCTGCCTCCATAGAAACAGCTGGAGATGGAGAGAATTGCTCTCTCAGGCAGCTGTTCAGTCAATCTTAGCTCACACTGGATCCCAGATCCATCCCTTCCCAGGAGCGCCCAGCTCTCCACTCTGCCCCATCCTGTGGCTTCGGCTTTGACCCAGACAGGCCGGGAGATCCCTGATATTTCTGGTCAGATGCCTGCTATGGGGAGAAGAAGAAAATTCTGGAGCTGGCTAGGCCCAGGTTCCCACCAGCCTTGGGCAAGATCTCTTGGACATTGACGGGCCTCAGTTTCCCCATGTGGCTATGGTGGCACACGCTGTGAACAGCTCTGAGCTGGACCAGGGCCTCAGTTTCCCCATGTGGTTGTGGCACATGTGAGTGGCTCTGAGCTGGACCAGGGCCTCAGTTTCCCCTATGTGGTTGTGGCACATGTGAGTGGCTCTGAGCTGGACCAGGGCCTCAGTTTCCCCACGTGGCTTTGGCACACTCTGTGAGTGGCTCTGAGCTGGACCAGGGGCCTCACCCATGCCATGTACCTCAGCGCATCCCTGAAACTGTCAGAGTGGCCTGAGTGACCTGTGTCAGGCAGTGACCGCTCAGCCCTTGCACCTCAGACCTCCTGGATGGAGAGGACACTCAGCTCACAGGGCAGCCCGAGGAGAAGCCTCTGGAGCTGTGGAATGGCTCAGGCTGCCAGACTGGGGTCAGGTCCCCTTGGGCCTGAAAACAGTCACCATCTCAACCGGCCAGGAGCCCCACCTTGCCTGGAGTTACGTGGTATCAGGCCAGGCTCAGAGCATACACGGCCTGAAAGCCATGACAATGGGCTGCTGAGCTGGGCTTTGTCTGGGCTGATGCTGGGGGACTTAGGGAGGCTCTCGGGTTCAGAGCCAGGGCCCCTCCTGGCACCGCTCAAAGTGCATCCTGCTCCCGGATACCCCCATTCATGGGCTGAGCAAAGGGTTCGGGGGTTGGCGAATTTGCCCCCATCTGTGGGGGCGAACACAGCTCTGTTGGCACAGTCTCTACCAACAGCATTTCTTCTCAAAAGAATCCAAGAGATTTCTCCAAAGAACAGCAGCTTTGTTCATGGGAATAAGTTCAGAACTCCTACTGGTGTGCACTGAAAACTGGTCATTCATGTTCTCATGCATTTGCCGCTATAGCCACATTCTTGAGTGTGAGCAAAGGCTGGGCTTGCTGTCCCTCCAGACGTTTGGGGAATTGGGGGCCACGCTGAGCCCCGGGGTGAAGTGGAGCCCTGGCGGTACTGGGGACCCACTGCAGGGGCAGGCCCATGCCTTCAGCTGGGTGGGTCACAGCCTGGCCCCCTCCTGACACAGCCTCGAAGGGCCTGAGAGGTGGGCACCTGTGGCGGCAGGAGGAGGGCTGGTTGCTGCCTCAGGATGTGTGGGGGACTTAGCTCCTCTCACGACCGTGGAACCTCCATTGGTTTTGCTTTGAAAGTGGAGCCGCCTAGACTGGCAGGGCTCGGAGCAGCCAGAATTGGCCCCGGTCACCCTCGAGGCCCAGAGCCATCGGGTAGGGGAAGGGCTGGCTTGTCACAGCCGTCTTGGCCTGTGTGGGGCTCTCCCTGTCTGGGGAGGCTGCATGGCCCTGCCGGGGGTTCTGTTCATACTGCTGGGGACCAAGGTCGTTCACGGGCAGAATCTCTGACCCGAGTCTCAGCACCAAGGCCCCTGTGGCCACCCCTTCACCAACGCATAAACAGTGAACCAAGTGCCCGGGGTCAGTGGCCTTGTGGCCAGGGGGTTCTGACCTCCTCAGGGTCGCCAGGCCCAAGCCCCCTCTCGGCTCTGACCACCTCGAAGGAAAAGGTGTTGCCTAAACCTGGAGACGGCGCTGGATGCCCAAGTGCACTGCTACTGAGTGGAAAGTTCCCACAGAGAGGACTGCCTGCAGCCGGGGGACGCGGAATTCCTAGGCAGAGCGCAGCACTCATTTGCACACATTAGCCTTTCAGATCTGGACACCGCTCATGCCAGACCGGGTCGGCACAGAACAGCGGCTGGGGCAGGACTCCGTGTCCCTGAGCTCAGAGTCAAGGGCCTGGCACTCAGGGTCCCCCCAGGCTCCCTTCTGTCCCGAAGCCTCTCCCTTTACAGTCCCTGGACCCCACCGGCAGGTCCACAGGGAGGTGCAGGGCCGTCGCCACCTGGTCACTCTCGACTTCACGCAGTGTCTGCACCGGATGCTGAGCCACGGCCTTCACTGTCTCTGGCCTAACCCTTCTGCGAGTGCCAGCAGCGGGAAGAGCAGTTGTCCACGGAGCTGCGTGGGAACTCACCACACCTGTGCTGACCCCAGCACACGCCTCAACCTCCCGCAGGCGGGGCTGGCTCAGCACAGGGTGGGGGGTGACTTGCCAGAGCCCGGGCAGGATTTGTCTCCCAGCCGGGTGCACCATGGCCCCATCCAGCCTGTCCCGGCCACTGCTCTGTGACCTCCCAGCCCTGTGGCCCTGCAGAGGCAGTTGGGCACAGACGGGGCAGGCCTGAGGCGATGCGCAGGGGGAAGCTGGCTGCTGGGACACTGCTGGGTACCAGTGCTCTCCTCCCTGTCTGAGTGGGGCCAGGTGTCCCCTTTAGGCCTGGCCTGTGACCCTGGCCTGTGACCCTGTAGCTCATGCACGAGGATATCCTGAGTTGACCCAACCTGCCCCAGTCACCTGCTTGTCCAGACTCCTGCGAGAAAACCCAGAGTGGAAGTGAGGACTCCGGTCAGCACCCCCATAGGAAGGGGGCCTGGGGTGGGCGTGGAGCTGAGGGAATGGCGTTCCTCAGCAGTGCTGTGGGTGGTGCAGCCCCCTTCGCATCCCCTGGTAGCTAGCAGGACCCCACAGGCTCACTTCCGGCCCCCAGCTGTCCCTGGCTCCAGTCCTGGCAGGGCCCCTGTCTTCTTGGGGTGTGTGTTGGATTTTAGGTGTACGGAGGCCACAGATGGGAGTAAACTAGGCCCTGAGGATGGCTTGGAGATCTGCAGTGGGGTGGGGCCCTTGTCTTCAAGGCACATCTCCCTGAACCAGCCACCGGCAAGGCTGTGTGGACAGCCGGGACCACCAGGCTGGACCCCAGCAGAGGGCTGGTTTCAGCCACCTCCTATCCCTGGCCCTCACTTCACCCTTGCCCCGGCCTCCCCAGGGGCAGGACCCCTCCTCCCAGTTGAGAACCTAGAGGCCTCCCCCTTGGGGGTCGTTGTGGAGAACCCAGAGGCCAGTGAGCCTGAGGCCTCCTGTCTCTTTGCAGTTGGACATCACTGTGGGCCGCTGGCACACACCCTGCAGCCGGCGCTCGGTCCCGAAGGCATCTGTGCTCCCCTGTGGGCTCCGTGACCCTGGCCGCACCCAGCAATGCTCAGGTCTGCCGTGTGCACACAGAGCCCTGTGCTTCCCGCTCACCTCGCATGGGGGACTTGTGTGAGAGGTGTGGACTGTGGGGCCTGAAATGTGCTCCGGGGGCGGCTGCAGCCAAGGCCCCCTTCCCAAGTCCCGCTGCCCCTCCCAGACTGCACCGTCCTGGATGCCATCGCTGGGGCCCCACCACCGCCCACCCCACAGGACCGAGCCCGCAGCCCCCTCACGTGCTCCCCCCTTCTGCCCACCCCACGGAGACCTTGCAGGACGCAGCCGTAGCCCCACCACACACTCCCCCAGGCACAGGCTGTCCTAGAGTCAATCGGGCTGTGAGGGAGACTTGTCTGGTGGTGGACGTGAACCCTGACTCTTCTTCCCAGAAAAGGAAGCCGCCAGGTTTATGGGGTGTAATACGGAGCAAGAATCAGTACACTGGAGTGTTCTGAGTCACCGTTTAGTGGCCACTCCCCACCCGCAGCCCACCTGGGCAAGGTGAGCCAGGGACACAGGTGACAGCTTTGGGTGGAAGACAATATGCAAATCAGGACGTTTTTCCTCGTGGTTCAGAAGTGCTTCCTTGACAGGGCTTCAGCCAAGCCCCAGGCAGACACCGGAGCCACAGATCCAGAGGCCCAAACAGCCTTTGCTGCCAGGAAACGCCCCCTGGATGTTTAGATTTCGGGAATAATATTTTCAAAAATCAATCTGGGATGTGTCTGTTGTTTTGTCTGTGACAATGAGGGTGTTTTCCTTGGATGTGTGCACAGGGTCCCCAGCTCCCTGCACAGAGGGATCCCTCGGCAGAGACAAAGTTGCCTCTGTCGCAGCCCTAATGAGCCGAGAACCCACTGGCTCGCCACCTCCTAGCCAGGCCTTTTCTCCCTGAGCGTCTGCGTTAGGGGTTCTGTGACTCTGACCCCTGAGCGTCTGCGTTAGGGGTTCTGTGACTCTGACCCCGCACAGGTGGGTGATGCTTTGCTTACGTCGGCTCACCTCTCCTGGATGAAAGCCCGCTCAACAGCGTCTGCAGGGCGCTGCCCACCCCACCGCGGGACTGAGGCACCTTCCCTAGCACGGCCTTGTGTCTATGGAAAGCCGCTGAGAAGTTGCGTGGGGTCCGGCGCTGCCCACCGTTCTCCAGCCGTGCTGGCCACCACTGGGCTCCCGGACCAAGGCCCATGGACCGTTCCCCATGCCTGTCTACCGTGAATACACTCATTGTTCTGTCTCTAACTTCCCTATTTAGAGACTGGGTATTATACACGCAGAAAAATAATAACAGCTGACGGCTTCTGGCCCCTTGTGGGTCCCCACCTGGGTTTTATCTGATACCTGTGGGAACCTGGTGCGGCTAGCCTGGCATTCACCTTCACTCCTAATCCCATTTTAAAGCAAGGAAGTGGAAGGCTTCAGTGGCCTGCCACGGGTCACGCGGTCGCAGAGCCAGGCCCTGCTCCCTGCCAGGCCCCGCTCTGCCAGCCTCGCTGTGGACGTTCTCACTGAGTGGCAGCCGTACCTGCATTGGCCCGAGGGCCTGGGGGAGTCCCATCCCCACACTGGTTGGCTGTGCTGCCTCTGGGGAGTCACTTGGTCTCTCTGTGCCCAGCATCCTCGTCTGTCAGGTGGGGGTCACACTGCGCCAGCCCACCACTCCCAGGGAGGTCCGGGGCCCAAGGCCAGTGAGTGCAAATGTGGGCACAGCTGCCCTGCACAGGAGAATGCAGCTCTGCGTGGATGGAAGGCTGTGATGGTCACAGTTGAACCACTGCCCAGGCGTGGGGCCAGCACAGAGCTGAACCGGAAGGAATCCGCTCAGCCCGCGAGCTCGGGGTTGGTTGGTGGGCCAGTGGGAGGCTGGTGATTTTGGAGAATAAGGTCACGGATGCTAACAGTGTATTAGTTCACTGATTTTTTTTTTTTTTTTTTTTTTGAGACGGAGTCTCGCGCTGTCACCCAGGCTGGAGTGCAGTGGCCGGATCTCAGCTCACTGCAAGCTCCGCCTCCCGGGTTCACACCATTCTCCTGCCTCCGCCTCCCGAGTAGCTGGGACTACAGGCGTCCGCCACCTCGGCCGGCTAGTTTTTTGTATTTTTTAGTAGAGACGGGGTTTCACCGTGTTAACCAGGATGGTCTCGATCTCCTGACCTCGTGATCCGCCCGTCTCGGCCTCCCAAAGTGCTGGGATTACAGGCTTGAGCCACCGCCCCGGCCCTAGTTCACTGATTTACCCATGGTCCTGGGTCACAGGCATTCCACTAGTGGCCAGCACACCATCAGCCAGGTTTTTGGCGTGCGGCGCCTGCGGGTCTCACCCCCTTCGCAGGGAAGTCCCCAGATTCTCCTCCAAAGCCCAGAGTCACCGACGGCAGAAGCAGGGCTGAAAGGGCACCTGGATGGCCAGGTGGGCGGGCGGCTGTCGGGATGGGGGACCCTGGAACCCCACTGGCCTTGGGCAGCAGTCTTGGGGATTTCAGTAGATGCACAGAGGACAGCGGCTGGGGACGCTCAGCTCTGTCCCATCACCTGTGCCTGCCTGACGATGCCGCCTCAGCCGCCTAGGGGTCTCTCAGGGAGAACGTCGCCAAGCACCGACGGCTCGAGTGAATAGCCGTGCCTCTGGGAGATGGCGTCCCTGACTTGGCTGCAGCACCAGGCTGGCCAAGGGACTGTTTAAACACTTGCTGAGGAGCACAGTTGCCATTTCCTTCATGCCACACCTGCCCCAGCGTGTGTCTGTGTGTAACGGCGTGCTTCGGGCTGGCAAGAGGGGCACGGGCACTTGTGTGTTTGCTCCAGGGTCTTCCTGAGACCCTGCTGGCACAGGCCTGGCTGCAGTCAGCTGGAGGGAGTCGGGGAAGCGGCCGGCACAGGACCAGCATCTGGCCTGCACTTGCGCCTCCTGAGCCCAGCCCCACATGCGTCTCCCAGCCAGCCTGGAGCTCAGGAGACACAGACGACAGGCCGGGAGTCAGGTGTCCTCGGTGGGACCAGGTGATTGAAATAAAGCATGTTGGCATGTGTGCATGCGTGTGCGTGTGCATGTGTGTGTGCGCGCGAGTGCGTGCACGTGTGCATGTGTGCGCATGTGTGCAGTGCATATGTGTGCATGTGTGTATGTGGATGTGTGTGCATGTGCATGCACATGCATGAGCGTGTGATGTGCATGCCCGTGTGTGTGTGCATGCGCGCGTATGTGTGTGTGCACGTGCGTGTGTGTGCACGTGCGTGTGTGCGTGTGTGCATACGTGTGCGTGCGTGCATGTGTGTGTCCTCGGAAGAGACACCAGCTCTGTGTGTCTGCAGCTCTAGAGCAGGGACCTCGGCTGGGAACCTGGCACCTGTCCCATGGGCTCGCTGGGACAAGCGCTGTGCCCACGCAAAGCTTTCCCTCTCCTTCCTGCATCAGCTCGCCTGGGAGGGGCTGTGCACAGAAGAGCTGGCCTCCGGGCTCTGTCTGCCACCTCGGCAACTGCAGCCCAAGACTCCTGGCTTTGGAGCAGTCACTGCATGGATGGGGGACCAAAGCCCGGAGGGCCCGGCTGGGAAGAGGGGCTCTCCGGCTGACTGCTTTTCTGGAAATGAAATCCTCTGCACCCTGGAAGGCAGACTCGCACCACTGGTGCCCCTGCCAGCCTGCTGACCATGCGTGGATAGCCGCACCTGGCCTCTCAGATGAGCTGGGAGGTGAGCCCAGTGGTGACGCCTCTGCCCTCTCCTGCTACAGTGACGGGCCTGCAGGAAGGGAACTGCCTTACTTTGCCTATCCCTGACTCCCTGACCTTGCCTCCCAGTGCTGTCTGTAAGCCAAGAAAGAAAAGCTACCATGTCGGGGTGCTGTCCTTGAGGTCGCTGTGTGGATGAGCCCCCCATGGCCGGAGTCTGCACAAAACATCAATAGTAATGTGATCCCCGGCAGAGCTGTCACTGAAGTGGCCACCAAAGCCCCTTCCCAAATGGGGTGGGTGCAGGCATCAGGGCTGCACCAGGGCCTGGACACCGGGGCTCCCTGCAGCGGGTCCTGGGTGTGCGGCCGAGGTGTGTCTGCTGTGCCCCCCCAGCCCCTCCCCACCCGTGATGTCGGCATTGATCACAAAAGGAAAGGCTCTTATCAATCAGTGCTTTCCTGTCCTTCTCATTAAATCCTTATCAAGCAACAGCTCTGCACTGTGGGGTGTGAAATTATTCATTAACTGGTGCTAATTAATGTTTATGTAGACATTTATGGTGCTGGGCACCACGCACTGCCAACAGCCACCCAGAGGCCTCCATTCAAGGGGGCTGTCCTGGCTGTGTCGGCAGCTGCCTCTGCAGAGCCCCCGCCTCCCTGACGGGCCAGGCTCCCCCTCTGGGCCCCTCGCCTGCTCTGGGAAGCTGCCCGGATGCCCTCTCAGCGCCCACTCTGAGAGCACAGGGGCACTCCCCTCCCCTAAATCCGCTCGTGATCTCCACACCAAGCCCCATCCTCCCTCCCATCTCCACGGCCTCAGCCTCTGCTCTGCGCCCCTCCCCTGCGCCCCTCCTCCCTCCACCCAGAGAGGTCCAGCCTGGATGCCCACGCCTCCCGTCTTCTCACTGATCTGTCCCCACGACATGGCTCTGCCAGGGTCACCGAGGCCTCCGTGCCGCCTCATGGCAGGGCTGGAGCTGGGACGGCCTCTCTGGATTCTGGGCCCGTGGCTCTCACCCTCTGCCTCCTTCCCAGCCCTTCACCCTGGAGCGGGGTAGCCTTGGTTCTCCTGACTTTCTGGTCATGGTCTCTCAGGCCTTGGGTCCTCCCTGACTCAGGGATATCAGCTCGGAGCCACCTCCTCCGAGAAGCCTCCCAGGCTGCACCCACTTCAGGCACCCTCTGTCCTAATGCCCATCTCCCTCCTGGGCCTGCTGCCCCATCCTTCTCTCCAAGATGGCTTTGAAGCCATCCCAGAAGTGCTATGATTTCATCCCCAATAATAATAATAAAAGCAACAATGTGTGCAACTGAGGGGTCCTAATGTGCAGTGCAGGGCGTCACAGGAGCTTGGACCATGCTTGGCCTTGGACGGACACAGCCAGGAGGGAAGCATCCCGCTCCTCTCAACATTCGGTGACCCGCAGGCTCTGCAGGACATGCCAGCTCTTCTGCACAACCTCCTGGTGCAGCAGGGGGGTGTTGAGGAGTCAGGAAGGGTTTGGTCCCCTCCTCCACTCCCTCTGAAAAGCCCCTGAAAAGCCGGCGTGCCCACCGCATCTCTGAAAAGCTGGCGTGCCCACCACATGGCGTTCCCACTGCATCTCCTCAGGTGCTTTATGTCACCAAGGTCATGCCTAGGCCCTGCCTTGACAGCCCTCAGTGCCCCCAGTGTGTCCCCTGGGAGCACAGCCTCCATGGGTGGCCTGGCTCCGACCCTGTGGGTCCTTCCTTCTGCCGAGGGCACTTCCCAGGCTTGGGTGCACAGGGCTTGGGGGTGTGGCTCCCGCCTGGGACCCACTGAGCCCTGAGCTGCACCAGGCCTCGACCTCGGGGCTGGGGTCTGGGTCATCCTCTCAGGGAGGGTCTGGGAGACCTCAGGTCAGAGCATCCCACAGACCCCACGAGTGACATCCCAGCTCCTCAGGCCAAATCTCCTGGACCCCAGAAGGAGCATCTGTGTCAAGAGAAGGGCTTTGGTGACGCTGCTTGCTGCAGGGACGAGGACTGCTCCGTGTGGCAGAGCCAGTGCGAGGAGCTCAGGTGCGATGGGGAAGCTTTGGCAGCGGGAGGCAGAGGCACGGGACAGCGGGAGGGAGGGTCTGGTGTTCTGAGTGCTCAGTGGAGGATGGCTGAACGTGCCTAGGTGGTGACAGAAAAGCCATCAGGGCAGAGGGACAGGCCGAGGCCCTGGCATGCGAGGAGCAGGCGGGTGTGCGGGGTGCAGGGACCTGGGGAGGACACAGAAAGGTGTCAGCTGAGGGTCCTGGTGTGTCTGGGGTCCCCTGTGGAGGAAGGTCCAGGGGAGGAGCCTGCTGCAGGGGGCTGGGGAGGGTCTCAGCACCACGGCGGCCGGGGCCTGGGCTGGGCGGCGGGGCCAGGTGGGTCCAGCAAGTGTGCTCAAGCCGCCTCGTGGAGGGGAACAGGCGGAGTGCTGAGCAGAAGCCAAGGTGCCACCGCTCGAGGGGCCGGATGCTGCTGTCCCAAGAATGGTAAAGTGGGGAAATAGGACAACAGCGTGGGAGCCGGCGTTGGGCTCAGTTGGAGCGGCCCAAGGAGGAGCAGAGCCTGGGGTTGAGGTTGTAGCGGAGGCCAGAGGGAGCCAGGCTAGGGAGGAGGGTGCACGGGTTCTGGGGCATCACCCTGTGGGCATTTGAGGTCCCCAGGACAAGGGCAGGACACGAAGGCCAGGTCTTGAGCACAGGCCTGGGACAGCAGCTCTGGCCCATGAAGGCTGTAGTGCCCTTGGAGCCCGGGGGGCTCTGGGCAGGGCCCACGGCTGGGGTGGAGGGTCCAGGACAGACACTGGGAAAAATCGCCCATGGTGATCCCTGCCTGGCCCCGTGTCCCTTGGTGGCTCAGAGGAGGCCCGAGGTTGCACCCAGGCTCAGTCGTCTCCTCAGCCCCATGTGGTTTACCACGTCCTCATCAGTCAGGGGGCGACTAACTGCCAGGAACCACTGGCAAATGGGACCGAGGGTGGGAGCCTGTCTATCCTCTGAGCCCACGGTCCAGGCCACCGCAACAGCTTTCCAGACCACAGGCTCCTGTCGGGGATTTCAGAAGATCCGGAAATCATTTTACGACCGATTACCTCTAGCTGGCCGTGCTCATTGGAAGGAGGTGAAGGTTTGGGGAAGTAAATGCAGCCGTGAAGCCCCAGCCCTGTGCTCTGCCCGCAAGGCCGTGGGAAGAGCCGGCCTCACTTCCACTTCCACTCCTCGTTTAATTTTCACAGGCTTTGAAATCACACAGGCAGAGTGGGGAGGGCGGGCGCCGCCCTACCAGAGGGCTGGGTCAGATGCAGGTTCACAGATGGAGCCTGGCACATCCATCCCCGAGAGCGAGCAAACAGCGCCTCGGGCCCCGTCGTCCGTTCCTTGGGCTAGGAGGACAGGAGCAAACGAGGACACAGCAGCTTCCTGCTCTCACATGCTGAGGTGCCGGGGCCAGGCCTCTGCACACCAGGCATCCCCTCAGTAGGACTCAAGGCAGTGCACACCCCTCCAGGGGTCTCCTTCCTGCCTCCGGTCAGGCTGTGGGACCTGAAGCTCTCTAGGGGCCTTGTCTGGCCTGGCTCTGAGGCGGGTCCTGGCTGTCACATGAGCCTGGTGAGGCACAAAACCCAAACAGGGCCAGGAGACCACCAGGGAGGTCAATGCTCTTGGGGTGTGGGCTGGAGGGGCTGAGCCACTGGAACCAGTGTCCCTGCCTGCTGGCCATGTTGGGCTGCCCACTGCCATGTTGGGGTGCCCGTCTCCTGCCACCTGCTTGCAGGCCAGGGATTGTCATTGTATTTCCTCCAGGTCCTGTGCTGCTCAGGACTCCCTGACCCACTGGAGGGGAAGAGCGGCCGAGGACAGCTCTGAGGAACCTGGTCAGCCTGGGTCCTGCCCTGCCACCTTCAGCCGCATCTCCTCACCCGGTCCCTGAGTGAGAGGTGAAGCCAGCTGGACTTCCCGGGTCGAATGGGGACTTGGAGAACTTTTCTGTCTTACAAGAAGATTGTAAAATGCACAAATCAGCACTCTGTAGCTAGCTAGAGGTTTGTAAAATGCACCAATCAATGCTCTGTAAAAACGCACCAACCAGCACTCTGTAGCTAGCTAGAGGTTTGTAAAATGGACCAATCAGCACACTGTACAACGGATCAATCAGCAGGACATGGGCGGGGACAAATAATGGAATAAAAGCTGGCCACCCCCACCAGCCAGCAGCGGCAACCCACTCCCGTCCCCTTCCACACTGTGGAATCTTTGTTTTTGCCCTCTCCACAATAAATCTTGCTGCTCACTCTTTGTGTCTGCACCACTTTTAAGAGCTGTCACACTCACCATGAGGGTCCGTGGCTTCCTTCCTGGAGTCAGTGAGACCACAAACCCACCGGAAGGAACAAACTCTGGACACGTGAGGGCCTGTCTGTGCACGAACGCAGCTGTGTGTGCTGTGAGAAAAGCAGCTCTGTGGGACAGGAGCTCTGGGTGTGGGGGTCCCAGCCAGACGACCTACTGGGACCCGTGGGCCCCGCAGCCAGGCCTTAGTCAATGCCACTCAAACTAGCCAATTAGAGGCCCTTCCCGCCGGACATGCTGCCGGACTTGTCTCCCCTTCTGGACCGAGGGCCTGAGGCCTGAGACTCCTATGACCTACGGGTCAGCACTGGCCGACCACCTCAGTGGACGGAGCCTGGAGGCTGGATGTGGCCAAGGGCCTGAGTTCTGGGGGGCCTTAGGCACCCTGGTGCCTGTTTCCATGGGGTGGGCCAGGCCCGCTGGAGACTGAGGTGTCGAGAGGTGCAGGACACACGGCGGGGCGGAGGGCAGGCTCCTGGTGGCCACAGTGGCCCCTGACCCCTGACTTTACAGAATGTGGCAACTTTGTGGAGGGGGAAGAGGGAAGCCGCCTCTGCCGTGGCCTCTGGGGGTTGGCGTCCGTGTCGCGTACGGGATTGTGCTTCAGCATCCTCGGTGGGGCCTTCTGTAGAGCACTCACTTATCTGCCTCAAGCCTTCGTCTCGCACAGGCTCTTCCACGGGGTTTCGCTCCCCCAGGGCCCAGCGGCTGAAAGCACAGCAGCCTCCCTGGCTCATCTCGAGGCGTCCGAGGAGGGTCAGCGTCCGAGGAGGGACTGCAGGGGCTGCAGGAGGGACAGCGTCCGAGGAGGGCCAGCGTCCGAGGAGGGCCAGCGTCCGAGGAGGGCCAGCGTCCGAGGAGGGCCAGCGTCCGAGGAGGGACAGCGTCCGACGAGGGCCAGCGTCCGAGGAGGGCCAGCGTCCGAGGAGGGACAGCGTCCGAGGAGGGCCAGCGTCCGAGGAGGGCCAGCGTCCGAGGAGGGACTGCAGGGGCTGCAGGAGGGCCAGCGTCCGAGGAGGGCCAGCGTCCGAGGAGGGCCAGCGTCCGAGGAGGGCCAGCGTCTGAGGAGGGACAGCGTCTGAGGAGGGACTGCAGGGGCTGCAGGGAGCACAGGCAGGGCCTCCACCCTCGCCCACCCGCACAAGCAGCCCTGGAGCCTGGGGGAGTGCCTGCTACGCCGCAGGCTAGGTCCTGTTCCAGCCCCAAGCTTCCTCTCCTCCTGTCCTGGCCCCTGCAGGTCACGGTGGCTCTGGGAGTTCTGGGAAGGCCCAGGAAGGAGGAGGTCAGGGAAAGTGACTTTGCCTGTCCCTGCCGGGGTCTGGAGCAGCTGCCAGGGCTTATCAAGGGGAGTCTACCTGAGGTCACACCTGTCCTTGTGTGGTCCCAGCACTGACATTGGGCAGTCCTATGACCGTGCCTGCCAGGGGTTTTGTTCAGAAGTGGTGCTAGCGCCAGGCTGTGACTCCAACACCAGCTGCCCTGCCCTGTGAGGCCAGCCCTGGGGTCTCTGGATGGCCTTTTGCCGTCCTCTGCCCTTTACCCGACTGGAGGCTGAGGCTTGGATGTCTTAATCCCTGAATGGCCTTGCTCTCGGCTGGGGCGCCATATACTTGGGGCCAAAACCGGGTTAAGGATGGGGCGAGCGACTCAGAAGACAGCCCCTCCTACCAATAAAGTTCACGGAATTATGGGGCTTGGACTTTGTGACACTTGATTATGTCTGTTGCAACACCCACTTCCTGCTCCCAGAAAACTGAGGCAGAAGAGGCCACCCCACAGTTCGTGGGGCTTGAATGGCCAGGAATACGGTTCCCACCTGCTGCTGCCTCTGCCCAAAGACAGGATGGGGGCTGGGAAGCCTCGTGTTTAAAACCTGGACTCAGAGGGGTGAGGGTCCGGAGACCCCCAGGCAGAAGGGAAAGCCCAGGGGGCAGAAGGGACTCTCCCCAGGCGGTCTCCAAAAAGTCACGAGGACCTCACCAGACGGGGGGCCTCCCTCCTGCCCACCCGGCCCTGGGGGAGCAGCAGGGCAGCCTCTGGGGGGAACAGGTCAGCGCCACAGCCCCTGCCCCCGAGACCCTGCCCACCCCGGCCCTCCAGGACATTCTCCAAATGCAGGGTGAGGGGATGGAGCTACCTATAAGTGCAGGTTGGAGTATTCTGGGGACGGGACGTTTCCATCACAGAAGGAGGGCTCTTTTGCATCTATGACAACTGAAGCGGAGGACCCTCTTTCTCATCAGCACCCTGGGCTCTCCTCTGTGACCCAGGCTGTCCTGGGGGTGCTGGCTGGACCGTCCAGACCAGCAGCCCATGAAGCTGCTCTCGGAGGTGGGAAGGGGCCAGGCTCTTCCTCTGGACCAGGTCAGGAGCCGGGGGTCAAGGCTGATCCCCTTTCATAACCAAAGGGGGCAAACTAGGCTCTGGCCAGTGGGAACCAGGCGTGCTGCTCTGGAGTCAGAGTTGCTTCAAAGTGGGGGCCGCAGCCTGGAGGCCTAGATGATGGCTGCCGGGCTGACCGGGCAGTGGACAGGATGAGTACTGGGGGCACCGAGGGCAGCACCGGGGCCTCAGGAGCAGCTGCCCAAGGATGACTCTTCCTGGGCCCTCATAGCAGGCCAGCCCCGCTCCTAGAGACCCAGTGGGCTGCAGCCTGTCCAGGTAGGGTGGGGCTGGGGGTGCAAACTGTGCAGCCCTCAGAAGCTGCAGACCTGAGTCCACGGCCCCCTCTCTGGGGGTCTTGGCACAGGAGATGGGCAGGGCCACAGGGGCCAGGCGGGCAGGGCCACAGGGTCCAGGCAGCCAGGCCCACGACCTGGTGTGGTCTGTCCAGGACAACCCTCCCACACCGGCCCCCCCCTGGACCACCTGCCACCATGAATCCAATGCAAGGCTGTTGCGACACTCCCTTCCTGCTCCCAGATAACAGACAGAAGAGGCCACCCCACAGCTTGTGGGGCTCGATGGCCAGGAACGGGGTTCCCACCTGCTGCTGCCTCTGCTTTGCTTGCCTGAGGCTGAGGCACCAGGTTGGAGGAAGCCCTGGCTCTGTGGGAGGATGCAGGAGCGGGCGCCCCACCTGCCTGCTGTGTGTCAGGGCTGGTGTCATGCCTCCCGCCAAGAAGGGGGCTGGACGTGCGGGGCAGTGGCAGGACAAACCGCCGGTGCTGGATTCCACGTGGGCTGTGCTCTGTGGGTTCGTGCTGCGTCTGCCCAGCGCAGGCAGACGAGTCCAGCTCTGCCCGTACAGGCCGCCTCGCACCGGGAGCAGAGCCTCGCCAGGACGCTGCACATGGCGCCTCCTCCCTCCCGTCTCCGCAGGTGCCGACTCACTGGTGCTCATTAGCCAGAAATGCACAGTGAAGAGGTTTCCTTGGATTCCAAGGAATAAATACCACTTCTTGTCCCACTTTAATATGCCACACAGTAATGTCCTTGGGTTGGGATGCAGCTGATGTGAGACACCTTGCTAAAGTCAGGGCTGTCTCCCTCAGTTCTGGTAGCTTCAGATCCCGCTGCTCTGAACCAGCAGAGACTCCAAGTCACAAACCTCCCTGGGAGCCACGAAGCCGTTCCCTCTCTCTCACAGGAGCCCGTCCATTACTCGTGTTTGAGACACAGCCTCCTCAGCATGTCTCCATGCTGATTCCCACTGCCCTGAGCCCTGGACGGGGGAGCCGCGGGGGCCTCTCACCCCCAGGCAAGGCCGAGCCAGTGTGAGCAGCAGCCGGGCCTCTGCTTTCGAGGGTGCGGAGACACAGCAGTAAGGAGACTGGACGTCGCTCTCGGAGAGCTCCTGATCTCTGCACCACACACCACAGATGCGTCAGCTCCCGTGGGCCCCAAAGAGAGAGAGCACTCGGCTTAGGGGAGGCTTCCTGGAGGAGGTGATGCTAGGGGAGAGTCCTGAGGGCAGGATTAGCAGGCAAAGGAGGAGGGAAGAAAGTGGCCCAGCAATCCGTTGATTTTAAACGGTGACTCATTTTTCTGCACCACTCACACTGGCAGAAAGAACGAACTGTGGTGCCAGCTTACCATTCTCCAAATGCCCAGCAGGTTCTCATGCAACCTCGGGTGGAATCATCCATTTCCCATGGGCAGGCAATGCTGTCTCGGTGATATGCCATTTCCATGTACCCCTGAGTCTAGTTCTAGAATTCAATTTCTCTTCCCTTGATCCATTTTCACCTTCCGGGACCAATCGACCTGAAATTCTACCGGCTGAAATGGTCAATTACGCAAACCCAACAAGTGAGAAGTTATAAATAAATGATACTTCAATTTGAGTTTTAATGACATGGAAAAATGTTCTCTGTGTGATGTTAAGGAAAAAATCAAGATCTATGTATGTAAATTGATGTACCTTGTGATTGTCTGAGGAATATTCTACATGCACAGAAAAGTGACTGGGCTGAAATGTGATTGGGTCTTAACAATGCTCTAGATAGTAAGATTTGGGATGGGTTTTACTTTATTAACTTTTAGTTTTCTATAGCTTCTAATTTTTTTTAAATAGTGAACACACATGGCATACACACAAATGAATAGAGAGTTATTTTGAAAAGTGAGACTGGGCGCAGTGGCTCATGCCTGTAATCCCAGCACTTTGGGAGGCCGAGGCGGGCAGATCATGAGGTCAGGAGATCGACACCATCCTGGCTAACACGGTCGGTTAGCCACGGAGACCTAACCCGTCTCTACTAAAAATACAAAAAATTAGCCGGGCATGGTGGCAGGCGCCTGTAATCCCAGCTGCTCAGGAGGCTGAGGCGGGAGAATGGTGTGAACCCAGGAGGTGGAGCTTGCAGTGAGCTGAGATGGTACCACTGCACTCCAACCTGGGCGTCAGAACGAGATTCCATCTAAAAATAATAAAAAAAAGAAAAGTGAGTTCACTTCCTCCTCCAGCTATGACAGAGTCACTGGGGCAAGTTTACCACCTGCCGGAAACAAACCAACTAGAAAACAATACGGGAAACAAAGGTTTTCAAGACACTGGACATCAGACAACATAGGACAGTCATCCCTAAGACGGGGGAAGCAAATTAACAATGTACTACGGGATTATATTAGGTTGGTGCAAAAGTAATTGCGGTTTTTTGCATATGTGGGAAGAATGCATGGCTGAAATAGCAGGAAGACTGGGAGGAAAGAGATGGAAGATGCTGCTGTAAGGTTTTTAACTGGTATAGTATCAATGAAGGTAGGTGGTGATAAACCAAAGATGTATATTGTAAACCCTAAAGCAACCGTTTAACACAACAAAGAATAATAGCTAAAAACTGAACAAAAGAGAGAAAATGGAATCTTAGAAAAATAATCCAAAGGAAAACAGAAAATAAAAGGAGGAGGAGAATGAACACAGATAGGACAAATAGAAACAAATAGAAAAATGGTACATTTATTTTTATTTTTTGAGACAGACTCTCACTCTGTTGCCCAGGCTGGAGTGCAATGGCACGATCTTGGCACACTGCAACCTCTACCTCCCAGGTTCAAGTGATTCTCCTGCCTTAGCCTCCTCAGTAGCTAAGATTACAGGCGTATGCCACCACACCTAGCTAATTTTTGTATTTTGAGTAGAGACAGGGTTTCACCATGTTTGGCAGGCTGGTCTTGAACTCCTGACCTCAAGTGATCTGCCCGTCTCCACCTCCCAAAATTCTGGGATTATAGGCATGAGCCACCGCACCTGGCCTGAAAAATGGTATATTTAAACTTAACCTTATCACCAATCACATTAAATATAAATGATCTAAATATCCCAATTAAAAAGCAAAGTTGTCAGATTGAATAAAACAAATGAACCAAAACCTAATTGTGTGCCGCTTTCAAGAAACACACTTTAAATATAAAGGCACAAATAAGCAATAAATAGAAGACTGGGCAAAAACACACCATGCTAATCCTAATCAAAGAAACCTGGAGGTGTTAAATTAGTATCAAAGTTGGAAACAACTCAATGTACCTCACCAGGTCTGGGGATAAGTAGATTGTGGTATACAATGGTACACAGCTGAGCTCTAAAAAGGAATGAAATACTGATACATGTAAAACCACAGATAAATGTCAAAATTGTTTTCTGAGTGAAATAAGGCAAACCAAAGAGAGGTAGTTAGTGTATTATTACATTTCTATGAAAGTTATAGAAAATGCCAATTAGTCAATAGTGACAGAAAGCAGATCAGTGGCTGCCCAGAGCTTGGGAGGAGACAGGTGTTGCAAAGGCGAACGAGACATCTCTGGATGGATGGAAATTGTTCTTTATCTTGTTTATGGTGGTGGTTTTACCAGTGTGGGCACATGTCAAACCATCAAATTGACACTTTATATAGTTTATTGTATGTCAATTATACCTTAGTAAAGCTGTTAAACAAAAAGTGTATGCATGGAAAGTTTTATAGTAGATCTTGTTAAAAAAAAAAAAGATGATATTCTAAATTTAGGTGATACTCAGTTCTGAGTGGCTCTCAGTTGGTTACCTCACCAGAATCCATGGTTTTTCATTCCTGTCCTAGAGCAAGCCCCAGAAGCTGGAAGATTTTCATCAAGAGGCCAGGCGCGGTGGCTCATGCTTGTAATCCCAGAACTTTGGGAGGCCGAGGTGGGTGGATCACCTGAGGTCAAAAGTTTGAGACCAGCCTGACCAAAGTGGTGAAACCCTGTCTCTATTAAATATACAAAATTAGCTGGGCATGGTGATGCATGCCCATCATCCCAACAACTTGGGAGGCTGAGGCAGGAGAATCACTTAATCCCAGGGGGCAGAGGTTGCAGTGAGCTGAGATCACGTCATTGCACTCCAGCCTGGGCAACAAGAGTGAAACTTTGTCTCAAAAACAAACAAATAAATAAATAAGATATATACAAAAGATTTTCATCAAAAGATGTCACATCCAGGACCCAGGCTTGACCAGGAGAAATAAAGGGCCGCTGGGTGGGTTGTGAGGGGACTCAGGGCGGTGGACCCAGGAGAAGCAGCTACAGTGGCTGTAACTTCAGAGGCAGAGAAAACACCATATGATGACAGAGAGATTTCTGATCTCTCAGCGACAGGTGATAGCGTCAGTCAGAGAAAAATGAAAACTGCAGCTACAACCTCACATCTCTAACAAGCCTACAACCTCGTATCTCTAACAAGCCTACAGCCTCACATCTCTAAGAAGTGTACAGCCTCACATCTCTAACAAGTGTACAGCCTCACATCTCTAACAAACATGCAGCCTCACATCTCTAACAAGCCTACAGCCTCGCATCTCTAACAAGCCTACAGCCTCACATCTCTAACAAACATGCAGCCTCACATCTCTAACAAACATGCAGCCTCACATCTCTAACAAACATGCAGCCTCACATCTCTAACAAACATGCAGCCTCACATCTCTAACAAACATGCAGCCTCACATCTCTAACAAGCCTACAGCATCGCATCTCTAACAAGCCTACAGCCTCATATCTCTAACAAGTGTCACATCTTTAAGAAGCCTACAGCTTCCCATCTCTAACAGGCACACAACCTCCCATCTTTAACAAGCCTACAGCCTCCC
Organism: Macaca fascicularis; assembly: GCF_037993035.2. Classification (NCBI taxonomy): domain Eukaryota; kingdom Metazoa; phylum Chordata; class Mammalia; order Primates; family Cercopithecidae; genus Macaca; species Macaca fascicularis. The sequence goes on from NC_088380.1 coordinate 856,657, forward strand.
ATCTCTAACAAGCCTACAGCCTCACATCTCTAACAAGTGTCACATCTTTAAGAAGCCTACAGCCTCCCATCTCCAACAGGCACACAACCTCCCATCTCTAACAGGCCTACAGCCTCCCATCTCTAACAAGCCTCACATCTCTAACAAATCCACGGCCTCGCATTTCTGACAAGTTTCCTTTTGGATCTGGGATCACTTGGACAGTCTTTACAAAGTATTTGATTACAGACTGAACTACAAGCAGTGGTCACACAGTTCAGGGAATATTAGGAGTCAGATAACATGGGGAAAATCGGTGCCACATTCAGGGATTCCTGGTCATTTCCTTCCTGGCTGAGAGCCTCGTATGCAAATCTCCAAACATCACACCCGGAGCGGAGTGCACCAGAGAGCCGAGTGAGGCCCTGCCCCGTAAGCTGCTTGCCAGGTTTACACTCAGGGTGATTGTAGCATTTTTATGGCAAGGAAAATAAACGAGCCATTACCTTTCACCAAATCGCACTGTATTTTATTCATTTAGGGTGTACACACCTATCTGCTTTTCAAAGGAATTTTGGGTAGATTGTAAAATTATGCTCAACTTACAACAAGGCAACTATAAATAGAAAAGCAGCACTGAGGTGCCAGTGCTGGGGGTAAGTACGGGAAAAACCAGGGGTGGGTCACGGGATAAACCAGGGGTGGCGGCTGGGTCACGGGATGAATGGGGGGATGGGTCACGGTATGAACCAGGAGCGGGTCACGAGATAACCAGGGCCGGGGGGGCGGGTCACGGGATGAATGGGGGGGTGGGTCATGGGATGAACCGGGGGTGGGGGCTGGGTCACGGGATGAAGCGGGGGTGGGGGCTGGGTCACAGGATGAACCAGGGCTGGGGGGGCTGGGCACGGGATGAATAGGGGGGTGGGTCACGGGATGAACCGGGGTTGGGGGGGGTGGGTCACGGGATGAACCGGGGGTGGGGGGGGTGGGTCACGGGATGAACCGGGGGTGGGGGGGTGGGTCACGGGATGAAGCGGGGGTGGGGGGGTGGGTCACGGGATGAAGCGGGGGTGGGGGGGTGGGTCACGGGATGAAGCGGGGGTGGGGGGGTGGGTCACGGGATGAAGCGGGGGTGGGGGGGTGGGTCACGGGATGAAGCGGGGGTGGGGGGGTGGGTCACGGGATGAAGCGGGGGTGGGGGGGTGGGTCACGGGATGAAGCGGGGGTGGGGGCTGGGTCACGGTATGAACCGGGGCTGGGGGGGCGGGTCACGGGATGAACCGGGGCTGGGGGGGCGGGTCACGGGATGAATGGGGGATGGGTCACGGGATGAACTGGGGGTGGGGGCCGTGGCAGGGGATGAATGGGGGGATGGGTCACGGGATGAACAGGGGGTAGGGGCTGGGTCACGGGATGAATGGGGGGGTGGGTCACGGGATGAACCGGGGGTGGGGGCCGGGGCACGGGATGAATTGGGGGGTGGGGGCCGGGGCATGGGATGAATGGGGGGGTGGGTTACGGGATGAACCCGGGTTTCTGAGGTCACAGGGTGGCTTCCTTGCCCCATGACCTCGCTGAGGCTGGTTAACTGCAGAGCAGCCTCGACTTCCTCACCGGCGCCCCGACTGGTGCCGCCTCCTCACACTGCAGTCCTGTGAATGTTCCACGCAGCCACAAGCTCAGGTGGTTCAGGGTGTGGTGGGGCCGCTCAGGACCCCTCCCCATGGGGACCAACCCCTGTTCCACAGCTGGGGAGGGCTGGTGGCTGACACTGCGGAGATGAGGCTCTTAACAGTTGCTTCTGCCCTCCGGAGGGTAGCCCGGCACCCGCTGGGGGAGGAGCCTGACCACCAGCTGGCCCATAGTGGGCACGTCAAGCCCTGGGCCTTGACACCAAGGGGGTGATGGGCTCCAGAGTGCCCATCACCACTGCCCAGCCCTGCCCTCAGGTGTGAGTCCCTCGAGCGCCCCCCATAAACCTCTGTGCGCCAGAACCTGACGGGGACTCGGACACAAGGGTGAAGTCGACAGTCACGCTCCCTGGAATGCCTGTGCGCACACAGGCTCCCTTTAGAAAAGAAACCGGCTGCGTGCAAGGTAGTTAAAATGCAGAGCCTCTCCTGAGTACAAACAAAATCCAGGTGCGTGTCCATACTGGGCTGCGCGGAGGTCGCAGGAGTTGCAGTGTGGGCCATGGGTGGCTCCCTCCCGTACCAAAGGCCGGCGTGAAGAGAACAGCACAGGCAGGCAGACGGCAGTGAAAAACAGCCAGAAATGGACGGGGGTTCGAGGGGCCGAAGCCTGACCCAGGGTGCACCTTCTTCCACCCGGGGTGCTGGGACTGCCAGGGAGGGGTGGGCCGAGAGGTGGGGGTGGGTACACGGAGGGTCCTGGGCCCTTGGGGTCTGGCTGGTAGCACTGGGAGGAGGTGACAAGCAAGGCTTGTGAGGGCTCAGCGCCCAGAGCTGCAACTCTGCAGACTGCAGCGGGGCCTTGGATCCACATGTGCTTCTGGTCTCGGCTGGCCTGACAGCCACTGGGTTCCAGGCAGGCCTGGATGGTGAGGACGGGGCTGGGCTGCAGCCACCAGATCCACAGCTTCCCTGGAAGATGACGGGTCAGCCGGACATTCTGGCTGAGTCAGGGCCTTTCTAGGTGTTTCTACACCCTGGACATGTGAGTCCCCCGAGGGGAGAGCCTAAGGAATGCTGAGACGCAGCACAGGCGGGTGAGGGGAGCGGAAAAGTGTCGGCTCACGAGCTACCATCTTTTTTCTTTTTTTCTTTTTGAGACGGAGTCTCGCTCTGTCGCCCAGGCTGGAGTGTAGTGGCACGATCTCGGCTCACTGCAAGCTCCGCCTCCCGGGTTCACGCCATTCTCCTGCCTCAGCCTCCCGAGTAGCTAGGACTACAGGCGCCCACCACCATGCCTGGCTAATTTTTTGTATTTTTAATAGAGATGGGGTTTCACCGTGTTAACCAGATGATCTTAATTTCCTGACCTCGTGATCTGCCTGCCTCGGCCTCCAAAAGTGCTGGGATTACAGGCATGAGCCACCGTGCCCGGCCACGAGCTACCATCTTAATGCAGAGTGTCAAAGTCTCTCTCCTCGCTGTGCCCAGCCTGGGGTGCCAGGCCGGGGTCTTGGCCTCTGGAGGCTGCTCTGCCAGGGCAGGACTTCCACATCTCTGGAGCTTGGCCCTGTGGGCGCAGGGTAGCATCAGCAGGGGTGGCCCTCACGCCCCGGGGCTGCCTCCTTCTGCCCTCGGTAAAGGCGGTCTGTGCCACTCTGGGCCTCCGCCGTCCCGCCAAGGAGCAGGCAGCAGCCCCGTGGGACCCAAGGAGCTGCCGTTCCCCTCTGTGCCTCTCTGCTGCGGACTCTGACCTTCTACCTTATTTCTGATTAAGTCTAAAAAAAGACAGGAAAAACCAACATGAGCACATCACGTCACTGAGATACAGGGCAGCGGTCAGGGCTGTGAAGTCCTCGGCTGTGCAGAATCCAGTGAGGACAGCAGTGGCGAGGGTGGACCTGTGTGCAGACGTGACCGCCTGCCCCCGCCGCCCAGCAACCCCCAGCCCAGCAGACGTGACCGCCTGCCCCCGCCGCCCAGCAACCCCCAGCCCAGCAGACGTGACCGCCTGCCCCCGCCGCCCAGCAACCCCCAGCCCAGCAGACGTGACCGCCTGCCCCCGCCGCCCAGCAACCCCCAGCCCAGCAGACGTGACCGCCTGCCCCCGCCGCCCAGCAACCCCCAGCCCAGCAGACGTGACCGCCTGCCCCCGCCGCCCAGCAACCCCCAGCCCAGCCAAGGTCAAGGCCAGTGGGAGGAGCCGCGGGTTTCTGGACAACACCCAGCAATCAAGGTCCCACTGAGGTCGGTCAAACCACACCCTCGGATCCTCTAGCCGTACTCAACAGCACTGCCAGGAAAATGGACGGAGCTTGATGTCTCTGCCAGCACCTTCACCTCTGCCCCAGACGAGACACTGTTCAGATCACTCACCCTGCCAGGCTCACCACCCTACCTGGACCAACACCCTACACAGACCACCACACTGCCCGGACCACCACACTGCCTGGACCACTCACTCTGCCCGGACCACCACACTGCCTGGACACTCACCCTGCCTGGGGCACCACACTGTCTGGACCAGTCACCCGCCCAGACTACCACACTGCCCAAATCACCACACTGCCTGGACCATTCATCTGCCCAGACCAGCACACTGCCTGGACCACTCACCCTGCCTGGACCACCACACTGCCCGGACCACTCACCCTGCCCGGACCACCACACTGCCCGGACCACTCACCCTGCCTGGACCACCATACTGCCTGGACCACTCACCCTGCCTGGACCACCACACTGCCCGGACCACTCACCCTGCCCGGACCACCACACTGCCCGGACCACTCACCCTGCCTGGACCACCATACTGCCTGGACCACTCACCCTGCCTGGACCACCACACTGCCTGGACCACTCACCCTGCCCGGACCACCACACTATCTGGACCACCACACTGTCTCGACCAGTCACCCGCCCAGACTACCACACTGCGCGAACCACCACACCGCCTGGACCACTCATCTGCCCAGACCAGCACACTGTCCGGACCACTCACCCTGCCTGGACCACCACACTGCCCAGACCACCACACTGCCCAAACCACTCACCCTGCCTGGACCACCACACTGCCCAGACCACTCACCCTGCCTGGACCACCACACTGCCCAGACCACTCACCCTGCCTGGACCACCACACTGCCCAGACCACTCACCCTGCCTGGACCACCACACTGCCCAGACCACTCACCCTGCCTGGACCACCACACTGCCCAGACCACTCACCCTGCCTGGACCACCACACTGCCCAGACCACTCACCCTGCCTAGACCACCACACTGCCCAGACCACCACACTGCCCAAACCACTCACCCTGCCTGGACCACCACACTGCCCAGACCACTCACCCTGCCTGGACCACCACACTGCCCAGACCACTCACCCTGCCTGGACCACCACACTGCCCAGACCACTCACCCTGCCTGGACCACCACACTGCCCAGACCACTCACCCTGCCTGGACCACCACACTGCCCAGACCACTCACCCTGCCTAGACCACCACACTGCCCGAACCACTCACCCTGCCTGGACCACCACACTGCCCGAACCACTCACCCTGCCTGGACCACCACACTGCCCAGACCACCACACTGCTTGGACAACCTGCATTGCCACCCATGATGGTAAGTGCAGGAGTCATGAGGGCTCTTTCTGTAGTAAATGGGGGTTGGTTTGAGAGGTCTGGGTGATTTTACCTTCCTTGGAAAAGAATTTCCTCTCCGTCTGGCAGGGAGCTGGCCTGGGCAGACCCCTAAATCCAGTGATAATCAAATACGGTATGCCCTGAACCCCAGGGATCTTATTTAAATATTAAATTTAAATATTTATTTAATCTTATTTAAATATTAAATCCCAGCAGGGCCAGGTGGGCCTGGGACTCTGCACTTCCCGCAGCTCCTGGGACACCGTTGCTGCTGGACCGTGGGGCACACTGAGTCACAAGGCCTGGTCTGGGCAGGATGGTGGCAAACCCTGTGGCCTGGGTCCTGGAGAGTGCAGACCTTTCTGGTTCTCCTGCCACTTTCAGGGTGTGAGTCAGGGACCAAGGACTCAAAGGCCCACAGAGGTGCTGAGTGTTTGGCAGCCTGGACGCGGCTTCACCTCTAGTCTGTTTCCTCCAGCGCCCTGGACGCTGAGCAGGCTTTTGCCTTTCCAGCCCCTTTTCTGGTGGTTCTCATGGAGGATGGGCCACCGCGGCTATCAACACGATTCAGGAGGGGCTTTGTTTCCTTGGAGGGTGGCAGGATTTTAATAACAGATCCCATTCTTCGGTGGTTATAAAACGGTTTGGATTTCACGTCTTCTTGATTGACAGCTTATATTTTGCGAGGAAATTGTTCGTTTTGTGTGTGTGCACACATATATGTGCATCTGTACATGAGTTATGCATGCAGGACACACACACGGAGATACTGAGTTTCTGCAGGGTCCCTTCGCTCCCATTTTTGTTTCCAGCATCAACCATTTGTGCTTCTCCTTTTTCATGCCAGCGTGTCATGTCGTCTGTTTCATTATTTCAAAAACCAGCGAGGCTCCATGAGGCTCCACTGATTCTCACCGTCCTGAGCCTCAGGGAGCACAGCAGTCAGAGCTCTCTTCCTCTGTGGGGCCACCACGTGGTGCATTTTAATTGGTGGAATATTTATTACTCCTCTGTGGGTTGGCATTTCCTGTCCTTTGTCTAGCATTTTTTTTTTTTTTTTTTTTTTGAGACAGGGTCTTGCTCTGTCACCCAGGCTGGAGTGCCGTGCTACAATCTCAGCTCACTGCAGCCTCGACCACCCTGAGCTCAAGCCATCCTCCCACCTCAGCCTCCCCAGTAGCTAGGACCACAGGCATATGCCACCACGCCTGGCTAATTCTTCTTATTATTTATTTTGTAGAGACGTGGTTTCGCCATGTTGCTCAGGCTGGTCTTAAACTCCTGGCCTCAAACGATCCTCCCACCTTGGCCTCCTAAGGTGCTGGGATTCCAGGTGTGAGCCATCATGCCTGGCCTTGTCCAGCTTCTTTTTTTTTTTTTGAGACAGTGTCTCACTCTGTTGCCCAATCTGGAGTGCAATGGCACGATCTCGGCTCACTGCAACCTTTGCCTCTCAGGTTCAAGCGATTCTCCTGTCTCAGCCTCCTGAGTAGCTGGGACTACAGGTGTGCACCACCACACCCAGCTAATTTTTGTATTTTTAGTACAGACAGGGTTTCACCATGTTGGCCAGGATGGTCTCAATCTCCTGACCTCCTGATCTGCCCGCCTTGGCCTCCCAAAGTGCTGGGATTACAGGCCTGAGCCACCGTGCCCGGCCTGTCCAGCTTCTTAAGCTGCTTGTTTTGCTTATTAACGCGGCCATCTCATTTTCTCATGCAGTTATTAAGACTGTAAGACTGTGAACATCCTTGAAGGGTCACTGGGCTCTCACGGATCACATCTATAGTCTCCCCAGGAGGCAGTGCCCACGTGGGGTCTGCCCTGCAAGGCCTTGCCCAGAACTGCCTGCCCTCTACGTCCAGCCATCTCTCTCTGCCCCAGCTTTCTGTCAATCATCTATCGTCTATCACCTGTCTGTATCCATCTGTCCGTGTCTGTCCTCTGTCTGTTTACCTCCCTCTATCGACCACTTACCTGATCATCTCCCAACCAGTTTCCCTCCTGTCTGTCCATCTATCATCTATTCATCTGTCCGTTTACCCATCGGTCTATCATCCGTCTTGATTTCTGTATCCATGAATCACCCTATCTTCATCTTTACGTATATCTGCCTCTCTCTCTATCTCTATGTCTCTTCATCTCTATGTTTATCTACCATCTGTCTACCTCACTGGCTGTATAATCTTCTGAGGCAGGAACGTTCTGGAAGGTACTGGGCTTATTTAGCCATTCCTCGATCCTTGGCTGACCTGTCAGCTGTCCGGGTTTCTACCGTGACACGAGCTGCGGCTTCGGTTGATGTTCGGGTCTCTCCGCCTCGGCCTGCAGCCCTGCACCTTCCTGCGGCAGAAACTCGAGGTCTGGGTGGAGCGGCCCCCGGCTGGCCCCGCAGCGCACGCAGCCTGGGGAGGAGTCTTGTGGCCAGGACACGAGGCGATGCGTCGTCTTCCACAAACCCTGGATGTGCAGGGCGTGTTTCCTTCCTGCCCAAACCTCTGTTTAAGGGACATTGTTCATTTTTGTTTTCACCAGGCTCTTTTACAAGGTACGATAATTATTTGAAAAAAAATGTATTCTCTGCTCATCTGTGAGGTTCCAGAAAGGGGAGAAAGCCATCCCAGCTGTAGGTCCAGGGTCTCTGAGTGACCCCAGAAGAAAGGCGGCATGAGCATAAGACTCCAGACGGGGTCCCCAAACCCGGGGACGGAAGCCCTGTTCTTGAACCCCAGTTCTTCCTCTCTGGGGTCTGGGGAAGCAGACTCAGGGCCCTCAGTTTCCCCATCAGCAAGACAATGGTCCTTGGAGTCCCTTCCCAGCATCGCGGCTGTGGCTGTGCCGTGGGCCTTTCGCCAGTTCAAAGGGAAAGACAGGAGGGAAGCAAACACTTGTGCTCAGTGTTTTGGTACATGAAGAAAATGTACCAGCTGCCCAGAAGCCCTGCAGACCAGTCCCCGGGACGGAGTCCTCTCCCAGATGGAAGAGAGCCCAGGTGTGTCCGCTCCTGAGAGGTGAGAACACTAGGCAGGCGGGGCAGGGTGGAGATGCCCCAGCCACTGGTGCCAGGCTGCACATGCATGGCTGGTGGGTGCCAGGTCCCTCCCCACACGGATGACGGGATGGCGCCAACACAGGCCCCTGCAGAGGTGCACAGCTACATTTCCATGTGGCCCCAGCAGCCCCGGGCTGGGTTGGAGGACTCCAGACTCTTGTGTGCCTGCCCCACAAGAAGAACAACCCCAGGGGGTGCTGCGCGTGCAGGGCTGGGTTCCCAGAGTGCTGCGTCCACTTGCTTGCAGCACGCCCGGTGAAGCAGGTGCTGCTCCTGCACTATTTTACAGGTGATGGGACAGCCCTGGGCCACCTCTGTGACCCAAGTGATGGGTGCAGTGTGTGACTGGAGGGTCCTCTCTGTCCCTGATAACAAGACACTGAGCTCTTACTCTGGGCAGAGCTGGTCCAGGGGCCTTTAAGCAACAAGGTGACCCCTCCCAGGATGAGGTGTTATTTCACACACTTTAAATATTACCCAATAGCTTATAATTCACTGGCTAAAAGCATACAAGTTTGCTAAGACAATAACTAAGTATCACCCATGTAATCTCCAGGGGAGGAGGAATAGCTGAAAAATACCATCAATAAAAAGTTAAAAACTGAAAGGATAGGTCTAACAGTAAATTACTTTCCAGCTTTCAACACTTCTCTTTAAGAAAGCATACTGTAAAAATGAGAGAAAAAAAGATCTTGACCAGAAGGCATTTGCCGCTCATAAAACTTACAAAAAATTGTATGCAGAAAAACAAAACTCTGTAAATCAATATGAAAAAGACAAGCAACCCACATTTTTTGTTTGAAGAAAGAATATGATGTTGTTTGCCAATGCCTGAGCCAACGTAACACTGTCTTAATAAATGGTTGATAATAAATCTTGGCATCTGGTGTGCTCTTTGCACACTCATCTTGGCCGTTCTTGATCGTTTATGCCTCCTTGTAAAATTCAGGACCAGCCTGTTCATTTCTATTTGAAAAAATCCTATTGGGATTCTGATTGGAATTGTATTACATTTATAAATTGTTTTTGGAACTTATCTTCAAAGAAGCAACGAAGGATTCACAGCTGACTTTCAATGAAACCATGGGAGCCTGAAGAAGATTGAACAGCATCTCAGCAGTGGGGAAAGGAGAGAAAGCTGCCAGCCCGCAGTCCTGTGCTCACGGAAGCACCCCAGACACGAAGGAGAAGTAAAGGCATTTTCGGATAAGCCAAGGCAGATCCGTACCACAAGACATAACTAGGGCATTCTTAGGCTGAAGGAAACAGCCCCGGGTGAAAGCGCAGAGAAGAGCCTGCCGAGGGGCCAGACAGTGGGTGACGTCATGCCGTAAAGCAGCACCTCAGTCCATGGGGACACGGGACAGGCGTCCCCAACACCGTCACAGCCAGTGTGTCGCCTCGGTCCATGGGGACACGGGACAGGCGTCCCCAACACCGTCACAGCCAGTGTGTCGCCTCGGTCCATGGGGACACGGGACAGGCGTCCCCAACACCGTCACAGCCAGTGTGTCGCCTCGGTCCATGGGGACACGGGACAGGCGTCCCCAACACCGTCACAGCCAGTGTGTCGCCTCGGTCCATGGGGACACGGGACAGGCGTCCCCAACACCGTCACAGCCAGTGTGTCGCCTCGGTCCATGGGGACACGGGACAGGCGTCCCCAACACCGTCACAGCCAGTGTGTCGCCTCGGTCCATGGGGACACGGGACAGGCGTCCCCAACACCGTCACAGCCAGTGTGTCGCCTCGGTCCATGGGGACACGGGACAGGCGTCCCCAACACCGTCACAGCCAGTGTGTCGCCTCGGTCCATGGGGACACGGGACAGGCGTCCCCAACACCGTCACAGCCAGTGTGTCGCCTCGGTCCATGGGGACACGGGACAGGCGTCCCCAACACCGTCACAGCCAGTGTGTCGCCTCGGTCCATGGGGACACGGGACAGGCGTCCCCAACACCGTCACAGCCAGTGTATCGCCTCGGTCCATGGGGACACGGGACAGGCGTCCCCAACACCGTCACAGCCAGTGTGTCGCCTCGGTCCATGGGGACACGGGACAGGCGTCCCCAACACCGTCACAGCCAGTGTGTCGCCTCGGTCCATGGGGACACGGGACAGGCGTCCCCAACACCGTCACAGCCAGTGTGTCGCCTCGGTCCATGGGGACACGGGACAGGCGTCCCCAACACTGTCACAGGTAGTGGCACAAAACAGGGAGGGAGAGAGACTGGAGTCAATGGAGAAAGCAAAGCTGGCCTGGAGATCCCAGTGGGAAGTGAGGGGCCTTAGGGGCCACAATCTTATTCTCTCTGGTTTCGGTGTCTAATGGAAAACCCCATAATAAACTGCAAAACTCACCTAACGAGCCACCACTTCAGACTCATCATATTGGAAAACATTTGAAAATCTAAAAAGACTAAAACATGGGCAAGAATATGAAGTAAAAGGGGCCGATGGGGGTGAACAGTCACAGCTGGTGTGAGGAGGGCCTGGCAATCTCACTGCACTGAAGGGCATGCCTTCTGCAGCCTGGCACTCCTTCCTGACAAAGTACCACAGGCCGGGTGCTTGACACCACGAAAGTTTATTTCCTCCCAATTCTGGAGGGTAGAGTCCAAGACTGAGGTGCAGCAGGGTTGGTTCCTCCTGAGGCCTCTCCTGGGCTTGCAGACGGCACCTTTTCCCTGCATCCTCACAGGGCCGTCCCTCTCTGTGTGCCTGTATCCTCATCTCCTCTTCTTATAAGGACATGGGTTGGACTGGATTAGGGCCCACCCTCATGTAACTTAGTTATATCTGCAACGACCCCATCTCCAAATATAGTCACATTCTGTGAGGTTCTGGGGGTTAGGATTCCAACACAGGAATTTTTGGGGGACATGATTTAGCCCATAACAATGTCCAAGAATTGGATGCACATACGTGTACAATTTCCACGCATGTACAATATCCATGCGTATATAATGTGCATGCATATACAATTCCCCTGCATGTACAGTACCTAAGCCTGCACAATATCCATGCACGTACAACACCCATGTGTACAAGGAGACATTTACAAACCTCATGCAGCATTGTCTGTAATAACCAAAGATTGAGAACAGCTTAAGTGTTAACTAACGGGACAGTAAGTAGTGTAGAGGTCACGCAATAGCGTGATTAGTGGAAAGTAATTAGTGGAATTTTAAAAGGCTGCATTGAACAATCCGAAGGAATTGTTCAGTCCAAAGGAAAACTGAAGAAGATACATTCAGCACATTGTTGAAAAAGTGTTTTAAATCACACAAGAACAGCATCATGTGCTGCTCAGGAATTTATTCAAAAGTGTGGAAAAGACGAAAATGATGAACACCCAGTTTGGCAGACGGTGTGGGCATGGGGACCCTAACAGCTTCAGCTGCCTGTGGGGTGCAGCTGCTGGGCTCCCTCAGGCGTCTTGCCCCTGGGCAGGCCTGGGGGAGCTCAGAGGGGTCCCAGCGTGCTGGGAGCATTGGGTAAGCTGCAGGCCCAGGGCCATCCCAGGTCTGGGGCAGCAGCGGAGCCGTGCCTGGATCTCTAAGGACGCGAGAGATCCTGGGGCGGCAGCGTCCAGCGCAGGCTCTGACTCATCAGGGACTGGGTGGGAGCAATTGTTGTGATAAGATCTCATAGTTAGCTCATAATAATAATAATAAAAAGCTAGAGAAATTCGTCTTAAGAAAGTTTTTGGAATTTTAAGTCCTTTGTCAGTACTGTGGGAGGTCTTAACACGATTAAGGAAGAAAACATTTTCTAGCTATAACTGCTATGGTTCAAGTGTTCATGTCCTTCCAGAATTCATCCGCAAAACCTGATTTTTAAAAAGGGCTTAAAATGTGTTTAATCAGGAGTTAGGCTAGAGCTAGTCCTAGCTGAGGCTATAGTTACATTTTAGTCTGTAAAGGAGCAACAAATCATTGTGGGATTTGTATTTAAAACCTTGCTGTGAATCAGTACAAATACAATCTTGCCTTTGGGGCTAGATAGAATTTATTGATAAATACACAGGTAAGGGTTTATGAGCCAGACATTCACGTACTTGAAAAGAACAGTCCTGGAAACGTGGATGAGGTGGCGTCTGGGGGTCGGGGACCCACCGGACCGAGCACAGAACACTGAGGCCTGTGCGTCGCTCCGCAGCCCCCAGAGGACCCCACAGCAGAGGATCCGTCCGTTGTCAAGGAGACCAGACGCCCATCACAGCTTGCTCAGTGAGCCATCAGCAAAGCGGCTGGGTGTTGGGATGGGGGTGACGTGTGGCCGGGCAACGCCCCCGCCAGGGCTGAGCTGGCATTGCCACTGCTGAGTGTCCACCGGCTCACGCAGAGGCCTAACCCGAGCCTCCGAAGACAAGCATCCTAATGCCTGTGAGGAATGGGAGGTGCCTAATGCCGGCTGATCAGCCAGCGAACCCTCCCCTTATGGCAAGGGCTGTGCTTTGCCCTCAAAATGAGCTCAGACGGCACGTTCCTGGGTTGGAAGACTCAACACTGTAAAAATATGTTCTGCTATTGATTCCATGCAATCCCAACCGATTTTTTGCAAACTCATCCCGGACCTGATGGAGACAGACCAAAGTCCCTGAACGCCCCGAACATCCTTGTAGACAGGGAGGCAGGGGAGTGTGGCCTGCCTGGCACTGCACCTTGTAAAACCACGGTGTGGAGACCGTCCCACGCTGGCATGAGGTTAGATGAGTCAAGAACTGAAGAGAACAGAGAACCCTCCAGGAGGCCCACGGGCATGTGGACACAGGGTTTGTAACAAAGACTCTTAACAGAGAGTCCTGGGAAGGGCCGCCTTTTCAAACTGAGGGTGCTGGCACCACTGAGTGTCTACACAGGAAAAAGGAGCAGGCGCCCAGGTAGGAAGATTTCTCAGATAGGACACAAATTACATTACCACAAAGGAAAAGGTTGATGAATTTGATTTCGTTAAAAGTAAGAAACCCTGTTTAACCAAAAGACATGATTTTATGGGAGTGAAAGTTGAGTGAGAGTCAGGGAAGGCGCATGACGGCCACGGCACTGGAGGGCAGTGAGTGCCCAGGCCACGCAGAGAACGCCAAGAACAATGACTGGGCCACGGCACCGGAGGGCAGCGAGTGCCCAGGCCACGCAGAGAACACCAAGAACAGAGAGAGAGAGAAGTGGACGGAAGACTCAAGCGGGCAAGTCACAGGAACATCCGTAAAGACGAGAATGGGTTCATTAGCGATGGGAAGACGGAAACTAAAACCTAAAACCCACGAGACACCATAGAATACCCACAGTTCAGACCTGCTGGCACCAAGAGCAGCGTGCAGCCTGGCGTGGAGGCTCTCACACCGAGGACGGGAATCGGTGACCCTCCTCGAGCTGGGCAGGATCTACTCAGGTCCAAGGCTCACACGCCCAGTGTCCAGCGACCCCAGCTGCTAGTGACCCTCGCACACACCGTAGGCCATAAACAGGAACCCACAGCGGCTGGCAGGAGGCAGGACATGGCTCCATGGCTCAGGGAAGCCAGGAGACAGCACCGGTGCCCACCTGGCCCACCTGCCCTCCAGCCACCGCCCCTGCAGGCCTGCACCCCAGCAACGCTCGCCTGTGGCTGAGGGGCTGCCTCCCCGAGGGGCCTGGGAGCGAGGTTGTTGCAGCTATCTTCTGCCAGCAGCCAGGAGGCCTCTGCAGCCCTGCCAGACCCCCAGAGAGTCCATCCCAGAGACAGCATGGCTGCAGGTGGAGCCTTGTGCTCCCCGCCCGCAGTTGCTGTTGTCTGAACAGCCGCACCCGTAGCAATGGTTCAGGGATTCCTGGGGCCTTTTCCCTGTGAGTCTTCCACCTGTCTTACGGGGTCAAGGAGAGGGCTGTACTTGAGCATGGGTGTGCCCCACCATCCTCCTCTCACAGTGAAGTCCCGGGGCCTCCTAACCGCACCCAGCCCTGAAGCCGTTGTCTCTGGCTGCAATGCTCCTGGAAGCCACAGCCTTTCCCCGTTCCCCATCTCGAAGCTCTTCACCACTTCCAAGCCACCCTCCCTTCCTCTTCCCTAAACCCTAGGTCATCGTCAAGCCGCCCCCGCGCGCCCGTGACGGGGCATCCCCTCCTCGCTCTAGGGTTTCAGCTCCTGCCTCAAAGCAGCTCTCCACGTCGACCCGCACCTCCGACCCACACCTCAGTTACTGGCAATTTCAAAACGTGCACAGAGCCCCCCTTGAACTTGGCTTCTCAGGTCCCTGAGCCCCTCCAGGGGTCCTGTCCTCCACCTGCCTGGCCCCTGGCCCCTTATTCACACCCCAGACACATCACCGCAGCTCCTGTACCCGCCTCACCTTGGGGGGCCTTCTGCTCCCTGAGTGCCGTGAGCCGGCCCTATGGCTGCTGGCCCCTGGCCCTCCTGGTGCCTCCTGCCCCTGCGGCTCTCCCATTTCTCCTCTCCATCATCTCAGCAGCCCTTTTGCAAATAGACCCTTGGTCTGTTGGGGCCCCTCAGGCATGGCACAGGCTCGCCTGTGGGTGTCTCTGCAATGGCAAAGCGCCCACCTCCATTTCCACACCTGCCCCTCCCACTGACCCACGTTCCCGGTTGACCCACCGTTGCCTGAGGGTCCGTGGTCCTAACATTTAGAAAGACCACATGGCGCCCGGTGTCCAGGTGGGGCTGGAGCCAGGTCCTCAGCCCCCAAACCCCTTCCTCCTCCCACCCTGGTCCCGGGCGACAGTCCTGAGTGCAGACGCTGGTGCCACAGGGACGTCCCAGCTGGGTGAATTCTTTGTGTAAAGAAGAGGTCCTCAGCATCAGCTCTAACTGTCATGCCCTCTTTGTTTATCTTCATCTTAGTCCTTGCTGGGCAATCAGTTCTTTGTTAAGGTTGATACCGAGCCCCAAATCTGATTTGCCCCGAGAGATGAATGATTTTCTCTGCAGTTACTGGGCGGCTTTCTTAGGACTAGAGAGTGGTGAGTGGTTGACATTAATCTCCGCAAACTCAAAATAAAATTGGAAACAAATGTACCAAGAGCTGCAAGGCAATGGCTGAGCCTCCCCTACACGGGATCACAACCTCTGGTGGCCATCTGCACACAGCCAGGCGGGGCCAGGCCCCAGGGTCCCTCTCTGACGGCAGCCGATGGGCTCCCTTGGGCCTGCGCAGTGCAGCCTGGACGGCATGGGCTTGGGTGGCCATTTCACCACAAAGTCCCTTCAGAGGCTCAACAGGTTTTCAGGCACAGCCTCCCTCCTCCAGACCCTGCTGGCCGGCCGTGTGGACTGAGAGCTGAGGGCGTCTGGGTCTCTGAGGGGCATCGGGGAGGGAGGCCCAGCGGTGGCCTTGGTGGTTCACTCGCCACAAGAGGGCCAGCGCTTACTCAAAGAAGATTGAAAACACACAAGGAATCGGGAAACCAAACCAGAAAAGTCCTGCTGACCGAGCCGCCCCTTCTGGAGGCCAAACAGGCACAGAAGCCCCGAGCCAGCACAGGCACTTACCCAGCAGAGAGAAGAGGGCCACCAGGGTCCACACAGCCACCAAGAAGGGGGTCCGCACAGGGAGCCACTGCAGGCTGACCACCGGGATCCCGCTGCTGTTCCGGGCAACGTGGGGCTCTGGCCCCGGGCCCCGGCCGACAAGTGCACAGGGATGGGCTCTGCCCACCAGCAAGGCCAGCAGCGTGAAGGCACAGAGTCCAGACCCCCCGGGCCGCATGCTGGGGGCGCGTGGCACCGACAAGGCGCCACGTATCCGCCTGGCTGTTCTCAACTTTTGGGGACCTGGTCTCTGCAGGGAGCCACCTCGTTAGTCCCTGGTGACCCCTAGAGCTGTGCCAGCTCTTCCTGCCTCACCCCAGCGCCTTCCCTCTGCTACCCAGACTTGTCCTGGGCAGCCTATGGCCCCCAGGCCGTCAGCAGATAAGCGCTCCGTGTGGCCAGAGGGCCTTCCTGGGACCTGGACCTCCCCAGCGGGAGTTCAAAGCCCTTGCCCATTTTCCTGTGCTGGGAACAGAAGCGGCCCGCCCATCCCCTCTGTGAGATTAGGTTCTGCCTGTCATGTAAAATAAAAGCTGATGAAGAAACAGGGTTTAATTGGTTTCTTATCAGGTGTTTCGTCCTTGTTTGGAATTCTGCATGGATGGGGGAGCCATGGGATTACACCCAATAAGGTCACCTGCAAATCAGCAGTGCAGCCTCCGTGGGGTCTGCACCCAGGTGTGTGCTCCGCAAAGCCCCCTCTGGCTTCAAGGCAGCAGTGGGTCCTTTGTCCCGGGCCCTCCTGCTGTCCCCACGTCTCCTCTGGCTCCTGGGCCTCACCTCCACTGACTCCCGAGAGGTTCTTCCTCCTGTGCACCTGTGCCCGGGTGGCCTTGCCCACTGCAGGTGCCGAGCCCCTACCTTAGCATCGGAGACCCCAAGGCTGGTGGGGGTGGGGTGTCCTGCAGAGTCAGCCCCAGCCTGGGGCAGGAGGCCAGGGCCTGGTGTGGCCTCGTGGGGAATCAGAGCCCTTGTCGGCAAGGGCTGTCTACACAGCAAGGGAGCCGAGCCCAGGCCAGATGAGAAGAGCGTCTCTAGTCGGGGATGGTCACCTAAGGGGATTGATCCAAGATGCAAATGTGTCAGAGGCCTTGGGAGCTGGTTTTATTGTCAGAGTTTCAGAGTTTGAAAAGAGAAAACTGTCACAAACTCTGACTTGGATTTGGTTTGGAGGCATCTGTGTGAATCTAGAATTTGCAAAATGAGTAGGTGTGTATAGAAATAAATACAGCCTGCTCCACGTCCCCAGGTTCCACATCGCAGACTCAACCAAGGATCAAAGATACTTGGAAAAGAATAAAAAATAACAATACAGGAAAAAAATACAAATAAAAATAACAACACAGTGCAACAACTATTTACATAGCATTTCCATTGTATTTGGTACAATGAATAATCCAGGGACGATTTAAAGTACTGGGAGGATGTATGCAGGTTACTTGCAAATCCGACACCATTTTACATCAGGAACTGGAGGTCCTGCAGGTGGGTTAACCTCTGGGGTCCTGGAACCCATCCCTTGAGGACTGCAAGAGATAAGCATATAGGTGTCAGTGACAGTCCCAAATCATGGCCCCTGGAATAAAGCTGGAACCCACGAGCCCATCCTTACATGATAAAGATGTGGAAGACTTTAGGGGTCCTTTGCAGCATCTCAAGGTGCCTCGTGACTGTGCCGGAGTAGACCGGTAACTGTTCTGTGAAAATGCTTGACAGCAACAGCTGACTCTACGCGGATCTGGAGCTGCAGCTACGGGCAAGGGCACCCGCGCTCAGGGGTGCGCAGCGTGGGAGAGGCTCAGCTGTGCCTCGGGTGCTCCTGCCACAGGCTCATAGCCTGATCCCGACTCGAGAAAATGCCTGACACACCCAGAATGAGGGTCTTCACCCAATAAGTGCCCTGCAACCATCTCGGGAGATGAAGAGGCCAGACCGCAGAAGACCATGCTTGGTTTCGATGGGACAACTGGATTCGCTCCGAGGGCTCTGAGGTCAGCAGGCGGCTGCCAGTCACACCGATGTCCTGACCTGGGAGCACGCAGGACAAGGAGGTACCCAGTCAGCAACCTACCCCCAGATGGTCAGAGAGATATTCCTGTGCTACTCTTGACACCTTTCTGTAAAAGAAAAAATTTAAATAATACATTACTTAAATAAATTAAAAGTTTGTATTTAAAAAATACACACAACTTCTGCTTCCAGCTACAATGCAGAAAGTCTCAAGAGACTATTTTCACCAAATAACCTAAACAAGCCACATAAGCTATAAATTCGCAATTAAAAAAAAAACCCGCCGGAAAGCTGAGGATACACAGACACCCGAGTGAATTAAGCCACCAGCAGTGAGGAGCCCCCAGGGGAAGGGCGTGACTGATCACTGCCCTGCCAACTGATGTCAAGAGAAGATCCTAAAGGCCAAAGAAAAAAGACACAGGGTCACTAACAATGTTGGAGGACGCAGTGCGGAGACAATGGGGTCTGAAAACGAAAAGGTGGCTTCTGCGAGCTGATGAAACCAGACACCACCAATAAACAAAGCCCAAATCCGCAAACCCAGAATTTTATACAGAACAAAAACGTCCTTCAAACATGAAGGGTAAATACAGATAATGTCAGACGATAAAAAGCATTTGTTGCCAGCAGAATTCAATGTGGAAATCATAAAGGAAACTGTTCAGCTGAAGGAGAACAGCCTTGGGCTGGGAACAGCAAAGGGCCGGGTCCCTATGCGGCAAACTCAGCGCCAGCAATTACTCACCGGCTGAAGCAAGCGTGTCCTCCTCCTGGCCCATGGGCTGCATGTGGCCCAGGACGGCTTTGAATGTGGCCTGAGACACATTTGGTAAACTTTCCTTAAAACGTTATGAGATTTTTTGTGATTTTTTTCTTTTAGCTCATCACCTCTCGTGTTAGTGTGTTTTATGTGTGGTCCAAGACAGTTCTTCTTCCAATGTGTCCAAGGGAAGCCAAAAGATTGGGCACCCCTGGGCTAAAGGAACTTCAGTGACAGTGCTGGGTTGTCACGTGACATTTGTACGATGCCAACAGCAAAAATGGTAGAAGGGTGAACGGGCATGAGCCATCCTCTCCGGCACGGCCAGTCTTCCCTGACACCGTAACGCCGGTGAGGAATCGCTAGGATAACCGAAGACTTCAAATCTACATGAAGGAAACTTTAAAATGCGACTGAGAGGGCCAGAAATATGTGACCAAATCTAAGGGCATAGAATACCTGGACAGAAAGACTTTCTTCAGAAAGATCAAGTTACAGCTGACTCATTCTGTAGGTTTAAGGTCCCAATAAATGGCCCAAAAGAATATTTTTAAACTACATCAACTCTTTTTGAAGTTTAAATAGGGAAAACAAAGGAGTTTCTGGCTAAACAGATCATTGGCAGGGCGCCTTTGGAAGAGAAGCAGCCATCGGGGGTCTGCCTTGTCACACTCAGGCCTGTTATGGAAACAAGGGTTATGCCTCGGGTGGCTCAGGCTGCAGAGGGGAATGAACGTCTAGAAAAAGACCCCAAAACACCAAGACTTTGGGCTATGACCAAGGCATCATTTCGAGTTAGTTGAGAAGACATGGTGGGAGACAGGGTTCGTTCTGTTCATATAAAACAAAGAGAAAGCGTGTGTACCCCTGACAGCTCTGGAAGGGCCCGTGGAGGCCCCAGGGTCGACTGCTCCGGGAGGGAGCTGTGTGGCCAGGAGACCCATTCGTGTCTGTTTTCTATCAAACGCGTGTGTTGTTGTTACACGTTAAAAAACAACCCCCCCCAAAAACAACAAACAAACAAACAGACAAAACAAGTGCAACACGACTTTTTAAAGCTGGGCCTGAGAGTCCTGGGGAGAGCCGGGTCCGGGTTCCTGGTGGGACGCTGAGCTGCAGAGCCGGCTGGTGGCTGGGGGGCCATTCTCCCTCCTGGGCCCTGTGCCTCCTCCAGAGCAGAAGCCTCCCCAGGTTCTCCTGCAGCTTCTAATCCTGGCGCCTGGCATGGAAATCGTCCAGCGACAGGAGGGGCCCCTGCTGCTGCTGGTGAGACTGTGTTTACAGTGCTGTTGGAAGGCCCAGATCCTGGCCAGGATCCGAGAGGCCAGAGGCCCCTTCCCACCTCCCGGGGTCTCCCCAGGTGGGAAGGGAGCAGAGGGGCTGGCGTGGAGCCACATGCGGCCCGGCAGGGTTTGACCTTGAGTGCCGAGATCCTTCATGAATCCGGGCTCCGCTTTCATCAGAGGGCACCATCCTCCAAGGGAGCTCCCCGACGAGAGGCGTTACGGAGGGTCCACAAAGGTGACCCCTGTTGCTTGTCATGGGCTTCTTTTTCTTTTTGTTTGGCTCCTAGTATATTCCGGGTTGTGTGCATCTGTCACCACAACGCATTTTAGAACATTTCATGCCCCCTACACGCCGCCTCAGCGTTCACCTCCTCCCACCTCCCCAGTCCCCGGCCGATTTGCCTCCATGGATTAGCCTGTCCTGGATGTTTCTGTGGCAACACCGTAGGTGTGTGGCCTTCATACCTGGCTTGTCACTCAGACGACATTTCCAAGACTCACCACCTCGTGTCGTGTACCAGCGCTGCATTGCATTGTGCGGGTGTACACGTTTTCATGCGTCCGTGTATTTAGGCTGTTTCTGCTTCTCGACTGTTATGAATGATGCTGCTATGAACATTCTTTTTTTTTTTTTTTTTTTTTTTTTTTTTGAGACGGAGTCTCGCTGTGTCGCCCAGGCTGGAGTGCAGTGGCCCGATCTCGGCTCACTGCAAGCTCCGCCTCCCAGGTTTACGCCATTCTCCTGCCTCAGCCTCCGAGTAGCTGGGACTACAGGCGCCCGCCACCACGCCCGGCTAGTTTTTTGTATTTTTAGTAGAGACGGGGTTTCACCATGTTAGCCAGGATGGTCTCGATCTCCTGACTTCGTGATCCACCCGCCTCGGCCTCCCAAAGTACTGGGATTACAGGCTTGAGCCACCGCGCCCGGCCTGCTATGAACATTCTTATACAGGCTAATGCCTGAACGTGAACTCATTGCTGATAGGTGTGTACTTAGGAGTGGATTTTGTACAATCTACTGATGACTTCCATTCCTCCACGATGCATTTATTCTCCTCAACCACTTAAAAGAAATCTCCCCTTCCCATAACGTTGTTTCACCTGAAAGGAGTGAGATACTAATTTGACCTTAAGTGGGCTTTATTTATCCCTTCAAGGTGAGCAGTTATTCCAATTAGACTGGAAAATAGTGACCAGAAATATTAGGCCAACTGCATTCTAAATAGTGTATTTTTGGTCTTAGGAACAGATAGGGTATCCCCTTAAGAGGCCTGGATTTTGCCTAATAACACTGAAAAAAGGAGACCCTGTGGTCTGCATGGTGATCAGACTGACAGCCAACTTCTCACCCACAACAACAGAGGTCAGGAAGCAATGCAACAGTAGCCTCCACGTGCGAAGGGCAGGTGACACCAACACCGGACTGTCAGTGCAAAGAGCAGGTGACACCAACACCGGACTGTCAGTGCGAAGAACAGGTGACACCAACACCGGACTGGCAGTGCAAACAGCAGGTGACACCAACACTGGACTGTCAGTGAAAGCGTCATTCCAGGGTGCAGTAAAACAAAGGCACTTAGAACACATGAAGGTCAAAAAGGAGACACAAAACTCACAGACCATCCCTGAAATAAGTACGAGACGTGCCCTTCACCAAGGAAAGACACCCCAGGAGGAAGGCATGGAACAAAAGAAGCAAAGACGTGCAGAGAAAACCCAGCAAGCTGATCAGCAAACATAAACAGCCATTGGTTATTTTAGGAAGAAAACTTGGGCACAGGAAAACAGCATGGGGAGTTTTCCTCTCGAAATGGCAGGATGGCTCGTATCAGAACAACCTTTCCGTGAACAATAATTATAAGCTCTGGAAAAACTATAAAACACTATTGGAAGCTAATGGAGAGCAAACAAAGATGGCAGAGACTCAGTGTGGCAGCCCTTGAAAGCAGGAACTTCTGTGGGCGAGCTTCACGTACAGCTCACACCTGATGGTGCACCTTGGTCACCGAGCTGGGGTGGTGTCAGCAGAGCACTGCAGTCTCACTGGCTGGACACATAGGAGGCCAGAGAAGGAAGGGTGGAACCCCATAAGGAGGGAGCCACAGACAACAGGGCCCTCAGCACTGTGTGTAAATTGCATCTTAATCCTGTCCTGGACTGAGCACCCTGGGTGAGATGCTGAGGGTCCCTGCAGAGAGGCGGCAGCTACTGCCATGAGGGAAGGTGGAACGTGGCCACAGTGCATGGGCACATGGCCTGCAAGGGTAAGAGTGACATCTTCCAGCACAGGAAACATAAGCCAGAGTCTCTGTGTCGTATTGACAACAACAGTCATACTGTGGCTGACAAAAAAGCTTCCAGACATGAAAAGAAACAGGAAAATGTGACCTACATCTGAAAGAAACAGCAGTCAACAGAAATGTGCCTCAAGATAATGAAAGATGATAAAATTAGAAGACAGACTCTTTAGTATGTTCAGGGAATTAAAGGAAAATATAGTCACAATGAATGAACAGAGAATCTTGGTAGAGAGATGCCAGTCATCTTTTAAAATAACCCATGAGAGGAAAATAGAATCTTAGGACCCCAAACTCATGGTGCTCAAGGGAAAGTAAAGCTTGGGAGTGGATTCTCATGGAAACTGCCGTCCTTTTGTTCTGAGAGAGACAGCAGTGATTTCCCATGCTCTCTCTATCTCATGTAAAACTCAGACTCACTGGGCACTGATCAGAGCCTCACAGAACAGAGCCATGTGCCTCACTGCCCACTCCCCTCTTTTCTTCTTTCCATCCTGTCTGCTCTTTCCCTTTCAATGTTGACGTTCCCCAAACTCTCTTCAGAAACAGCACAGGACACAGACCTCAGAGGGACTCATGTTTCTTTTTCCTGGGCATGTCCTCAACCTTGCTAAACAAACCTCTAATTGACTGGTATCTGTCTCAGGCAGGTTTCCCAAACCAAATGGAAATTCTGGAACTGGAAAGCACCACAGACCATACAATGGGTCAGAAGATAAATCTCAAATGTTTCCAATAATTGAAATGATAGAAAGGATGTTCTCTGATCACAATGGAGTTAAAAGAGAAATCAATAATAATCATACATCTGGGGAAAAACACAAATATTTGCAAATTAAAGAAAATATCTAAATGACCTATGGGTCAAAAGAACCACAGGGGAAATTTGAAAATATTTCAAACAAATAATAGTGAGCACAAAACATATAAAAATCTGTAAGATTGTGTCCGGATTTCATTCCTTCCAGTGGGGTCTTGGTCTTGCTGACTTCAAGAATGAACCTGCAAACCTTCGTGGTGAGTGTTACAACTCTTAAAGACAGTGTGTCCAGAGTTTGTTCCTTCAGCTGTGTCTGGAGTTTCTTCCTTGCAGTGGCTTCATGGTCTCACTGACTTCAATAATGAAGCCACAGACCTTTGCAGTGAGTGTTACAGCTCTTAAAGGTGGTGCAGACTCAAAGAGTGAGCAGCACCAAGATTTATTGTGAAGAGCAAAAGAACAAAGCTTCCACAGCATGGAAGGGGACCCAAACAGGTTGCCGCTGCTGGCTGGAGTAGCCAGCTTTTTATTCCCTTATTTGTCCCCACCCATATCCTGCTGATTGGTCCATTTTACAGAGTGCTGATTGGTGCCATACAATCCCTTAGTTAGACCCACAACACTGATTGGTGCATTTTTACAGAGTGCTGATTGGTACATTTACAATCCTTTAGCTAGACACAGAGGGCTGATTGGTGCATTTTTAGAGAGTGCTGATTGGTGCATTTACAATCCTTTAGCTAGACACAGAGCACTGATTGGTGTGTTTTTACAATCCTCTAGCTATACAGAAAAGTTCTCCAAGTCCCCACTTGACCCAGGAAGTCTAGCTGGCTTCACCTCTCAACATGAGCTAAAAATAAGTTTAGAGGGGAGACAATAGCTCTAACTGCTCACATTAGCAAAAAGATTTTCAAAGAAATGATCTAAGATTCCACTTTAAGAAGTTTTAAAAAGATAAGCACATTGAATCCAAAATAAAGTCAATAAAGACAAAAGCTGTTTTTTGAACAGGTTAGTAAAATTGATAAAACTACGACAAGACTGATCAAAGAAAAACTGTAATAATCAACTACCAATAAAACTCTGACAAGACTGATCAAAGAAAAACTGCAATAATCAATTACCAATGGCAGGAGAAAAGAGAAGACATCACTACAGACCCTACAGATGTTAACAGGAAATATCATAACATCACTAATTATTTTCTGCTGATAAATTTGAGAGCTTATGTAATGAATTCTTCTGAAAATAAAACTTACCAAAATTGACACAAAGTGGAATAGAAAACTTGGATATTCCCATATCTATTCAATAAATGAACTTGTCATCAAAAACTTTTCCAGAAAGAAAACTCCAGAGCTAGATGATTTCAATGATGAATTTTATCAAATAGTTGATGAAACAACATAATGTCAATATTTAATAAAACATTTCAAAACTTGGGAGAAGGAAAGAGAAGAGAACCATTCCTAGCTTTTTATGAGGCCAGCTTAACTCTGATGTCAAAACCTGGCAAAGACATTATAAGACATGAAAATTACAGATCAGCATCCGTCATAAAGATAGATCCAAAAAATTGTAAACAAATTATTAGCAAACTGAATCCAAAAACTTATAAAAAAGATAATACATCATGACAAAGTAGGGTTTTTCCAGGAATGCAAGATGAGTTTGGTGTCTGAAAACCAAACCAATGTAACTCACCATATTGATGGAATAAAGGCGTAACCATATGAAACATCAATAGGAGCAGAAACAGCTTCTAATGAAATTCAAAATCCATGTGAGGCAGAAGCTCTTGGCAAGCGAAGGCATCATGTATAAAACCTACACCCACATCATACTCAATGGTAAGACACCAGGCGCTTCTCCCCTAAGACCAGGGACAAGGCAAGGAAGTGTACTCCATTTCCACACCACCATTTACTCCAGGTTGTAGCTGGACAACAAAGGGAGAAAAAAGAGGAAGAAAGATTGATTGGGAAAAAGTAAAATTATCTCTAATCACAGATGATGCAATTATTTACAAGGAAAATTTTAAGGAGTCTTCAGAACTACTGGAATGAATGTGAGATTCACAGGGTCTCAGAACATAAGATCAGTACACAAAAATCAGTTTTGTATCTCTATACTAGCAGCAAATAATCTGAAAATAAAAATTTAAATTATTCAGTTTGTAATACCATCAAAACCATAAAATACTTATGACTAAATTTAGCAAAAGACATCATCTATAAAATGTTGCTGAAAGAAATTAAAGACCTGAATAAATGGAGAGACAGCCAACACAGATTAAAACATTCATTACTGTTATGATGTCAAATTCTGCCCAGATTCAAATACAGTTTCCATACAATCCTGAATATGATCCCAGCGGGTGAGCACAGAAGGGCTGAGTCCAGGATGGGGAGTGAGATGAAGCCGGGGTGAGGGTGAGCAGAGAAGGGTTGAGTCCAGGATGGGGAGTCTCAGGTGACCTTGATTTTTAAAAACCAGTCCTTTGAGAAGAACAACTCATGGTGCCAGGCAGCGCTGTAGCTTCTCACGGCTCAGCCTGGGACCCCTGGCACCCGGGGACTGTGGCCACCGCCCTCACATAAGGACACCGAGGCACCGAGAGGTCATGTGACCTGGCCAGAGCCGCACAGCCAGATGGAGGCTGGGCTATGCGGGGACGCCACAGCGTGCTCTGACTTTACACACACAAATGTCACCACTTACATTTTTATTTCCCTGTCACTGTCTTGTTTCTCAAAGGACTTAAGGAGGCTCATGGCAGTGCAGGTAGGCAACTGTGTTGAGTTCTCTGGCTGATCTTGGCCTGTGGCCTCTCTGTAAAGATCCAGGGTCCTGGGGGCGGCTGTGGTAGCATCTGAGATGGCCCTGGCGTGGGCTGCCTCAGATGCTGGCCTTGGCTCAGGGGTGGCACTGGCCTTGGCTTAGGGGTGGTCCTGCCCTTGGTTCTGGGGGTGACCCTGGCTTTGGCTCGAGGTGTGGTCCTGGCCTTGGCTCAGGGGTGCCCCTGGCCTTGGCTCGGGGCATGGTCTTGGCTTTGGCTCGGAGGGTAGTCCTGGCCTTGGCTCAGGGGTACCCCTGGCCTTGGTTCGGGGGGTAGTCCTGGCCTTGGTTCGGGCGGTAGTCCTGGCCTTGGCTCGAGGGATGGTCTTGGCTTTGGCTCGGAGGGTAGTCCTGGCCTTGGCTCGGGGGTGACCCTGGTTTTGGCTCAGAGGGTGGTCCTGAGTGCTCCCTCCACAGCCCTCTTCCTGATGTGGCTTCAACCTGCCCAGTCCAGGTTTGGCCCCAGTTTCCCGTGAGCTCCAGGGTAATCCCTGTGCTGGCTATGATAGGGACATCTGCCCCAGTGGCCTCCAAGTCCTCCCCTGCCCAGGACTCCTCACTTGGTTCCGGGGAGCGCTGCACACCCTGTGCCTCCAGGCAGAACAGGGTTGTAGGCTTGCAGGCGGCCTCAACCCAGCCTGGAGCTCCTCCACAGCAGCAGGGCCACGGCCCACTTGTTCCCTCACACCCAAGGCAGAGCTGGGTGCACAATAGGTGCTCAAAGGTGGCTTTGCTTTGCAAATAAGAATCTTTGGCAAAGCCCCAGGATCCGTGCAGGGGCCCGCCAGAGTTCACCGCATGAGAGCACAGGTGTTAACCCAGTGCGTGAGCATCCTTTTAACATGATCCTTAAGTTGGTAGCAGAATTTCCTTCTCCGATAAGCTCTGCCATGTTTTGAATTTCGTCTTGCCTCCCGGTGTGTGTTTTAAAGATCTCTTTACGTTTGCTCTGCCCAGGTAGAGCATTCATGGAATGCCAAGACCAAGGCGCTTCCTTCTTTGCTCTTAATTCTTAAATTCGGCTGGTATTTAATATTTTCAACTTTCAAACATTCACACGCGGATCTTTACTAACCTAGATCAGATTCATTTGTGTTCCTGGTTCCTACAGAATTAGAAATTCAGGAAGAGAATGAACAAAGTAACTCATTTCCGGGGCAGGTTCCCCAACCCTGTCTTCACGTTTCAGCTGTGGATGGCAGGGCCTGTCTGTGTGGTGCAGACCCGAGCTGCCCAAGTAACCTCAGAAGGCGAGAGGATTTCGGACTTTTGCGGCCACAGCGAGGACACGGGTGGGCGGGGAAGCATGGGAATTGAGGAGGGTGAACACACATACACCATGCGTAGTTGTAAGTTTTCAGCACGTTTACATCCAAAGTCACTTAGGAAATTAGTAACTTTGTTATTGGAGGTAAATGTTCAAGCTGCTGGTTGGACCTGGCATTTTGTTGTTGAAGCTCTAGATGGAGGCACAAGCAGCCGGAACTCAGGGACAAAACCCTCTGCCATTTTCAGTTCGTGAGGAAAACAAGCCACAGACAGACAGGGAAATGCTGCTTGGTGCAAAAGGAAAAGAAAATGAATACAGAGATAAGCGCATACCAGACCTGTTTCTGAAAGGAAGAGTGAAGAGCAAAACCTTGGCAGGGCTGACCTGGCCAGAGGCTGGGCAGGTGCTGCTGGTTTCTCTTCATGCCTCTCTAGGTTGAAGCTCCTGGTATCACCCACCTGCACTTGATTACTTTCTAAAGACACGAGCAGAAGTTTTATAAAGAGTGAGGTACTGGTCTACTTTTTGTTTTCTCTTTTGTACCTCTCTGAGTAAAGGACGCTGAGCCAGCATCCCCACAAATGCTGAACGTATACTGAGCCAGCATCCCCACAAAGGCTAAATGCATGCCGAGCCACCTTCCCCACAAACGCTCAGTGCATGCCAAGCCACCATCCCCACAAACTCTGAATGCATGCCCAGCCAGCATTACCACAAATGCTGAATGCAACACACACCTCAGTTGGTAGAAGCCGTTAGTCTGCATTTCCGGGACAATGGGAAAAAGTGGGTGTGGCCTGGGGATTGGCTGATGTGAGGGAATCGTGCTTGTTTGGGGCCTACCGTATCGGGCTCCATAGGACACAGGACTTACTCTTTAGAGACATCTGCTCTGCTGAGTTCCCGAGGGGTCTGATGGCGTGCTGTCTATAAGTCGAGCCGGGTCCCTCCACCAAGATAATAGGTGAAGTAAACACGGCCAAATGTGAGTGTTAGAGTGGCTGGGTGCGGGGTGGGCTGGCTCTCTCTGCCTCCGTGTATGTTAGAAACTTTCCATAATTAAAACTTTCTGGCTGGGTGCAGCGGCTCATGCCTGTAATCCCAGCACTTTGGGAGGCAGAGGTGGGTGGATCACCAGAGGTTAGGAGTTCAAGACCAGCCTGGCCAACAAGGTGAAACCCCGTCTCTAGGAAAACACAAGGCATGGTGGCAGGCGCCTGTAATCCTAGCTACCGGGGAGGCTGAGGTGGAAGAATCGCTTGAACCCGGGAGGCGGAGCGGAGGTTGCAGTGAACTGAGATGGCGCCACTGCAATCCAGCCTAGGGGATGGAGTGAGAGTCCATCTCAAAACAAAAACTTTCTTTTGCCCTCTGTCCAGTGGATGCAGCCAGACCCTGGCATAGAGGCTGCCTCCCTCTGTCCCCTGGTTCCCTTGTGTCCGGAATTGGTTCCTTCCAGTGGGTTCTTGGTCTGACTTCAAGAACGAAACCGCGGACCCTCGTGGTGAGTGTTACAGTTCTTAAAAATGGTGTGTCCGGAGTTTGCTCCTTCAGATGTTCAGATGTGCCACAGTTTCTTCTTTCTGGTGGGTTCGTGGTCTCGCTGACTTCAGGAGTGAAGCTACAGACCTTGTCAGTGTTACAGCTCTTAAAGGTGGCGCCTCCAGAGTTGTTTGTTCCTCCCGTCCTCCCGTCCGGAGTTGTTGGTTCCTCCGGTGGGTTCGTGGTCTCGCTAGCTTCAGCAGTGAGCCTGCAGACCTTCACTGTGAGTGATACAGCTCATAAAGGTAGTGCGGACCCAAAGAGTGAGCAGCAGCAAGACTTACTGCCAAGACCAAAGAACAAAGCTTCCACACCCTGGAAGGGGACCCTGGCAGGTCACAGCTGCAGGTGGCCAGATGTTATTCCCTTATTTGGCCTCAGGCACATCCTGCTGATTGTTCCATTTTACAGAGTGCTGATTGGTCAGTTTTACAGAGTGCTGACTGGTCCATTTTTACAGAGTGCTGACTGGTCCGTTTACAAACCTTTAGCTAGATGCAGAGTGCTGATTGATCCGTTTTTACAGAGTGCTGATTGGTCCGTTTTTACAGAGTGCTGATTGATCCGTTTTTACAGAGTGCTGATTGGTCCGTTTTTACAGAGTGCTGATTGGTCCGTTTTTACAGAGTGCTGATTGTTCCATTTTACAGAGTGTTGATTGGTCTGTTTTTACAGAGTGCTGATTGTTCCATTTTACAGAGTGCTGATTGGTCCGTTTTTACAGAGTGCTGATTGTTCCATTTTACAGAGTGTTGATTGGTCTGTTTTTACAGAGTGCTGATTGGTCCGTTTTACAGAGTGTTGATTGGTCAGTTTTACAGAGTGCTGCTTGGTCAATTTTACAGAGTGCTGCTTGGTCCGTTTTTACAGAGTGCTGATTGGTCAGTTTTACAGAGTGCTGACTGGTCCGTTTACAAACCTTTAGCTAGATGCAGAGTGCTGATTGATCCGTTTTTACAGAGTGCTGATTGGTCCGTTTTTACAGAGTGCTGATTGTTCCATTTTACAGAGTGTTGATTGGTCTGTTTTTACAGAGTGCTGATTGGTCCGTTTTACAGAGTGTTGATTGGTCAGTTTTACAGAGTGCTGATTGGCCCGTTTTTACAGAGTGCTGACTGGTCCGTTTACAAATCTTTAGCTAGATGCAGAGTGCTGATTGTTCCATTTTACAGAGTGTTGATTGGTCTGTTTTTACAGAGTGCTGATTGGTCCGTTTTACAGAGTGTTGATTGGTCAGTTTTACAGAGTGCTGCTTGGTCAATTTTACAGAGTGCTGCTTGGTCCGTTTTTACAGAGTGCTGATTGGTCAGTTTTACAGAGTGCTGATTGGTCCGTTTTTACAGAGTGCTGATTGGTCCATTTTTACAGAGTGCTGACTGGTCCGTTTACAAATCTTTAGCTAGATGCAGAGTGCTGATTGGTGCATTTACAATCCTTTAGCTGGACAGAAAGGTTCTCCAAGTCCCCACCTGATCCAGAAGCCCAGCCCGGTTCACCTCTCACAACCTTCTGCAGTTTCCCACCATCGGCAGGGCTGCACGTTGACCACCAAAAGCCTGGGCTGGCCACGACTGCATCTCATCCCCTGCCTTTCCCGCCACTTTCCTTCACCCACACTCACTTCTTAATTGTGCGGCTCTCTGTGTCTATTTTGCCTCTTCAAATGCTTTTGACAGCTAAACAAAAGTATGTGTTTCCTATGTCAGCTTTACCCAAGAAGCACCCACGACTGGGGATCACTCTGCCCTTGGCACAGGTGTCTCTGGCTGCGAGCAGCCCGCCTGTTCAGGGCTGGCAAAGGCTCCAGGTGTTGAAGTGGTAAAATCATGAAGCTGCCCGGCCCATCTCTTACCCCTGCTCTCCTGTGCTGCTTCCTCCTCAGGCCACCCCACCCAGCAGCCTTGCTATAAAGATTTTCCGAGGGGTCCAGCAAGACTGTGGCTCTCACTCAATTACTTTGCGTTGCCCACTCCTGGTGCCCTTGGACACCTGTGGACAGAGAGTGGGAGAGGCAGTCCTGAAGGAAATTCGAGGAGCTGACACCAGGAAAAAGGCAATGGATGCTGGGCTGGCGGACACAGCATGTGTGTCGTGATGGTGAGGGGTGAAGAGGAGTCACTCCAGTGTGAAGCACATAATCTGAGAACTCCAAGAGTGAGCGCAGGGCTGCGGGGGGCTGGGGCAGTGTGTGGGAGGTGGAACAAGCAGGGGATGTGTCAGGAGCTTTCCCTGCAGGCGGGCAGTAGCAACTGACGAAGGCTTGCAAACAGAGGCAAGTGTACATGCTGGGGAGGTCACTCTAACTGCCAGAAGTTTACAACATCAGCAAGTGTGCAAAGCTTGGCACCTAGTAAACCTTTAATAGATGGATGAACAGAGAGGTGAATGGGTGGGTGAGTGGGATGGTAATGAATAGGTGGATAATGGATGCATGGATTGCATGGATGATGGATGGATGATGGATGGATGATGAATGAATGAATAAATGGGTGGGTGGGTAGATGAATGGATGGGTTGATAAATGGATGAATGGGTGGATGGATGGATGGTAGGTAAATGGGTGGATAAATGGGTGAGCGGGTAGATGGGTGGGTGGGTTGGTGGCTGGATGAGTGGTTGAGTGGCTGGGTGGATGGAAGAATGGGTGGGTGGGTAGATGGCTGGGTAGCTGGATGGATGGGTGAGTGGATGGGTGGGCAGGTGGATGGATGGGTGGCTGGATGGGTGGGTGAGTGGGTGAGTGGATGGGTTGGTGGGTGGATGGATGGGTGGATGGTTGGCTGGGTGGGTGAGTGGATGGGTGGACGGATGGGTGGGTGAGTGGGTGAGTGGATGGGTTGGTGGGTGGATGGATGGGTGGATGGTTGGCTGGGTGGGTGAGTGGATGGGTGGACGGATGGGTGGGTGGCTGGGTGGGTGGATGGGTGGATGGATGGGTGAGTGGGTGGATGGATGGGTGGATGGTTGGCTGGGTGGGTGAGTGGATGGGTGGACGGATGGGTGGGTGGCTGGGTGGGTGGATGGGTGGATGGATGGGTGAGTGGTTGGTTGAGTGGGTGAGTGGGTGGGTGGATGGATGGATGGGTGGGTGACTGGATGGGTGGATGGATGGATAGATAAATGGGTGGGTGAGTGGATGGATGGATGGATGATGAATGAGCGGCTGACTGGCGGGGTGAGTGGGTGGGTGAGTGGCTGGCTGGCTAGGTGGGTGGATGGATGGGTGGATGGGTGGGTGGGTGGATGAATGGGTGGCCAGATGGATGGGTGGCTGGGTGGGTGGGTGGATGGATGGATGAGTCGCTGGATGGGTGAGTGGCTGGCTGGCTGGGAGAGTGGGTGGGTAGATATATGGGCAGCTGGAAGGGTGAATGGGTGGATGGATGGATGGGTGGGTGGATGGATGAGTTGCTGGATGGGTAAGTGGATGAATAGGTGGCTGGATGGGTGAGTGGCTGGCTGGTTGGGTGGGTGGGTGACTGGATGGGTGGGTGGATGGGTGGGTGAATGGGTGGCTGGATGGGTGGGTGGATGGGTGGGTGAATGGGTGGCTGGATGGGTGGGTGGCTGGATGGATGGGTGGGTGGATGGGTGGGGGCAGATGAATGGGTGGGTGGGTGGACGAATGGGTGGCTGGAAGGGTTAGTGGGTGGCTGGATGAGTGGGTGGGTGGATGAATGGGTGGCTGAATGGGTGGGTGGGTAGATGGGTGACTGGATGGATGGATGGATAAATGGGTGGCTGGATGGGTGGATGGATGGATGGAAAAGTGGGTGGCTTGATGGGTAGATGGATGGATGGATGGGTGGGTGGGTGGATGGATGGATGGATGGATGGATAGATAAGTGGGTGGATGGATGGGTGGATGGATGAGTGGCTGGACGGGTGGGTGGGTGGATGGATGGATGGATGGATGGATGGATGGATGGATGGATGTGTAAGTGGGTGGCTGGATGGGTGGGTGGGTGGATGGATGGGTGGATGAATGGGTCACTTGATGGGTGGGTGGGTGGATGGATGGATGGATAAGTGGGTGGATGGATGGGTGGCTGGATGAGTGGGTGGGTGGATGGATGGATAGATGGATAAGTGGGTGGATGAATGGGTGGGTGGATGGGTGGCTGGATAGGTGGGTGGGTGGATGGGTGGATGGATGGATGAATGGATAAATGGGTGGGTGGATGGATGGATGGATGGATAAGTGGGTGATTGGATGGGATGGATGGATGGATGGATGGATGGATGGATGGATGGATGGATGGATAAGTGGGTAGATGGATGGGTGGCTGGATGGGTGCGTGAGTGGATGGGTGGGTGGATGGATGGGTGGCTAGAAGGGTGGGTGGATGAATGGATGGCTAGAAGAGGGAGTGGATGAATGGATGACTAGAAGGGTGAGTGGATGGATTGGTGGCTAGAAGGGTGAGTGGGTGGCTGGATAGGTCAGAGAGTGGGTGGGTGGGTGGATGAGGGAATGAACAGGTTGAATGGTTGGACTCAGGGATGGATGAGAAGGCAGTGAGGCATGAAGAGACCATGGACTTTGACAACATGCTGATTTGACCCTGGCCGTGTCACTCACTGGCTGTCCCATCTGAGACAGACCTGCAGCTCTTGGGTCTCCATCTCCTCATCTGGAAAATGGGATAATATTTCTGCCCTGGCAGGACTTGATGTAAAGGTAACGGGGTTATGCAGAGCCTGGCACCCAGCAGGTGACTGAACACGGGGGCAATGGCACTCTAAGAGTGCTCTGCTCCAAACGCAGCACTGGGGGGTGGGGCATGGGGGGAGGTCAGGGTGTGTCCCCGCTCCCCCCCATCAGCTTCAAAGGCAGGACCCTCAATCACACAGAACTCTAGGGAAAGAGCCTTGGCCGAGGTCCCCTCCATCCAGAGGTGCTGAGGCTGTGCCCCTGAAAACACACATACTGAAAGTCAATGTTAGAGGTGGTCTAAATCTCATCCTGAAAAAACTCCAGTCAGGCGTGGCAGCTCATGCCTGTTATCCCAGCATTTTGGGAGGCTGAGGTGGGTACATTGCTTGAGCCCAGGAGGTTGAGGCTGCAGTAAGCCAAGACTGCACCACTGCACTCCAGCCTGGGTGACAGAGTGAGACCCTGTCTCAGGGAGAAAGAGAGAAGGAAAGAAAGAGAAAGAGAAGGCAGGAAGGCAGGAAGGAAGGAAGAAGGGAGAGAGGGAGGGAGGAAGGAAAGAATGAGAAAAGGAAGGAAGGAAAGGAAGGAAGGAAGGAAAAGAGAAAGAGAAAAAGAAGGCAGGCGGGCAGGTGGGCAGGCGCAAGCTCCATGCAGTATCATTAGGAAAAGAAAAGGTGAAGCGTAGTTTGTTGTATGAAATCTTTTGTGTAAGATGGGAGGAGGGTGATGAACTTGCACAAGCGTTCACTTGCATTTGCAAAAGTAATTCTGGAAGCCTGAACATGAAAGCAACAGGCACAGAGTCCAGAAGGTGTGAGAGCTGTCAGGGGATGGGGCGGCAGTGGGAGTTAGGCTGCTGACTGCATAACTTTTTACTGTTTGATTATCAAATCACACAAATGCATTGCCTTTTGTTAAAATCAAAGAAAATTAAAACAGCATCTTCCATTTGAGGGAGCAGTTAGCAGGGGTTGAGCCACTGAGGCACGGCTCACTGCACTTTCCGCTGAGCCCCTGGGGTCAGGGCCCTTTCCTGGCTAACCTTGCACCACCCCCTGGGCTTCTGCTGCAAGGTGGTGGGGGTGGGGAGAGCAGCGTGTGAGGGTGCGGGCAGCTCTGACTCACTGTTTAGAATCATTTCTCCATTGACACCCTCACCTTCTGCGTCCATCCTGATGTCCAGCTGCAGCAGCTCAGTGGGCGCCTGCCCCTTCTCTGTAGCTCCCACTGGCCCAAGTGCCCTCTCTGTGCCTACTCTACAAGGTGCTCAGCCCTTTGGCTCTGCAGGGGCAAGCAGAGCCTCATAAATGCTGAGCTGACTGTGGGCTGCACACTCGACAGCATCTTTTTGTCAAAGATCCTGGTTTCATTGGCCAAGTGGTGCCCAACAGGCCCCCTGCCCTCCTGGTGGATGGCATTTGTGGTACAGGTGCTGGCTGAACATCCTCAAGCTGGCATGGTGCCAGGCCTTGGGGGACAGAGTCCTGCCCATCCCTGCAGAGACCTGATCCCGGGGCAACCAGACCACGGGAGGTGCCCTGGACAGCCTGACTGGGTCAGAGTCCTGGGAGACTGGCTGGGCACCGTGCAGGGTCTGCGGCACCTGGGGCTGCTGTGTGGCCTCTGGGTGCTGCAGCTTTGGGGACAGCTTCACCCCTGAGACCCACAAGGCAATGACATCACTCCATAGGTGTTTTTAGAAAAATTAGTAGACTTTATTTTTGGAGCAGTCTTAGGGTTATGGTGAGCAGGAAGACAGAGGTTCCCATGTACCCCTCCCTCCCTCCCTCCCTTATTAAATCTTACGTTTGTGTGGAATGCTGGTTAGATGGATGAGCCAATATTGGTAAATTATTATTAATAGACATTGCACCTTATGCAACAGTACACACTATTCTGAGCTAATGGGTGCTCTTACTTCCTGGGCCTCCCAAGGCTGCGGCTTCTCAGGGTGGGGTGGGGCCCTCTCCGTACCCACCTTCCTGGAAGAGCGTCTCAAACATGGAGACACGAGTGTTGAGCAGACTCACCTGATCAGGATGCCAGGCGCCCGGCTCCTGCTCCGCCCCCACCTGCTTGTGAACTTGCTCTTCCGGATCCTTCCAGGCCACCTTGCAGTGCACAGAGCAGGCCCTGACACACGGAGGTGGTGTGTTCCATACGTGGAGGTGGCATGTTCCATGTGTGGAGGTAGCATGTTCCACGTGTGGAGGTGGAGTGTTCTGTGTGTGGAGATGGCATGTTCCATATGTGGAGATGGCATGTTCCATGCCAGGAGGTGGTGTGTTCCATATGTGGAGGATCTGTGTTCCATGCATGCAGATGGCATGTTCCATACGTGGAGGTGGCCTGTTCCATACATGGAGGCCCTATGTTCTGTATGTGGAGGTGGTGTGTTCCATGCATGGAGGTGGCCTGTTCCATACATGGAGGCCCTATGTTCTGTATGTGGAGGTGGTGTGTTCCATGCATGGAGGTGGCCTGTTCCATACATGGAGGCCCTATGTTCTGTATGTGGAGGTGGTGTGTTCCATGCATGGAGGTGGCCTGTTCCATACATGGAGGCCCTATGTTCTGTATGTGGAGGTGGCCTGTTCCATACATGGAGGCCCTATGTTCTGTATGTGGAGGTGGTGTGTTCCATGCATGGAGGTGGCCTGTTCCATACATGGAGGCCCTATGTTCTGTATGTGGAGGTGGTGTGTTCCATGCATGGAGGTGGCCTGTTCCATACATGGAGGCCCTATGTTCTGTATGTGGAGGTGGCCTGTTCCATACATGGAGGCCCTATGTTCTGTATGTGGAGGTGGTGTGTTCCATGCATGGAGGTGGCATGTTCCATACATGGAGGCCCTATGTTCTGTATGTGGAGGTGGTGTGTTCCATGCATGGAGGTGGCCTGTTCCATACATGGAGGCCCTATGTTCTGTATGTGGAGGTGGTGTGTTCCATGCATGGAGGTGGCATGTTCCATACGTGGAGGCCCTATGTTCTGTATGTGGAGGTGGTGTGTTCCATGCGTGGAGGTGGCCTGTTCCATACGTGGAGGCCCTATGTTCTGTATGTGGAGGTGGTGTGTTCCATGCATGGAGGTGGCCTGTTCCATACATGGAGGCCCTATGTTCTGTATGTGGAGGTGGCCTGTTCCATACATGGAGGCCCTATGTTCTGTATGTGGAGGTGGTGTGTTCCATGCATGGAGGTGGCATGTTCCATACATGGAGGCCCTATGTTCTGTATGTGGAGGTGGTGTGTTCCATGCATGGAGGTGGCATGTTCCATACATGGAGGCCCTATGTTCTGTATGTGGAGGTGGTGTGTTCCATGCGTGGAGGTGGCCTGTTCCATACGTGGAGGCCCTATGTTCTGTATGTGGAGGTGGTGTGTTCCATGCGTGGAGGTGGCATGTTCCATACGTGGAGGCCCTATGTTCTGTATGTGGAGGTGGTGTGTTCCATGCATGGAGGTGGCATGTTCCATACATGGAGGCCCTATGTTCTGTATGTGGAGGTGGTGTGTTCCATGCGTGGAGGTGGCCTGTTCCATACGTGGAGGCCCTATGTTCTGTATGTGGAGGTGGTGTGTTCCATGCATGGAGGTGGCCTGTTCCATACGTGGAGGCCCTATGTTCTGTATGTGGAGGTGGTGTGTTCCATGTGTGGAGGTGGCATGTTCCATACGTGGAGGTGGCATGTTCCATGCGTGGAGGTGGCATGTTCCATGCGTGGAGGTGGCATGTTCCATGCGTGGAGGTGGCCTGTTCCATACATGGAGGCCCTATGTTCTGTATGTGGAGGTGGTGTGTTCCATGCATGGAGGTGGCCTGTTCCATACATGGAGGCCCTATGTTCTGTATGTGGAGGTGGTGTGTTCCATGCATGGAGGTGGCATGTTCCATACATGGAGGCCCTATGTTCTGTATGTGGAGGTGGTGTGTTCCATGCGTGGAGGTGGCATGTTCCATACGTGGAGGTGGCATGTTCCATGCATGGAGGTGGCATGTTCCATACGTGGAGGTGGCGTGTTCCATGCGTGGAGGTGGCATGTTCCATACGTGGAGGTGGTGTGTTCCATGCGTGGAGGTGGCATGTTCCATACGTGGAGGTGGTGTGTTCCATGCGTGGAGGTGGCATGTTCCATACGTGGAGGTGGCATGTTCCATGCGTGGAGGTGGCGTGTTCCACACGTGGGCTTGCATGCAGAGCTCTGCACAGTTCACAGAGAGACTCAGGTGCATCCCTTGCTGGTTGGCTCATCCGGACAAGGCAGTGAAAACCAGGCCCTGGATTTATCAAGAGGGTGGGAGTCCGGGGTGCGGCACAGACCCTCCCGGTCTCGGCCTGTCTGTCCTTCCAACATTTGTCAGGCAGCAGACAGGGCTGTTATGGGAAAGATGGAAGCATGGTCTTGCAGCCACCATGTCCAGTAACAACCTCATTCCATCACATTTGCTGGAGAACACGCTCCTGTGAGCTGCCCCAGAGCACAGCGGTGGGTACAGCTGAGATTCTAGCCTAGTTTTACGTCTTGCCCCAGTGGCCAAGCCTCCTGATACTAATTGTTATTTTTGTCAATTATCTTACATTGTTTTTATGGACGCATCATTCACACACGTGTCTTCCTGCAGAACACCTGCCAGTGCTGTGCTGTGTTTCTGCGACACGTCAAAATGTTGTGTGGGCGAAAATGAAGTGGTGACAAAGATGTTCTGTTGAGGTTTCCTAGGAAATCTTTGGGGGAGGGCACAGGTGTGAGGCCTTCTGTGTCTGTCGAGGCATCAGGGTCAGAAATATCATGATGTTTTCAGTCTATAACCTTGAAATAAAAATAAACACGGAATCATACCTGTCCCCAAATCCACAGAATGCCCCAGGCTGCTCCCTGCACATGTGTGGGATGGAGCCCAGGCTGTGCCTCGTTCTCTGAGCAGCAGCCCTGAAGTGGCAGTGGACTCACAGCCCATTCAGGCTGGAAAGTAGAGGGTGTGTGTTATTCTCGGCACCCACCACACCCACAACCGTCAGCACATTGGGGGGTCATCCTGCAGTTCACCAGCTCTGGAATTTTCTGCCCCAGAAAGAGGAAAAGCTAACTCCACACTGTCTGACACTGAAGCCTCCAGGAAGGCATCCTCAGGAGTGCCAGGCTCAGCAGATGCTGCTTTCTCAACCATGAATTCGAGTCAGGTGTTTTC
The DNA here is from genome assembly GCF_037993035.2 of Macaca fascicularis. Classification (NCBI taxonomy): domain Eukaryota; kingdom Metazoa; phylum Chordata; class Mammalia; order Primates; family Cercopithecidae; genus Macaca; species Macaca fascicularis. The sequence goes on from NC_088380.1 coordinate 895,117, forward strand.
TCGATTTCAGGATGCCGTGATCTATGTCCTTGTCTTGCAGTGACACCATTGCCTTGCTAAGCCATAAATAATGTGATCAGGAACACATTTTGGCTTTGAAGACAGAAGCTCCCAAACCATCATTCATATGCAAGAGGGAGAGGAAGGCATCAGCTGCCCACATAGTTCACGCCTCCACCTCGGCTGCACCCTAACTGTCCTGTTGAAAAGTGTATCCGTTATCCATGGCTGTGTAACAAATCCGCACAGCTCAGCAGCTTGAGCGACAAGCACTCACCATCTCACAGTTTCTGTGGGTGAAGAAACTGGGAGTGGTGTAGTTGGGTGGTTCTGTCTCAGGGGCTCTCACATGGCTGCTGTCCAGCTCATGCCTGGGGCTGTGGTAATTTGAAGGCTCGACTGGGGCTGCAGACCTGCTTTTGAGGTCTCTTAAATGAGTTTGGCAGGAGGTGCTATTAAAATATCGAAAATAATGGCAAAGACTGCAATTAGTTTTGCACCAACCTAATAGTTCCTCTCCTTAAGTATCTCCCAGAGCCAGTGATGTGAGAGTGAGCGTGGAATGGAGCCATGGTCTTCCATAGCCTGATCTCAGAAGTGACACCCACCACATCTGCCACTGTCATTTGTCATCACAACCTAGTGTGATGAGAAGTGAATACCAGGAGGCATGGAGGCATGGTCAGGTTGTGGCACCATGGAGGCTGCTAGCACCAAAGTGAGCATATTCAAATGCACTTCCTCTTGTAGTGGTTTTTTCTCACGCTGCTATAAAGAACTGCCTGAGACTTGGTAATTTATGAAGGAAAGAGATTTAATTGACTCACAGTATCACAGGGCTGGGGAGACCTCAGGAAACTTACAATCATGGTGGAAGAGGAAGCCAACATGTCCTTCTTCACATGGCAGCAGCAAGAAGAAGTGCAGAATGAAGGGGAAGCCCTTTGTAAGACCATCAGATCTTGTGAAAATCACTCACTATCATGAGACTAACATGAGGGTAACTGTCCCCATGATTCAATGACTTCCCACCAGGTCCCTCCCATGACATGTGGGGATTATGGGAACTACAGTTCAAGATGAGCTTTAGGTGGGGACACAGCCAAACCATATCACCTCTGTTGTAAACATTTACTGGCTGCCTGATGTATTTCTAATGTGTTGAATGCTATAGCAAAAAGTCATATATCTGACAAGACCTGAACAATTATGCTGTTTAATTTTCCAATTTTGCTGCAGAAGGAACTTGCCTAAATGAGAGGGACAGAGACTTGCCCAAGATACAAGACACAATTAGCTAGTGATAGAGTTGTTATCAGAATTTTTGTCTCTAATTCCCATTTCTATTTCAGTCCACAAAATTCCAAAGGAAAAAGCACAATCCTTGCCTTTAAGAGTCTGAAAATATTCTTAGGATGATAAACGCTTTTTAAATAAGTTAATGAATCATGGTTATAGTATTTTCCATAAAATCTCAGAGTTTCCTGTAACCAAACAAGCGAATGTTAGGTATAATTAGATATGTTCCCCCAATATCCTAAAAGAATTTTCTTTTAAGAATGTTGATGTGTTGTCATGAATATATTATTTATACTGGAAAATATAGATTACCATTTTAGTCAATAACAGGTTGTCATGAACCCCACATATCAGTGAGGGCACAATCAAGAGACAGAAACCACAGCAATTATTTGAGTGCAGAAATGAAGGATTGTTAAGCAGGCTTGGAGTTTAGCAGGTAACTAAAAGATATCTTGAAGGCAGAGGCTACTAGAGGAAGCTACTATGCCTGTGGCTGGGGGAACAAAGGGAAAATATTGGAACTACTACTGTTTTAAAACCAAGAACTCTGACAAGGGGCACCTGCCAGCTTTAGCTGTTGTCTCGGGGTTCAGAAGGGGGGCCCATGTCAGGTGGAGGTTGCATTTCATCCATGGCTCCATGGAGGAGACATAAAACTGACCATTTTCTGAAAAGATTGTTTTTTCCCCCTACTGCTTTGCCAGCATCTTTGTGGTTCTCTCAGTTTTGTTTTATTTTGTCTTTGTTATAAAAATAGCTTTATTTTAACTTTGTTCTTGAATGATATTTTTACTTGGTGTAATATCCTAGGCTGGGAGTTATTTTTTCTTTCTCACACCATTTAAAGATTTTATTGCATTGTCCTCTGGCTTCCATTGTTTCTGCTGAGAAGTTGGATGTCTATCAGATTTTTGCTCCTTCTAAAGTAATCTTACTTTGTATGCTGGTTGCTTTTATGATATTTATTTTTATTTTGGCTTTCTGTAGTTAACTGTAGTGTGTCTAACATGTGGATTTCTATTTATGCTATCTATTTCACTGGAGATTTTTCCCTTCAAATCTTGTATCATTTTAAAAAAATTCATAAGTTGGACTTCACCTTTCTCTAGTAACTCCTTGGTTAGCTTAATAATAGACCTTCTGAATTCCTTTTCTGACACTTCAGGGATTTCTTACTGGTTTGGATCCATTGCTGGTGAGCTGGCATGATCTTTTGGGGGTATTAAAGAATGTTGTTTTGTTGTATTACTCAAATTGTTTTTCTGGTTCCTTTTCTTTTGGTAGACTATGTCAGAGGGAAGATCTGAGGCTCAAGGGCTGCTGTTCAGATTCTTTTGTCCCACAGGGTGTTCCCTTGAGGTGGTGCTCTCCCCCTTCCCCTAGCGATGGGGCTTCCTGAGAGCTGAACTGCAGTGATTGTTCTGCTCTTCTTGGTCTAGTCACCCACTGGAGCTACTAAGCTCCAGGCTGGTACAGGGGAGTGACTGCACAGAGTCCTGTGACGTGCTCTGTCTTCAGGTCTCTCAGCCACACATACCAGCACCTGCTCTGGTGGAGGTGTCAGGAGAGTGAAGTGGACTCTGAGGGTCCTTGGTTGTAGTGTTGTTAAGTGTGCTGGTTTGGTAGAGGTTGGTCTCCAGTCAGGAGGTGGTGCTTTCAAGAGTGCATCAGCTGCGGTTTTATAGAGAAGATACAAGTTTGTCCTAGAGCCTGCAGGAAATTATGTCCTTTGTCTTCGCAGCTACCAGGACCGGTAGAGAAAGACCACCAGGTCGGGGCAGGGTTAGGCATGTCTGAACTCAGCCTCTCCTTGGGTGGGCTTGCTGCAGCTGCTGTGGGAGATGGGGCGTGGTTCCCTGGTCAATGGAGTTATGTTCTCTGCTGTGTCAGACAGGTCGCCAGGGAAGTGTGGGGAAGCACTCAGTGACAGGCCTCAACTCACTTCCACACAGCCAGCAAGGCCAGTCTCACTCCTGCCACTCACCCCCACCCCCAACAGCACAAAGTCTCAAAGTCTGTCTCCAGGCAGTGGGTGAGCAGGGCTGCAAACCTGCCCCAGGCTATCTCCTTCCCAGCTGAGAAAGTAAGCAGAGTTTTAAGGCTTCGTGCCTCCCCACCTAGACACACCAGCGGTCTGGGAACACTAACCCAGCATCAGGGACGGGGTGTCCTGGAGTTCCCAGGTGACTTGGAGTTGGGCTGCAGCCCCTGGCAGGCTGCTTGACCTCAGTTTACCTTTTATGCCCATGAAGAGCTATATAGGTTCTCTCCTCAAGCAGGGGGTGCAGAGCAGAAACTTTATTCCTCCTGGGTCTTTGTGCCAACATTTGTCCCCTGACCCCAAAGTACTTTCAAAAGGAAGGTGCTGATTTTTAGCCACTGCTCCTGGAATTGGCATGGCCCATAGAAGGCATGTCCCCAGATCCCAGGCTCACCCACCTACAGTCACATTTCTCTTCCCTCACTACGGGCCAGGCATCTCTACACTACTTGGTTGGCTTCCAATGCCTTCAAGCATATGGTTCTATTTTGTCCAAGTGTTCCAGTTGTCCTTGGCATCTGGGTGGGTATAGATGACCTAGACTTCCATTTTTGGAAGTGGAATTTCCTGGGTTGATTTGTTTTCCAGTTTAATATATAAAGATGCACTGTGGGCCATGGGCAGTGGCTCACACTTGTAATCCCAGCACTTTGGGAGGCTGAGATAGGTGGATCGCCTGAGGTCAGGAGTTTGAGACCAGCCTGGCCATCATGGTAAAACCCTGTCTCTACTAAAAATACAAAAATTAACTGGGTGTGGTGGTGCGTGCCTGTAATTCCAGCTACTCAGGAAGCTGAGGCGGGAGAATCATTTGAACCAGGGAGGTGGAGTTTGCAGTGAGCTGAGATTACACCACTGCACTCCAGCCTGGGTGACAGTGAGACTCCATCTCAAAAACAACAACAAAAACAAAAAGACACACCATGCATGTCCCTGGCCCAGGGCAGAAGTCACAGCCCAGCCTGTTGCCATTAGACACTCTGTTCTGTGACATGTCCCACTAGTCCCACACATTGCCCAGGCCAGATCTTTACTGACCACTGGAGCCACCTTATGGCTGCAGGATGTGGCTTTGCTGACGTTCCTGTGGAAGAGGCACTGCCCCATCCATGGGCCACCCTGTGCTGTGATGGGGAGCCTGGCAGCTACACTCACACTCGGGGTGGAAAGCAAAGCCTGACCCCTCATTTAGCTAGTGGGACTCAGGAGCAGGCCATTCACTCATTCAATTCTGTCCATGCTGAAGAGACCTCGGGCCCCTGGTGAGAGGTTGCTTCCCTCAGAACCTCTCCTGGGGACAAGTTCCTGCTGTCCCTAAGCCAGCAATGAGGCTGAACCAAAAAGCAATGTGGCTGGGCCAGGGAAACCTTCTCTTCATGACCAAGAAGTGGGAATCTGCATCTTTGGCCAAAGCAGGCCTATGGGATTTAAGGACAAAGAGGCTAAATACACAAAGAAAAGGTGTGTGTATGTGTTTCCTAGAACTTCTATAACAAATTATTGCATACTGCATGACTGGAAACACTGGAAGTGTATTCTGTCACTGTTTCTGAGACCAGATGTGTAATTCAAGGTGTCCACAGGACCATGCACCCTCCAAAGGCTCCAGGGAGGAACCTTCCTTGCCTCTTTCCCTTTCTGGTGTTGTCCACAATCCCGGGTTGTCCTTGCCTTGTGACAACATCACACTATGCTGGCCTTCCTTCTCTGTGTGTCTGTGTGTCCAAATCTCTCCCTCTTATAAGGGTGTCATCATTAGGCTCACTCCAGTCCAGTGTGATCTCATCTTATTTAATGACATCTGCAAAGACCTGATTTCCAAATAAGGCACTGGGAGTTGGGATTTGGACATACCTTTTGAGGGGGGACACAATTGTACCCACAACAGCGTGCCTCCTCTTTTGCACAAGCTGGGGAATGGTTCCCTCTCTCTGGACCTGATACTGCTCTTTCCCCAAAGGTCATTGATAAGTCAACATGCTCCCTGGGGCTCATGTCAGCCAGGGAGGGCAATTGATTTCTAACCACCTGTCAACATCTGCTTTACCCCCTGGGCTGAGAGCTGAGTTTCCCACAGTGACAAGGAGGTGATAAAAGACAGGTGTCCAAGTGTTTGCTGGAGAAAAAGCATTGGTTTAACTTATTTAATTAGTTCCAGAGAAGCAGTCAGACAGAAATGACACATCCCCTACAGGGCACAATAATCCAGACTGCAATTTCTCATCAGATGCTGTGCAGACCAGGATGTGGAAGAACATTGAAAATGAGAAACCAAAGGAAGCACCAAGCCAGAGTTGTGCATCTGCAAGAATTTCAGAAATGGAGGAAAAATCGAGGTGAGAATACCCTTCAGAAATGAAGGACAAATCGAGGCGAGAATACCCTTTGGAAAAGGACAAATCGAGGCGAGAATACCCTTTGGAAAAGAAGGAAAAATCGAGGTGAGAATACCCTTTGGAAATGAAGGAAAAATCACCCTTCAGAAATGAAGGAAAAATCGATGCAAGAACACCCTTCAGAAATGGAGGAAAAATCGATGCCAGAATACCCTTCAGAAAAGAAGGAAAAATCGACATGAGAACACCTTTTAGAAAAGAAGGAAAAATCGATGCAAGAACACCCTTTGGAAATGGAGGAAAAATCAACGTGAGAATACCCTTCGGAAGTGGAGGAAAAATCGACTTGAGAATACCCTTCAGAAATGAAGGAAAAATCGAGATGAGAATACCTTTCAGAAAAGAAGGAACAATTAATGCAGGAGCACCCTTCGGAAATGGAGGAAAAATCAAGGCAAGAATACCCTTTGGAAATGAAGGAAAAATTGATGTGAGAACACCCTTTGGAAAAGAAGGAAAAATCAAGGCGAGAATATCCTTCAGAAATGGAGGAAAAATCAACATGAGAATACCCTTTGGAAACGAAGGGAAAATTGACTCAAGAATACCCTTCAGAAATGAAGGAAAAATCGAGGCGAGAACACCCTAGGAAATGGAGGACAAATCGAGGCGAGAATACCCTTTGGAAATGAAGGAAAAATAGACACAAGAACACCCTTCAGAAAAGAAGGAAAAATCGAGGTGAGAATACCCTTAGGAAAAGAAGGAAAAATCAAGGCAAGAATGCCCTTGGGAAATGGAGGAAAAATCGAGGTGAGAATACCCTTGGGAAATGGAGGAAAAATCAAGGTGAGAATACCCTTCAGAAAAGAAGGAAAAATCGAGGTGAGAATACACTTTGGAAAAGAAGGAAAAATCGAGGTGAGACTACCCTTTGGAAATGGAGGGAAAATTGACATGAGAGCACCTTTCAGAAATGAAGGAAAAATTGAGGCGAGAATACCCTTCAGAAATGAAGGAAAAATCGAGGTGAGAATACCCTTCGGAAATGAAGGAAAAATCGATGCCAGAATATCCTTCAGAAAAGAAGGAAAAATCGACGTGAGAATACCCTTCAGAAAAGAAGGAAAAATCAACACAAGAATACCCTTTGGAAAAGAAGGAAAAATTGAGGCAAGAATACCCTTCAGAAATGGAGGAAAAATCGACATGAGAACACCCTTTGGAAATGAAGGAAAAATTGATGTGTGAATGCCCTTCGGAAATGGAGGAAAAATCAAGGGGAGAATACCCTTCGGAAGTGAAAGAAAAATTGACGTTCTCCAGTGAGGATGCACTAAGATAATTTGTAGCCAGGACACCTGGTTTAAAAGATACTAAAGCAAAGTACTTCAGCCTGAGGGAAGATACCAGAGGAAAACCTACAACCCCAAGAAGGAAGAAAGGGCAAGACAAGCAGTAAATATCCAAGGAAACACAGCATACTATTGTTCTCCTCTTTACCCCGAGTGACTTTCTTGCTCTGAGTCTATTTTGTCCAACATGAATAGAGCTGTTTGAGGATTTTTGTGTAACTGATGTTGGTCTGATAGGTCTTTTCCCATCCTTTTACTGTGAAACAGTCTATATCATTACATTTAAAATGGATTTCTTGTAGACAGCATGTAGATGAGTCTTTAAAGTACATATGATTGTTGAAAGTGACAATGAACAACATTGTGTGGTGGAATTTTCAATATGTGCAGACGTGATACAATGACTGTGACAAAGGGCACAGTGAAGGGGCCTCGGTGGGGACAAGATCCCAGCATTCCAGCCAGAAGTGGTAAAATATTAATTCTGCATAGACTGGAAAGGTGAGGAGGAGTTAGAATGTATATTGCAATCCTTAGAATGATAATACACAGAGATAGAATTCAAGGAACCATATAAATCAAAATGAAATACTACAAAATATCCCAATAATCCAAAAGAAGGCATGCAAAGGGGAAAAGAGGAAAAAATCAGAGGCACCAAATAGAGGACATGCAAGAAATGCTGGACCTGAATTCAGATGCATCAGTAATGAATATAAATGTAGATGATCTAAACATACTGACTAAAGGCAGAAATTATCAGACTGGGTAATGGCAAGTCTTATCTACAGGCTGTCTACAAAAACCCTCTTTAAATACAACATATAGGCAGATTAAACGTAAAAGGATAGAAAAAGATATGCCAAGCAAACACCAATTAAAAAAACTGGAGTGACAAAGCAGATTTCAGAGCAAGGAAAATTACTAAAAGAGGGACGTTGCATAATGACAAAGGGTCAACTCCCCAAGAAGACCTAGTAATCCTAAATACATAAGCACCCAACAACAGGGCTTCCAAATACACAAGACAAAGATGGTAGACTTGAAAGGGAACAGGCAGCTCCACACTGGGATTGGTGACCCCAACATTCCCATCTCAGTAGGCTGGGGCTGCCATGTCAAAATACCACAGACTGGGGCCTTAAAGGGCTAAAATTTGTTTTACTTGTTTTCTCACCATTCTGGAAGCTGAAGGACCAAGATGAAGACTAGTGAGGTTGACTTCTCGGTGTTCTCACACGGTAGGGGTTGACTTCTCGGTGTTCTCACATGGTATTTTTTTGTGCTGGTGTGGAGAGTGAACGATTCATGGCTTCTTTCCATCTTCTTATAAGGACACAAGTCCTATTGAGTCAGGCCCCCTCATATGACTTCTTGCAACCATAATCACCTCCTTACAGGCCCCGTCTCTAAACACAGTTACATTGGGGGTTAGGACTTCAACGTGTGAATTTTGTGAGACACAATTCAGTTCATAACAACTCCTCTCTCAGTAACTGATAGAAAAGTGGACAGTAAATTAGCAAGGATATGGAAGAACTGACCAGCTCCAGGAACCAACTGGACCCAACTAACATTTATAAAATGTTCTGCCAAACAACATCTACATACACTTTCTTTTTGGTCATAAAATGCATGTGAACAAATTTACAATAACAAAAAACCTACAATGGAGTGAAACTGGAAATCAATAACATGAAAATGCCTAGAAAACCTCCAAATAGGTGGAAATTAAACAACACACTCGCTAGACAATGCAAATGTCGAGGAGGATGGCTCAGAAAACTGGAAATCACTTGAACTGAATGAAAATGAAAAATACAATATAGCAAAATGAAACAGGGCTTAGAGAGAAATTTACAGAACTAAATGCTTATATTAGAAGCATTTAGTTAGAAAAGAATGAAGAAATGCTAATACTAAAAACAGAAGAAAATTATAAATCAACAATCTAAGCTTCCACTTTAAGAAATTATAAAAACAGGAGCAAATTAAACTGAAAGCAGACAGAAGGAAGGAAAGAGTAAAGATAAGAGAAATCAATGAAATAGAAAACAGAAAGACAACAAAGAAAAATCAATAAACTAGAGGCTGGTTCTTTGGAAAGATCAGTAAAATTGATACAGCTTTAACCAGATTGATTAGCGAGGAAGAAAGAGAGAGAAATTACCAGTATCAGTAATGAAAGAGGATATATCACTATTGACCCACAGACATTAAGAGGGCAAAACACGAACATTATGAATTACTCTGTGCACATACATCTGACAACTTTGAAGAAATAAACCAATTCTTTAAAAGCCACAAACTACCAAAACTTGCTCAACAAGAAATAGATGGCCTGAACAGCCCTTTTGTATTAAAGTAATGAAATTCATAGCAGAAAAACTTTCTGAAAATGAAAATTCCAGACACTGACGGTTTCATTAGCAGATTTTATGAACATGTAATGAAGAAATATTACCAATTCTGCACAATCTCCTCCAGAAAATAGAAGAGAAGCACTTCCCTACTCATGTTATGAAAACAGGATTACTCCAGTGCCAAAGCCAGACAAATGACAGTACGAGAAACAAAACTATGTACGAATATCTCTCATGAACATAGATGCAAAAGTCAGCAATATAGAAGAACCAGCACAAATGGTGACAGTAGCATGCAAGGCTAAACATTTGAAATTCAGTCGGTACTCTCCACTGTATTGACAGACCAAAGAAGAAAACACACATGATCATCTTCAATGATGCAAAAACAGTGACAAAATTCAAGAATCATTCACGGAAAAAGTCTCAGCAAACTAGGAGCAGTGAGGAACTTCCTTAACCAGATGGAGCGTATCCATTAAAAACCCGCAGATGATATCACACATAGTGGTGAAAAACTGGATACTTCCTCCCTAAAATCTGGAATGAGAAGAGGCGGTCCCCACTCCCATCCTGAAAGTACCAGCTAGTGCAATAAAGCAAGAGAAGGAAATAAAAGGCATTCAGACGGCCGGGCGCAGTGGCTCAAGCCTGTAATCCCAGCACTTTGGGAGGCCGAGACGGGCGGATCACAAGGTCAGGAGATCGAGACCGTCCTGGCTAACACGGTGAAACCCCGTCTCTACTAAAAAATACAAAAAACTAGCCGGGCGAGGTGGCGGGCGCCTGTAGTCCCAGCTACTCAGGAGGCTGAGGCAGGAGAATGGTGTAAACCCGGGAGGCGGAGCTTGCAGTGAGCTGAGATCCGGCCACTGCACTCCAGCCTGGGCGACAGAGCGAGACTCCATCTCAAAAAAAAAAAAAAAAAAAAAAAAGCATTCAGACAACAAAGGAAGAAAGAAAACCATCTCTATTTACAGAGAGCATAATTGTTTATGTAGAACATTCCGAGGAATTTACTGGAAAAGACACACAAACCTCACCGATAACTAGTCCATGAGTTCGGCCTTGTCGCTGGATACAAGATCAGCACACACGTGTCCACAGCATTTTTATCTAATAACAGAGAACACGTTGGAATTGAAGTTTAAGTCAGTCTCACTGACAGCCCTGCCAAGACAACGGAACACAAACACATTTAACACAACGCAAGTAGATGAATAATGGGCAAAAGAGGGAACAACTCATTCACCAAAGACATTTGCATGGCAGATAAGAACATGAGCTGCTCGACATCGTCAGCCACGAGGGAATAAAAACATACACTACTGGTGCGTGGAACCACGACACACCTCTGAGAACAGCACAAGGAAAAGGCAACACGTGGCCACACCCAGCGCTGGCGAGGATGTGCGGCAGCTGCTCCAGACAACAAGGTGGCAGTGTATTTTAACATTATGTCTACACTTCCCTCGGGAGTGAGCAACCCCCTGCCTGGACATGCACTCTGGAGAGATGAAAGTCTATTTCACGGGAAAATCTACACATGACCGTTTATAGCGGCCTCACTCCAGGAATTAGAAAATGAACCGTTTACTTGAGTCCAATGAATATTCACCAAAACAACCAATCAACTGACAAATGTGTAAACAACAACATTGAGACCTACGTGAAACAAACAATACCTGCTTACATATTTTAACTGTTTGCCCGTTTTGCCTCTGTGGACTTCCATTTCAATTCTTCATCCTTCCAATACCTACGACTGTTTTTATTTAAGGTGTTAAATGAAACGTTTGACTGATCAAATAACTGATATGACATTTATCTTACTTTACTTTTAAAATTTCAACTTTTATTTTAGTTTTAGCAGGCACCCGTGCAGATTTGTTACATGAGAATATTGCGTGATGCTGAGGTTTGGAGGAAGCGTCCCATCACCCAGATGGTGAGCATCATACCTGAAGGAAGTTCTTTAATCCCCATCCCCAACCCTCCAGGAGGCCGCAGTGTCTTTTGTTCCCATATTTTTGTACACGTGTCCTCAATGTTTAGCTCCCACTTGTAAGTGAGAACATACCGTATTTGGTTTTCTGTTCCTGCATTAATTTGCTTAGGAGAACGGCCTCCAGTTGCATCCATGTTGCTGCAAAGGACACATTTTCATTGCTACGTAGTATTCCACAGTGTATACGTACCACATTCTCATTCTTTTTATGGTTGCGTAGTATTCCACGCTGTATACCTACCACATTCTCATCCTTTTCATGGCACGGCTGTGCGGCACTCCATGGTGTATACCTACCACGTTTTCTTCCTTTGCATGACTGCGCGGCACTCCACGGTGTATACCTACCACGTTTTCTTCCTTTGCATGACTGCGCGGCACTCCACGGTGTATACCTACCACGTTTTCATCCTTGGCATGGCTGTGGCTGCGCGGCACTCCACGGTGTATGCCTATCACGTTTTCATCCTTTGCATGACTGCGTGGTACTCCACGGTGTATACCTACCACGTTTTCATCCTTTGCATGGCTGCGCGGCACTCCACAGTGTATACCTACCACATTTTCATCCTTGGCATGGCTGTGGCTGCACGGCACTCCACGGTGTATGCCTATCACGTTTTCATCCTTTGCATGACTGTGGCTGTGCGGCACTCCACGGTGTATGCCTATCACGTTTTCATCCTTTGCATGACTGCGCGGTACTCACGGTGTATACCTACCACGTTTTCATCCTTGGCATGGCTGTGGCTGCGCGGCACTCCACGGTGTATGCCTATCACGTTTTCATCCTTTGCATGACTGCGTGGTACTCCACGGTGTATACCTACCACGTTTTCATCCTTTGCATGGCTGCGCGGCACTCCACAGTGTATACCTACCACATTTTCATCCTTGGCATGGCTGTGGCTGCACGGCACTCCACGGTGTATGCCTATCACGTTTTCATCCTTTGCATGACTGTGGCTGTGCGGCACTCCACGGTGTATGCCTATCACGTTTTCATCCTTTGCATGACTGCGCGGTACTCACGGTGTATACCTACCACGTTTTCATCCTTGGCATGGCTGTGGCTGCGCGGCACTCCACGGTGTATGCCTATCACGTTTTCATCCTTTGCATGACTGCGTGGTACTCCACGGTGTATACCTACCACGTTTTCATCCTTTGCATGGCTGCGCATCACTCCACAGTGTATACCTACCACATTTTCATCCTTGGCATGGCTGTGGCTGCACGGCACTCCACGGTGTATGCCTATCACGTTTTCATCCTTTGCATGACTGTGGCTGTGCGGCACTCCACGGTGTATGCCTATCACGTTTTCATCCTTTGCATGACTGCGCGGTACTCACGGTGTATACCTACCACGTTTTCTTTATGTAGTCGTCTACTATTGATGGGCACCTGGGTCGGCTCCATGTCTTCCTATTGTGAATAACACTGTGATGAACATATGTGTCATTTTGGTAGAATCCTTTATTTTCTTTTGGGTATATACCCAGTAATGGGATTGCTAGGTTGAGCAGTAGCTCTGTTTTAAGATCTTTGAGGAATCTTCAGACTGCTCTCCACAGGCCTGGGCTAATTTACATTCCCACCAGCAGTGTGTGAGCATCACCTTTTTTCTTTGGCTTCACCAGCATCTGTTGTTTTTTGACTTTGTAATAATCGCCATTCTGACTGCTAAGCTGGCATCTCATTGGGGTTTTGATTTGCATTTCTCTGATAATGAGAATTTTTTCTTATACTTGTTGGTCACTTGTATGTCTTCTTTGGAGAAGTATCTGTTCCCGTCCTTTGCTCATTTTTTAATGGGGTTGTTTTTTGCTTGTCGATTTAAGTTTCCTATAGATGCTGGATATTAGGCCTTTGTCAGATGCATAGTTTGCAAATATTTTCTCCCATTCTGTAGGGGTCTGTTTCCTCTGCTGGCAGTTTCCTCTGCTGTGCAAAAGCTCTTTCATTTAATTAGGTCTCACTTATCTTTTTGTTTTTGTTGCAGTTGCTTTTGGGGACATAGCCAGAGTTCTTTGCCAACGCCAACGTCAAGAAGAGCATTTCCTAGGTTGTCTTTCAGGATGTTTATAGTTTGACATCTTGCATTTGAGTCTTTAATCCATCTAGAGTTGATTTTTGTCTATGGGGAAGGGTAAGAGTCCAGTTTCCTTCTTCTGCCTGTGACTGAGCTGGTTATCCCAGCACCATCTCTCGGACAGGGAGTCCTTTCCCTGCGGCTTGTTTTTGTTGGTCTTGTCACAAGATCAGATGGGCATAGGTGTGCAGCTTCATGTCTGAGTTTTCTATTCTGTTCTATATGATAATGAAACCAAATAAATGTCTCTGCTCAGACACCTTCTGACAAGGTCTGTGGCGCCCAGCACCGCGTTAGGGCCGCAGCCGCCTGCCCCATGTGCCTGGCCAGGCTCTGCCCAGTTCCCTGCAGCTGCACCAGTGTGTGCTGTGACTCATGCTCCTGGTTTGTCATCTGCCCCCTCAGTAGACACCATGGCCCTCAAGCTTTCTCCACTCCGTGACCAGCACCTGGGATGGGACCAGCAGTGCCTGTGGCTCTGGATTCATGCTTGTTGAAGGACTGACTGAACAGAGCCTCCCTTACAGAAGTGATCGGCGTGGCCCTCCCTGAGTCCCGGCCTCGCTCTGGATACCAGGGAGCAAGGCGGTCAGGGATCAGAGGCTGAGGCTGAGATGCTAGAGCAGGGAGATTGCCTGGGCGGGGGCTGGCGGGTGTGGTGGAACTGCAGGTTCTCTCCTTGACCTGCTTGTGGGGGAGCCTTTCTCGGCCCTCTCTCCGCTGGTTTTCACCCTTCGGCGTTTTTCTCCCTGGTGCATGCCATGCCTTGCACCCCACCCCAGTGATCCAGGAAGGGGACGTGTCGGCCGAGTGAGAGCCTATTTCTGAACACTCTGTGAAGTTGGTGAGAATTCAGGTGCCTATCGGCCGGGCTCCACCTGTGCACCAGGTGTGGCCGCCTCCCTGTGACTTCAAAGGACCCCAGGGAGGAAGGAGGCTCCCAGCCGCACACAGGTGAGCCAGTCCCATTGTTCTGCGCGTCTGAAAAATCAATCGGGTCCAAAGTAAAAATATTTATTTAATGAGCAGAAATGTATGGCCAATCGGTTTTTAAAGGATATTGCTTCCTGCTCCTTGATACTGAAAAGGGGCCTTTGACAAAATTCATTTGCAGGGATTGAGTTCTGGGTGAAATAAGGACAGAAAATAGCACAGCACCCACCAAAGACAGCTCATTCTCTTCCTTGGGGTGCTGGGGGACATGGACGCCCCTCAGGGGCAAGAAGATCCCAGCGGGAGGACGCTGGGCACTGTGTGAAGTCTCCCCTGGGAGCCCCAGAGAGGGGCAGGCGACGGCCCTGGGTGTCCCTGGGTCTCCCAAACGCAGGCCTGGGCTTCTCTTGGAGGAAGACTCCGCCCTGCAGAAAAGAAGGGTCTGGGTCAGAACCCAGTGAGTCCGGGGCTCCCTCCGCCTCCTTCACTCCCTGTGAGATGGGCACGGAGCCTGGTGGTTCTCGGCTGAGATGGCACCCTCGCGGCACCTGCCGGGGACATGCCTGCTGGCCACCACCGAGCTCCTGCAGCTCCGGTCTGTGGAGAGCACTGCCCCGATCCCTACGGCTCGGAGAACCCGTAGTGTGTTTTGTAGCATCAGCATTTGAGTACTGGGTCTGCTGCGCTCCCTTCCTAGCGCAGCTCCCCATTCAGCTCCTTGCAGGCGTCAAGACCTTGCTGCATGGCTCCTCTTCCAAAACCCACAAGGTTCTGAGTTCCTGGGGCTTTGTCCCCCAAGTCTGTGGCCGCCGCAGGGCCTCCTCCTGGACCAGCCCGAAGGGCACATGGAGATGGCGCCTCAGGGCTCAAGTAGCGAAGGCCGCACAGACGTCCCGAGGACCCTGGGAGTGGCCGTGTCCTGCCTCTTGGTCCCTGAGCACCCTGGGCCTTCCTGGCAGTGGAGGCTGGTGTCTCCCGCTCTGTCCAGGTGCAGGCCAGCGCACAGCTCCCGAGGGGAGCGAGGACCCAGGACTCCGTGACGGTTCTGGACAAGGCTCTCCAGGCGCCAGGCCTCAGGTCAGAACAGGACTCAACTAAATGCCTTCGGAGCTCTGGGTGAGACGCGCAGCACTCGTCACAGTCAGTCTTTGTGTGTTGGGGTGTGACGGAGACGATGTCTCAGCCCTATGTTCTCGCCAGGCTGTGTTTGGGACGTGTCAGTTTCCCGTGATTGCTGGAACAAGTTACCCCAGCTTTAGGGGCTGAGAACAACACACAGGACCCTCACGCTTCTGGGACACGGCCCCCACTCCCTCTGGAGGCTCTGGGCCAGGATCCTCCCGTTGCCTCCAGCTTCTGCTGTATCTCTCCATGGCTGGCTCCTCTGTGCCTCTTCTCTGTGTCTCTCTTCTGTCTCTTACAAGGACACGCATGATTGCATTTAGACCCCCCCACCCCCCGATGACCCAGGAAAAGCACCTCTCAAGATCCCTGCGTTTATCACAGCTTTTGCCTCATAGGTGACATTCAAAGTGCTGGGGTTTTGCACAGATTTGAGGGAAGGTCTTAATCAGCTCAGGTGGCCGTAGCAGAAAATCACACGCCGGCGACCTGAGCTGCAGGCACAGGTTTCCCGCCAACTCTGGAGTGGAAGCCAGAGATCCGGGCACCAGCTGACTGGCCTCCTGGTGAGGGCCCTTCCTCGTTTCCTGGTGCAACAGAGCAAGGGGAGGGCAACTCTCTCCTATGAGGGCACTGATCCCACTGGGAGGGCCCTACTCCACACGCCGCAGCACTGGGGTTGGGCTTCCACCTGTGACTCCTGCGGGAGCACAAACCTGCAGCCAATACACCGCGTGCCTCTGGGCAGCAAAGGTCCCCTCTCACCTGCACTTCATTCTCCTGGTGCTGCCTCTAAGGACAAGGCTGGCTTCAGCAGTCTCGGTGCTGACTACCAGGAGGCAGGAGGCCCGCGCGCTCACCGTAGCCGTGAAGCCAGCTGATTACACTTCAGGCTTTTGTTTGTTCCCCACCCCGACCGGCTCCTTCATCCACACAGACTGCTCGGACCTGGACTCAGGCCAGGCTGGACACCGGGCAGACAGAGGGATGTCCCCAGCAGCCAGCACTCTCTGTCTGAGCAGACAGAAGGATGTCCCCAGCAGCTGGCTCCCCCGTCCAAGCAGATAGAGGGACGTCCCCAGCAGCTGGCTCCCTCTGTCCAAGCCCTGGGAAGGTGGGGTCCTCCAGAGCTCCCCTCCGCAGCTCCAGCCGCTCCCATGCTCCAGCTCCTGCCCCCTCCTGGGGCTCTATCTCCCCATGGAGAAAGGGGGTCCCTCGGCTGGGCAGGCACAGCCTCCTTCTAGGCCTTCTTACAGGCACCTTCACATGTGCCTGTGCCACCTATGCTGTGCCCACCACCTCGGCAGATGCCAGGGTCCACAGGAAGGCATTGGGCACAACAGTCACTCAGCTGTCGTGTTTTCTTTCTCTTAGCCGCAGTCTAGGCCTAGCAGCAGTGGCCTTGGTTTGGAGCCCAGGTTGGGCACCTCTGTGATGCCAATTTTCTTTGCCTTCATCATCCCAAGGCAGCTGCTGCAGTTTCAGACATCACAGCTCTGTTCAGCGCAAAGCAGAAGGGGGACAGGGTATGTGCCACTTACACTTGTTTCTTCTTCTGGAAAATCTAAACTTTACCCCAAAATGCCACCGTAGCCTCATGCTTGCTTCTCACCAGTCTGAGCTGTAACAGATGCCTCCATCCTCTACACCAGAAATGGGCAAGGCCCAAGAGGGCTGGGAACTGCCAGTCCCCTCGAGGGCCCTCTTATTTTTACTTTTTAGAGATGTGAAGACTGGAGTTGGGAGATGGGCTTGTTCATGGCCACACAGCCAGGGAGCCTGCTCACCCCAGTGTGTGCCCAGCCGGAAACCTGTATCTGGGCCCCCTGAGCCTGGGATCCTCACAGTGAGGACCCTCCATGTCCACTGCCTGCAGGATCCGACAGAGGCTGTGATGCTGAGCCCCGGCCTCAGCGACAAAGCTCCGCCCAACGGAGTGCACCCAGTGGCAGCCAAAGTGGCCCTGGAGCCTGCGGGGTTGAGGCGGTGCAGCTTGGTCAGCGGGGGGGTGGGGGGTGGGAGGGGGGACGTGGCCAGGGGCCAGTGGCCAGCTTGGTCAGCGGGGGGGGGGGTGGGAGGGGGGACGTGGCCAGGGGCCAGTGGCCGGGGAGCAGTCAGGGCTTGTCGGCTGACCAGAGGCTCAAGGAAAAGGTGAGCTTCGAGTGACGGTCACTGGGCCATATGGGGTGGGGTGGCTCTGGCTGTGAGAGAACTCCTGCTTGGAGGAGGCCTTGGGCTTCCTGAGGCTGGTGGCCCCCAGGCAACACTCCGCCCTGGCCCTAAGGGACTCTGAGCTCTGGGCTCCCCGAAGCCTCAGAGATGAGGAGCAAGCAGCTGCAGGTCCCCAAGCCATAGTGGGGTAAGCCTGGGACTTGGCAGAGGACGCCAGGTTATATCTGATGCTGGCCGCTGGTCCTGATCAACCTGTGTTTAACAGCAGATGGCGGAAAGAGAGGCAGAGGCGGTGTACTAGGCCGTTCTTGCATTGCTATAAAGAAAACCTGAGACTGGGTAATTTATAAAGAAAAGAGGTTTAATTGGCTCGCGGTTTTGTAGGCTGTACATGAAGTATAGTGCCAGGATCTGCTTCTGATGAGGCCTCAGGAAGTTTCCAATTGTGGTGGAAGGTAAAGGGGGAGCAGATGCATGGCGTTGTGAGAGGGGGGCAAGTCAGAGGGAGGAGACAGCTCTCATTGTGAGAGGCAGAGCAAGTCAGAGGGGGGAGGCACCTCACATTTTGAGAGGGGGAGCAAGTCAGAGAGGGGAGGTGCCTCACATTGTGAGAGGAGAGCAAGTCAGAGGGGGGAGGTGCCTCACATTGTGAGAGGAGAGCAAGTCAGAGGGGGGAGGTGCCTCACATTTTGAGAGGGGGAGCAAGTCAGAGAGGGGAGGTGCCTCACATTGCAAGGGGGGAGCAAGTCAGAGGGGGGAGGCACCTCGCACCTCACACTTTTTAAAAAAAGAAATTGAGATGGAGTGTCACTCTGTTGCCCAGGCTGGAGTGCAGTGGCATGATCTCAGCTCACTGCAACCTCTGTCTCCCAGGTTCCAGCAATTCTCCTGCCTCAGTCCCCCAAGTAGCTGGGATAACAGGTGCACACCACCACACCCAGCTAATTATTTTTGTGTTTTTAGTCAAGACAGGGTTTTGCCATGTTGGCCAGGCTGGTCTTGAACTCCTGACCTCAAATGATCCACTCGTCTCAGTCGCCCAAAGTGCTGGGATTACAGGTGTGAGCCACTGCACCCGGCCACCACACACTTTTAAACTACCAGAACTACCAGAGTGAGAACTCACTCGTCACCAACGGGATGACCCATGCCATTCATGAGGCACCCACTCCTGTAATCCAAACACCTCCTCCAGCCCCCACCTCCAGCACTGACAATTCCATTTCAACATGAGATTTGCGGGGACAAACATCCAAACCATATTGCGTGGGCTCAGGAGGCAGCAGCCCTGGAAGATGCCAAGTGCCTGGGAGGTCAGAGAAAGATGCTGGAGTTCACGGGTGCCACGTGCAGGCGCAGCTCCTGCCAGGTGGCTGAAGACGCGGCTCCAGGTGGTGGCAGTGCCTCGGCCCCACCCCTCCTTCCTGGAGAGAGGGTCACGGCTCAGTGCCTGAGGGGCTGGGGGGCTTTTCTGAGAGGGGTGCATGCCCGCCTGTCAGGCACTTTCGGAAAAAGCTGGAAACCAAGATTTCCCTGAGAAGTCCTGGGCTTTCCGGTGTTGGAAACTGCAGGAAACAGCTGGCCTCTACCTCCCCCCAGGGTCCAGGAGAGAATTTGTTCTGGACAAACCCCTGTAGGCCACGTGCTTGGGGCACCTCTGACCTCGCCCAGTGCCATACCCCCAGCTGAGGCCCGGCCCCTGCTAGGGAGTGGTTCAGGGATGTGGGGCCTGGCACTGGTCCGCAGGCCTGTGGGAGCCCTCTGGGCCCCTGGCAGAGTGGGGCAGCAGTTGGCCGAGGACTGCAAGGGCTGAGCTGTCCTGACCCAGTCCTGCGATAGCAGAGCCTCCCACCCTGCCTCGGGGCTCCTGGACATCTCCTGCAGCCATGCCACTCATAGCTGGGCTCTATGCATGCTATCAGTGCAGCCCCAGCAGCCCAAAGCGGTTCACAAGCTCCCAGACCGACTGTACCTGCTCCAGGGCAACTCCTATGAGGGCACTGAAACTTCCCATCGTTACAGGGCTCCGGCCCACAGCCATGGTGATGCCCCTTCCCACACCAGCTCCTGCAACTAGAAGGCTACGGGCCACTCCCTCTGAGGTCTCTCCTTTCCAGACACAAGGGCAGGAGTCAAGGGCAGTGGCAGCATCCCCCAAAGATGTCGATGGATGGTGTTTCAACCTAAACCGGACAGCCGCAGTCTCTCCCTGGCCACACAGCGGGACAGAGACCAGGACACAGCAGCCCACCCGCTGCCCTCACACTCCCTTCCTCCACGGTGTGAACTAAACTGCACACATGGCCTGTCACTCAGACAAGGCTGGAAGGTGTGGCCCCACCCCCTCCTAAGACGTTATGATGCAGGGAACCCCCAAGCCCACCCTCAACTGTGCTCACCTGAAACGGCCCAGCAAGGGCTACGCGTGCCTTCCTGTCTCACATTTGGGAAGGTCAGTGGGTAAAATGCGATATTGACAGTTCTCAAATATTGATGTTGATCTTAACTGCTAGAGATACCGTGAGGGAAAAGAGCGCTTTTGTTCAACATTTATGAATGGATAAAGGAGGAACCGAAACCAACAAAGGGGCGGCTGGCCCTGGACCAGGTTTAGGAGCTGTGGGCAGGGTGGGCCGGCACCTCCTTTCCTCTCGAGAAGGATGTGAGCAGCCAGTGGCTCGTACCCCCTGTCTCCTCAGCCTCGTTCATGCCTCTGCACTACCCGCTGGGCTCCTGCCACCCAGGGGTGTGGGGAGAGGCCTTGGCATGGGATAGAGGTCCACGTGTGGGTGTGTGATGGGTACTGGTGGATGGAGGTCCACGTGTGGGTGTGCAACTGGGTGTGAGACTGCGTGTGGGTGTGTGAGCGTGTACACGGGTGTGCATGTGCTCGTACACCTGTGTATGTACGCAGTGTGAGCAGGTGTGTGAACTGACTGTGCTGTGGCTGTGAGCGTGTACACACGTGAACTGAGCGTGACAGTGCGAAGGTGTGTGCCGCGAGTTCCACTGGCCACATGAGCATGGGCGAGGCTGCTCTGCTAGCCTGTGGATGTCCAGCCTGGCCACGCTGGACGCCCGTGTCTTCTTCTCAACACAGGGTGGAGAGAGGACAACGCAGGACGCATCTCCGAGCTTGGCTCAGGCGCCCAGCGGCAGCTGGGGTTGGGTGCAGCCGCTCTACGTAGCCCTGGCTTGGATGCTGTGAGCTGGGTGGGCCTGGGGTGAGTGCCCGTCCCTGGGGTGGGTGGAGACCCCCATTTCCCTCTCAAGTCCCCTCACTGCACATTGAAGCCTCCTCCCACCCCCACTCCATTTAAAGGTCAGAGGCGGCCCCTCAGGCTGCACCTCCAGCCCTCCTCTCTGACCACGTGGGTCTCCCTGTTTCCTTCCGCTGGCCTAGTCTCTGTAGGGCCCACTGAGCCTGCAGTCTGGGACCCACAGGCTTGAAGATTGAGGCTCAGGGCCTGGGAGCCTCCCTGGAATGTTCTAGAAAGCTATGGAGGGGCACCTGTCGGGGAGACAGCACACGGAGAGCCTCTCCTGCCTGGGTCCTGCCACAGCAGCCTGGGCCTGTGGGCCTAAAGAGCTGCTCCAGACTTTAACTGGGTCTGAGGGCTGGTGCCCTGTGAGGAACCCAGGTTAGAACCTGGGGACAGAGGCCTCCATTAGTCCTTGGGAGTGGCAGGTAGCCCATGGGGTCATTGTGATCATGGTGCGTCATGGGAGCGTGTGCTGGGATGGGGAGGGGTCGTGGTGATCATGGCACAACGCACTTTCCTCTGGTCTAGGTTTAGGGATGCCAGCGAGACCCGCTGAAGCGTTGGGGCCCCACCCGAGGTGAGGCGTGCCCAGGTCTGGGGACTCCTGTCTTGGGGCCCCTCCCAGGAGAACCAGCCCCCTCCTCTGGCAGGAAGCCCCCAAAGCCGTGGAGGAGCCCTGGGCCCACAGACAGCATCCCTGCTGCTGGGGACCTCAGGCCTGTGCAGGTGCCGCTGCCACGGGGCTGATGGGGCCCAGCCCAGCTACTTCAGCCCCTGTTTCCGCTTTCCAGGCTTCTCCGCGGCTCTCTGCTTTTGCGGCCCCACTCCAGGCCAGAAGGCTCCCACGCCTCCGTGGATCTTCACGATGTGGACAACCAAGGTAAGCACCATGAGGAAGAGGAGACAGACACAACGTTCAGCCGCAGAAGACAGGATAATAAAGTTGGGTTTGGTTTATGATCTAACGTGACCATTAAAAGTGTTTAATAAACAACGTTGAAGACTACATAGTGGCAGATACATACGGCAATGCTTAGCATAACCTCATGACTGTCAATATGCACAGGCTTGAGAAACACCTGCAGGATACATGTGGGCATGTTAGTGTGGGTTAACTCAGTAGGGCGGCATATCAAATCTTGGTGCCCTTCTGTAGTGTCTATGTTTTCTTTTCTTTTTTTTTTTTTTTTGAGACGGAGTCTCGCTCTGTCGCCCAGGCTGGAGTGCAGTGGCCCAATCTCGGCTCACTGCAAGCTCCACCTCCCGGGTTCACGCCATTCTCCTGCCTCAGCCTCCCGAATAGCTGGGACTACAGGTGCCCGCCACCACGCCCGGCTAATTTTTTGTATTTTTAGTAGAGACGGGGTTTCACCGTGTTAGCCAGGATGGTCTCCATCTCCTGACCTCATGATCCGCCCGCCTCAGCCTCCCAAAGTGCTGGGATTACAGGCGTGAGCCACAATGCCCGGCCTGTAGTGTCTATGTTTTCTACAGTGAAGCTGGGATACTTGCATTGTTTTCAAAGTTCCCATCGGCACTTCCATCACATCCCTGTGTGGTTCTGTCCTGGACCGGCTGCCCACTGAGGTCCCACTCACCCCTGCCCTGCCCTGTCTGACCAGCCAGGTACCTGCCCAGGAGGAAGAGGCTCAGTGTTTGGGGCCTGTATTATGCCCTGAAAATCCACTGCTGTTGAGTGAGGGCCCATGAGGCCTTTAGTTTGCCGCTGTGTACTTCTGAAGAGCTGGGATGCTCTCCACTATTCTCTGTCTCCTGGCTGGACAGAGTTCCACTCAGTGCACACCAGGAGCAGTGATGGGGCTGGGGGTGTGAGGGCTCAGCTGTGCCCTGAACTCCTTCACAGTCTTGCAGGAGGGGTCATGGAGCCATATCTGGGTTTGCAATTTTTGGGAAGTTATGTGACAATCTGCACTCAGGAATGCTGAGTGCTCAGCAGGCCCCATGAACGGTGATTAAATATGACGCTGTGTGTCCCACAACCTAAGGGCTGTGGCAGAGACCAGGAGGGCCATCAGCTCCCACAGCTCTCAAGTCCAGCTCAGGGCTCCTCCTTGCTGACCTCCCTGGATTGTCGGTGGAGACAGCCATCCTCCCACAGAGCACCTGCCTGAGATGGGCCAGGCTGCCGTGCCTTGGCTCTTGCTGCACATGCTGAGGTCAGCACAGAGGCACCCTCGGACACCAGCATGCCCTCAGGTTTGCAGCTTGTCAAATATCTGATGAGGCAATCTGGCCAAATGTGCTCTAACACCACTGGACCAAGAGAACGTCCTGGGCTGACCAGATGCAGCCTTGCATCCACCGTCTGCCACCACCCACTGTGTACACCCCCTGCACACACCTCTGTACACACTCCCCCTGCACATAACCTCTACACACAGCCTGTGTACACTCCTGCACATATCCCCTGCACACACCTCCTGCACACGCCTCTTGCACAATCCTGTGTATACCCCCTGCACACACCTCTGCACACACTCTCCCTGCACATAGCCTCTGCACACAACCTGTGTACACTCCCTGCACATATCCCCTGCACACACCTCCTGCACACACCTCTGCAGACACCTCCTACACACACCCTGTGTATACTCCCTGCACACACCTCCGTACACACCTTCACACACCGTGTATACCCCCTGCACACACCTATGCACACATCTCCTGCACACACCCTGTGTATACCCCTGCACACCCTCTGCACAAACCTCCTGCACACACTGTTGCACACACCCCCGCACATAGTCCCTGCACACACCCTGCACAGACCCTGTGTGCATCCTCTGTACACACTCCTTGTGTATACTCTCTGCACACACCCCCTACATGTACACCCTCTGCACACTCCTCCTGCATACACCCCATGTACACCTTCTGCACACACTCCCTGCACACATTCTGAGTACACCTACTGCACACCCCATGTACAACCTCTGTACACACCCGCTACACACTCCCCTACACCATCCACACACACTCCCTGCAAACATTCTGAGTACACCTACTGCACCCTGTGTACAACCTCTGCACACACCCACTACACACTCCCCTACACCATCCACACACACTCCCTGCAAACATTCTGAGTACACCTACTGCACACCCCATGTACAACCTCTGTACACACCCGCTACACACTCCCCTACACCATCCACACACACTCCCTGCAAACATTCTGAGTACACCTACTGCACACCCTGTGTACAACCTCTGCACACACCCGCTACACACTCCCCTACACCATCCACACACACTACCTGCACACAACCCCTACACACTCCCCTACACCATCCACACACACTCCCTGCACACAACCCCTACACACTCCCCTACACCATCCACACACATTACCTGCACACAACCCCTACACACTCCCCTACACACTCCCTGCAAACACCCCCTACACACTCCCCTACACCATCCACACACACCCCCTACACACTCCCCTACACCATCCACACACTCCCTGCACACATTCTGAGTACACTTACTGCACACCCCGTGTACAACCTCTGCACACACCCCCTACACACTCCCCTACACCATCCACACACACTCCCTGCACACACCCCCTACACACTCCCCTACACCATCTGCACACAACCCAGTGTACAGCCCCTGCACACACCCTCTATACACACTCTGTGCACACACACCCGTGTACACCCTCTACACATATCCCTACACACTTCCTGTGTACACACTCCCTGTGTACACCCTCTGTGTATACCCCTCATCTACTACCACCATACGTACCCCCACTACCCTGCCTTGTGTATGACTCCCCAGGCTGTGAAATACCAGGGATGTTGCCAACGAGCTGGTCTAATCTGAGGTGAGGGTTTCTGGGTGCCCCCTAGACACCAGGAGAAAGGCGGGGAGGGGACACCCCTAGGGCTTTGGACTCACTCCATGAGGCGCTGGGTCACAGTGGTACAGTGACACAGTAGATGTCCTGAGCGGGATTAAAGTCTTCCCAATGAACAGGCTGAACTCTGTCTTCCTTGAAAGCTCTGTAGAAGGACCTCACAGGGATAATCACAGGGAGACCCTCCAGGGCGCGGTCAGCCATGAGCCACAACGCTGGGCCGGTGACATCTCTGGAGGTTCTGGGGTGCAGAAAGACCGGCTGTGGGGAGTGACTGGCTGGGGAGCAGCTCAGCTCCCGCCCACCTCTGCGAGGCCCGGGGCTCGACGGGAGGTGCAGCAGACAAGGCCCCGGGCGGGTACTGGGGGGTCTGGAGGGGTCCCTGCGTGGGGGTCGGGTGGCGGGGAGTCTAAGAGAGTCGGGGATCCCCGGGGCGCGGGGTTCAGGGTGGGAGCGGAGTGTGAATGGGGAAGGGTCCCCATGCGCACCAGCAGCCGCGATTCCACCGCGCCTACTCGGGCTTTCCCCGGGAGGACACGGCGTGTGTCAAGGACCCGGGCCTAGAAGGCGGCAGCGCCCAGGGAAGCCTAGACGGGGCGCTATCTGGGGCGGGGGCTGGGGTGGCGGAGCCAAGTGCCTGGGAGAACCGCCATTCAGGAGCCCCTCCCGGCCAGGCTCTTGGTTCCGCCCACGCAGGTCCCGCCCCCTAGCCCGGCCCCTCTCCCCGCCCCGCCGCGCAGGCCCCGCCCCGTCCCGCCAGACTCTTGGTTCTGCCCACGCAGGTCCCGCCCCTCTCTTAGCCTTGCCCCGCCCGCCGCGCAGGCGCCGTCCGAGGGCTTCGTTTGAAACATGGCGCGGGCTGGTCCGCGGCTGGTGCTGAGCGAGGAGGCGGTCCGGGCGAAGAGCGGACTAGGGCCTCACCGCGACCTGGGTGCGCCAGCGGGCGGGGGTGCAAGCGTGAGGGTGGCGGGGGGTGGGTACCGAGCTTCCCGGGGCGGCCGCGCCTGGTTGCCTGGGCGGCAGACCGTGGGCAGGTGGGGCTCCTCTGCGCAGGCGCCGCGGGCGTCCGGAACGGTCTCGGGCGGGAGGGCGGGGCGCGCGCGCCCAGGTGAGGACCCCGCCCCTCGTGCCCAGGTGCGGCCCCTGCCCGCGTTCCGGTCCCGGAGTCGCGGCTCCTGCTTGTCTATCGGGTCATTGTGGTACCGTGACTGGCGGTTATATGCGCTGAGGAGAGAGAGCCAGCCTTGCTCTCCAGGAGCGCAGCCCGCCCTCCCGCTGGGGACCCCTCTCCCGGGTTCTCCTGGGCCCATTATGCTGATTGTTGGGCTTGGCCTTCTTGAGGATGTTGGTGGCCGGTTGCCTTCTTTTTGGCCTGTTTTTGTCTGGTTTTGGCGTCAGGGGGAAGCCGAGCTCATAAACTGTTGAGAAGTGTTGCCTTCTCATATTTAGAAGAGGTTCTGTAGAGTTTGTGCTCATTGTTTGAATGTTTTGTGGAATTTTCCAGTGAAACCATATGGACATGTCAATTTCTGGTTTTGAAGCTTTTAAATGACCAATTCTGTATCTCTGGTTGTCAGAGAACCGTTCGTATTATTAGTTCACCTTGAGTCTTGGCTGTGTGGGGTTTTGCGGAGTTGGCTTATTTGAGCTAACTTGTGGAGTGTGTGTGCAGAGTTGTTCCTGGGGTTCTGTTCTTAGCCTGTGAATGTCTCTGTGTGGTCTGCAGGTGTTACTGGACCAACAGGTTCAGTCAGGTGCTGTGGGGCCACAGGCCAATACACTGAGACAGCAGGGTTTGCAGCAGAGAAAGAGTTTAATGCTGGCAGGAGCCCAGCAGGGAGGTGGAAGGAGGCCTCAATCCATCTCCCCAAGGAGATCTGAGCTGGGTTTTTTGGTTTTTTTTGAGACGGAGTCTCACTCTGTCGTCCAGGCTGGAGTGCAGTTGCATAATCTCAGCTCATTGCAACCTCCACCTCCCAGGTTCAAGTGATTCTCCTGCCTCAGCCTCCTGAGTAGCTGGGATTACAAGTGCACGCCACCAAGCCCGGCTAATTTTTTGTATATTTAGTAGAGACAGTGTTTCACCATCTTGGCCAGGCTGGTCTTGAGCTCCTGATCTCAGGTGATCCACCTGCCTTGGCTTCCCAAAGTGCTGGGATTACAGGCATGAGCCACCACGCCCAGCCTGAGCTGGGGTCTTGAAAGGAACAGGATTGTGAGGGGCTGGAAAATTGATGTTGTCAGTTGGTCGAGGTAAGGGCCATGGAATTATCAGGGTGTGGAAACTGCATTCTTTGGTGAATCCGCTTGTGGAGTCCTTTAGACCAGATGGCATCAGTCCCCAGGTCCTCAAAGAATATCTCAAATGGAAAACTTAATGTTTTATAATGTCCAATAATCTGTAGAGTAGTTCTCTGTGGAGTGGTTAAGGGGAACAGTAACATCGTGACAAAGTCCATGTGATCCTGTGGCAGTGATTTCTGATTTTTAAAATTTCGTTCTTTCTGCTTGCTTTGCATTTATTTTATACTTTTTCTAGATTCTTGAGGCAAAAATGTAGATGATTGGTTTGAGACTTTCTTATTTTCTATTATAAATAGTGCCACAAGTTTCTCTCTAAGCACTACTTTATCTGTATCCACAAATTTTGTTATGTTGTATTTTAATTTTCATCCAGTTCAGCATATTTTAAGAATTTCCCTCGATACTTCCTGTTTGACATGTGGTTTTATTTATTTATTTATTTATTTATTTATTTTTATACGGAGTCTTGCTCTGTCACCCAGTCTGGAGTGCAGTGGCACAATCTTGGCTCACTGACAGCTTTTTTTTTTTTTTATGTTTATGCCATTCTTCTGCCTCAGCCTCCTGAGTAGCTGAGACTACAGGCGCTCCCTACCACGCCTGGCTAATTTTTTTTATTTTTTATTTTTTAGTAGAGTCGGGGTTTCACTGTGTTAGCCAGGATGGTCTCAATCTCCTGACCTTGTGATCTGCCCGCCTCTGCCTCCCAAAGTGCTGGGATTACAGATGTGAGCCACCGTGCCTGGCCTGACCTGTGGATTTTTAAGGAGTATGTTTTTAAGGTTCCATGTGTTTGGAGATTTTCCTGTTATTTTTCTGTGTGATTACATTATGGCTAGAGCATAATCTGTATGATTTTAATTCTTTTAAATTTGTCAGGGTTTGTTTTATGATCCAGCATCTGGTCTATATTGTTGAATGTTCCTGCCTCAGCCTCCCAAGTAGCTGGGACTACAGGTGCCCACCACCATGCCCAGCTAATTTTTTGTATTTTTTTTAGTAGAGATGGGGTTTCACCGTGTTAGCCAGGATGGTCTCGATCTCCAGACCTTGTGATCCGCCTGCCTCTGCCTCCCGAAGTGCTGGAATTACAGGCGTGAGCCACTGTGCCTGCCCTTCTTTACAGTTTTACGGTTTTCATCTGTCATCTCCATTTTGCTATTAAACTGCTCTTGTGATCTGTATGTTTCTCTGTTCTGTTATTTTTTCTTCATTCCACGATGCTCTAGGTTTCTTTCTTTTGTCTTTCCTTTATATTTGAAAAAATGTCTTCAGCAATTGTCTTAGGGCCGGTCTGCTTGTGACAGGTTCTCTTAGTTTTTCTTTAGAGTTTTTTTTTTTTCTTGAATGTGTGTGTATTCTGTTGTTGAGTGGACTGTTATGTAAATACATAAATATCAATTAGATCCTGTTTGTTGATGGTATTGTTCAATTCTTCTGTATCCTTGCTGATTTTCTGTCTAGTGACTCTATTAATGACTGAGAGAGGGGTCTTGAACCCTTAACTGTACTTGTGGATTTGTCTATTTCTTTTTTCACTTTATATGTTTTGAAGCCCTGTTATTTGTTGAATTGAATATCTAGGATTTTTATATCTTCTTAGTGGACTGACCCTTTTAGTATATGTAGTCTTCCACTTTTTTTTTTTTTTTTTTTTTGAGACAGAGTTTCCTCCTTGTTGCCCAGGCTGGAGTGCAGTGGCACGACTTTGGGTCACTACAACCTCTGCCTCCCAGGTTCACACAATTCTCCTGCCTCAGCTTCCCACGTAGCTAGGATTACAGGCACCTGCCACCACGCCCGGCTAATTTTTGTATTTTTAGTAGTGATGGGGTTTCGCCATGTTGGGCAGGCTGGTCTCGGACTCCTGACCTCAGGTGATCCACCGGGCTCCCAGAGTGCTGGGATAACAAGTGTGAACCACCGTGCCTGGCTCTTGGTCCTCTTTTTTCCTGGTAGTTTTGTTTGTTGAGACATCTGCTTATTTGATATTACTGTAGCTTCTTTTGATTGGTTTTTGCATGGCATATCTTTTCCTATCCATTTACTTTGAACTTTTAACCTACCTGTATCTTTATATTTGAAATTAGTTTCCTGGTTCATTATTTTTATTCACTCTGCTAATCTCTGTCTTGTAGTAGTGTTTTAGGCCATTTACATTTAATATAATTGTTAAATATTAGAACTTAAGTGTGCCATTTTATTGTTTTTTGATTGTTTCCTGTGTTTTTTCCTTCTGCGTCCCTTTTCCTGCCTCCTGTGACTTACTCGAATATTTTTAGTATCATAATTGATTTATCAGTTATGTTTTGGTGTATGTCTCCTTGTATGGTTTTCATAGTGGTGGCTATACAAATTACAATATACTTATGTAATTCAGCACAGTTTACTTGTACAGACATTTTACTACTTCTGAGTGAAATATGGAAACTTTATCACCATTTAGGTCTCTATCCTCTCCCCTTTACAATTTAGTTGTCTGAAGTATTTTCTCTGCATACCTTGAGAACCATATTAATATTATGATTTTTTTTAAAACACCTAGCCTTTTCAGTAACTCAGGAGGAAATGTATTTATCTGTATGTTTCTCTGTTCCGTTATTTTTTCTTCATTCCACGATGCTCTAGATTTCTTTCTTTTGTCTTTCCTTTATATTTGAAAAAATGTCTTCAGCGATTGTCTTAGGGCAGGTCTGCTTGTGACAGGTTCTCTTAGTTTTTCTTTAGAGTTTTTTTTTTCTTTTTTGAGACAGAGTCTCACTCTCTCTCCCAGTCTGGAGTGCAGTGGCACGATCTCAGCTCACTGCAAGCTCTGCTTCCTGGGTTCATGCCATTCTCCTGCCTCAGCCTCCCAAGTAGCTGGGACTACAGGCACCCACCACCATGCCCAGCTAATTTTTTGTAATTTTTTTAGTAGAGATGGGGTTTCACCATGTTAGCCAGGATGGTCTCGATCTCCTGACCTTGTGATCCACCTACCTCTGCCTCCCGAAGTGCTGGAATTACAGGTGTGAGCCATTGTGCCCGGCCTTCTTTACAGTTTTATGGTTTTCATCTGTCATCTCCATTTTGCTGTTAAACTGCTCTTGTGATTTTTTGTTATTGTATTTTTCTTTGAAATTTCTATTAGTTTCTTCTTTATATCTTCTGTTTCTTTGCTAAGACTAGTTTTTCCTTTGTCTCAAGTGTTTGTAATTGCTCTTTGAAGTATTTTTTATGACAGTCACTTTAAAATCCTTGTTAGACCTGAATTCTGTGTTCTCTGTTGGTGGTATCTGTTGATTGACTGTGTTTTCTCATTCAAATTGCCATTTTTCTGGTTCTTGGTCATTTTTTATCGTATTGTGGACATGCTGGGTATGATGTCATGAGGCTCTGCTTCCTGTTTAAATCCCATTACTTGAGAAGATTCCTCACTCAAGCCTGCTGGGTGCAGCCTCATTGC
The DNA here is from genome assembly GCF_037993035.2 of Macaca fascicularis. Lineage (NCBI taxonomy): Eukaryota > Metazoa > Chordata > Mammalia > Primates > Cercopithecidae > Macaca > Macaca fascicularis. Next base: position 925,745 of record NC_088380.1, read on the forward strand.
CGGGACAGTCGTGGGGCTCCTGCCTCACCCACAGGCTCTGGCAGACCCTACTGGCTGGGAGGGTGAAGGGCACCACCTCGTTCTAGCCAGCCGGGACAGCAGTCAGGATCCATTCTCACACCCCAGTGCTGGCTGCTACGCAAAGCCAGGTGGACGAGGGGTGTTTGTGTGTGTGTGTGGTTGTGTATGTGTGTGTGGGTTTGCTTGCAGGAGGGCTGGTGATGTGAAGAGACTCTGTCCTGCCAGGCCCCTCCTGGTCCTTTGGCCATCGAGAGCAGGCTTACGGTTTTTGGTCTTTTGGTGTTTCTGGGCTGCCAGCTTTTGTGGCACCCGGAGTGGGATGTGTAGTAAACAAACATAAACAAAACCCCAGAGTCAACCCAGGGCCTCAGTGCTGGGTTACCTCTCGAGTGCCGAGGCCCGTGGCCGGTTGGCTTCTGTTCATTGCAGTCCGCCAGTGCTTGTTCCATATATTTTCCTCCAGGGCGGTGGGTCTGATATGCGAGAGGAGCAGGGTGAAATGTGTCCCCTCCATCTTGCCTGGAACTGGAGGAGCTCAAACCAAATTGTAAATTTAATCAGAACATATTCTGGTTGGGCGTAGTGGCTCATGCCTGTAGTCCCAGCACTTTGGGAGGCTGAGGTGGATGGATCACTGGAGGTCAGGAGTTTGAGACCAGCCTGGCCAACATGGTCAGGAAACCACAAGACTGTCACGGAATGCTTTTCTTTCGGGAACATGAGCCAAAAGTCACTGCACCTTGTCCCCTCCTGACCCTGTCCTGGTGGCAGGGTGTAGGGGACAATGAGCTGCTTGTCCTGTGTGCCTGCAAGTGGGGCAGAACCACGCAGCGTCCTGCTGTTTAGCTGCGTCTGAGATGATGCCCGAGGGCTACGTGAGGAAACAGGGAAACATGGGGTTTTAGTAGAAACCCCATCTGTACTAAAAACACACAAATTAGTGGGATGTGGTGGCAAGTCCCTGTAATCCTAGCTATTCAGGAGACTGAGGCAGGAGAATCACTTGAACCTAGGAGGTGGAGGTTGCAGTGAGCCGAGGTCACACCACTGCACTCCAGCCTGGGCAGCAGAGTAAGACTCCATCTCAAAACAAAAACAAAAAACCCAAAATATATTCTAAAACATAAATGTTCCTGGGAAAGTGTTGGTGTATTCAGATCTAAACTGTCTTTTTGATTGTGGAAACTTTGATCTTGTAGTTAACGTTGATCTAATGACTGCTTATGAGTGCACGTTGCAGAGGCTTGCAGGGTGCATGGAGCTTGCACAGCCCGACCACAGGTGTAAGAGGAGGCCAGCAGACAGGCTACCCGACTAGTGGGTTTCGGATGGTGATGGCTGCAAGGCGTGACGGAACTCAGCAGCCGGAGTGGGGGCGGGAGATGAATTGGGGGTTCCTGGGGAGAGGTGGTTTTGGAGGCAGTAAAGGTGGGAAGAAGCGTGTGGCCTGGAGGTACTGCAGAGATAAACATAAGCTGAAACTTCAGGTACATTCCTTGCTCGTCAGTGCTGATAGTCCAACTCCAAAGGAGTTGTACTGGGTTCTAGGTGCCTTTTTCAGATTACGAGGATACATATCTCTCTAAGAAAAGCTGAAAATACAGAAATGTGTAAGAGGGAAAGTAAAGGGATTTATTCCACAATAGGACACGTGTTAGCATTTGTCTCTCAGTCTCTTTACGTGTACTGTTGGAGGAAGAAATGTTCTGAGTGACCCTCGTCAGGCACGGGGAGGAAGGCTTTATTCAGAGCCATCGAGGTGGGCCTGGGGTCACAGTGCTGGGATTTTGCAGTGGGGAAGAGAGATGGAGCTCAGCTCCAAGTACAGCAGCGACCAGGGGGAGTTCATAGCCGAGGATGAGGGCAGGGGCAGTGGGTGGAAAATGACTGAGAGGACACATGAGGAGTAAGGGGATTTGAGCTAAACCGACTGAACGGGATTATTGCAAAAGAGAGGCCAGGGTGACCAGACACCACCTGTGGGATCTGGGGATAGGGAACCTGAGCAGATACGGAGGGTGGGGGTTCTGGCCGCACTAAACTGTACTTTACAAGGAAGGGCGCAGATGGCCGAGGAGAAGGTTCGGGAGCCTGAGTGAAGTTGAATTAAACCAGGAATCTGTGTCAGTGTCTACTCTACATCCAAACACCAAGAACTTGACCTTTATTATAATAATTGTTTTCAAAAGAAAAGATTAAAATCTCATAATTTTTTTTTAATTCTCAGCTGAGCTTCAGTCATTGTCTATTCCTGGAACTTACCAAGAGAAGATTACCCACCTGGGACATTCTCTGATGAGTTTAACAGGTCTGAAATCTTTGGATCTCTCACGCAACTCCTTGGTTAGTCTGGAGGTAAGTTTTAGGTCTCTTTCTTAAAAGAAGATTTATTGCTCTCAACCTCAGTGGAAAGTCCATTTGCAGCAGAAACGGTGTGTGTTTTGTAACCCTCTGTTTACACCTGTAAACCGTACACTTGGGGTTGTGTTTTTTTGTGTTTACCGTGGGCTACATTTCATACACATCGCGTTACGTTGTGTTGTAGCCCTCTGATGATGATGGTTGTATCTTTAAAGGAAATGAAATGAGACCCCAGAGACTTACTGAGTGGCAGCACAGTGGGCCTGGGGCTGCCTCTGGGCCCCTGGCAGGGTCACCCCGGAGGGAGACGCCTAGGTGGTGGTGAGGGAAGCTGTGCACACCTGCCATGGCCTGATTGGCCCTGACAGAACCGTGGGATGCGCCTGCCCCGAGCCTGGTGCCTGAGCATTATGGAGGCCGCGTCTGACACCAGCTTGGGAGTTTGCTCCAAGTCAGATGCGGACCCCACCCAGGCTGCACCCAGTGCTGCCGCCTCTTTCCCCCTTCCCAGACCTCAGCTTTCTCATCTGTGAAGGGCAGACCCTGACAGTTCTCACCCTGTAGAGCGGCGTGTGGATTAAATGAAATTGTGTGTGTAAATCACTCAGCTTGGTGCACACTGAGGCCTCAGTAGATATTAGCTGTGCTTAGTTGCATCACGCCATGGCACATGTGGCTTCCCTAAACGATCATCTCACCGCGTGAGGCCCAGAGAACTTCATAGATGAGAACGTGCTTCATTTTTCTACTTTTCCTGGTAACAACGTGTTTATTGCAAATGCGTTCATGAAGTTTGTTGGTCAGTGTGTGTTGCTGGCTTATTTCACTGCGTGTTTCTTTTCTAAAGTGTGAACGAATTCACTGTGTTTTCCTGTTGACAGGGCATCCAGTACCTGACTGCATTGGAGAGTCTCAATCTCTACTACAACTGCATCTCCTCTTTGGCAGAGGTGTTTCGGCTCCACGCCTTAACCGAGCTCGTGGACGTGGACTTCCGGCTGAACCCCGTGGTGAAGGTTGAGCCTGACTACCGCCTGTTTGTTGTGCACCTGCTCCCCAAGCTCCGGCAGCTGGGTAGGCGTTAGGCAGGGCCGTGCGCATGCTTCCGCCCCGCGGGGTGTGGGAGTCGTCGTGGGTGTCTGTGTGCTCAGCGTCACGCGCTTGGTTCCTCCTGGAACCAGGAGTTGGTTTTCTACGTGCATGGCTTGAGTTCCTGCAGACTCACAGCTCTAGTGGCCCTGTGTCTGGACAGGACAGTACTGGAAGGTGAGCAGCCTGGGAAGGCGCAGGGCTGGGGCCGTGGGAGCACAGCCCCGGACCAGGCTGCTCTGTCCTGTTGCGGCGCTCCGCATCATGGCTGTTGGACTTGGGCACGTTCCGAACATCTCCTGTCCTGTTTCCTTGCATAGCCACCAGGCATCACCTCAGGTGCAGCTAAACAGCAGGACGCTGCCTGGTTCTGCCCCAGGACCCAGGAAGCACACAGGACAAGCAGCTCATTGTCCCCCACACCTGCCGCTGGTACAGGGTCGGGAGGGGACCTGAAAGAAAAGGGTTTCCGTGACAGTCTTGTAGGCAGAACTTCCAGGGCCCCCACAGCTGTGCCCAGTAGGGAGGGTCTCTGGGTTGGGGCAGCTGCAGGTCACCTTCCCGTCTGCCTCCTGCCTCCCCAGAGGTATCGTTGCTGTTGCTGTGAGCACCTGGTGGTGTCTCTGCTGACCCTACCCCGAGTCACAGATCCAGGAGAGAGAGCTGGGGCCTCAGCCCAGGGGCACACTCCAGAGTCCATGGGGGAAGAAGAGGATGCAGGGTCTCTTACCTCAGTCCTCCTGTGTGAAGTGGGGGGATAAGAATGCCATGTGGACATGTCGTGGTGGGGAGACCTGAGTTCATATCTGTAAGCTCCCAGACTGCCCGGCATGGCCAGGGGCCTATAAACGTTCACTGGTTATTTCTGTTGTTAGGGTCAGACCTACCATGCACTGCTGTTCAAAACCTGCCCCTCCTTCTGAACCTAGGACCTTATCAAAAACAGAAGAATCACAGAGTCCCGACTATCTTGTTAGAAAAAAAGACCAACAGAATCACAGAGGACGGAACACTTTCCCCCACTGCGAGTGCCCTGAACAGGCTGTTTTCCACGGCCGTGGGGAGCGTTCAGGTTCTTTTAGAGAACTGAGATTCTTATGTCAATTTCAAGTCAACAGCAGCTGAAGGAGGCCCCACAGCTAAAGCACCTCGGTGGGTGATGTGCCCGGCCCCTGGGTACTGTCCGTCGTGCCCATTGGGACTGAGGGCCAGCTGGGGTTTTGCCACACACCAGATGAACACCCAGCAGACCTCACCCTGTCAGCCCCGTGAAGTCCGTGTGATGTCAGTGAAGCTGCACACGGGAGGTGGGAAAATAGGTGGAGGAACGCCTGAGCGCCTCAGTCAGTAGACCGGGTAGGCCGTCTTTGGCCATCGTGGAGCCCATGTGGTGCCTTGTCACCTCATCACAGGGAGGACTGGCCTGTGGTGTCTTGACGGTGACGTGATCACACGTGTTTGTAAATGGAATTCTCACAGTTTATTTTATGTTATTTTTGAGACATAGTCTCGCTTCATTGCCCAGACTAGAGTTCTGTGGCGTGATCTCAGCTTACTGTAATCTCCGCCTCAAGCAATACTCCTGCCTCAGCCTCCCAAGTAGCTGGGATTACAGGTACATGCCACCATGCCCTGCTGATTTTTGTCTTTTTAGTAGAGATGGGGTTTTGCCATGTGGGCCAGGCTGGTTTCGAACTCCTGGCCTGAAGTGATCCGCCTAGCCTGGCCTCCCAAAGTGCTGGGATTACAGGCTTGGGCCAGAGGCTGGCCAAATTCTAACAGTTTACACGGCACTGCCTTGCTGCTTGGAGAAGTTTCTGGAGGTGCTGGAAGGAGCTGTCTGTCAGCATGCAGCACACACACCCTCTGTTCCCCGTTTGGTGACAGTGTAGGTCAGCAGTATGGATTGAAATCTGTAAAGGAGTCCTCTTGTGAGAATGCCCCAGTCTGCCACAGTTTGACCATTTTTTAGTAACTAATGATCAAAACAACTTTTCTCTGACCTTCTAAAAGTGACTCGAGGAGCTGACAGCAGGCCTGGGTCCTGGTGGACTTTACTTCTGCAGGAGCTCAGCCACCCTGGGCACTGGGGGCTGGCAGCTGGCAGTGGAAGGAGCATCGGATGGGAGGCCAGTGACTGGGGGTGCGTTTGCTGCTCTGCAAAGGCTGGGAGGCGCTCAGGGCGTCTCTGTGGCCAAAGTGAGACCTAGCTCCCAGCATCACTGTCAGGGAAGACCCTGGCTCACCCGCTCATGTGGCAAGTGCTGGGCCCTGGACAGGCCCTGCCGCTGGCCTTCCAAAGCCTGAGCAGTGTGGATAGAGCTCTGTGCTGCAGCTCTTGGCAGCGAGGAGCGCGTCCTTGGGAGCGTGTGGTGCATGCGTGGTGCGGGCGCCTGAGAGCCTGGCTGTGCTGCCTGACACTCTTCCGACTGGGACGGGGCCGTGGCATTCACAGTGGACCCCCCGAGACACAGTGTCTGTTTCCAAACCCAATGAGGATTTCACTGTTGAATTGTGAGAGACATTCACGGTGGACTCCCCAAGACACAGTGTAGTTGGGAGAGGATTCACGGTGGACCCCCCCGAGACACAGTGTAATTGGGAGAGGCATTCACAGTGGACAGTGGACCCCCCGAGACACAGTGTAGTTGGGAGAGGTTGGGGGGAAAAGCGCCTGTTTTGTGGCATTTATTTGGCTGATTAACCAAGTGACTCATAAACACTTGAGTTTGTCTGTTTCAGAAGCTGCTGTCCTTACTCGGGGTAAATTTTGGAATCTTCAGTTCTAAATCATCGCCTCTGTCATCCAGGTTTTAGATTCAGAATCTTAGTGTTTCTACAGAGAAGGAACACAACAGTCTTCCTGCACACGACAGATGCTTCCAGCAGTGGCGCTGGCAGTCAGAGGCGCTGCGGGAACCCGGAGGTGCTGGGCCCGGGGACGGCCTCCCGCCCGCATGGTGCCTCCCGGAGGGGGCTCAGTCCTTGGCTCCACATGGGTCATGGAAAGGCCCTGGTGGTGGAGGAGGCAGATAGCAAGGGCCTGTGTGTGAGGTGGAGGCAGCGTTTGGGGAGACTGCGCCAGCAGGAGAGGCTGGGTTTGGGGTGGAGGTGAGTTTGCATTTGGCTTCAGACATGCCGCCTTAGAATTTATACAACAGTCCAGAGAAATGTTCTTGGAGTGCGGGATTTGGAACTGACTCAGAAGTGAAGCGAAGTCTTGGTGGGCAGAGAGCTGTGCGTCGTTAGCGCGGGGTGGGTGAAGGCCGGGGTGGAAAGGTTGCGGGAGGGCAGGTCTCCTGGTGCCCATGTCTCCTGGGGGCGTCATGTGTGCTGGGTGGAGAGCGCCCCAGGTTGCAGAGGCCTCTGACTTGGCACCTTTGTGTGATTTTCAGAACTCCTCTGTTTTTCTGCTTTGCACATTATGTTGTGCTGTTACTCATTTCTTACTGTAATTATGTAGTTTTCGAGGTGTGCTATAGGCTCAATGGAGGCAACTGGGAACTTGTCGCAGATTTAACATTACGAGGCCGGGCGCGGTGGCTAAAGCCTGTAATCCCAGCACTTGGGAGGCCGAGACGGGTGGATCATGAGGTCAGGAGATCGAGACCATCCTGGCTAACACGGTGAAACCCCGTCTCTACTAAAAAATACAAAAAAAACTAGCCGGGTGAGGTGGCGGGCGCCTGTAGTCCCAGCTACTCGGGAGGCTGAGGCAGGAGAATGGCGTGGACCCGGGAGGCGGAGCTTGCAGTGAGCTGAGATCTGGCCACTGCACTCCAGCCTGGGAGACAGAGCGAGACTCCGTCTCAAACAAAAAAAAAAAAAAAAAAACAACATTACGAGTAGGGGCTAAGATGTGTTACAAGTTCCAGAGCACCGAGGTTGGAGGCCTGGGGACCTTCTTATCTCCAGGGATTTACATAAGGAAGCTCCAGAAGTTCTGGGTAGGCCTGGGCATGCGTGTCCCTGAGGTCCAGCCCTAAGCACAGACCCTAAAGGCCCCCTGGAAGGTGCAGCCTCATGAGCCGGGCAGCCTCCCTCCCTGGAGGCTTCTTTGGGTTACCCAAGTGTGACTTAAGAATCCCACCTCACACCCGGCGTGCACTTTAGAGAAAGGGTGTGTGTGTATGTGTGTGTATGCGTATGTGTGTATGTGTGTGTAGGTGTGTATGCATGAGTGTGTGTGTATGCGTGTGTGTACGTGTGTATGCGTGTATATGTAAGCGTGTATGCGTGAGTGTGAGTGTATGTGAGTGTGTGTGTATGTGAGTGTGTGTGAGCCTCATCCGTGTGCGGCTGCTCCTCTGAGCAGCAGTGAGCTCTGAGGGACAGGCGGCCTCTTGGCACCATGTTGGGTATCTCCGGGAAGCTGTGGGACCACCAGAGCCCAGCATTCCTGTACTAGGTCAGCAGGAGCAGGGCTGGCCCTGAGGGGATGGACACCCTGCCCTGTGCAGATGCCCCAGGGTGGATGCAGCCGCCCACTGCTTGCCACCTGCGCAGTCTTCTGTGGCCTTTTCTTCTAGATGATCGCCCCGTGAGAGAGAGCGAGCGGAAGGCTTCCCGATTGCATTTTGCATCAGAGGACTCACTCGACTCAAAAGAGAGCGTCCCAGCTTCTTTGAAAGAGGGCAGGTATGAACAGAAGTGCCATGGATGCCCAGAGTGTTTCTGACTGGCCTGCTGTCAGGAGGATTAACTGAATGTCGTTCCCTGTGTGCCAGTTCTCCAGGGGTGGACGCCAGGAGGGAGGAAAGCAGAGCCCGGCTGGCGGGGACTCAGTGGAGGTGGGACGGGGCCTCTCTCCCGTTCTCCGCATTGCTAGGAGTTATTTCTAATATTGAAACTGTTGATTAAGGTAATATGTGTGAAATCAACCCAGGAAAGGGCTTGTCATGTCCCTCTTCCCAGGACTGCAGTTCTCACATCTGTGATCGCCTCTGCTTGTAGCTATTGCTTCAGTTACTTTCTTAGCCGTCCATCCAACCAAATCCCATTTCTGGCCATGAGCACATTCAGCAGGACCCACCTGCCTGGATAGAGGAGGACTCCTTCCTCCTCCACCTTTTCTGTGACGGTGCTGGGATGCGCCCTCCTGTCTCCCTCCCCATGGCTGGTGCTGGTGAGGCCACCTCCGGGGACCGTGGGCGTGTGTGTGAGCCGGGCCTGCTTCCCCTTGCAGCCCCAGCTCTGCTGCCTGCATTTCTGTGTTGGGTTGATAGTATCTACGTGTATCCCAAAACCCTAGAGAGACTTTTTTGTTTATGGGTTGATTCAAGGGGCAGAAATCAGGGGACTCTGTCTGCGTCGCCGTGGGAAGTGGTTGGATTATACACTTTCTTGAGCGCTGTTTGTCTTGTCTGAAGCTTTTAATCAAATCATTTTTTTTCTTGTGTGAGATGCTTTCACTCATTTTAAACTCCTAGTGCAGGGGTCAGTCAGCCTTTTTGTGTGAATGTTTTGGGCCCTGGAGGCTGCGTGACCTCTGTCCCATCTTCTTAGCTCTGCCTTTGCAGGGCAGAGGCAGCCATTGGCAGTATGGAAGCCAGGACGCTGTGCCCGTAAAATGCCTGCCCACAGCGCAGGCAGGGGCCCGATTTGGGCCATTCTTTGCTGACTTCTGTTCCGGTATGGCTCTGCATCCTCAGGATCTCCTCTTCCCTCAGATACCCGCCCTGCAGCCCGCACCACCCCATTTCAGACCAGACCAGTTGCTGCCTGGACAGCGGCACTCTAGTACCTGCACCTTCTGCTCATGTGAGCCGTGCGGGAGAAGCTGTTCCGTGCCCCTCCTGGCTGCTGGTGGTCTACGCAGCTGCTGGCGTTGTCTGTCTCAGAGGGCCTCCCTCCAGCCTTGCTCTCACAAGCCGTCGTCCCCTGTGTGTCTTCACAGAATCTCTGCTCCGTGCCTGTCTCTCTACAGGTTTCCCCTTCTTAGAAGGACACCAGTGGTCGTGGATCAGGGCCCACCTTAATGGCCTCATGGTAATTTGATTGGCTGTTTCCAAGACCCTGTTTCCAAGAAAGGTTGCATTCCGAGGCAGTGGGCTAAGGACTTCAACATGTCTTTGGGGCGGAGGGTCGGGGGCCACAGCGCCAGTCCTGACACCTGGAATCCTGCACGCTGGCTGTCATCACTTGTTAGTTTCATGAGGTTTTCTTGTGGATTCTTTGTCATTTTTCACATAGAAAATCATGTCATCTGGGGACAGTTTTATTCCTTCCTTCCGAATCTGTGTACCTTTTATTTCCTTTTCTTGTCTTACTGCCTTATCTGGGGCTTCCAGCGTGATGTTGGGAAGTCTGGTGAGAGGGAGCGTCCTTGCCTCGCCCTCAGTCTTGCTGGGAGCGTCTGGTTTCCAGCGTAGCCTTGCGTCTGCTGGCCGTGGACGATGGGTGCTGTCTTCATGTGGAGAAGCCTCCCTCCTTCTCCCAGTTTGCTGAAAGGATTCATCATGAAAGGGTATTAGATTTTGTCAAATGCTTTTTCTGCATCTATGATGTGATCTTGTGATTTTCTCCTTCAGCCTGTGGCGTGAAGGATTTTCAAACGTTGAACCGGGCCAGGCACAGTGGCTCACACCTGTAATCTTAGTGCTTTGGGAGGCCAAGGTAGGTGGATTGCTTGAGGCCAAGAGTTTGAGACCAGCCTGGACAACATAGCGAGACTCTGTCTGTAAGAAAACTTTTTTTTTTTTTTCAATTAACTGGTTATGGCGGTGCGTGCCTGTAGTCCCAGCTACTCGGGAGGCAGGAAGACCCCCTGAGCCTGGGAGTGTGAGACTGCAGTGAGCTATGATGGCACCCCTGCACCCTAACATGGGTAACAGAGTGAGACCCTATCTGTAAGAGAAAGAGGAATAAATGTTGAGCCAGCTGTACATCCCTAGAATAAATCCTGCCTAATTGTGGTGTGAAATTCTGTTGGATTGTTGGATTCAGTTTGCTGATTTTTTTGTTGAGGATTTTTGCGTCTGTATTCATGAGAGATACTGGCCTGTGGTTTTCTTGTATTGTCTTTGGTTTTGGTTTTAGGGTCATGCTGACCGCATAGAATGAGTTAGGAAGTCATCTCTCTGCTTCCATCTTCTGGCAGATACTGCAGAGAATTGGTATAATTTCTTCTATACAGTGAGCCCATCCGGCCTGGTACTTTCTGTTTCGGAAGGTTATTAACTTGACTTGATTTCTTTAATAGAACCCTCTACAGTTTGTCTGTTGTGGCAGATTGTTTCTTTCAAGGAATTGGTCCACCTCATCTGAGTTGTCACGTTAGTGGGCACAGATGTTCATCACATTCTTTCATTTCCCTTGTAATGTCTCTGGGATCTGTGGTGATAACCCCTTTCATGTCTGTTACTCGTGTCTTCTCTCTTTTTTCTTAGTTAACATTTCCTTTGCGTGTTACGGATTTTGAACTTTTGGATCAGGGCTGCTAAACCTGTACATGGAACTCAGGCTGGCGTTTCCACAGCTACTCTTGAGCTGGGAGAGGGGAGTGGACGCGGCAGGTTAGAGTATCAGTCACAGTCTGTACTGAAAGCTGGCTGTTTTCCCGCACAGTTGCTAGCTGGGTTCTGAGTTCCAAAAAAGCTCATTCTGATACCTTTTCTTGTTTTTTATATAGTTGCTTTTTATGGAGTGCTAGAATTTGGAGCTCTTTTCTCTGCCATTTTTTGCTGACACGACTCCAAATACATTTTTATTCTGATTTACGAGATCATTTCAAATTTTTTCTCTTTTGTTGTAATACACATAGGAATAAAGGAAGCACTCTTTCCGTGTGGTTGGAAATGCTGTATTCTAGTCAAAAAATAGCTTATTAGTATTTTAGTTGGCTTCAGATTTACTTATATTAAAACTTTACAGTAGTAGTTGATTGGTGTAAAAGTCACAAACTTCACAGAAACTGATGAAGAGAAAGGGAGTAAAAGTCTTCCGCCACCGTTCACGCTGCTGACGATGACCAGCGGCCGCGTGTGGTGCACTTTCCTGCTTTCTCAGGGTGTGTGCAGACACGTGGCGCCGCTTCACGTAAGATTATTCTTCATACCACACGCGACTTTAACCTCTAGATGATGAGAACAGAATATTCTTCATACTGAGCAGCACAGACACGAGGGTTAGTGATTGACATGCCCCCGGGTCGTCTTTGTGGACGTTCAGAATCATTGTGTCCTGGCATGGAAGCCTCAGTCATGGATTTTCTCACTTGAGATTGTCCACAGTTCCCGTCTTTGATCATCTCAAGACTGAATTATCATGGAGATGAGAGTTCAAGATGATGTGGGTCAATGTCCGTATCACACAGAGGAGGTGGGGGATGCCCACGGAACTGTGCTCAGTGTCGGGCTTCAGGGAGGTCTGGCCCCAGGACCCAGGCCCCCTTCTTTGTGCAACGCTCTGGAGAACTCAAGTCACAGGCCCCAGGGAGTGGGACTGGCCTCGGGTGGACCAGGTGTCGTATCATGAGCCACTCACAAAAGCAGCGTTCCTGGTCACTGCCCTTGGGTTTGTTTTGTGTAGACATCTCTTAACTGCCTTCGTTAGAAACAAGGTCCCCTTTGAGCACATTCTCCTCTGTATAGAGGGTCACCAAGCCAAGGCAGGTCGTATTGTGACACACCTCCGATTTCAGCCATTATGGAAACATTTTCCCTGAATGTGAAAGTGGGCATTTGGAACACTTAACTTTCTTGATCACGTGTATCTCCTTGTGGATATGCTAGGAAAAGCGTAATTTGAATTTTAACCTGCCAAAACATAGCAGAACAGAACCTTCCAGAACTTTAAGTTTTGAACCAATCCTAGTGGTGTTCTGTCCAGTGCTGGGATTTGGACCAGTCCTGGAGGGGTTCTGTCCAGTGCTGGGATTTGGACCAGTCCTGGAGGGATTCTGTCCAGTGCTGGGATTTGGACCAGTCCTGGTGGGGTTCTGTCCAGTGCTGGGATTTGGACCAGTCCTGGTGGGGTGTGTTCAGTGCTGGGATTTGGACCAGTCCTGGAGGGGTTCTGTCCAGTGCTGGGATTTGGACCAGTCCTGGTGGGGTTTGTCCAGTGCTGCGATTTGGACCAGTCCTGGTGGGGTTTGTCCAGTGCTGGGATTTAGACCAGTCCTGGTGGGGTCTGTCCAGTGCTGGGATTTGGACCAGTCCTGGTGGGGTTTGTCCAGTGCTGGGATTTGGACCAGTCCTGGTGGGTTCTGTCCAGTGCTGGGATTTGGACCAGTCCTGGTGGGGTTTGTCCAGTGCTGGGATTTGGACCAGTCCTGGTGGGGTTTGTCCAGTGCTGGGATTTGGACCAGTCCTGGTGGGTTCTGTCCAGTGCTGGGATTTGGACCAGTCCTGGTGGGGTTCTGTCCAGTGCTGGGATGCTGTCATGTTATCACGTGACCTGGCCATTGCTCACCAGTCATCCTTGGTGAGTCCCTCTTCAGCATCACCGCAGTGGAAGCAACAAGACCCGCTGCCCCATGGTTGCACCAAACTGCTCCCCTCAGAGACCATGCAGGTATTTTCCTTCGCGGGGTCTGTGTGGGCCGGAGTGTACGGCTGGCTTGAGTGATGCGGATGCGTTTGCTTTTCCTTACAGACCATGCCGCCCCAGAGCTAAGTGCACCGAGGCCTTGGCCAAGCAGAGCCTGGTCATGGACGCGGATGACGAGGCAGTCCTGAACCTCATTGCAGAGTGCGAGTGGGATCTCGGCAGGCCTCCCGGGAGCACGAGCTCCAGCCAGAAGGAGCGCGAGGCCGACTCTCGTGGTTCCCAAGGTGCGCTGCTCCCCCGCCAGGAGGCCAGTGGGGCCGCGGGCTCTGGGATGTGGTGTCACTGGCCTTGGAGTGCACAGTTGCGCTTTTCGTGGGACTTACCTTTAAGGGTGGGATCTTCATGATGTCTTTGTGTGCTTTCGAATGCCAGCCATTTGGACTACAGATTTATAAAAGGACAAAGTTAACGTATTTGAGTATAGTCATACTGCATGATGGGTTAAATTGTGTCCTCCTGAGATCACGGGAAAAGGCAAACTGTCTACAGTAGACAAGAAGCCTGGTGTTCTGTGGCAGGTGGGGCTGACGTCTGCGGCAGCCGCAGGGGGCAGAGTCACTGAGCTTGTGGGAAACCCTGAGCTCAGGCTGCCACGTGTAGACCTTCAGATCCCAACACGGGTGTCACGGAGACTCCATCGCCCGGCAGTGCCGCCCTCCACTGGGACGTGCTGATAGACTTTAGCTTCATTTATTCCACCTCCATTGTGAGTTTCTGAGAACTTTTCATGGAAACAACAGGTGGAGACCTGAGTTTGGGCTGAAATCTTAGGTTCATCTGTGCCAGGACATCTGCCCTGTGGCAGCAGTGCCCGAGCCGCGTCCTTGCCAGCACTGGGCGCTGAGTCCTTTAATCCTAGCTCCTCTGTCAGGGGGTTGTGGTACCTGTTTATGGCTTTAATTTGCATCCCGCTGCTGTTGAAATACTGGCCGTGTCTGTCTCTTCTCTTCTCTCCAGGTCTGCCCACCTTTGTTCTGGGGTTGCTTCTCGTAGTATGGAGTCCTAAGAGGTCTTGGTGGTTTTGACACAAGCCCTTTCTCAGGCACAAGTGCTGCCAGTTTCCTCCCTTCTGTGGCTTACCTTTTCATTTTTGGACCAGTGCTTTGAAGAGCACAAATTTTAATTTCAGTACAGTCCAGTTTATGAAGAGCACAAGTTTGTTCTGTGTTTTGTTTTTTTCGAGGTGGAGTTTTGCTCTGTCGCCCAGGCTGGAGTGCAGTGGCGCAATCTCGGCTCACTGCAACCTCTGCCTCCTGGTTTCAAGTGATTCTCCTGCCTCAGTTTCCCGAGCAGCTGGGACTGCAGGCACCCGCCACCACACCTGGCTAATTTTTGTATTTTTAGTAGAGATGGGGTTTCACCATGTTGGCCAGGCTGGTCTCAAACTCCTGACCTCAGGTGACCCACCCACCTCAGCCTCCCCAAGTGCTGGGATTACAGGGTAAGCCACCACACCCGGCTGAAGGGCACAAGTTTTAATTTCAGTACAGTCCAGTTTTTGAGTACTTTCCTTTGATGGTTTGGGCTTTTGTGTGCCCTGTAAAGGAAGCTTTGTCCACCGCATGATCATGAAGATTTTCTCCCATGTTTCCTTACAGTTGTCCCATAGTCTTAGTGTCTAGGTGTACAATTCACTTTTTGGAGCTTTTGTGTGTATTGTGAGTTAACGAGTCAAGACATTCCCCCTACATGTACAGTTGTCTGTTTGTATCCACTGGTTTTGAATCTCTGGAGTCAACCAACCGTGGATCAAAACTATTTGGAAAAAAACAAAAAAATTTACAATACAGCAATTAAAAAATAATACAGTATAACTATTTACACAGCATTTATTTATTCTGTATTTTTGTAGAGATGGAGTCTTGCTATGTTGCCCAGGCTGGATTCAAACTCCTGGGTTCAGGCGATCCTCCTGTCTCAGCCTCCTGAGCCTCCCGGACTGCCGGCACGTGCCACCGTGGCCAGCTACGGTAGCATTTATGTTGTGTTAGGTATCGTATTGTAAGTAGGCAAGAGATGACTTAAAGTACACGGGAGGATGTGTGCGGATTATACACAGATACGCCATTTCACGTAAGAGAGTTGCATGTCCTTGACTCCTGCCATCCCTGGGGGTTGCCCAGAACCAGTCCTCTGTGGGACTGAGGAATGACTGTACATCCAGTTGTTCTGTTGCCTGTCATTTACAGAAGAACATTCAGTTGTTCTGATGCCTTTTGTTGAAAAGACTCTTTTTCCTCATTTAGTTACTTGACACTTTTGACCTGAGACTGTCTGGACTCTGTCTTCTGTTTTGTGCATCATTTTGTCTGACTTTGCTCCACTTCATGTGGCTTGATTCTTGCTGCCTTGTCCTGAGTCACGCAGGCGAGTGGTGCCAGTTCCCAGTTCCCAGCTCTCCTGTTGTTAGGAGTCACTGTGGATTCACTCCAGTGTCACCAGCATGTGATTAACCCCTCAGTCTAACAGATACCATATGCTATTCAGAAGCTTAAAATGTAATTTTTAATGAAATAAAATTTTTACAATACTCTATGAAATGTTTTATTTACAATATTTTAATAAAACAGAATCCAGACATCTATTGAGCCCGCAGTTGGTACAGTACCAGTGTGGGGACTCTGGGAGGCAGGGCCATGAGACGAGGAGGAGCAGCTGCAGAGGGTGCTGTCTGGAGAAGACGCCGTGGAGCCGGCCCCGTGGAGAGTTCCCGCCACCTTACGGAGCAGAGCTGGAGGCCTCCCGGCCTCCCGGGCCACACATGTACTTCACCCCAGACCCAGGTACTTACACGTGTCTTAGTCTGTTTTCTGCTGCTGTAACAGAAAACCGCGGACTGAGTAATTTATGAAGAGCAGAAGCTTATGTGGCTCGTGGTTCTGGAGGCTGGAAAGTCCAGGAGCACAGTGCTGGCACCTGGTGCTGGTCCTCCCGTGGCACAGGTGGCAGCAAGCTCAAGACAGAGAAATGGAGCCAGGCTCATCCTTTATTAGGACCCCAAACCTGCAATACAGCATTCCTACCTCCCTGAGGGCTGGCCCTGTGACCTGATCACCTCCTAAAGGCCCTCCACTTAATACTGTTACAATGGCAATAAGTTTCCAACTTAGGAACTTTGGGGGATTCGTTCAAACCGTAGCAACATGAAATCCCTGTCAACTTTTATTCCCTTCAGTTCCTTTTTAAGTAGTTAAATATTTTTCACAATGTTTGCTTTCACTATGAAATTTCTCCTGTTCTCTTTGTATTTGTTTGTGGAACCCTCCAAAATGTCTTTGGAAAGAATGCAGCACATTGAAAGTTATAATCCATTCATGGTTTAGATTCATGGTTGGTAAATAGGTGCTTTTTCTCTGCACGTGTGTGTGTGCACACCCTCCCTCTTCCCTACCCTCACCCCTCACCAACGCACACACACTTTCTTTTATGTGTATGGGCCTAGGTTATGGCTGTAACTACATTTTGAAAATCAAAGGCGAGAAAAGTTAACCGAGAGCGTCACGTGATACCATGTGATGCTCACCTGTGTGGAGTAAGTATCAGAAAAGCTCCTGCCGCAAGCAGACCGGACACAGTGGCTCACGCCTGTAATCCCAGCATTTTGGGACGCCGAGGCAGGCGGATTATTTGAGGTCGGGAGTTTAAGACCAGCCTGGCCAACATGGTGAAATCAGGTCTCTACTAAATATACAAAAATTAGCTGGGCATGGTGGTGGGCACCTGTGGTCCCAGCTACTCAGGAGGCTGAGGCATGAGAATCGCTTGAACCCAGCAGGTGGAGGTTGCAGTGAGCCGAGATGGCACCACTACACTCCAGCCCGGGCAACAGAGCAAGACTCCATCTCAGAAAAAGAGAGAAGCCTCGTCTCGAGTGACCCTGGCACCTCTTGGAAGCTCGCTCATGCCCGGCTGGTGAGGAGCAGGGGACTAGCCAGGTTGTCTCTCAGCCACTGCAGGACGTGGTGGGTCATCTTGAGTTGTGCAGGCTGTGGTGGAGGCCAGGGCTGTGCCCGTTTGGTGCCTTCTCCTGCCTTCATTGTCCTTCCACAGACAAGTTCACCCTCCCCTGGGGCTTGTGTGTCCCGGGGCCTTCGTGGTCAGCACTGTGCACAGGACCCACCACTTTATGGACCGTTGAGTCTGTCGCCTGTCTTCAGAGATGGATGTGTCCTTAGATGTTGTTTGGAACGCTTTGTTGAAGCGTATTGCATGTCAGTCATCATGGGGTGGACACGCTGAGCTGGGCGGTCCCTGTCTGCTTCATCCAGACTCCCCCAGAGTTCGCGTGTTAGCATGTGTGCTCCAGTGTGCCCCTTCCTCCCTCGGCACCCTCCCTCTGCGTGTGTCTTTGTGCAGGTGGACGGATGTGTATATGCACATGGATGGGTATGCGTGTACATATGTAAGTGCGTGTGTGTGTCCGTGTGCGTATGTACATGGGCACACGCATGCCTTTTAAAAGTTACAGTGCCGAACACTGCACCCAGAGAATTTGGCCTGACGCGGGCCCCGTCCTCTCTGTATTACAGACTCTGTGGATACTGAGGACTCGGCCTCTTCTCAGAAGTTGGATTTGTCAGCGGAAATGGTGCCTGGTTCCCTGCCAGCCTCCGGAAAGTGCAGGAAGCGAAGAATGCCTGGTGGAAGATTCCAGGCATTTTCGGACCAGGAGGGTCTGGGCTGCCTGGAGAGAACTCACGGGTCCTCCGTGGCCGAGGAGAGCCTGAGCAGACAGAACAGCTCAGGAAGCAGGAGTGGGAGGACCTTGTCTCAGCCTGAGGCCTCAGAGACTGAGGAGCAGAGGTCTCGGGGCATGACCGACACCAGAGAGGTGAGAGAAGGGCTGGGGGGCAGAGGCCCACGGTGCCCTGTTCCTAATGTAGGGGTGGTACGGCTTTGGCAATGCCGTGATTACGCCTATGGCACTGACCGTGTCCCAGGATAAAGGGAACCATCACACTTAGGTTTCCAGGGCGCTTGCTGCTGGGTTTTGTTGGACGTGTGCCTCTGTGCCACACGTTGCCCCTGCAGTGCTGTTCTGAGTGGAAGCCTGTGGTGGAGAGGGGGGACTCTGCCTTATGGCGTACGGGGCGTTTGTCTCCAAAGTTGGAGTCGGGCATCTTGGCCGGCTGAGTCACTGATGACCCTGTCGTGAAGGGAGGATCCTGGAGGTCATTGTGATGAGAGACCGAGTTCCTCCGTCCTCAGGGTGGCCTAGAGGCCGGGGGGACAACTGGCACAGGCCCAGTCAGAGGCGTTGAGACACACCTGCTGTAGACACGCGCGCAGACCCCCCAGAGGGGAACAGGCAGGGGCTGTTCACTTGGTGCTTACCACAACGAGGGCTTCAGACTCCCGGGCAGGCAGAGGAGCGGGAAGGTGCGGAATTGTGGGAAGGGGAGGGAGGCATGGCTGGAGCTGGAGGCGGCTCCCTAGCAGCACGGGGTGGGGGTTCCAGAGCTGGGTGGGGCGTGTTTGACGTCCCCGGCAGGTCCTGAGCTGGAAGGGAGGCAGAAATGGGGGAGGCGGGTGGTCTGTTTCAGGGTTATTGTTTGACTCTGGGCCGTTGCTGGGAACAGCGTCTGGCACAGTGCCAGCCTGACCGTGGGCGCCTGACCGTGGCCGCAGGCTGCTTCCAGGGCGGCTCCCTTTCAGCGCAGGCTCCGACCATGGCCTGGGCGTGTCTTCCGCTTCCCTGTCTGGGTTGAGGGAAGGAGTCTGGGGCCTGCTTGAGTTGGGAATGTGTGGGCCCCGTCCTGTTGTGTCATCGAGACCTCACTCATCCAGGACCGGTGCACCTGGCTAAGCCTCACTGGGCAGGCACTGCTAAGCCGCCCTCCACCTAGCTCAGGGCTGGGGCCTCACAGCACCCGCCCTCCCCTCCGTGGTGCGAAGGCATCCCAGGGTGTGCTCGGGGCACCTGCTGGCATTCGGGACCTCAGTTACCACACTGACTCACTGGCCTCATGATTTTGTTTCCATCACAGCCATCTCCTGGGTCACGCTCGGCTCTACCCGGGAAGAAGGCGACCCTGCAGGCGGCGCTCCTGGAGACGCTCTTGGACCTGGTGGACAGGAGCTGGGGCGGCTGCAGGTCCCTGCACAGCAACGAGGCATTCCTCAGTGAGTCAGGGTGGCCGCTGCTCTTGCCCTCCAGGCAGCGTCTGTGTGGGTTCTGGGGTCCTCGGCGTGTGGTGACCTGAGAGTCATCTCAGCCCCAGGTGTCCTGTGTCCCCTCCCACAAGCGTGTGGTGGTCCCACACCTGGACCCTCCCTGGCAGTCTCCGCCTCTCACAGCGGCCAGGGCTCTTGGGAGGCACCACATGGGCCTGGGCCTGTGTGTCCCCCGCTGTGGTCTGGGGTGTTGGGGGCCTGTGACCTTGTTTTGCTCAAAATGCTGTCCAAAGGGGCTTGGTTCTGAAGGTTGTGTTCATGTGGGGATTTGGAGTTTGGAAGCTGCTCAGCATCTTCTCCCCTGACGTGGACGTGTGGCCTGTGCTGGGCCTGGACTGCAGAGCTTTTGGTCGGGGTGGGGCCCAGGAGGGTGGTCCCTCCCCAGAGAGGACTTGGGTCTGTTTGATTCTGCCAGGCAACCCGTACATGAGCACACTGGGGCCTCCCTCATCCGGGGTCACACTGGGAGACCAGGAGATGCCGTGTCCCTGGGGGCACCTTCTCTTTGTCCTGCAGCCTGGGGTGTGGCTGTGTGTGTCCCTCAGGAGCCTTGCCAGTGTGCTCTCCCGGCAGACCCTGGGCACAGCTCTGAGCTGTCTGAGTGCCTCTCACAGTGTCGTAGCCCCTCGGCTCCTAGAATGAGGACGCCCTGCAGTCGAAGCCCACCCGGACCCCAGCCCCGTAAACCTGCCCTCTCCCTAGGCTGGTGTCCTGCCGGAGCCTCCTGAGCTTGTCGTTGGTGGCAGGGGGACTGTCCCAGGCCCAGGCCACTGTCCCAGTGTGGGGTTGCCAGCTGGCGTCTGCACTGCGGTTTCCACACAGGGGCGGCTGGTGCTTGTGGAAGACGCAGCGAGTTGCGGCGGTGCCTCTGAAACCTTGAGACGCAGCGGCCCCTATTTGCCCCTTTTCTTGGGGTTACCTCTTCTCTTTCTTCAGTTCCCACCCTGCCTGTGTGTGGACGCACAGAGCCTGAGGTGGTTTTGTGGCGCCAACACCCCGTTGCCCCCTCCCTGCCTGCCGTCTTTTTGAAGCATCGTCTGTGAGATTCAAAACATACTGAGCTGATTTTGTTTATATGTCATCTTTTAAGCCTGAGTGCTAATGTAATACTTGATTTTCACTCCTAGCTCAGGCAAGACACATCTTGTCATCTGTTGAAGAATTCACAGCGGCTCAGGACGGCTCTGCGACGGTGGGTGCAGACGTCGGCTCCCTGGCTCTGGAGAGTAAGTCCCTGCAAAGCCGCCTTGCTGAGCAGCAGCAGCGGCACGCCCGGGAGATGAGCGAGGCGACGGCAGAGCTGCAACGCACACGCCAGGAGCTGGTGAGCCCGCCCTGGCACCATGTCCGTGTCCATGTGACTGGGGGAAACACGGCTTTGACTTCCAGGAACGAGGGCAGCTCCTTGAGGCCACATTGTCCCAACCACCATCTCTGCAGCCCCACGTCTCCCCTCCCTGCCCAGGACCCGGCCACCCCCAGGAACGTGGCCTGCCCTGTCTCACAACAGGCCTGGAGCACTTTGGAGACAGCAGTGGCGCTGGCCACTTTCTCTCCTTGGAGGGGCGGGGCTGGGGAGGCGGGCAGGGGTGATGCCAGCTGGAGACGATCTGTAGTCCCCTGTCCTCTGGCGCAGTCTCCCCCGTCCCCTCCCGAGAGGTCCAGTGTACCAGGTGATCGCAGGGTCCCTGCTGCTGCCCTGCCTGTGCGTCCTCCCCCGGACCACCGGGCGCTGCTGGGCGCTGCGGGAGCCAGGCCTGGACGTGACTTTGTCTTGCTGACCCGTCTCTCAGGGCCTCGAATTGGAGACAGCTGAGGCCACTCTCCTTTTACGAAGGAGATGACGGCCAGTGTTCCATGGTGAGCTGGGGCTACAGGGCAAGTTACCCCAAAATGAACAGCTGAAAACCCACATTTATCCCCTTGGATTTCTGTGGGTCGGGCCTGAGGCTCAGCTCAGCTCAGCCAGGCGCGTTTGGCTCCGTCTCAGCCGTGGGCCAGGGCCACCGTCTCGTCTGAGGCCTCATGGGGCAGGATCCTCCCAGGCTCCCTCCACACTGCAAGGGCCTCCCCATGGGCTGCTGGCGTCCTCAGGACAGGGAGCTGGTGGTCAGAGAGCCACACCCAGACAGAAGCCGCCCTCCAGGAGTCCTGGTATGAGGGCAGAGCCGTGTGAGGAGGTGCACACCCAGAGGGGCCTTGTTAGCCTCTGTAAAATGGGAGTGAAGTCGGCCCGGGACGGCTTTGAAAACTGCCTCTGAATTTATCTGACAAGTACATACTATCTGTTTCATGGGAACCTACATCTGAGAGATCCCACACAGCGCTTCCTCTTTAGAGAAGAAAAAGTACAGATGACAAAACAACACAGGCAGTCTCTGATTAAACGCACATGCCCCGCCCACCCTCGCCCCCGGCCGGGTCTGGAAGCCTCAGCACGTGGCCTTCATCTGGGAGCCTCTGTATTTCAACACACGTGGGTCCCCGTCCCCCCATCCAGAAGCCTCTGCATTTAAACACACGTGGCCCCCGTCTGGAAGCCTCTGTTTAGACACACGTGGCCCCCATCTGGAAGCCTCTGTTTAAACACACGTGGCCCCCGTCTGGAAGCCTCTGTTTAAACACACGTGGCCCCCGTCTGGAAGCCTCTGTTTAAACACACGTGGCCCCCGTCTGGAAGCCTCTGTTTAAACACACGTGGCCCCCGTCTGGAAGCCTCTGTTTAAACACACGTGGCCCCCGTCTGGAAGCCTCTGTTTAACACGTGGCCCCCGTCTGGAAGCCTCTGTTTAACACGTGGCCCCCGTCTGGAAGCCTCTGTTTAACACGTGGCCCCCCCATCTGGAAGCCTGTTTAACACGTGGCCCCCGTCTGGAAGCCTCTGGATTTAAGAACATGTGGCCCCTTCTCTGGAAGCTTCTGTATTTAAACACACGTGGCCCCCGGTCTGGAAGCCTTTGTACTAACACACGTTGGCCCGCTGTCTGGAAAGTGAGCTGGGCGCCATCACCGGTGATGTCTTTTCTGTGGTACGCAGCCGGGCACACCCCTTGCCCTTCTGAGCCTGAGACCAGACGGAGCCGACAGGTGGAGCCCAAAGGTGTGCTGAGCACCAGTGTCACCAGGGGTGAGAGTCACGTGCAGCTGTGGCTGCTGTGGACGCCTGCTTTTTCGCCCTCTGCAGTTTGCCCAACCCTGTCCCTTGGGACAGCCCTGGGCCACAGGACAGAGCAGCCTCGGTTCCCTGTCAGGACGAGTGATCGGAAGGATCTGGCAGCCCCAGGCCCCGTTGGTAAGGAGCAGTCAGTACAGTCAGGAACCCTGCGGAGGGAGCAGCCAGGCAGGCTGGTGGGCGCTGCCTTCCAGGGACATCTGTCACTCCAGAAGCACCCAAGTTTACTCTGCCACGTGAGGACGCTCATCCCTCGGTCGCATCAACCTCGAACGTGCTTCCTTCGGAAGCTGCAGTCCAGTGTCCTGAGGCAAAGGTGGCCCCACTCCCAGCTGCTGTGCCTGGCACGGCCTCCGAGGCAGATGGGCTGCGCCCAGCCTGGGTGGAGTCAGTCCTCTGTTCCCTGCGCCTGCTGTGGCCTAGACTCCAAAAAGTAAAAATTAATTAGCTAGGCGTACTGGCACCCTCCTGTCATCCCAGCTGTTTTGGGAGGTAGAGGCAGGAGGCTCAGGAGTTGGGGGCTGCAGTGAGCTGTGATTGCTCCACTGACCTCCAGTTTGGATGACAGAGCAAGACTTTGCCTCAAAGAAACTAATGAAAAAGAGCTGGGAGCTCACAGCCCTGCCTTAAGAGCTCACCGTGTCCTTGGGAGGCAAAACCATGAGACGTGACGCTGCCAGGAGCTTTCTGGACGACCCAAAGCACCGCGTGGAGGGCAGGTTGTGCTGGTTGGCACCACTGCAGCAGACACCTTGGCAGAAGCCGTGAAATGAAGAACTGGCCAGGATAAGCCTGAGGGGGACGGTCTCAGACCCAGTGATCAGCTTTCACCATGGGCATTGGGGGCCTGGCGGGCGCGTGCGTGCTGAGGGGGCTGTCGGCGGGTGGGCTCCTGAGTGGAGGACAAAGTGGAGACACCCCCAGCACGAGGCTTCTGCTGTACAGACTCAGGCACTCCCTCCCCTGGTGGCAGTGAGTTGGGGTCTGCTCAGCACCCCCAGCCCCAGGATGTGCCTGCTGGTGCCTGAGAGAGCAGCAGCCTGGTGAGCCTGGATCCCTGGGGACCCTGGACGCAGCTGCTGGCAGCTTGGATGGCTCACACCTCACCAGGCACCCTGGGGCCAGCTTGGATGGCTCACACCTCACCAGGCACCCAGAGGCTGCCGTGTGGCTACAGGCATGGCCCTTTCCCCTCCTTGATGACAGCTCGTCCTGTGCTCTGGGTCTTCTCCATACTTTGAGGATGTGAAAGGAGCCAGAACAAAAGGGGGTTCCTGCAGGGCCACCTGTGCCTTACACTGGCACCAAGGCCTGGGACCTACAGTGTCTGTGAGGGCGTCCTGGGAGAGGCAGGGCTCCCCCAGCCACCACCCGCTGCCCTGCCCAGCATCAGGCCTGCGGGTCCTGCTGGAGCACATGCTTCAGGGAGACTCAGGAGTGGGGCTTTCACGGGGCTGGGGTGCTCCTTTCCATCCCTCTCTTCACTCACCCCCTCCCCTGAGGGTGCTGCAGGGCTGGGCAGGCGGGCTGGGGGCAGGGAGATGTGCCATGAAACCGAATTATTGCCTTTCGCATCGTGACTCCAAGTATGCAGAAGGAACCCTCTGGAGATTCACAGAAGGTTTCAGTTTTATTTTCTATACACATTTTACTGAATTTGACTTGTGCATTTTAAGTGTATTTTCTGTGTCCCCAGGATGATTTAAGACAACATTTAGATAAATCTTTGGAAGAGAACAGTAGCTTAAAATCGCTTTTGTTGAGTATGAAAAAGGAAGTGAAGAGTGCAGACACTGCAGCCACGTTAAATTTACAGATTGCTGGTAAGTTTGGTCATTTTGTAAACTGTAAGCGTTCAAATGTGCCTAGGTAACGAGGAAGGCAAGCAGCAGCAGACGCAGTTGGTAAGTGGGGAGCCGAGTCCCTGCCTTGCTGGCTGGCATGGAGGCTGCCTCGGCCAGAGTTTATGGCACACACGCGTGTCTGGGGCAGTCCTGGCGTGGATGTGGGAGGCAAGGCCACCTCTGTCCTCCCCCTGCCCGGCCGTCCTCCCCTCAGCACATTGTGTCAGGGCTGCAGCTGCTGGAGCGGCCTGGTCACTGTGGGATTCGCTGCTCCTGTCTGGCGTCCTCCCACGGTTATGCTGCCGTCGAATCGGTGAATGAGCCTGTTGTCCAGCGTCTCAGCGTTACAGATTCGGGTTGCATTTCTGGTGAACCCGTGTTTCTCCCGAGCAGGCCTGCTGTGGTCACTGTTTCATCCAGATCCAGATCTTTCTCATTTCCCTCTCTTCACTTTTTTTGTTCTATTTTGCTATTTTTACAAAAGTGTTTTCAGTATTTCAAGTTCAGATACCTGGATTTTAAATAAGGAAGTGCCGATGGAGTTTGCTGTCCATGGTAACCTTCTTGGTGTGGCATGGAGTTTCTTGGAAGTTTTAACTCATACTTCCCTGAGAATGACCAGTGGAGCATCTTTTCCTGGTCTAACCTCTCAGGGGCTCACAGGCTTTTTCTTAAAGTCCAGGTAGTAACTGTTTCAGGGCGCGTGGGCCTCATGGTGTCTGTCCCAACCAGCCGTGGCCTTTGTGGCAGGGAGGCAGCTGCAGATGAGGCCTGTGGCCGCTCTGTCCTCTAGGGCAGCGTCTCCTCACATCTTTCGCCTGTTGGTTTTTATTGGGTGGTTTTATTGAGTGGCAAGAGTTCCTTAGCATCGTCTTTTTTATTTACAAATTTTGCTTTTCTATCTTCTGTTTCTTTAAGACATTGTTATGTTTACAACAGGTCCTTGAATAACTGTTCATTCAACATCATTTCGTCGGAAAGGTGATGAGAAAAAACAATCGGTTCTCTGCCCGGGAGAACTGTGTGTGTGGCTTGCTCTCCCGGCTCCGTGGTTTCTCTGGGGGCGCTGGTGTCCTCCCATGCCCCGAAGCCGTGCACACCAGGGCGTTGGCGTGTCTGACCCTTCCCGTCCTGAGTGAGCGCAGGTACGAGCCGCCCGCCGTGCGATGACGTCTGATCAGGGCTGGTCCCCGCTTCACGCCCTGAGCCGCTGGGATGGGCTGCAGCAGTAAATTATGATCTAACTTGTCTATTACTCGGCCTTAAATGTATGCATTGCTTCCATTTATTTTAATGTTTACTATTAGAGGTGTTTTGGTCTTTGGCGGTTTGGTGATGTTCTTGTGACTAGAAAGTGCTGTGGGAGCGTCACTCTTGCTCCCGTCGGCAGCCTGTGTGGATGGTGAATTCGGCTTCGTTCTACGGTGGTTGCTTTGCTTTGTGGCCGTTTCCGGAACCATCAGCACGAAGCGAGGACTTGCTGGACTTTCCCTTACACTCCTTCTTAGCAACTTCACTTGCCGTGTGAATTTTTTATTTTATTGCTAATTCTTCCCCGAGTTCAGACCTCTCTTTTCTGACATTTCTGATTGTGACTTACGTTGTTTTTCGTTTCTTCTGTCATTTTCTTTTTGTCTTCAGCTTATTTTGAAACAGTGGTTCTGGTGTGGGTCCATTCTGGGGTGTGGCTTTCACTGTGGTAGGGCTGTTCTTGTGCCCTGACCTTTTGCCTTACAGAAACTGGGATTTGGCTTCAGTACTTTCTGCTGCTTTTTACATGAAAATTATGCTTCTGAATTTCAAGGAGGCAGGGTCAGGACACCTTTTCTGACCTCATGGATCAAGGATAGGGCAGTCTCCTTTTGGGGATTCTCAGGCCCTGTTCTCTCCTCCACCCTTCTCTGATGCCGTCGTCCTGGTTGACCTTGACCCTGACCCCATACCAGCTGTTCCTCTTGGTGCAGGCTCTGTTGTAGAAGGGACCAGGCAGGTCAGCTCTGGGGGATCGCAGGGCTGCCTCAGCTTTTCCAGACTGCACGGGGGCCCCTGGCTTCACCCTCATGGGAGGGGCAGGGCTGTGGTTTCCTGGTTGGCCCACTGGGTTTCCCAAGAGGGCAAGGGCACTTGGGGGCTGTCCCGTTCTCAGAGCTGACGGCCACGGCCACCCCCTGCTGATGGCTGCCTCACCCCCGCAGAAGTGGACGTGATGTGTGACTTGTGGCCGTTGGGGGTTTGTCCCAGCCTCTTGTGTTTGGGGTCCCAAGGCTTCCTTGTCCCTGGGATGCTGTAGTGTTGTCCTTGGTTTGACCACCATGGGGACTGGAAGGTCCCGAAACTGTGCCACCCTGCGTTTCCTTCATTCCTGCCCTCTGTGAACATGTCTGTGGACATAGACTCCACGTGGCGTGGCCTTTACACTGTGGATGCTGCTGCGGCACTGCTGCCTCGTGGGTGAGAAGAGCCTGCTGTCGGTGTCACCGTCACCTTTGCCCACCACCTTCCCCCCCCGGCTCTCTCACTGCCTCTGTCATGTGTGGTTTTGCAAGAGTGTGTCTACGTGTGGGTTTATTTGTATCCCATGTTTGGATCTGGGGAGCCACTAAATAGTATCTCTCTTTTCCTCTTGCACTGGAAATCCAGAAACAGGCGGGAATTAGTAGATGGAAACCAGCCACATTTTCAGTCACTGATGGATGCAGAGTCAGAGGGCACTTGGGAGACCTGTGGCCACTGTGGGCTGCTTAGTGCTTTTCCTGAAACCCACAGGCCCTCCCTTCACGGGTAGAGTGTGCTTCCTGGTGGAGGAGAAACCAGCAGACAGGCCAGTGGAGGGGCTGCCAGCCAGTGCTGCCTCTCCCTGCCCTCACACAGGGATGTGGCTCCGTGGGGGCCTGTGGAGGGCAGACCACACAGCTTCAGCCTGGGGAGGGCCCAGGGTAGAAACAGCACAGGGTGGGGCCGTGGCATTCATGCTTGCCCTGTCTTTGAGTCTCATTAAAACTGATCTTTTCTAGCTATATTCTTTTTCTGGTAACCAAGATCTAGTTTAATTGTAGAATTGTTTTCATTTTCAAAATGCATGAATGAGTTTTACTAAATAATGGTACTTTTTATTTCTTTCTCTTTCAGGACTTCAAACAAGTGTGAAGAGGCTGTGTGGTGAGATTGTGGAACTGAAGCAGCACCTGGAGCACTACGACAAGATCCAGGAGCTCACGCAGATGCTGCAGGAGAGCCACAGGTGCCTGCCCATGAGGCTTGGGTGGGCCCCGGAGGGGAGAAGGCCCAGGCACAGGGAGGGTGGGGCCGGACTGGGTCACACCCAGAAGGCACAGAGGAGCAGCTCCTGAGTCTTGGCCGATGATATCCAGGACCCACTGCTGATTTGAAACTTCCATAAACTTTCCTCTCTGAAAACTGAGGCCCTTCCTGCTGTTGGATGTGTGAGGCATGGATCATGAAGTGTGACCCATGAGTTGTGACTGTGAGATGTGGATGTGAGTTCTGACCATGAGGTGTGACTGTGAGGCATGGACTGTGAGATGGGACTGTGAGGTATGTGACCGTGGGGTGTGGGCTGTGAGGTATCGACCCTGAGTGTGAGGTGTGAGTGTGAGGTATGACTGTGAGGGGCGTGGACTGTAAGATGTGACTGTGAGGTGTGACTGTGAGGTGTGACCGTGAGGTGTGGACTGTGAGGTGTGGACCGTGAGGTGTGGACTGTGAGGTGTGACCGTGAGGTGTGGACTGTGAGGTGTGGACTGTGAGGTGTGGACTGTGAGGTGTGGACCGTGAGGTGTGACTGTGAGGTGTGGACCGTGAGGTGTGACTGTGAGGTGTGACTGTGAGGTGTGGACCGTGAGGTGTGGACTGTGGGGTGTGACCGTGAGGTGTGGACCGTGAGGTGTGGACCGTGAGGTGTGACTGTGAGGTGTGGACCGTGAGGTGTGGACTGTGAGGTGTGACTGTGAGGAGTGGACCGTGAGGTGTGGACTGTGAGGTGTGACTGTGAGGTGTGGACTGTGAGGTGTGGACTGTGAGGTGTGACTGAAGTGTAGACCGTAAGGTGTGACTGTGAGGTGTGACTGTGAGGTGTGACTGTGAAGTGTAGACCGTGAGGTATGACTGTGAGGTGTGACTGAGGCATGGCTGTGAGGTGTGACTGAATTGTGAATGTGAGGTGTGGAGTGTGAGGTGTGGACTGTGAGGCATGACTGTGAGTTGTGACTGAGGCATGACTGAATTGTGAATGTGAAGTGTGGACTGTGAGTTGTGGACTGTGCGGTATATGACCTGCATGCAGTGTGACCAGGGGAGACAGGCATATGAGAGATGGTCGGGCATGGCGGGGCAACCTGGTTCCCCTGGGCAGCTGTGCTTCCCCCTTCACTGCAGTTCGTGTTCAGTTGGAAACATGGAGATTTCACCTTTACTCCCTGGCTATAGGGAGATGGTGAGAAGGGGGCTGGGTGTGAGGGGATCTTCAAGGCAGAATCTTAGTTCATCTTTAAAGAATTGTGTGCTGGGAAGTGGTTGGAAGCTGGGTGCAGAAAGGAAGAGGCGAGCTGCTGGAGGAGGCAAGGACAGGTTGCTCTGGGTGGTTTTGTGGGTGCTGTTGTGTGAACCCCTGTTCCTGTGGCCTCAGCAGGGAAGGCTGCTCTGGTCAGTTCCTCCCCCTCCCCCTCCCATTCCCTCTTCCTTTCCCCCCATCTCCCAATCCTCCTCCCTCCCCCAGTCCTCAGGCTGAGGCTGCCACACTCACCTGGGTTCGAATACAGTCTGGACATAGGTGTAGCCAGGCTCTGCCCCTTCCGGGATAAAGGCCACAGACCCCCGTGGGCCCATCACAGTTAAGTTATAGAGGGGAAGGGTCCTGAAAAGACTGGGCCAAGAGGAGATGCAGCGGCGCGGAAGGCAGGGGACTGTGGCGGCCATGGGTGCAGTGCACACAGTTGTGGGCAGGGCCGCGTCACTCCCTGGAACCTGGCGGGCCTGTCTGTGGCAGGTCAGGGTGGAGTTGGGGGTCATGCTCCTTGAGCACTGTCCTGGACGTGGACAAGGTAGGGTCACGGCTCCCAAACACAGTGGGATCAGGCTTCTGCCCCCAGGATTCATGCTGGCTTCATCCAGTCCTGGCCTGCGGCTCTTTTGGTGTGCAGGCAAACAGGGCCTGACCCTGCACAGTGGTCCCGTCAGTGGGGTGCCCATCTCTGCGGCTAATGTGGCCGAGGTCAGTGGGCCTTGCCTTGTCTAATACTTGTAATGCCCTGAGTGTTCTCAAGTCATCGCTGACTGGGTGAGCAGGGCAATTTGGAAATGACAAAGTTGGTAAAATGCAATAGCACTTTATTTCTAAAATAAAAATGGTCAAAAGTATTAAAAACTAGGACTCTTCTATTACACTATTACGATGTCAAAATTACTATATTTGACTGGGAATTAGAAATATTTCAGTCCCTGTATCCTTTCTCGAATTAGAACATTGTTTTGCTAGCCATGAAGTTTATCATCCTCTTCTCATAAAACTGGGTGTAGCTGGAATAGCAGAGGCGCCATTCAGTCACTCATTAGCCCGTTCAGCTCATTCATTCATTCCATAGGTGTGAGCAGCACCTCCAAGGCTGCTCCCAGGGGTCAGGGCAGTGGTTGGGAAGGGAGGAGGCAGGTGGGCGGTAGCCAGTGGGACACAGAAGGTGATGGGGCCACAGAGACAGGTCTGTGTGCAGGGCCAGGGCAGCTTCGTGCCCGTGCAGGGAGGTGGGCAGGCCCAGCAGGTGAGGGCGACACCACTGGAGAGGACGGAAGTGCCAAGAAGCCGCTTCGCTGTCGTTCTGCAGCTCCCTGGTCAGCACCAATGAACACCTGCTGCAGGAGCTGAGCCAGGTGCGGGCGCAGCACAGAGCCGAGGTGGAGCAGATGCACTGGAGCTACCAGGAGCTCAAAAAGACCATGGCCCTGTTTCCACACAGCAGCACCAGCCAAGGAGGCTGCCAGGCCTGCTGACTCCTGCCGAGAAGCTGGGCCGCCCCTTAAGCTCCCTGCTAAAGCGACATCGTCTGCACCTTTGTCCTTCTTTACTGAGTGTACTGGCTGGCAAGAGTTCTCTCTTCTGTTTGTAATTATTTAGGAGTTTTGGAATGTATTCAGGGCCTGTAGCATGGTTTTCTAAAGCACTTCCTAAAAAGATATGATTACTCCAAGCCCTTTGCATGTTTTCAGACAAAACACATTGACATATTTTGAGACAAACTGACCATTAATCTTTTATCCAGTATCCTGAGATGAAGTAAATGCAGTGTTTTACTGCCTGATGTGAGAGAGAGCTATGTATGATCATTAAAATAATTTTCTGTGTAACAAGCAATCTTTAATAAACCAATACATTGTTCTGAAAAGTTACTTTTTAAGTGGCTGTATACAAATTGTAACTGAGTTTGTCATTGAGTTATTTTATAGAACAAGCTGTGCACCATGATAGGTGAGCGGGAATAATTAAGTTCAAAGACTTAACACAAGTAACACTTATAGATGTGGGAGAAAAAAACCTTGAAAATACTGTCTTATGATATTAACATATCACAGCAAAAACATCTACCCAAGCCCTGGCGCTCTCTTTTGTTTGCAGTGTAGTTCTGAAAATTACATCATAATAGGACACTAGATTTTTAGTTTGGAAACTTCGTATCTTATGTCATACTTGCTGCGATTGGTAAAACAAGGTCATTTTTTTAAAATGACGTTTAACTGATACTGGGAAGAATGAGCAGGCCTAAGAAGAAAATGCTGTGTGCTAGCTGTGTGCGCACTTGCTGTGTGTGTGCACTTGGTTTGTGTGTGTGTGCTAGTTCTGTGTTCGTGCGGTTACTGTCAGCCGTGTGTGTGCTTGTATGGGTGTGTGTGCATGCATTCGCTTTATCTGTGTGCTAGCTGTGTGTGTGCACACGTGTGTGTGTGCTGTGTGTGCGCTAGCTGTGTGTGCTGTGTGCACGCTTGCTGTGTGCACACACGTGTGTGCTGTGTGTGTGCACACGTGTGTGTGTGCTGTGTGCACACTTGCTGTGTGTGTGCTAGCTGTGTGTGCACACTTGCTGTGTGTGTGCACACTTGCTGTGTGTGTGCTAGCTGTGTGTGTGCACACTTGCTGTGTGTGTGCTGTGTGTGCACACTTGCTGTGTGTGTGTGTGCTGTGTGTGTGCACACTTGCTGTGTGTGTGCTAGCTGTGTGCACACTTGCTGTGTGTGTACACTTGCTATATGTGTGTGTGCTGTGTGTGCACACGCTGTGTGTGCTAGCTGTGTGTGCACACTTGCTGTGTGTGCTAGCTGTGCTGTGTGCACGCTTGCTGTGTGTGTGCTAGCTGTGTGTGCACACTTGCTGTGTGTGTGCACACTTGCTGTGTGTGTGCTAGCTGTGTGTGTGCACACTTGCTGTGTGTGTGCTGTGTGTGCACACTTGCTGTGTGTGTGTGTGCTGTGTGTGTGCACACTTGCTGTGTGTGTGCTAGCTGTGTGCACACTTGCTGTGTGTGTACACTTGCTATATGTGTGTGTGCTGTGTGTGCACACGCTGTGTGTGCTAGCTGTGTGTGCACACTTGCTGTGTGTGCTAGCTGTGCTGTGTGCACGCTTGCTGTGTGTGTGCTAGCTGTGTGTGCACACTTGCTGTGTGTGTGCACACTTGCTGTGTGTGTGCTAGCTGTGTGTGTGCACACTTGCTGTGTGTGTGCTGTGTGTGCACACTTGCTGTGTGTGTGTGTGCTGTGTGTGTGCACACTTGCTGTGTGTGTGCTAGCTGTGTGCACACTTGCTGTGTGTGTACACTTGCTATATGTGTGTGTGCTGTGTGTGCACACGCTGTGTGTGCTAGCTGTGTGTGCACACTTGCTGTGTGTGCTAGCTGTGCTGTGTGCACGCTTGCTGTGTGTGTGCTGTGTGCACACTTGTATGTGTGTGTGCTAGCTGTGTGCACACTTGCTGTGTGTGCTAGCTGTGTGTGTGCACACTTGCTGTGTGTGTGCTGTGTGTGCACACTTGCTGTGTGTGTGCTGTGTGTGCACACTTGCTGTATGTGTGTGTGCTGTGTGTGTGCACACTTGCTGTGTGTGTGCACCTGGTTTGTGTGTGTGTGCTAGCTGTGTTCATGCGGTTACTGTGTCAGCCGTGTGTGCACTTGTACGGGTGTGTGTGCATGCATTCGCCTTATCTGTGTGCTAGCT
This sequence comes from Macaca fascicularis, assembly GCF_037993035.2. Taxonomy (NCBI): domain Eukaryota; kingdom Metazoa; phylum Chordata; class Mammalia; order Primates; family Cercopithecidae; genus Macaca; species Macaca fascicularis. Next base: position 958,171 of record NC_088380.1, read on the forward strand.
GTGTGTGCTGTGTGTGCACGCTTGTGTGTGTGTGCTAGCTGTGCTGTGTGTGTGCACACTGTACTAGCTGTGTGTGCTGTGTGTGCACACGTGTGTGCTGTGTGCACTTGCTATGTGTGTGCTAGCTGTGTGTGCTGTGTGCACACGTGTGTGCTAGCTGTGTGTGCACACGTGTGTGCTGTGTGCACTTGCTATGTGTGTGCTAGCTGTGTGTGCTGTGTGCACACGTGTGTGTGCTAGCTGTGTGTGTGCACTTTGTGTGCTAGCTGTGTGTGTACACACTGTGCTAGCTGTGTGTGCACTTGCTGTGTGTGTACTAGCTGTGTGTGTGCACTTTGTGTGCTAGCTGTGTGTGTTGTGTGTGTACACACTTTGTGTGCTAGCTGTGCTGTGTGCACACACGTGTGTGCTAGCTGTGTGTGCTGTGTGTGTGCACACTTTGTGTGCTAGCTGTGTGCTGTGTGTGTGCACACGTGTGTGCTAGCTGTGTGTGCTGTGTGTGCACACTTGCTGTATGTGTGCTAGCTGTGTGTGTGCACACTTGCTGTATGTGTGCTAGCTGTGTGTGCACACTTGCTGTGTGTGCTAGCTGTGTGTATCTGCTATCTGTGTGTGCATGCGCTCGCAGTGTGTGCTGTGTGTGCTTGTGTGTATGCTAGCTGTGTGTGTGTGTGTGTGTGTGTGTGTGTGTGGATTGTACCTGTAGGGAAGTCAGAGGTGGGACTCTGCTGTCTCTTCCCCAGAGAGGACTTCCTGGTTTTCAGGCTGCCCTCTTGTGTCATCTCTGTCCAGTTGTGGTCATAACTCAGCAGGAAAATGTGTCATACCAAATTTACTTTCTGTAGGGTTGGGATGGGGTTGTCATCACATAATTTATGTATGTAAGAGTATTAGAAGATGTTACTATTAGTCTACCTTAAGCTTATAGATGCTTACCTCGTTTGGGTTTCATTGAGCTTCTTGGACCTGTGAGTTCATATTTTTCATCAAATTTGGCAAAGTTTCAGCCACTATTCATATTTCTTGTCTGACCCCCTCTCTCTCTCACTCCTCCCTCCCTGCCCCTGTCTGGGGGCAGCTTTCTGTTAGATTGTGATACTGTCTCACGGGTCACTAAACTCGATGCTTTTTCATCCTTGTTCTCTCATCCTTTCCTTGACGGTTTTATTGTCCTGTTGAGAGGCTTACTAATCTTTTCTTCCACTTGCCTAATTTGATGTTAAGCTTGTATAGTGAATTTTTTATATCAGAAATTAGATATATTTTTAGTTCTAAAATTCCATTTGAGGCTGGGCAGGGTGGCTCACACCTGTAATCCGAGCACTTTGGGAGGCTGAGGCAGGAGGATCACTTGAGGCCAGGGGTTCGAGGCCAGTGTGGCCAACCTGGCAAAACTCCATCTCTGCTAAAAATGAAAACTAGCCAGGCGTGGTGGTGTGCACCTGTAGTCCCCAGATTCTTGGGGGGCTGAGGCAGGAGAATCGTTTGAACCCGGGAGGCGGAGGTTGCAGTGAGCCGAGATTGCACCACTGCACTCCAGCCTAGATGACAGAGCAAGACTCCATCTCAAAAAAAAAAAAATCCATTTGATTCTTTTTATTAGTTTTATATCCCATTATTTTCATGTTTCCATTAACTCCTTAACCTCGTTTTTAACAGGCTTACTAGACATTCCCAGCTGTTCCAAAGTGGTTGTACCAGCAGGCCCGACTGCTAGTTGTGTATGACCACGTCTGCCGGTCCATGTTCTCAGCACCCATTGCCTGAAGTATTAGCACCTTCACTCTGGAGGGTGTGGGGTAGACCTCCTGGTTTCATTGGCTTCTCTCTGTTCAGCACCTTTTCACAGGATTTCCTGTTTGTAAAGTACCTATTCAAGTATTTTCCCTACTTTTCTATTGGATGGTCTGTCTCATTTATTTGCAGGTGTTATTTATGATTCTGGATAGTAGTGCTTTGTGAGTTACATTTGCAAACAGCTTTTCTTGTCTTTTTACTTTAATGGTGTCTTTTAAGATAAATTTTAAACTTTAATGTGGCCCAGTATATCAATATTTTGTTTCATGATTAAAGCATTTTGGATACTAATTTTTAATAATCTTTACTCTGCCTTAATCATAAAGATACTCTGTTATCTTCCAAAAGATTTTACAGTTTTGTATATTTTGGATTTTAGATATAGATTCTACCCAGAATTAATTTTTGTGCCTGTTTTGAAGGTTAAGGATCCAGTTTCATTGTGTTGCAGACATAAGCCCAGTTTCCCCAGCCGTGGCCGCTGAAGATTCCTTTGTCAGGATGATTTCTGTGTCTTTCTGCATCTCCTTGTCTGTCTCTGCCGACACCACACACTCTCGGGTGCATACTTCCATCTTACGTTAGGGTGTCTTGGCTGTTTTTGACCCTTTACATTTCATACATTTTAGAACTAGCTGGTTGAGTTGGGATTTTGTTTGGGATTGTATTGAGCCTGTAGATCAACTTGGAATCATTGACATACTTGCAATACTGGGTTTTACAAACCCTGAATACAGTATCTGTCTCTCCAAATGATAGCTCTCCTTCAGCGGGTGTTAATACAGCCTGATACTTTTCACAGTGGTCTCGTATGTCTTTTGTTACATTTAATCCTAGGTCCTTGTTATTTTGTGATGCTGTTTTTAAAAATGTGCTTGGATTTCATTTCCTTTATGTGTTGCCATTTCATGGAAATTCAATTTTTGTGCATTAATTTGTATCTAGCAATCTAGTAATTTTAATCATTTGCCTGTAGCTGTTTTCTCATTTTTAGGCACACAGTCATGTTTTCTATGAGTAATGGGGTTTCTTTCCCATTCCTGTTACTCTGGATTTTTACTTTCTGTTTTTTTTGTTTTGTTTTTTGCTTCTCTACACTGGTCGGAACCCCTAGTGCAATGCTGATTAGAGGTGGTCACAGAGTGGGCGGCGGCGTCTTCTTCCTGATATTCAAAGGGGTGATACTCACCATTTATCCACTTGTAATAGATTTTTTTTGTTTTAAAGCTGCTTCTATCAATAATTCACATCAAGAATGGATGAATTTTATCACTTTTTCTGCAACGATTGAGATGACCGCATGATTTTTATCATTTAATGTATTGATGTGGTTAATGACCATAATTTGCTGCTGTTAAAAATAAACCTTGAATTTCTGAGATAAATCCAACTTAATAATTATGGATTTTCTTTTACATACATATTGTTGTATTTGGTTTGTTAATATTTTGTTTAGCATTTTGTGGCCCAGCTATACCACCTACCACCTGTGTTCGGGCCCTGATTTCCTCGTCTATAGAATGGGGAAATAGTGCCTTCCTCACAGGGTTGTTGTGAAGGTAAAATGAGTTAGTATGAACAGAACTCTCAGGCAGCGTCTGGTGCATCCTGAGCACTGGGTAGCTGCGTGCTCTAATACAGCGGTTAGTATCTCTCTTCACGGGTGACAGCCACTTACGATTTTCCTTTGTAATGCTGTTCTTGTCAGGATTCGTGTCTTTACACCACCGTAAAATGAGCTACATTGTGCATTCTTTCTACGTTCTCTAGGAGAATTTATTTAATATTATAATTATTTCTTCCATGGATGTTTAATGGAATTTGCTGGTGAAGTCACTTGTGCCTGGAACTTTCTTTGTCAGGAGGTTTGACTAGTGATCCCGTATAACTCAGTGTTCCAGGATGTGGCAGAGCTGTTCACACAGACCATCCTTATGTCCCCCTTGCCTTTATGCTGCATATCCGTGAGTTGGGTTGGGCCGTGTGACTGCTGAGCAGCAGCCTGTGCGTGGGACTGAGGTGAGTCATTTCAAGGCCAGAGCGGTGGGAGCTGGCGCGTCGCATTGATAGCTTCCCTGCCAGTGACCTGGGCAGCCGCATCACAGGATTAGGAAGCCAGTTTGTCTTCTGTTGCAAGAGATCTCTTGTTATTCCCGAAGTTGGACGTCGTGTGAGTAATAAATTTTGTGTGTCCGGCCACTGAGGTGTCGGGTTTTCTACCGTCGCTGGCAGTGACTTCCCCTAAGTCGCAAGGCTGAGCAGGCTTTCCATTTCTTTTGGAGTTAGTTTTTATATGTTATGTGTCTCTAAGAATTGGTCCATATTGTCTTAATTTTCCATTTTGGGGGATATAACACACATAATTTGAATGGCTTCAGCATTTGAAGTTGTGTGTGTCCCTGTGGCAGAGACGTAGGGACAGTTGTGTCCCTTCAAGCAAGACCTTGCTATCCAGGGGCAAGGAGCGTAGGGACAGAGACCATCTCTAGCCGCCATGCTGTCAGGCTGTGCCTGGGCTCTGGAGCTGAGGACACACTCATCCAGGCAGCCGCAGCCGGTGTCCAAGCAGGCAGGGCCTGGACCTAATGCGAACCACAGGGAGCTCCCTAGCAGGCCATCTCCAGAGCCTCCCTGAGGCCTCCTGGCCACGCTGCCTCCTCCCCTTGTGCTGTTCAGGGGCATTCCTCATCAGTGAGCCTCTTGTGATACAAAGGCCACCTCAGCATCTGCCTCCCAGGGACCCAGCCCATTCTTGGCCATTCTTCATATTCGTTGTTTGAACTTTCTCTTCAGTCCTTTCAAAAAAACACCCTTTGCCTCCATTTTCTTTTCAATTTCTGATCGATCTATCGTTAGCCATGCTGAAATAACAAATAAATATGGGTTAAAATATTATTTTATCGATTTCCCTGTTCTGTTTCTTTCTCGTTTTATCAGTGAATCTGATTGATCCGCCATCTAATTAGTTTTAATCTGCCGTCTTATTTTGTGCTGTTTGTTCTATTCCATGATTTTTTCCCTCTCTACTTTTGCCACTTTTAGATGATCTGTCATCCCACATGTCCCTCTGCTCATTTGGAGACTGTGTACTCGCTTCTGTTCTGTTCTTACGGCATGTGTGCGTTTAGTCCGTGTTCTGACCCACCCCTGGGGTTCCTTGAGCGCAAGACGCGCGTCCCTCCCCATGCTCCTGTTCTGCTCACCTGTGGGGGTTCCCAGGTATTTTTACGGAACATTTTAACCTCGCAAAGTATTGATATAGTCACTGTTAATTTGGAGTTATTGACCTATTTATTCTGTCTGCTCCACTTTCTTCACAAACCAGACATGCCATTTGAGATCACCTTTGCTTTCTGCATTTAGAATTTCTCTTAACATCTGCTGCTGGCAAATTCTCTTTTCATTGTCTAAAAATGCCTTTATTGTATCCTCATTTTGGAAAACTGTTTCACTGGGCTAGTATCTCAGGTTGGCAGCCTGTGATGACGGCGCCCTGTTTTGGGGGCTACGGCGGTGTTCACAGTGTTCACGTCTCATGTCCATTCCCTTTGAATTAGACCCCACCCAAGGCTGCACCAGTGCTAGACCAGGACTCACAGCTGACAGATGGCTGGTCCGCCTGCTCCTCCTTCACAGTCCTCCTGTCTAGATGAGGAAGCGAGAGGCTCCGTTAGGCAAAGGGGACACAAGGCTCTCAGCCCTGTGAGCTTCAGCCCAGTGGAGGCACTCAGCACACTCCCTACCTGGGGCCCCTCCAGTACCCATCCCCTGTTACCATCTGTTACAGATATGTGTGCTCTGAGGAACAGAGAAATCCACGTTTTAAAACACCTTTATTTGTCACTTTACCAACTGGACACACAATGTTAATGACAGCAGACACACAGGGGCATGTGCACACAGACATGAGCTGTTTCACTACAGGTTTGCAAGCCAGGCTCAACAGCAAGTCCAACAGGCGACACCACGCCTCTCACCTGCAGAAGGGACAGCACAGCCACCCCACCCCACAGACGTTCCCAGTGAGTGCGGTTTAGACGTTGGCAGAAGTGCCTTTCAGAGTCAGAACAGCCATGACATGGACATCACCTGTCACACTGATAAAGTGATACGCTCAGTACTCCCTTATGTTAATCACACAGTGTAAAAATATATTGCACATATATATATATAAATTTGTTTCCCTTTCTTGAAAAAAACTTAGTACAAACTAGTAGTTACACGATCCCTTTCAAGTTTCTCTTAAGTTGTGCAGATTTCCTTTGTGGTTTGGCTTAGTTTAGTTTTTTAAGAGGTCAAAAGAAGTCAAGCATCTCGCTGTGCCCATTATTCCCCATCACAGGCCAGGGGACAAATGCCACACCCTGGACCACCAGAGCTCACAAAGTGTTCAGTAGTAAGAGGAGGAAAGATGCAGGTTCAGTGTTTGAAGGATGTTCTGGCCTATTGATAACATCACCGTCCAGGCTCATCGTCCCCCTGTGCCATCCCCTCATGGTGTGTGGTGTGGGGTGGGAGGGTGGCCAGTGCACACGTGATTGCCCACAGAAGGAGATTGAGCTGGGCCAGTAGAGGGACAGATAAGTGTCCAGGGCCAAGGCGTCTCCATCTCAACTCCTCCCCACTCCAGTTGTACAGCAGAAGGAGCCACAGGCATGTGTGAACACACAGGACAGGCCCTGTGCCAACAAAACACCATTCACAAAAGCAGGCAGCCACAGCAGCCCAGGGCGGGGGCCGGGGTAGGAGGTGACGCCCACACAGGGCTGCTGTGGTTGGCCCTGAGCTGGCACCCCTGGGGTCTGGGATGGAGCGGCACCGACAGGCAAGTGGGGCGGCCACAGGACATGATGCCAGCCCAACTCCACCATCTGTGCCCAAACTTGGGACAGGATATTAGAAGGTGTAAAAATAGTCCAGTATAAACATATATCTTCTGCTACAATATTTTAAACATATAATTTGAACTTTAATTTTGGTAAAGCTAACTGTTATGAACACTACCTGGTTGCTTATCCTATAGCAGTAAATAAAAATGAGTAAGTACTCTGGTGTGAACAGTCTTCTCAATGCGCTCCCTCTGCCTTTCTCCTTTCCTGATGCTGACACACGATCAGCGCTGTCCTCCCAACAGAACCTGTCCCTCTCTCCTGGCGTCACCCCCGACAGAACTGGTCCCTCTCTCCTGGTGTCACCCCTGACAGAACCTGTCCTTATCTCCTCTTGTCACCCCCGACAGAACCTGTCCCTCCTCCTGGTGTCACCCCTGACAGAACCTGTCCTTATCTCCTCTTGTCACCCCCGACAGAACCTGTCCCTCCTCCTGGTGTCACCCCCGACAGAACCTGTCCCTCTCTTCTGGTGTCACCCCCGACAGAACCTGTCCCTCTCTTATCTCTTGTCACCCCCTTATCTCCTGTCACCCCCAACAGAACCTGTCCCTCCTCCTGATGTCACCCCTGACAGAACCTGTCCCTCTCTCCTGGTATCGCTCACCGACAGAACCTGTCCCTGTGTCCTGGTGTCACCCCCATCAGAACCTGTCCCTTTCTCATGTCACCCATCGACAGAAATCTGTCCCTATCTCCTCGTGTCACCCCCGACAGAACCTGTCCCTCCTCCTGGTGTCACCCCCAACAGAACCTGTCCCTCCTCCTGGTGTCACCCCCAACAGAACCTGTCCCTGTGTCCTGGTGTCACCCGACAGAACCTGTCCCAGTGTCCTGGTGTCACCCCCAACAGAACCTGTACCTCTCTCCTGGTGTCACCCCCGACAGAACCTGTCCCTATCTCTTCGTGTCACCCCCAACAGAACCTGTCCCTATCTCCTCGTGTCACCCCCAACAGAACCTGTCCCTTTCTCCTAGTCACCCCCAACAGAACCTGTCCCTTTCTCCTAGTCACCCCCGACAGAACCTGTCCCTCTCTCCTGGTGTCACCCCCGACAGAACCTGTCCCTCTCTCCTGGTGTCACCCCCGACAGAACCTGTCCCTCTCCTGGTTTGCAGGCTGTGCAGTTTCTGTTATTCACAAATACACATTTATTTTCTGTTGAACCATGGTTAGTAGAAGCTAATTGGCAGTGCATAAAAACATGCAGAAGAGAACACACACCTGCCTGAATTCACAATATTCAGAAACTGACTGAGGAAGATGCACGGGTCTGTTACGTGCAGTGGGGCTGCTGTCCAAACAATGTTCTGTGTTTGGAGGCGGCGCACAGATGCAATCACAGATTCCACAGACAAACTGTAACTGACAATGGTGACCACTATGCCCTCGTGACTTAATTTTTGCTACCCCTCCTGGCTAGGTGACAGAAACGGGAGCAGAGCGGGTGTTTTCAAAGATTCGCTTTGGAGCCGAGTGGAGAAGGGTGCTCTCCTGGCTCCCGCATGTCTGAGGAAAGCCTGGGGGCCGTTGAGGGAGGGCGGGACACTGGGGAGGCCGTGCCTCTGACTCGTGGGCACCAACCCTGGAAGTGCGGAGGGAGAGCGGGGGTGTGGGGCCTCTCCCTCCAGGAGCCCACGGTGCTCCAGGCTAGGACGGGCTGGGTGCCACAGCAGCCTCGATCTCATTCACAAAACCCACAGGGGCGTCCTAGGGTTCGGAATGCAGGCCACGACTTCCCTCAGAGTGAAGGGTCCGCTTCTGCGAAGGAGCTCACCTCCAGGGGCCACGATGGGAGCCACGAGCCCCGCCGCTCCGGTCACTCCAGCCAGGTCTGGGAAGGGCTGTGGTGAGTCGGTGCTGGCCGCGTGGACGAAGTGCCCCGTCGGTGACAGGGCCTGTTCCCTGCGGGGTCGGGTGGTGCCCGGGCTGGGTGGAGACGTTTCTCGTGCTCAGGGCCGGTTTCTGGTGTGCTCCCGATGCGCTTGGTTCTTGAGGCCATTCTTGTCTGAGGCCAACCAGTGACCAGGAGTCGGGGTCCTGGTGCCTCTCTCCTCAGTGTCCCTCGTCCCCACAGGCCGCAGCAAGGCCTGGCGAGCCTCTGTGCCTGCCGCGCGTGTGGGGACCTGCGGACCCCAACCCGCCTGTCCCTCCGTCCTGACCCGGCGCCAGGCTCAGCTCCAGGGCGAGGTCCTCTGGAGTCATGTTCGTTCTGTGTGACTTGGCTGTGACGGTGGGGACCGGGCTGCCCATGGACAGAAGAAGGAGAAACGCAGCCTTGGACCAGGAGACGCGGCCCAGGGTGGAGGCGCGCTGAGGCCAGGGAGGCTGAGGAGGGCAGCAGTCCGAGGGCGTAAGGGTGCCAGGGTCCTTCAGGTCTCAGGCTTCAGGACCTGGGGAGCCGCCCTGTTCGGTGACCGCTCGTCCTCGGCCTCTTCAACACAAGGGCTTTGGAATTGTGATGGGCTGTGATCGGCTGATCCCGGCGACTCGCTCGTCTGTGATTGGCCGATTCCGGCGACTCGCTCATCTGTGATCGGGTGATCCCGGTGACTGCTCGTCTGTGATTGGGCGATCCCGGTGACTGCTCGTCTGTGATCAGGTGATTCCGGCGACTCGCTCGTCTGTGATCGGCCGATCCCGGTGACTGCTCGTCTGTGATCGGCCGATTCCGGTGACTGCTCGTCTGTGATCGGCCGATTCCGGTGACTCGCTCCTCTGTGATCGGCATTGGCCGATCCCGGCGACTCGCTCGTCTGTGATCAGGTGATTCTGGTGACTCACTCGTCTGTGATCGGCTGATCCCGGTGACCTGCTCGTCTGCGATTGGTGATTCTGGTGACCGCTCGTCCTCGACCTCTTCAACACAAGGGCTTTGGAGTTGTGATGGGCTGTGATCAGGCAATTCCGGTGACCGCTCGTCTGTAATCGGATGATTCCACACTGCACATTCAGAGTTGTTTTCAAATGTTTCCGTACGTTAGTTCTGCCTTTCACACGTGGTCCAGCCAGGTTCAGTGGGGGCACAGGGCTGGGCTTGTGCACCCCCCGCCTTCCCCAGGCCGGTGAGGTGACATCCTAAAGGAGCCACGAAGCCTGAGGTTCATTTTTCCTTGGTCTTTATTGCCAGACACCATGAACTTCCCAGCCCTGCCATGAGAAGCTGCCTGCCAGGTCCTCCCCATCCTCAGGTTGGGGTCTACCTGGGGATGAGCCTGCGGCAGTCTGTTGAGGGGCCTCAGAGACCCCCAACTTTCAGCGGACCATGCTGTCTGGGAGCTCCAGCCCTGCGGCTCCTGCTCTGCTCAGGTAGGGGGAGTCCTTCCACAGGGCTGTGGCCGCAGCAGGTACACTCTTGGGAGTCAGGGGAGGCGGGTGGCGCTCATGCGTGCCAGTGAGGGAGGGCCTCACCATCCTGTGCTGTGAGCCTGGCCCTGGGCGGCCCCCTGCCCTGGCCAGAGCCTCACCGTAGCCACGGGCTAACAGGCTCTGGAAGCGTTTCCCCAAGACTGCCGCAGGCTCATCCTCAGGTAGACTCCAGAACCACAACCCAGCAGGTCACACGCGCGGCTGTGGCTGTTTGCGTGCCAAGGGACAGTGGCAGTGCGCCATTGTGACAGTGGGTAGCCACACCCTTCAGCCTCCCCAGGAGGGAGCAGGAGTGCCAGCTTCTCCCCAGGTGCAGATAGGCAAGAGCAGGCCGCCTGGGTGTGTCCTGGCAGTGTGGAGGGTCCTGGATGGGCTCTGCTTGGCCGTCTGCTGGCAGAGAAAGCCCCACAGACACTGCAGGCTTGGGGGTCCTCCCTGGTGTCCTGCTCTCCAGGGGGAGGGGCCGGGAGAGGTGAGGCCAAGTCATTTCGGGAGAGTTGAAGAAGGCGCTTGGGCTGTGGCAATGGGAGGTCTGCGAGCAAGCAGGGTGCAGCTAGTGAGGATGGGCAAGCAGGAGGGCCGGGCAGAGGCCCTGTCACGCAGTGAGGCGAGGAGTGTCTCAGCACTTCGTGTCTCTTGCCTGGCAACACCACGGGGACCAGACATTCCAAATCTTCCTAGACCTGCTCTGAGAACACAGGCAGCCACCGTGTCTACTCAGGAAAGCAAAGGGAGCTGACACCACCCTCACAGTCCGGGCCACTGTGGTCAGCTGGGAAGCCGCCCACTGCCCCCCCACAGCTTTCCTTTTTCCGACGTTGCCCTTGGCACAGAGCTGGCCTGTAGGCATGTGTGCACACTTGTGTCCATGTGACCGGCTTCCCCACACATGTGCCAGGTGCCCAGCACCCCCGCCAGGTGGCCTCACTCTGCCCTCTGCCCAGGAAAGCGGGAAGGCCCTGTGGTGTCCACTGCATGCAGTACAGGTCTCGGGCCCCACAGACACCTCCCATGTCTGGTGTGGGGCCAACTCCGTGTTAGTTGCCTGCTGGTTGGGATTAGCTCCTGCCACCCTCAGGGCTCCTGGAAGGTGTCTGCCAGTCAGGAGGTCAGCACGGCCTCCTGTTGCCATGGCAGCCAGCTCCTTTAAAACACCCCTTTGACCTGCAAACCACGTGCCCGATGTGGTGTGATCCGGGAGACACTTTGGAAACGGTTGAGGACGCAGGTGTATAAGGAGGGTCAGTGAACTGGGGCCCAAACCTGGTTCGAGAGGGGAGTGCTGGGGGCATCTGGCAGGAGGAGGGGCAGGAGGGAGGCCTGGGCCTGGCCTCCCCCCAGCCCCCTCTGGGGCACCCATCTGAGTTCTGCCCGAGTGAGCACAGGAATGTAATGAAGTGCGAGGTGACAGAGTCCCTGCTCCGGGGACACCGGCAGTGCCGCGGGGCATGGAGCGGGGGCTACTTGCCCCCTTGCACCTTCTGGTCATAGGTGCCCGCGTGCTTGTAGCCAGACACATAGCCTGACTCGTCCACCAGGTCCACGCGGCCAGCCTTGCCCTTGCCCTTGCCAGAGGGGTCGAAGCGCTCCTTGTGGGAGCCCGTGAACTTGGTGGTGTCTGTGAGCCTCGACACTGTGGGCGACGAGATGGCTTTCTGCAAGAGGAGCGGGAGGAAGGGGACAGGTAAGTTGCCAGCAGGTGAAGTGGCTGTGCCCTGGGCAGGTCTCCCAGCGGTGGGGCAGTGGGCAAGGGGCAAAAACCCTGGGATTTATGCCCCTTTTAATTTTAATTCTTATTTTTACCTCTTGTGGCCCCGGGGCAGGCTTGGGCCTGCAGGGTGCCACGACCCTAACAATTGCCCCGGTCCACCTGGTGTTTATGCAGCTGGGGACCCCACCACCTGCACCCTCAGAGGGAAGGGGCTGTCAGGAGAGCCAGGCCCCACCCTCCAGGCTATGGCCCCCCAACCCATGCCCCTTTTGACCAAGCCTCCCCAGACCCTGCCCCAGGCCACGCCCTCCCGACCACGCCTCCCAGGACCCACCCCACCCCCCCAGGCCAAGCCCCCAATCCATGCCCCTTCTGACCACACCTCCCCAGACCCCACACCAGGCCATGCCCTCCTGACCACGCCTCCGAGAACCCAACCCAGGCCAAGCCCCCATCCATACCCCTCCTGACCACGCCTCCCCAGGCCCCACCCTCCAGGCCACGCCCCAATCCATGTACCTCCTGACCACACCTCCCCAGGCACCACCCACCTGCCAGCCCCGCCCCCAGCCCCTCTCCAGGCCCCGCCTTCCAGCCCCGCCCTACTCACCGTCACCCCTGAGATAATGGGCGCCTTGCCCTCAATGAGCCTGTGCACCTCGCGAACCGCCTCCTCGCTGCTCTTGTCTTTGAATCGCTTCTTGGCGAGCTCCTCCAGTGCCTCCTGGAACTGCTCAAAGGTGATGGTCCGGCAAGACTTCCCTCTGCAGGGGCACAGGCAACTTAGGGCTGGGCGCAGGCCGGCCCAGGGCTGCCCGCGCCGGCGTGGGTCCGAGCAGAGCTGGGCGGCCATTGCCCAGCAACTCACAGGATTCACCCGCAGGCGGCCGCCCTGGTAGCACCGCAAATCCAAACTGTCTTGGAAGAAAGCTTGGCGGAAGCAGGTCCTCTATAAAGCTGGATGCTCACACGGCCCTGCAGGCCGCTCTGACACTGGGTGCCTGTGGGTCTGCACTCTGCTGGGGCGGTGGGGGAGGCCATTAGGGAGCAGAGCCCACCTCCTCTTCCGGGGGCCACCACAGCCCCGCCCAGCTGCACCAAGAGTTGGAGGTCCTAGGACCTGCTGGGGCCCCCACTCTGCCTGTGTGTGTTGGGGTCCCAGGTGGAGGTGTCCCCCACACAGGAACATGGTTAGGAGGGGCCGCCGCCCCCACCCCCGGACACTTGGTAGCATGGGCACAGGCCCACACTTCAGACCCCCTGGCTCCAAAACCCGCCAGGCGGCCCGCTGTGCCCCTGCGCTGCCCTGGCCTCAGAGGTGCAGAGCCAGATGCGGGAGGTGTGGTGAGCAGCTCCTGGTCACACAACACAGCTGCATCTAAACACACTCTACACCTTACAACATCCTCCACCACAGGCCATTCAGGCAATTTCAGAGGGTTCTAAACTGACGCTTGGTCTCTTACATAATAATTCTAATTAGAAAACATTTTTCTCCTCTGATCAGATCTACCACAACTAACCCAAAGTAGGGTTTTTCATTGTTTAAAACAAGAGATCCTGTGGATGAGGCTCAGTTCTGCAAAAGCCACCTGCATTTCACCAGGGAAGCCTCTGGAACAGCGCGAGAAGGGCTGCACCCAGCAGGTCAAGCATTCCAAGGGCACTCCCAGCTGCAGAATCCACCACAGTGACCAAGATTCAGGAGACAAATGACCCATAAAACCCCAGCAAGCCTTTCCAGAAGTCAATGAACAGAGGGCCTAGAATAGCCAAAACGATTTCAAGAAATGAGAACAATCAGAGGACTGACTACCCAACTCCAAAGCTCATCCAGGCTTCACTGCAAAGTGGCAGTGACGTGGGCATGGGCACCCTGCCAGCCCCGCAGCCCGGGGAGTCCGGCTCAGCCACACGCATGCCATCCGCGGATGTCCACAGGTGCAGAGGCAAGCCAGAGAGAAAGGACTGCCTCTTCCACAAGTGGAGCTGGAGCAACTGGTGATCCCTGTGCAAATTAAAATGCACTTTGGTCTATACTGCACACTATATACAAAACTAACTCAAAATAGAGGACAGTCCTAATTATGAAACTAAAACAAACTTCTAGAAGAACACCAAAAGAAGATCTCTGTGACCTGGGATTAGGTGAAGATTTCTTAGAAATGGCAACAAAACATGGCCTATAGTGGAAAAAATGGATGAACTGGACTTCATGGAAACTGTGCTCTCAGAAGATACCCTTAAGACAATGAGAAGACAAGCCACAGAGTAGGAGACATGCCTGAGAAAGGACTTGTCTCTCAGATACACAAAGGAACCTTAAAACTCAGCAGTGAGAAAAAAAATTCCATGTGAAAAGACGGGCAGAATATTTGAAGCAGCAATATTCAGAGAAAACACGTGCATGCAGGCAAGCACACGGAGAGGCGGCTGCCATGGCGCCCTCAGGGAAGTGTGGGCAAACACACGGAAAGCCGGCCGCGTCTGCGCCCTCAGGGAAGTGCGGACAAGGACACGGAGAGGCGGCTGCCATGGCGCCCTCAGGGAAGTGCTGACAAACACACGGAGAGGCGGCCGTGGCCGCGCCCTCAGGGAAGTGCCCACAAACACACGCAGAGGCAGCCGCCTTGGCGCCATCAGGGACGTGCCGACAGACAAGCACACCCAGAGGCGGCCGCGTGGGCGCCCCCAGGGAAGTGCCGACAAGTACAGGGAGAGGCGGCTGCCATGGCGTCCCCAGGGAAGTGCGGACAGACAAGCACACCCAGAGGCGGCCGCCATGGCGTCCTCAGGGAAATGCCGACAGACACATGGAGAGGCAGCCGCCATGGCGCCCTCAGGGAAGTGCGACAGACAAGCACAGGGAGAGGCGGCTGCCATGGCGCCCCCAGGGAAGTGCTGACAAGTACATGGAGAGGGGCTGCCATGGCTTCTCAGGGAAGTGCTGACAAACACACAGAGAGGCGGCTGCGTGGGCGCCCTCAGGGAAGCACGGACAGATAAGCACAGGCAGAGGCGGCTGCCATGGTGCCCCCAGGGAGTGCCTACAAGTACAGGGAGAGGCGGCTGCGATGGCGCCCTCAGGGAAGTGCGGACACACGGAGAGGCGGCCGCCGTGGCGCCCTCAGGGAAGTGCGGACAGACAAGCACACGGGGAGGCGGCCGCCATGGCGCCCTCAGGGAAGTGCGGACAGACAAGCACACGGAGACGAGACAGCGTTGGCGTCCTCAGGGAAGTGCGGACAGACAAGCACACGGGGAGGCGGCTGCCATGGCGCCCTCAGGGAAGTGCGGACAGACAAGCACATGGGAGGCGGCTGCCATGGCGCCTTGGGGGAAGTGCCCACAGACAAGCACACGGAGACGAGACACCGTTGGCGTCCTCAGGGAAGTGCGGACAGACAAGCACACGGGGAGGCGGCTGCCATGGCGCCCTCAGGGAAGTGCGGACAGACAAGCACATGGGAGGCGGCTGCCATGGCGCCCTGGGGGAAGTGCCCACAGACAAGCACATGGAGAGGAGACAGCATTGCCGCCCTCAGGGAAGTGCGGACAGACAAGCACATGGGGAGGCGGCTGCCATGGCCCCCTCAGGGACGTGCGGACAGACAAGCACACGGAGACGAGACAGCGTTGGCGTCCTCAGGGAAGTGCGGACAGACAAGCACACGGGGAGGCGGCCGCCATGGCGCCATCAGGGAAGTGCGGACAGACAAGCACACGGGGAGGCGGCCGCCATGGCGCCCTCAGGGAAGTGCGGACAGACAAGCACACGGGGAGGCGGCTGCCATGGCGCCCTCAGGGAAGTGCGGACAGACACACGGAGAGGCAGCCGCCATGGCGCCCTCATGGAAGTGCGGACAGACAAGCACATGGGAGGCGGCTGCCATGGCGCCCTGGGGGAAGTGCCCACAGACAAGCACATGGAGAGGAGACAGCATTGCCGCCATCAGGGAAGTGCGGACAGACAAGCACAGGGAGAGGCGACCGCCCTGGTGCCCCCAGGGAAGTGCGGACAGACAAGCACAGGGAGAGGGGCTGCCATGGCGCCCTCAGGGAAGTGCCGACAGACACACGAAGAGGCGGCCGCCATGGCGCCCTCAGGGAAGCGCGGACAAGCACACGGAGAGGAGGCAGCATTGCCGCCATCAGGGAAGTGCGGACAGACAAGCACACGAGAGGCGACAGCGTTGGCGCCATCAGGGAAGTGCAGACAAGCACACGGAGAGGCGGCTGCCATGGCGCCCTCAGGGAAGTGCGGACAGACAAGCACACAGAGAGGAGACAGCGTTGGCGTCTTCAGGGAAGTGCGGACAAGGACACGGAGAGGCGGCTGCGATGGCGCCATCAGGGAGGTGTGGACAAGGACATGGAGAAGTGGTCCGTGTAGGCGCCATCAGGGAAGTGCGGACAGACAACCACACGGAGAGGGGCTGCGATGGCGCCCTCAGGGAAGTGCTGACAAGTACACGGAGAGGCGGCTGCGATGGCGCCATCAGGGAAGTGCGGACAAGTACACGGAGAGGCGGCTGCCATGGCGCCATCAGGGAAGTGCGGACAAGTACACGGAGAGGCGGCTGCCATGGCGCCCTCAGGGAAGTGCAGACAGACAAGCACACGGAGAGGTGGCCTCGATGGCGCCCTCAGGGAAGTGCGGACAAGTACACGGAGAGGGGCTGCGATGGCGCCCTCAGGGAAGTGCGGACAAGTACACGGAGAGGCGGCTGCCATGGCGCCCTCAGGGAAGTGCAGACAGACAAGCACACGGAGAGGTGGCCTCGATGGCGCCCTCAGGGAAGTGCGGACAAGTACACAGAGAGGGGCTGCGATGGCGCCCTCAGGGAAGTGCGGACAAGTACACGGAGAGGCGGCTGCGATGGCGCCATCAGGGAAGTGCGGACAAGTACACGGAGAGGGGCTGCGATGGCGCCATCAGGGAAGTGCGGACAAGTACACGGAGAGAGGCTGCGATGGCGCCCTCAGGGAAGTGCGGACAAGCACAGGGAGAGGCGGCTGCCATGGCGCCCTCAGGGAAGTGCGGACAAGTACACGGAGAAGCGGCTGCGACGGCGCCCTCAGGGAAGTGCGGACAAGCACAGGGAGAGGCGGCTGCGACGGCGCCCTCAGGGAAGTGCGGACAAGTACACGGAGAGGCGGCTGCCATGGCGCCCTCAGGGAAGTGCAGACAGACAAGCACACGGAGAGGTGGCCTCGATGGCGCCCTCAGGGAAGTGCGGACAAGCACAGGGAGAGGCGGCTGCGATGGCGCCCTCAGGGAAGTGCGGACAAGCACAGGGAGAGGCGGCTGCCATGGCGCCCTCAGGGAAGTGCGGACAGACAAGCACACGGAGAGGTGGCCTCGATGGCGCCCTCAGGGAAGTGCGGACAAGTACACGGAGAGGCGGCTGCGATGGCGCCATCAGGGAAGTGCGGACAAGTACACGGAGAGGGGCTGCGATGGCGCCCTCAGGGAAGTGCGGACAAGTACACGGAGAAGCGGCTGCCATGGCGCCCTCAGGGAAGTGCGGACAAGGACACGGAGAGACGGCCCGCGTCGGCGCCATCAGGGAAGTGCGGACAAGTACACGGAGAGGCGGCTGCGATGGCGCCATCAGGGAAGTGCGGACAAGTACACGGAGAGGGGCTGCGATGGCGCCCTCAGGGAAGTGCGGACAAGCACACGGAGAGGCGGCCGCGTTGGAGAGGCGGCGGCCGTTGGCGCCCTCAGGGAAGTGCGGAGGGAAACCACAGCGAGACCCTGCGCACCCTCCAGGGAGCACAAACAATCAAATAAACAAACTGCCAGCACCTCGAGCTGAGCAGGCCGCCGGGTGGGGGGCGTCCTCATCCACAGCCGGCGGAGCAGCATGGCAGAGCCACTGTGGACAGCTTCTGTCACAGCCAAAGAAGGCCCAGCAGTCACGTTCCTGGGTCCTTGCTCAAGAGAAATGAAAACGGAGGCTCACACATAAATGCAAATGTTTACCGCTGTTCTGCTCGTCATCAAACCCCAGACAATCCAATGCCCTGCAGTGGCTAGACCACAGTGCTGTGATGCGTGTGCACGTGGACGGCACCCCACCCCTGAGAACAAGCCCAGGATAGGCACCCCACGCGGTGGGTGCCAAGTGGCCAGGCTTGGAGCCAGACATGCAGGTGCCGCTGGGTGGTTCCCAAACCCCAAGGCGGATGCTGTGTTTAAACAGCACCTGAGGGTTCCCACACACTTTTCAGGCGTGTCCTGAAGACACAACAGACACCATCAGGAACCACACTGTGCCAGAGGAGAAGAAATCCACTCAGAAACACACCAAGCGTTCGGGGTCCCACAGCTCAGACCCCCATGCCTCATGGGGTCCCAGGGAGGTGAGCGGAGGCCTCACGCTGTGGCCGGAGGGGGCTATGGGGAGACAGAGCCCCAGGGCGGGGCCTGGACTGCTGAGGACAGCCAGGCAGGGCACATTCCAGAACCGCATGTTATAGGGTGCTGTTGTTCAGCGGCATCCCCCAGGGGGCGCTGGTGAGCCCGGTGAGCCGGAGAGGCCGTGAGCCACTCCATGGCTTGGGGGTGCACAGTGTTGGGGGCAGGTTTAGCCCCTTGACGCGCTCAGCCTGGACACCCGCACCATTCCCTGTGGTGCTGGAGGAGCCAGGCCACCCCAGGCAGCTCAGCAGTGCCTGGAACTGACAGTGCCCATTGGGCCCTGTGGGGGGTGTTGACTCTCTAGGGCCCTTGGGGCCTCTCTGTCAGTCCCGGACCATCAAAGGCGCTCTCTCTTCTATTCACACCCTGCCCAAGCTGACATGCGGATGCCAGGCCTGACTGCCAGCTTGGTGACCAGTGCTGGGGCACGCAGCCCTTTCTGACTGCCTCGGAGCCAGGCACCACCAGCATGAGTCACTCCGCGGGGAGGGGGATGGCTGAGGGGGCTCCCCCATCAGAGGCGACATTCAGATCGGGACACCTGCTTTGCCTGTGCCCCGAGTGTCTTGGGGAAAGGGCGCCTGGGTCTCTGCTCCATGCTGGTGGGGAGCTCTCCCCAGGAAACCCGGGTGCCCCTGCCTGGGGCAGTCCTAAGAGTTCTAGAACAGTGGTGCCTGCGTCTTCCCCAGAGACACTTAGTCTGGTTGCCTGGCTCTCCCGACACAGAGTGGGCCTGTTCTCCAGATACCAGGGTGCTGGAGGAGCCTCCGAGTGCAGAGCTCGGCATCTTCATTGCCCATGTGCTCCCCAGCCCCGTGCCCTGCCCGGAAGCCGACCCAGCCGGGCGCTGCCACTGCTCACACACGATGCCCTGTGGGGCCTGGACTTACTTCCCAGGCTCTGAGTCCCCTGGCCTCTTAGCCTGGCTCGGTCTCTCAGGGGACACTGGGACCTGGCCTGGGGCCTCCGGGAGCTGGGCTCAAGTCAGGACAGCCCTCTGAGGACAGAGGCCTGTTCCTCCGGGGCGGACATCACAGGCACTCCTGGCTCGGGACTATGCATCCAGCACCCTTGTGAATCAGGAATGCCCTCCCAGGGTGACCTCTCTGAGGCGCAGGGGCCAGCGGGTGGGGTGACAGCTTGCTGCTCGGGTTCCAGAGAAAGCTACCAGCTCCCCTGGGCTCTCTCGGCCTGCAGCTGCTGTGGCTGGAGTGCCCTGTCCAGAGGCTGCCACAGGTGGGAAGCTGGGGGCTGTGGAGGGGAATCTCAGGGGAAACAGCCTCTCCCTGTACTTAGGCGAGTCCAAGAGTGAGGGGCTGCGGCTCTCCTAGGGCACCAACCTCTGGGATCTTCCATTAGCTCCTGAGACCTGAGGAGGCTGGGAAGGAACCCCTAGCTGGTGGGTCCCACGGGGGCAGTGGGGGCTTCTGGGGAGGCTCCTGCCTGGTAGGGACATGGCCTTAGGGGAGCCCTGTCTGGCATCGCCATCGTGCACGTCAGCTCCGAGTTCTCACTGCTCCAGGAGGGTCCAGTGGTCCTGGTCCTGCAGGACCCAGCCTGGGGGCCCCCTGCCTCCCCCAAGCCCCAGCAGGATACAGAGGACCTAGAGCAAAGTTTCCTGGGGCCGGCCGTGGTTGGTGGCAAGCCCTCTAGGCCCTGCCCATTCTCTCCTGGCAGGTGACTCCACCAGTAGCTGAGCACCTGGGGGCAGGTGAGGTGATGTCTGGCCACTTGGGAGGGCTTCCCCCCTCATCTCTGGAAACCAGAGCCCTTCCTGCACCCCACTCAGCTTAGCCGATGGATGACAATGTCCACTGGGCCACGGCAGCTCAGGCCCTGGGGTGGGCTGAGAGCCAGGGCCCTCCCATTGCTGCACCAGCTCTAACCCCAGGCAGGACCACCATGAAGCCCCCACACAGCGGGTCGATGGGGTGCCTGAGCTCTGGAGGTCTGGCTACTGAAGGTCCCACCCTATCTGAGGGGCCGCCTGTGATCCGCCCACTGTTTCCCTCTGAGTGGGACACCCTAAGATTCCTCCTAATTTTGCGTTGCCGCCAGCCTTTTTGTTTTCCTGGGAAGGGGTGGGGGTGGAGCATGTGTGGTCACCGCCCTGTGGATGTCACCAGGAAGAGGTGGCCCTTGGTGGGACGTGGACTTGGGGCCCAGAGGGACCCCAGGCAGATGTGAGGGGCCCGACCTTCTCTAGGGGCCCTCAGGGGCTGGGCTGCCTCCATCTGCCCTAGTCTCCGCCCTGGCAGGGCTTGGGTCTATGCACCTGAGGTCAGTTTCTGGCTGTTTGGAAGCCACCCTCTCACATGACCTGTGCTGCCTGGCCAGGCTCATGGGGCAAAGTGGACAGCCAAAGCCACACCCACCACTGGCCGAGCACCACACAGTGCGCTGGGGAGAACAGAAGAGATGGGTGCTTGTCACCACGCAGTGCACTGGGGATTGCCGGTACTGCACCTGCAGGTCACAGGAGCCACAGGCCTTGACTGCGAGGCCACAGTGCCACGAGCTCATGAACCCTCAGTCACAGACGCACCCACGGTCAAGGGACACCCCTGCCAGGGGCTCCACTCTGCAGAAGCCATTGTCATCCTGCACTTCCAGGGGTGGCCACTAGAGGCTCCCCAAAGACAGAACTGGCCGGAGGGCTCCAGAGCTGCCAAGCACCAGCCCGGGACAGGGTGGCACCCACAGTAATGGAGGGACAGGGTTGGGTGTGGGGAATGCAGCCCACCCTTCCCCGCGGCTGGGTACCACGGGGGAGGGGGAGGGGAGCAATGCTGCCCTGAGGCTCCTGGCCCTTCCAGGGGAACTGACAACTGCTTTTCTGAGATGGACAGACAGGAGGACCTCACCTGCCCTGTGGTGGCTGCCCTCCAAACACGCAGTGACCTGGATTCTCTCCAAACCTGGGTCTTGCTCCTGGGAGGTGGCTGGATCGGCTTCCGTACTGGGAACAGTCTGCAGACTTTAGGACAAAGTGTCCTGCCAGCTCTCCATGCTCGGGGTGACCATAGACCCCAGTGCTGGCTGGCCTGGGGGGTGTACCAGGCTCAGCAGTCCTCCCCATTCGGGGCGACCACAGACCCCAGGGAGCCTGGCCCTGCTGTTCTCAGGCCCCCACTGGCCCTGGTTTCCTCCTAACCTGCGTCCAGGTATCAGTCCCCCAAGCCAAGCCACCACCCAGTCTCCGCCTAGGTGTCTGCAGGAAATATCAGTGCATTTACTTGGGAAAACACACCACACCCAGCACACAAGCGTGGGCCCTGGGGGAGGCTGGGGCTCCCAGCAAGCTGAGACCCCAGCCCAGCCCTCCTTCCTCTGCCTCATCAGATGGGTGCCCCCACCTGGGCTAGCTGGACCCACAGGGGGCCCAGTGAGCAAGGCTGGCAGACCCTTGTCCAGAGGCTGATGGTGTTTGGTGCAGGTGGGGAGGCAGCGGCTGAGCCTGACCCCAGGGGTCCCGAGGCACCCATGGCATGGGCCCCTCCCCAGGCTCGAGGAGGTGCCAGAAGATTCACTGTCCATGGCCCTACTGGGCCCCACTCCCACCGCTTGTGGTCCGATCCTGCTTGTGCACCTCATGCCTCCATTAATTAATATATATATATATTTTTATTTTTATTTATTTATTTTTTTTTGAGACGGAGTCTCGCTATGTCGCCCAGGGTGGAGTGCAGTGGCCGGATCTCAGCTCACTGCAAGCTCCGCCTCCCGGGTTTTTACGCCATTCTCCTGCCTCAGCCTCCCGAGTAGCTGGGACTACAGGCGCTGCCACCTCGCCCGGCTAGTTTTTTGTATTTTTTAGTAGAGACGGGGTTTCACCGTGTTAGCCAGGATGGTCTCGAACTCCTGACCTCGTGATCCGCCCGTCTCGGCCTCCCAAAGTGCTGGGATTACAGGCTTGAGCCACCGCGCCCGGCCCATTAATTAATATTTTGAAGCTGCCAGTGCGTGCTCTTTGCAGGAGGGAGTCATTGTCTGGGTTAACGGTAGTCTTCAACAAAAACCTGGCATACGGCTGCAAGAAATTTGTTTAAGATTTAACACATAGTAACATCAAAACAAACAAGCGCTGCCATGGCAACGAGGACTAAACAAAGGCTCGCAGATACCCCGAGCTGGCGCCACGCCGGTGGAGCCATGGCAACCTGCCCCGAAAACAGAAATCGGTGGACTTTTTCTCTGCAAGTCCTGTCAGAGTCAGCAGCTTTCTGCGGTACCTAAGGCCACTTCCTCGCGGTCCCCAGGCTCCTGAGGGAGGCAGAGGCTCCCACAAGTGACAGTGGGCATCCCCCTCTCCAAAATGCAAAACAAAAGCAAGCCAATACCCCTCAGGCCTGCTGCCCGCCACCCCTTGCTTTTCCTGGAGATTAAAGGAAAATCTCTAGTGTCGCCAGCCCCTCCTGGTGGCCCTGCCCCCCTCTGTCTTCCTGAGACAAGTGTGTGAGTTTAGGCCCCTTGCTCCTGCACACCTGGGAGGTCAGGACCCCGTGCCAGGATCACAGGGACCCTCCCCCGAAGGGAGTCTAGGCTGCAGGAGGGAAGGACAGTTTGAGGGTGGGAGAGATGCGGAGGCAGTCCTGGGGGAAGCCCGGGGTCACAAGGGTCTGCGGCTGCAGGTGAATTGGGAGGCGGGGAGGTCAGAATCCCTCAGCCTCCCCTCAGGCCACGGTCCCGGTCCTGGCCACCTGAGCTGCTGCCCACAGGACAATCTGCCACACGGCGCCCACCCACAGTGCCCAGCCAGCCGACCAGGCTGCCCACGACTGGGTCTCAGCCTCAGCCCCTCCCTGGGCTCGGGCCACAGCTGTCTGCTCCCCCAGACCTTGACCCTCATGGCCAGCCAAGGCTGGCACACCCCAAGGCTGGTCCCAGGTTCTGCACTGGGGAGGTGGCTGTGCTGGAGCAGGGGGCCAAGCTTTAGCCCCCAAGTGCCTGAGCAGCTCAAGCCCTGGCTCTGGGAACAGGCCCAGACCAGCTGGGGCTCCTCTGGCCTTCTGGGGTGCCAGCACCCCCACGAGCAGGCAGGGCTCCCATCATTCTCCAAATGAGCCACAGCCGCCAAGCCCCAGCCACCACAGGGAGAGCTCTGCATGTGTGTGCAGGTGTGTGCAGGCGTGTGTGTGCACGTGTGGCCATGTGCACGCACACATGCGCCATAGTTTGAAGGCCACTTTCTGCAGAAGGAATCATACCTGGCACCGTACTTGGTGTGTCCGGGCAGTGCCAACGCTGTGCGCCAAGGCTGTGCGCATGGGGCTGGCCCTGCAGGGCTGATGGCCCCTGGACAGGCTCTTCCCACCTCCCGCCCAGCCCTTCTAGGAGCTTCACCCACAAGCACCGTCTCCACACTGCTTTGCCCTGGGTCTGCTCCTGTGTATCCCAGAGCACACATTGGGCGGCACAGAGGGCACCCAGGGACTCGTCCCAGACGCGCCCACATGCCCAGGCCTGCTGAGGAGCAGCTGCCAGGGCCCAGGAGCACGGGGCTGGGATCCACGAAGGGGCTGGGTCCCCTCCAAACAAGGACACCTGAGGGGGAGGAGGAGCACTGGGGGACACATGGGCCCTGGCGGCCAAGGGGAGGAGCCAGCCCTGCCAATGTCCACACAGGCTCCAGACACCATGGCCGCTCTGCGAACCCCACCTGCCGCTGTATGGGCTAAATATAGCCAACCCAGTTTCCCTCTCCTGGTCTGTGTGCCTGGGACACGTCCCTTGGCAAAGTGAGTTCTGGGCTCAGGACAAGGGCACTGTCTGTGCCAGAGGCTCTGGCCCCCGGCCTCCTGAGCACAGCGCAGGTCAGTGCCGCCTGCCCATGGCTGTTGACCCACCAGAGCGGCCCTGGTCACCAGGACCTGTCAGCAGCTGGCGGGGTGTGTCTACACAAGCCTACACTGCATAGCCCGCTGCTGCAGGAGGCTGCAGGTTTCCAGCAGGGATGGCGGCTGGTCTGTCTTCCAGGCAGCAGCTGGCACGACAAGCCCTGCGGGTGATATGGGAGCCCCAGCAAGCCTGTGGGAGCTGCCTCTCGCCAAAGAGCCCACAAGTGGGGTCTGGACCTCTGAGTCAGGTGCCAGTCGCCTCAGCCACAGTACCATTGGAGGTGCGGCCCCGAGAGTCAGTCCACGAAGGATCTGTGGCCGGGGGTGCAGTGTGTGGGGTGCAGTGTGGCCAGGGGTGCAGTATGGCCAGGGGTGCAGCACAGGCAGGTGTAGTGTGGCCAGGGGTGCAGTGTGGCCAGGGGTGCAGCACAGGCAGGTGTAGTGTGGCCAGGGGTGCAGTGTGGGGGGGTTGCAGGCTGTCAGACGGACCCTCGCAGGCCAAGCCCCAGCCCTTGTCGGGGCCCTTCTGGTCCCCTTGCCCTGGCAGGCTCTTTGTGCCTTCCTGGTCTCCAGAGGCCCCAGGGATGAGTGATCCTGGGTTAGTATGGGCTCCAACCACCAAGGTGTTGGCAAATGATGGCCCTGTCCAAGGCTGGGAAGCGCAAGGCTACGTGACTACCTGCCCAGAAGGGCCAGCCACAGCCTCCTCTCACACCGGCCGATGGCTAAGCCCATGAGGACGCTGAGGCTGGGAAGTCACAAAGGAGGTTGGCAGGGGCCACTGGGTCTGGACAGGGTCAAGGGTGAGACCAGCTTGCACCCGGGTCCCCAGATGGACCCTCCCCTCCAGTTTCTCTAGGACTGAGGCTGCGAGCTGTCAGGACGACGAACAGGACTTGCTGGCCCTGGTTGCCCCTGCCATCCCCTAGAGCTGGGGGAGCCTGCAAGGCAGTCAGCTGGAGAGAAGATCCGGGTTCAGGCATCCTTTTGAGCAGTTTCATGGCTTTTCTGGCATAACTTTCTAAACTCAAAATGCCCTCAGATGCACTCAGATGTGCCATACACAACAGGAAGCTCACCAGGACACGCACAGTCCGGGAACATGCACGACCCAGGAGACACCCAAGACCCAGGGGACATGCATGACCCGGGAGACACATGTGACATCGCCACAGACCACAGCAGAGACAGCACAGCTGCAAAGGCCACGGTGCCCATCCAGAGCTGGTAGACGGGTGCTGACACCGCAGAGGTGGGCCCCAAAGCCTTCAGCATGGGGGCATCTGACCCATGGCCCAGCCCCTTGCAAAGCCAAGGCCGCCGAGGGGGAAGGCAGCAGGAGCTCTGAGATGAAAAAGTAATGAGGTTGTGGCAACGTAGGAATCTGGCCGCAAGTGGACGCGGGTGCAAACCGCCAAAATAAAGCCATTTCTACACAGATGGACAGGACAGGGCTAGACACGGGGCTGAGGGAGAACCACTGCTTTTCTCAGGCGCGATCATGGTGGGGTGTCGGGACATGAGGTGAAATGTGCCGGGGTGGGTGAGGGTGCCTCAGTGTGCTTCCCGGCAATCATCCAGGAGAAAACAGGCAACGTGTGACACAGCAACAGGTGTGTGCACACATGACACAGAAATGCACGTGCATATGTGCACACACGATGCAGAAACATGCACACACGTGCACACACGATGCAGAAACGCACGCACACGTTCACACACGACACAGTAACGCACGGGCACACGTGCACACACGACAAAGAAACACATGCACACCTGCACACACGATGCAGAAACACACACACATGTGCACACAGGACGCAGAAACGCACGTGCACACATGACGCAGAAACGCACGCACACGTGCATATATGACATAGAAACACTTGCACATGTGCACATACGACACAGAAACACGTGCACACATGCACACACGACGCAGTAACGCACGGGCACACGTGCACACGCAACACAGAAACACGCAGACGTGCACACACGATGCAGAAACGCATGAGCACACATGACGCAGAAATGCACGCACACGTGAACATACGACAGGAACACTTACACATGTGCACACATGACACAGAAACACGTGCACACGTGCACACAGGACGCAGAAACACGTGCACACACGACACAGAAACGCACACCCACACATGCACACACGACGCAGAAACGCGCACACATGCACACACAACACAGACAAAGCAAACGGCATGATGCTGTTTTGCAGTGATGGCCAGAGCCGCATCCTTGGTGCCCTTTGCTGTTTCGGCACCTGTGGGAATCCCGGGGCAGAAGTGGAGCAGCACAAAGGCTTTGGGAGGGGCTGGGACCTGAATGGCCAGCTCCATGCATGGGGACACAAGCATCCAACCTCTGAGACTCAGCCCCTGAGTCAACCCATGGAGGGTCAGGAACTCTGCCTGCCAGCAGCCAACTGCCTCTCCAGGCTTCAGGCAGGAACTGTCCCCACTCCTGGGGAGGCCCAGTGATCCCAGCCACAGCTCCCTGACTCTGGAGAGCAACATTCACCCTGAGTCTGCTCTGAGGCCAGACACCCCCTCATAGGCCACCTCCTATGCCAAGACCCCGCACAACCATGGGGCCAGGAGGAGCCAGGGCTGCCGCTCAGGACTTGGAACCGAGAGGTCCTGGAATGCCCGGACCCCTGCTTCTGGAGGCCCAGATGGCACATTCAGACTCCCACGTCTGGGCTGCTTCTGAGAAGGGCGGGGTCTTGAAGCACAACCCCCTCGACTCCCCATGGCCCACTCCCCACAGAACCCACCCAGGGGCTCAGGGTCACAGACCCCCATGAGCCAGGTCCCTCAGCCCGTGAGCCTGGCGCACTCACTTGATCTTGCTGAAGACGATGTCCACGTCGGTGACCGTCACGTTCCTACCGTCGATCACCTGGCAGTCCTTGCACAGCTTCGACCAGTTCTTGCCATGCATCTCCCTCCCAGTGGCCCTGGTGTCCCCGTGCACCGCAAAGCGCCGGAAGGCCTCCTCCAGGGCACTGAGCTCGGGGGCCGCGGCTGCACCCTCACCGGCACCCTCCGACTCCAGCGACAGCCTCTTGGCCGCCCGGTCCTTCGAGGGGTCCCCCGGGGACTTGGGGGGCGTCCTGTTGGCAGCTTTGGCGGGCTTCGCCTTGTCAGCCATGTTGCTGTGGAGGAAGGAGAGGAGAAAGGTGTCACCCGGGCCATGTCCCAGCTGACCTGGGTGCAGCCCAGGAGACCCACCATACCAACGAGCACCAGGACGTGGCTGAGACGGGCAGGGGCGACGTGGCGAGGGCTGAGACGGGCAGGCCCTCCCGGGGCGACGTGGCGAGGGCTGAGACGGCCAGGCCCTCCCAGGGCGACGTGGCGAGGGCTGAGATGGGCAGGCCTTCCCGGGGCTGGGCGTGAGGCCCCTCAGACCCTCAGAGCCAGCTGCCCTGGAGGCACGCGTGTCCAGCTGCCAGGCAGAGTGGAGCCAAGCAAGGCCTTGCCCACTTGCCGTCATTGGGCCAAGGACCCCCTAAGTCAGATAAAGCCAGCAGCTTTACGATGGGAGCTGAGCTGGGTGCCAGGGGCTCCAGGCCAAGCAGGCTCAGGGTGTGACTGGCAGCATCACAGCCCATCCCGGGTCCTCCCCACCGCCACACTTTTCCACTGCCCCTCCTGTGGACGCCCGCTCTGCAGCTCTGGGGGACACCTGAGGACCACACCCTCCCCAGGGTCTGTGAGGGGACGCCTTCCTCCGGGAGGGTCCACAGCGGTCCTGCGACAGCGGCTCCCACCCCAGTGCAGAGCCTCTGACCATAGATGGAGCTTTGGGTTGGGGGGGGGGGGTGTGTGTGGTGGCCCTGGGGGCACCTGAGGATGCTCTGCCCAGGTGCCCTGGGCCTGCCGAGCCCACGGTGCCCCAGCCAGGGGAGGGGACTGCGAGTGTGCAGGGTTGAGGCAGTGGTGGGGTCACGGGCATCGGGGCGCAGGGACGCCCTCTGGACTTTGCAAGGCGCCCACCCCCAGAGCAGGCGGCTGGGCCGTGGGGTTGAGAAGACTGAGGGGTGCCGCTCAGGGAGGGTTTGGGGACGCAGGGCTACGCCACAGGGTGGGGCTGCCGAGGCCGCCTCCCCACCATGCATGGTGAGACCCAAGTCAGGCCCTGAAAGACTCAGAGTGAGGTGCTGGCCTCCACACAACAGTCGCTTCCCCAAGGGGCCCGGACGCCAGGTCGGCCCTCAGCGCTGCACTGAGAGCTGAACGTCTCCTCGGCCCACAGACACAAGAGCCGGTGGGAGGGTCGGTGCCGAGGACACAGGTGCATGTCTCAACCCTGGGACTCACCGAGCCCTCTCAGATCTGGAGTTCTCAGCACCAGTCATGGCCAAAGTGTGGCTCTGTCATCCTGGGGGTCCTGAGTGTGGCCCCTGCTGACCTTGAGATCCCACAGATTCTCCCAAAACAGCTGGAAAAAAATCCAGGGGTGCTGCCTACACTGAGGACCTTAAGGGCCTCAGGCCCCTCCCATTCACCCCTTTCCTGGAAGGCACCGAAAATGCAGATGCCAACACAGCAGAGGACGCAGGGGCAGGACCCAGTCGGGTAGGACCAAGTGGGGCAGGATCCCGGCGGGGCCGGCGCCGCGTGGGGGCAGGATCCCGGCGGGGGCGGGGCCGCGTGGGGTCAGGATCCCGGCGGGGGCGGGACCGCGTGGGGGCAGGATCCTGGGGGTAGAAGGGCTGGGTCAGGTGTCCAGCCAGGAACAGTCTCCCGTTTTATCGCTGACACCATTTCTTTGTCTGAAACAGGAGCTGCTCACAGGCCTGGCCTGTGTTTCCACTGGGCCTCTGCAGCAGGGGACGCTGGGCAGGAGGAGCGGTTGGGAAATTCCCAGAAGCAATGGTGGGTTTTGTGAGCACCCAGAACAGTGGTGGGCGTGCGGGTCAGAGGAAAAGAACCTTCTGGGATGCTTCAAACTCAGGGCCGCGTTCTGTGGTCTTATCTCGTGTGGGGACGCGCCTGAACAAAGACCCTTATTCACACACCTCCGTGAGTCATCTGAGAACCTGCACCCCGTGGGACCCGCCTGGGAGCAAAGGGATGAGGGAAGCCCCTCGGAGCCGCCTTCAGGGCTCACGCAGGACGTCCCACCCATCAGCGCCTGCTTTGCAGGAGTTTTTAATAAGCTTGGAGGTTGGCCTTGGAAGGCTGAGCGGGACATAAAGCGTCCTGCCCTCGTGAGGCCTTCAGTTGGGGCAGGTGATAAACAAATAAACAAGTAATGAAACATCAGGCAGCGAGGAGTGAAGAGGAGAAACTGAGGCAGGTCAGAGGGAGGCCAGCAGGCAATTTCAGACCCGGCGGAAGCGGACGCGCGTGAGCAGAGATGCGGGCAGGCGGGAGTCACGGTGCGTGAGGACGGTCCAGCGCAGGGCCCCTGTGCCCAGGTACCCCTGCACCCCTGCTGGGCAGGCACCACCTTCACTGGGCTCAGCCCCCCTCAGCACAGCAACAGCATGAGATGGCACGAACGAGAGCACTGTGGGGTCCGCGGGGCAGAGGGCAGAAAGGAACAGGGGTCAGGCCATCGCCAGATCTACTGAAGACGGACACTGGCTTCAAACGTTCTGAGGAAAAATGCTTCCGGCCGGGACTTGGATACCCTCGTCCACTGTCCCCACTCAGGCTGAGGGGAGGGAGGCCACCTGCAGTGGGTGTGAGCTCAGAGACGTGGCCACACCCCCTGCAGAGGTGCTTGGTACTGGGCTTCCCAGGAAGACGAGGGCGACAGCCGTCAACAGCTGAGAAGAAGGAGTAGATGCAGGAACCCACGGCCGTGACGGGAGGGCCGAGGACCAGGCCCAGGCAGTTTTGGAGGGAAAAGCGGAATCCGTCCCAACTCAGCCCTAGCCTTTCTGCACCAAGGCGTGGAGCGGTGCCGACCTCAGGCGCCGGCTGCCACAAATGCTTCCAGAGCCAGCTCTGCGTGGGGTGCACGCTCAGGGATCTCACACGGGGACTCGCCTCAGAGACCATCTGAGCTTCGCTGTTCTAGGTTCTTGTAGTTTTGTTTTACCTCAAACAGGCATTAGCTTAGCAAACTATTTTTTAAAAGGTTTTTAAATTAAAATAGACAGAATGAATCAGGCGAGACGTGCTGCTGTGGAAGACAGCCAGGCTGCTGCTGGGTCTGGAGGAAAAGGACGCCGCGGCCAACCCCGAGCGGCAGCAGAGGAGACGGGAGTCGCACTGTCTGGATCGCTTCACGAGACCCATGTGCTGTTTCCACAATGACGGTAATAGAATACATTTAATTTAAGAGAACGTGGAGGTGTCAGAGGGACAATGAGCCTGGGCGGGCACCTCTCCCTTGGCGCTCACCACCAAGTGTAGTATGCAGCTGTGCCAGCTGCTTCTCCTTGGACGGGCGGAGGCCAGGCGTCCTCCACTTTCTCACAGTTTCTGGACGCAGCGCACCTGAGCCCTGGGTGCAGACCCTCACACCGTTTCCCCCGGAGGCTGTGCTCTGTCACCGTGAGGGAAAAGAAGGTAGTGTAGCAGAAGAGACTCCAGGAAGACAAACTGCTCACCCAGGGATCAAAGGACAAGCTCCCAGGCATGCACCCACCATCTCCAGATGTGTGCCCTGAGCCCCCAGGGGGTTGCTCTGCACTCCCAGGCCTGTGCCCACCATCCCACATGTGCCCTGAGCCCCAAGGGGGTCACCCTGTACTCCCAGGCCTGTGCCCACCATCCCAGCTGTGCCCTGCACTCCCAGGCCTGTGGCTTGCATCCAGGTGTGCACCTGCACCCTCTCCTGCTGGCCGGTGCCTCCCTGGTAGGAGGGACATGCCCAGCCCTGCCCTGACCCAGGTTCCTGCTCACAGCACATACCCCTTCCCTGGCTAGACCCCACGGGAGCCCAAGTGGGGCCCGGCCAGGACCTGCTTGGAGGCTGAGCCCACCCCACTCACGCCCCCACCCCCAGGGCCTCCCCAGGGAGTCAGGAGGATGGCGCCTATGGGCTCACCCACGGGTGGGCCGCACGTTGTTGTACAACTGGCATTTTCAAAACAGGCTTGGAGAGGGCAGAAGACAAGGGTAGAGGTGGTACCACAGACCTCAGAACGGGCAGGCAGAGGCAGACCCCAGAGGGCGACTGTCCTGGGGAACAAAGCATCCCCGCTGGCCGGGAAACGCCTGCCCCAGGTGCGTCGCCAGCTCCAAGGACTTGGCCGCCCAGGCACCCCAGGCCACCTTGCCCCCAACCCCATGGGCTGTCCCTGTTCCCAAGAGGCCCCACGGAAAATCAACTGGGCCCAATTTGTCAGAATGAATCTCCTGGGAAATACCTTAAGACTGGATGCTGGACTGCCCGAAGCCAAACTTACAGAAAAGCTGACGGAACAGAAGTGACAAGGCTGGAGAAACAGCAGCCGGCCTCTGATCACAGAGCTGTCCAGGGGCTGGAAACCCGGGTGCCCACGTGGCATCAGTAAGCAGGGCCAGGGGCAGTCACTAGGACCGACCACGGCTCTGTCACTAGGAACAGGGGTCTCTCACTAGGACCTGGGGTCTGTCAGTCACCAGAGCCAGGGCCTATCCCTTGGGTCTGCAGCCTGTGGCTAGGACCTAGGGTCTGTCACTAGCGCCAGGGGTCTGTCCCTTGGGCCTGGAGCCTGTTACTAGGGTCTGGGGTGTGTCACTAGGGCCTGGGGTGTGTCACTAGGGCCAGCTGCTGTTTTAAAGGTAGCAGCAGCCTCGGTGCTCCCTTGTTCACTGCCCACGCCCACGGGGGGGTGGCGCCGACAGAGCCCACACGACCGCTCTCCACGTGGATGGCTGTGGGGTGGCTGAGCCTTGCTGGCAGAGGAGGCTGGTGGACAGGCCATGCTCACATCAACAGGAGTGCCGGGTCAGAGGTTGAGGCAGGAGCCACAGAGCCAGTGGGAGCCACCACCCCTCTCAGCTCATCACCCCTCCCTGGGGCCTGAGACCCCAGAGTCAGCCCTCGGCCCTGCTCAGGCTCTGGCCTCCCTGGGAACCTCTGTCCTGGTCGCAGGTGTCCTGCAGGCCCCTTGGGTTGTGCTGGGCTGGACCAGGCCGGGGGTGACCTCTGAAGCTCCACCTGCCTTGGAGAAGCCACCAGCAGCTTCTCCAGCTGCACCCGCTGACCCAAAACAAAGCTGGCAGTTTCTGAGTCTGTGCACTTCCCCCTGCAGCGGAAGATGCAGGATGCTCAGCCACTCAAGCCCAGCGTCCCCAGGGCACACTCGAGAGCACACCCCACCCAGAGGCCAGGCAGGCGCACACGGCCAGGTCTGCCCCAGGGTGCCCGTCCAGAGAGGTCACAGTCCTGAAAGGCCACGGTCCTGAGAGGTCCCCATTGTGAGAGGTCCCCAGTCCAGAGAGGTTGCCAGTCCTCAGAGGTCACTGTCCTGAGAGGTCACTGTCCTGAGAGGTCACTGGTCCTGAGAGGTCATCAGTCTTGAGAGGTCACTGGTCCAGAGAGGTCATCAGTCTTGAGAGGTCCCCAGCACAGAGAGGTCACTGTCCTGAGAGGTCACTGTCCTGAGAGGTCACTGGTTGATCCTGAGAGGTCACTGGTCCAGAGAGGTCGCTAGGATGGGGTCTCCAGGCCTGGGCTGAGGCTCTGCCCCAGAGAGGACCTGAGGTCGGGCTCCTGCTCTTCAGGGACCCTGAGGGCCAGAGCCAAGCCCAGGCTGAGTGCAGTCCCCAAGGAAGTGGGAGGAGGAGGGCAGGGCCGAGTCCTGTGGCAGCGCCCACAGCCCACCACACTTGGACCCTGGTCGTCTCACGTGGCGTCCTCCGGCCATCCTGCACGGGGCCATCGGGACCCCTGCCACTCACCACAACCGCGTGGCCTCAGACCCGGGCAGGACAGGGCAGGCTTCACACTATCCTAAGTCCCATGGGGTGGGAGGGACCCTGCACAAGGAACCTTCCGGTAAGGGGGGCAGGGGAGCAGGGGCTGCGCGGCCCCGGCCACCTCCACTCACTCTCCGCCCTCAGAAGAAGAGAGATGGGTGCACGGGAGCTTCTCGGGTCAACAGGGTGCACCCAGCACCCAGCCCCTGGTGCCCTCTGCCTCTGGGAACCACATCTTGGCCCCCATCTGCAGGATGTGGTCCCCGCAGCCCTCAGCACGGCCACTTTGGGGACGGCCACCGGAGCCCATCTGCACACAGGTGTAGGGATGAGAAGGCAGGGAAGTCACAGAGAAAACCCTCCCAGGCTACAGAGCAAACCCCTTCTGAGTGGGAGACTAAGGATTAAGGATGACAGGGAGACACAGGAGGGAGGATGGAACATTCCAGAGCACTAGGGCCGAGTATCCAGGCCACAGACGCCGGGGCCGTGGGCACCAACTTTGCCACCAAATGGCCACCATGGGACGGAGGTGCAATGGGGCTCCCGGACTCTGCAAAGGACACTGCAGCGGAGACTCATCCTGGTCTGAGACGGCTGTCCGAGGCCCAAGTGAGAGTTAAACCACATCCCCAGCCAGTGCCCACCACCCACGCCAACACCGTTTCTCTAAAGCACCACACAGGACATTCCGCCAACAGAGCATCCCAAAACGGAATAAAATAGATCCTGGCTGGCTCATCCCATCAACCACGTCCGAGACTCGGCAGCTGCAGATGCGGTGAGACAGGCCTCCATTAAAGGCATATCCCATGGGGGCAGCCAGGGCTCTCACGGGGGGCACAGCAGGTTAGAGAACACAGCTGGGGCTCTCACGGGAGGCACAGTGGGTTACAGGAGAAAACAGCCGGGGCTCTCACAAGGGGCAGAGCAGGTTACAGGACACGGCAGAACCAGGGGCTGGTCCCTCATCCAGCGCAGCTTCACTGAGCGCCAGATGCACGAGGACCATTCCCCACCCCAGCCCAGTCACTGCCCTTGGGTTGCCCTCAGGGCTCCAGGTCCAGGGCACCTGCAGGCAGCTGAGACCAGGCCAGCTCTGGGCCAGCGGTGGCCCCATCTAATCCCCAGAACCTGTGAATGCAACCTTGTTTGGAGAAAGGATCTGGAAATGAGATCATCCCGGATTATCCACGGCTGAGCCCTAAATCCAATGGTGAGTGTCTCTACCTAGAAAAGGCAGAAGAGAAGACACACAGAAAAGAGGAGAAGGTGCTACAGGCTGAATTCGTCCCCTCCAAAATCCACACTGGAACCTAATCCCCATTGTGGTGGCATTAAGAGTTAGAGTCTTTGGGGGATGAGACTGAGCTATGGGGGCCAGGTTCCGAGGAATGACTGAGTGCCTTATCAAAGGGCTAGAGCATGAGGACATGGCAACCAGGCCCTGTCTTGGAAGCAGGGAAGGGCCCTTGTCAGACTCCAAGCCTGCCGGTGCCTTGATCTTGGACTCTTCAGCCTCCAGAATTGTGAGAAGTGAACATATCATTTCATAAATTACCACGCCTGGTTTTGTTACAGCAACACCCACGGACTAAGACAGTCGCCGTGAGGCTGGGACTGGAGTGACGCAGGCACACGCGCAGGACAACTGGAGCCACCAGGAGCTGGAAGAGGCAGGGAGGGTCCCCCCAAGCCTCCAGAGGAAGCTGACCCCTGAGATGCCTGGACACTGGGCTTCTGGTCTCCAGGACCATGGGGGAATGCGTTCCTGTTGTGTTAACCCCGGACTGTGTCAATTGTCAGCGGCCTCTGGACACAGTGACACAGTGGGTGGGACCAGAAGGCTCAGCATCCCTAATGGGGAACAGAGTCTGCGGAGGCCCTCAGGTAGCACTGAGAGGCCACAGGGGGCTCCAGAGGCCCCTGGGGGTCTGCTTAAGCCAGGATGGGTGTTAGGCCAGGGCTGCCAACAGCACCTGCCTTCTGAGACCCATCCAGCCTCCAGTTGCCCATTTTTAGGTGGAGAAAATGAAGGGTGCATATGTGGCTGGCGTGAGGAAAAGTCAGTTGATGGGAATTTGTTGATTTAAGGGAAGGTTCAGCTGTGTCTGCATGCTAAAGGTTGTCCTCCAGATCAGATCGAGAAGCCTCAGGAAGGTCATGCAAAAGAATTTCTGATGTCCTTGGCGTGGGGGAAAATTGTTACACGGACACAGAAAGCCTTGGCCCGCAGGAAAAGATTCTTAGAAGGCACCAGATTAAAAGAAAGGACTTCTGTTCATTGAAAAAATGTCATCAAGAGAGTGAAAAGGCAAACCCTAGAGTAGGAGATGTTTGCTACACACCACAAATGTTGGCTTGTCTCCAGAATATATAAAGAACCTGTACAGATCAATAAGAATTCAATACACAAAGCGCAGCTGGCTTGAAAAGGCCCCTCGGGGATGGGGTATCCAAGTGCCCAGTGCTCGGCGGGAAGCACTCAGCTTCGTTAGTATGACCAGGAAAATGCAAATCATAAGCCTTCCACACAGCCTTAGAAAAGGCTAAGACATTGCAAAGGCTGACAGTGGCAAGTGCCAGCAAGGACACGGGCCAACAGGAAACTGTGTGGGTGAATGGCTTCGACCCCTCTGGGAACTGCTTGGCATCATCTGATGAATGTAAAGACACACATGATCCCGGATCCAACGGCTCCACTTCCAGATTGACCCAAGAGACTCCTGCCCACGTGCCCCAAAGAACATCCCAGGAATACCCACGACAGCTTCATCCCTAGTTGCCAAGAAAGGGAAACCGCGTGGACAGGCGCCTGCTGCCAGCATGGTGGTCTGAGGGACAGCGGGCGTCCCCGCGGGAGTGTGGGCAGCATGAGCGCGAGCGCCTGGGGCTCCTCGATGCAGTGTGGACGGACACTCGCGCACACTGTTGACCACGGTGAGCGGGCACGGCAGAGTGCCCACTGCGTGGCTTCTGGTTAAACGTTAAAAACACAGGCAAAGCCAGAGCACAGTGCTCAGGAATTGGTGATTCGATGAGAAAACAGACAGTGAGTAAGACCCCATCCCGCTCCCGGAACACGAAGAGAGGCAGCCCACAACGACTGGCACTAGAACTGCAGGTGGACTGTGCCAGGTGCCAGCTGGGGCCCTCACAGCAGGCGGCCTGGGGACACGTGGGCACTGGCGAAGGTGGCAGGAACAAGCCTGGTGGGAGGTGAGGCTGAGATGAGCTTCACCCCAGTGGCTCCGCCCATGGCCCAGGCTCCTCTGGCACTGAGAAGGCAGAGGTGCCACCCCGCCGAGGAGCAGAGGAAACCGGCACTTGGGCAGCCTTAGGAGAAGCGGGGGCTGTGTGCACAGGAGAGGTCGGATGCCCAAGAAGCAGCAACGGTGGCCAGGTCACCTGTGAGACACCATGGGTGGGAGATGCAGGTGGCTGTGCACAAGGCAGAGGGTGCTGGGAGCTCGCCTGTGTCATACGTGAGGGCACTTGGGCCAGGGCCTGGGTTGGAAGCCACGTCCAGACCCCATACGGGTGCTCGCTGCTCCTGTCCCCACTGACTGATGACTGATGGCCAGAGGGAGGCAGCGGGTGTGTGAAGTCGCCTGGCAGGTGCGGCTGTTGGTGGAATTCCCTGGGCAGAGGTCACATTGGACGTTTATGAACAAATGAGCAGGTTGGGGTTACAGGTTATGGAATCTGGGAAATGTGGTCTGTGACGCCATGCGCACTGGGGGATCACGTGGAGCCCACATGGGTGGGCACCTTTGATCATGCCAAGAAGTCAGACGTGGGACACAGAGGCGGCCTGGAGGAACGCACGCACCAATCCCTTCCCTGAGCCACGCTGAACGGGGAAAGGGCTCCAGGTGGCCTTAACCGCTGGGCTTAAAGAAAGGTTAAGAACCTCCCTTCCCTTCCAGAACCTCACTTTTCAACGACGTCAGCACAACTGGGGTCCTCAGAGGAGGCGCTCACCCTTCCACGATGGAAGGGAGAAGCCCAGCTTTCTGAACGGATGAGGCTGCAGAAGGCAGCTGGTATGATGAAAAGACAGAAAGCTTTGCCTGCTTCCACTCTTTTGAAAGATTTTTTATATTTCTTCCCCAAAGAAAGTCACACATTTGGACGTTCAGACATTAAATCACAATTCACAATTAAGTAGTGCTGAAGTTAAAGGAGCAACATGGAACCCAGAACAGTCTTTTTTTTTTTTTTTTTTTTTTTTTTGAGACGGAGTCTCGCTCTGCCGCCCAGGCTGGAGTGCAGTGGCCGGATCTCAGCTCACTGCAGGCTCCGCCTCTCGGGTTCACGCAATTCTCCTGCCTCAGCCTCCCCAGTAGCTGGGACTACAGGCGCCCGCCACCTCGCCCGGCTAGTTTTTTGTATTTTTTAGTAGAGACGGGGTTTCACCGTGTCAGCCAGGATGGTCTCGATCTCCTGACCTCGTGATCCGCCCGCCTCGGCCTCCCAAAGTGCTGGGATTACAGGCTTGAGCCACCGCGCCCGGCCCAGAACAGTCTTAATTTGCATATCAGGAAATAAGATTTAGGGACAGCTGATGTTTTTCTTAATTCTTTTTCTGAGAACCGCGTGCCACTTTCCTGCGGGGTGCTGCCCTTCCCCAGGCGTGATTCCAGGGGGCTGCAGACCACAGAACCCGCCCCTCCCCTGGATCCAGCAGGGCCAATCAAAGCCATTCCCAGGCAGAGCCCTGCAGCGCTGGGGAGGGGCTGCCCCACTGAGGAGGTGCTGCTGAGTTGATGTGCCCTGGAGGCCCTGGCAGGGAGACGGCCTGGAGGTGAAATGCCCAGGATGGGGAAGCCCTGGAGGGGGGAAGTCCTAGGGAGGGGTAAGCCTTGGGGGAGGAACCCTGGGAGGGATGCCCTGGGGAGAGGGAAATCCCCTGGGGGGGGGAATGTGCTGGGGAGGGGGATTTCCCAGGGAAGGGGATACCCTGGGTGGGGATGGCATGTGCAGAGGAAGCCCTGGGTGGGGGGTATTCCCTGGGTGGGGGGATGCCCTGGGTGGGGGGGATTCCCTGGGTGGAGATGCCATGTGGGGAGGATGCCCTGGGTGGAGGGATGCCCTGGGTAGGGGGGTGCCCTTGGTGGAGATGCCATGTGGCGGGGATGCCCTGAGTGGGGGTAGATTCCCTGGGTGGAGAGGCCATGTGAGGAGGATTCTCTGGGTGGGGAATCCTTGTGGACGTTGTCCTGGGTGGTGGAGTCTTGGGGAAGGAATGGCCGAGGGGGTGGCTCTGGGAGGGGGTGGCTCTGGGAGGGGGCAGCTCTGGGAGGGGGATGTCCTGGGAGGGGGATGTCACCTTAGGGGGAAACCCTGTTGCCAGTGCCCTAGGAGGGAATCCCTGTGTGAGAGATCATCTGGGTGGGGGCTGCCTCAGGTGGGGGATCATCTGGGTGGGGGCTGCCTCAGGTGGGGGATCATCTGGGTGGGGGCTGCCCTGGGTGGGGGATCATCTGGGTGGAGGCTGCCCTGGGTAGGGGCTGCCCTGGGTGGAAGATCATATCAGGGGCATGCGGTGGGTTATGGCCCTGTGGCACCCCCTAACACACACACACCAAGAAGAAAGTGGTCTCCCTAGGAGGAGGATCCATGCAGGGCATCTTGGGGTTTGGCTTGTAGATGCCGGGGACCAGGTCTGAGCCCCAGATGTGGCTGGGCCTGACCCACGCAGCTCCACCCCTTCCTTCCCAGGAAACACCTTTTGCTCCAGCAGTAGGAACTAGGCGTGTGTAGATTCTGCTGCCTGATCCTGGCTCCTGGCTGAGGGTTTGTGGGCTCAGATGGACTTGACACCCGGCCGCAATCCTCCTGGGCGCAGCTTTCTGGCTCCCCTAGCCCAGGCGGAGGCAATGACTGACTCTCCTCACCCAGAGTGTTTTCCCGAAGGCACTTCTGCCTGAGGGCACCAGGCTGGGCCAGGTACTGCAGGGCGCTGACCAGCACTGGCCTGGGGCCCCCGAGAGCCCCAGATGGCATCCCTCTCACACAGTCCTCCTGTCTCACCACCAGCTATAAATAGACTCGGCTCTCTGCTGGCACAGCGTCTCCCAAGGAAGCTTTTAATTCTCAGCGTCCTCTGCAGGGAGTGGCTCCCACAGGCCTGGGAGGGAACAGACTGCCTGCTCTCCAGAGAGCTTCCCAGTCTCCATCTACGATGGGTGATCCTAATTTTCTTTAGGAAGTTCTGCTGAGCCCTGCGTGTGGTGCTTTGGCCTTTGTGCCCACGGAGGCCCCCTGCAGCCCCTCCCTCCAGACCCTGCCCAGCCCGGTGCACGAACCCTGTTGACCGATTCCCAGGCCTAGGGCAGCCACTGCCAGTGTGAGGCTTGCAAATTAGGGTAGAGGGGTCAAAAGGAAGCCCCTTTTAGACCATTTCTATGAGCATTTCTATGCACATTTCCACAATGAGCATTTATAACCTTGTATAATCGTTAAAACATGTATTGAAACTTCAGGGAATTCGGGAAGATGGACCAACCCCAGCTGTAAAATGAAAATGCAGCCAGTGACCAGGGAGCTTCCTCCACGCACACGCAGTCCAGTCTCCGTGACTTCATGCTTTGTGAAGATGCAGAGCGAGTTCATGCCAGCGCCTTTCGGAATCAGGGATCCCATTAGAAACCATGAAAGCTGCAGACCCCTCCCGGGAAAACGCACACACCCTCCTGGAGCTCGCCTTCTGCAGCCGCTCCTGGAGCCCGCCCCTCCCCCACAGGCCCTCCGAGGATCACGTGGTGGGGAGGCGCTGGCACCCAGCTGCTGACAGGCGCGAGAGCCCAGTTCAAGGCGCCGGCATCAGGCTGCAGCTGCCTCACTCCCCTCCACTTCCTGCCCCTTCCAGGCCTCCGTCCAGCCCCATCTCCTAGTCCCAGGCCACAGGGAGCTGGGTCACCTGCCAGGGGCAGGGGCTGGCTGGGCGCGGGGGGAGACCTCTCCCCCAGAGAAGTCGGGCGGGCAGGGGTGGCCGGGGTGGGCTGAGGGGCCGAGTCCTCTATGGGTCTCCCAGGGGCCCTGCACGCAGAAGAGCCAATAAACATGCCAGGTGGATCAGCGGTGACACTGAGAGGGAACGCAAACCCCCATCCAAACAGCAGCCCCCAAACCCCATCCAAACAGCAACCCCGCAACCCCCATCAAAACAGCAGCCCCCCAACCCCATCCAAACAGCAGCCCCCAACCCCCATCAAAACACCAGCCCCCCAACCCCCATCAAAACACCCAAACCCCATCAAAACAGCAGCCCCCCAACCCCCATCAAAACAGCAGTCCTCCAACCCCCATCAAAACACCAGCCCCCAAACCCCCATCAAAACAGCAGCCCCTAAACCCCCATCAAAACAGCAGCCCCCCCAACCCCCATCAAAACACCAGCTCCCAAACCCCCATCAAAACAGCAGCCCCTAAACCCCCATCAAAACAGCACCCCCCAACCCCCATCAAAACAGCAGCCCCCAAACCCCCCATCAAAACAGCAGCCCCCACAGCCCATCCAAACAGCAGCCCCCCAACCCCCATCAAAACAGCAGCCCCCAAACCCCATCAAAACAGCAGCCCCCACCGCATCAAAACAGCAGCCCCCAACCCCATCAAAACAGCAGCCCCCCAAACCCGCATCAAAACAGCAGCCCCCCAAGCCCCATCAAAACAGCAGCCCCCAAACCCCCATCAAAACACCAGCCCCGCCACGGCCGGGGAGGGACGCGCTTCTCACCTCCCTCGGCTCCGTTTACGTAACCGAAACCGCAGAATAAAGGGCTCCTCAGATCCTCGGGCGCTGCTCCCAGGGGTGCGGGAAGGTGTCCCGGCAGCGCCTCTCCATCGCCACAGGCCCGCGGGCGGTAGCCAAGGCCCGGGGAAGCCCGAGGCGCTGCGGGGGACGGTCTGACACCCCCACCTGCCGGGACCCGGTGGTGTCAGGACCCCGAGACGGCTCATTCTGGGCCGTTTCTATGGCCCGGGATCTCTCAAAACCCGCTGTGGGCTGTGGCTTCATTCCAGCCCTCCACGCCCTAATTTCCCACGCCTCACATTGGCGGCGGCCCCCTAGGCCTGGGAATAGGGAAACGGTTCGAGTCCCGGGCTGGGGAGGGCCTGGAGGGAAAGGCTGCAGGGGTGTCCCCGGCAGCGAAGAAAGGCCAAAGCGCCAGGCGCAGGGCCCGGAGACGGTGACAGACCTGTCCCTGGCGCGGCGGACGGTGACCCCCGCCCGTGGCCTTTGCGAAACCTCCCTGCCGCCTCCGGGCACCGAGCGCGCTGCGCCGAACTCCGGGCATCCCAATCCGGGGGCGCCGGGACGCGCGGGACGGCCCGGGAAGGGGGCTCGGGTGAGCGCGGGGGGCAGGGGCTGCGGCTCAGGTGGCTGCTGGGGCTGACGGGCCCAGTCTGCGCCCCTGGGTGTCCCCGCGCCGCGCCCGCAGGACCGAGCCCCGCGCCCGCTTACCTTGGAGACGCAGCGATTGCAGCGGCGGCGCCTCCGCGACTCGGCCGCGCGCGACCTGGTGCTCAGCGGAGCGCTCCCGCCGCGGCCCCGCGCCAGCCGGTCCCGCCCAGCCCCGCCCCG
The DNA here is from genome assembly GCF_037993035.2 of Macaca fascicularis. NCBI lineage: Eukaryota > Metazoa > Chordata > Mammalia > Primates > Cercopithecidae > Macaca > Macaca fascicularis. Next base: position 999,683 of record NC_088380.1, read on the forward strand.
CACCGGGCCCGCCCCCGGCCCCCAACGTCCCGTGCCCGCCCCAAGCCCCGCCCCGCGCGCTCATTGGCAGCCCCGCCCCCGACGCCCCACCCGGCTCGGGGAACGCGCGGGGCGCACTGTGGCCTCTGCCATACAAGGCCGGCTCCGCGCAGGCCCCGCTGGCCACCGGGTATCCGCTCAGCGCAGGGCGCGGTCGACCCTCGGGCCGTGGGAACCGCTGGGCAGGGTGCGGCGGGGCCCCTCACCTGGTTCCGGGCCCCCCCGGGGACGACCGGACCCCGATCTCTGCGCCCCGCAGGACGCCCGTGGACGGTGCGGCGGGGGATGGATGAGCGCGGACGCGGCCTCCTGGGGTGGGGTGGGTTGGCGGCGAGGGGCGCGAGGACAGTGCTGGGCGACCCCCGACCGCGTCCAGTTCTTTAAAGAGCTGCAGACGGTGCAGGGAAGCGGCAGGGCCGGGCTGTGAAGGTGCTCGGACCCCAAGGCTGGGCGCAGGCCGGGGACTGGGCGCCCAGGTGGGGGCACCGCGGCCGGGGGTCGGCCTGAGCAGGGAGCCAGGTCCATGCCGGGCGCGGAGCGCAGCTGCCTGGGACTGGGCCGCCCCTCCCGCAGAAGCGGAGAGCAGAGCGCGCACCCCCGCCCTCAGCCTCAGCCTCTGTTCTCCCTGCAGGGCGCCCGTGTGCAGCGCCACCATCCCGGCAGCTCTTCTAATCTCGCCTTTCTCTGGGCACCTGTGGCCCCGCGCCACTAGACAGGCTTTGCGGAGGGGGCTCATTCTGCCCGGGGCTGACCGGCCCTCCGCAGGAGTTGGCTCCGCACAAGGTTCTGGGCCGAGCTGACAGGGCGGTTCTGTGGTGCCGGGTGCTGGGACTTGAGGGGCACAGGGGCCCCTGCCTTGAGGAGGCCGAGGCACAGCCCCCCAGGAGGAAGGGGTGCCTCTGGTGACTTCCAGCTCCACTGTGTCTGGTGCAGCTGAGCTCCTACCCCAGCCCCGACTCTGTCCCTGCACCAGATGTCCAGCAAAGCCCACAAAGGCAGCAGGGGAAGTTGGGGTGCTGGGCAGGGGGTGCTGAGGCCTCAGAGCCTGGCGGCTTGGCCCCCACCCACCCCACGGTGGTCTCGGGCCCCACACTTCCTCTCCTCTCCTGTGGTTTCTCCTTCCACTCAGAACTGACCAGAGATGGGCTTCTGTGTAATTCTTCTGAGAAATTCCGCACTCAGAGCAGGGAAGTTGGGAGACCCCCAAAGCTGTGCGGCGGCCAGGCTGCGGCTCCTGCTTCCCTCCTGCTCGGTGCGGGCTTGACTGCCTTCTTGTCCCGCGGAGCCCGGGGCGCCTCCCCCTCAGGCAGTTCCTACTAACAGCATCAATGAAATAATGAAATGGTGTCTCCTTGGTGTGTTCTTACTGTCCTATTAGGCACAAGGTGACTCTTCAGTGCATTTTTCGAAACCTGTACAAACTCTCTTGACATAAACGCAGTGATTTTACAATAAAATTGCAGTGGGAGGTAACGTCAGGCTTCAGAGACAGACATGGTCCTGGAGTCTTTGTGAGGAGAGGAGAGGCAGGGGGCGCGGGGCGGCGTCCAGGGGGCTGAGCGAGGTCTCAGCAGGAGGACAGAACTGAGCCTTGGGCTGCCCTGGCCCCTGCGCAGGACACACAGTGACCGGGGCTGGGGTGGGCACCTGGTTCTACCGTCGGGAGTCGGGTGTTCACGGAGTCTACTTCCTTGTCTGCGGGTGAAATTTTGGTTTGGGGTCACGGATGTTATTTCCCAGCGGCAGTCGGTTCAGTCAGCACTTACAAAATCACCAGAAACGGGGGCACAGGATCTTGCCCAGTCGGGAGAGGTGGATCCCGATTCGGGACTCCAGGCTCTTCACCTGGCCATGGCTGCCTGTCCAGTGGCCCTTCCTGACCCCAGCTCTGGCTACACCGCCAGACCTGGATGGCCTCCATTTACCCTGCAATTACTGAAAACTGACGCACAGCCAATGATGTGATCCACGCACAGTGTCCGGTTTTAAGACGTTTCCTGGGCTCCTGAGAAAATCACTACAAATGGGTTGAACAACAGGGGTTCCCTCCTAAGGCTTAGGAGGCCAGAAGTCCGACATCAAGGCCTGTGCGCTCAGGAGGTTCCCACCTCTTCCAGCTTCTGTGGCTCCAGGTAGTCCTGGGCGGTGGCCCCATGGCTCCACCTCTGCCCCTGTCCTCACGGGGCCTCCTTCCCAGAGTTTGTGTCTGTCTCCTCCTTTGCTTATCAGGACACCTGTCACTGGATTTAAGGGCCACCAGGATAAGCTGGGATAATCTCAAAATCTTTAATGGAATTACATCTACAAAGACCCTATTTTAAAGGTCTTACTCGAGGTTCTGGGTCGATGTGGAATTTTTTGGGTGGGGGGCACTACCACCGCAACACCAAAGCTTTTCCCAGCTCCACCTGTGGCGCCGCGCCAGTGACCAGCAGCGTTCACCCAGGCGCCTGCCTGCGGCTGTTTCCACGGCTTTCTGCACAGGTTCTGTGTCCGCAGTTGGGAGCACCAGGCCAGGCAGCTGTCACATAGGAGGAGGCCGGCTCTCAGGGACAAGCCCCTGCTGCCCAGCACCCTCGCCCACCCTGCCTGGGTTTGGCGTTGGGTTTTGTGGGCAGAGGTTCAGGCTGACAGTGGAGGTTGGGCAGCACAGACACAGCGTGGTGGGTAGCACTGGAAGCCCTGGGCGGAAGCGATGGTGGAAGACGCTGGGCCATCCAGGTCTGCAGTGGGAGACCAGGACAGGAGCCCAGGTCCGTTGGGAGGCCCCATGCTGAAGATGGAAGCACAGGGAGTAGGGGGTGGAATGGACTCCTGGGGACAGAGAGCAGCATACCTGAAAAGGCCTCTGATGCCAAATGTGGCGATGCCAGGTCCCAGCAGCTGAGGTGGAGCCGCTCCCACCAGGCCTGCAGCTGGACCTGTCAGGCGTCCACCCACCCCTGGCAGCTGAATGTCCTTTGATGGCCTATGGGCTGAGCAGCTTCTTTGGGCCCCGTGGGGGTGTGGCCCATAACAGGTGAGCAGTCACGGCCCCTTGAGAACCCTAAGCAGCTCCTTTGTGGGTCCTGGGCTGGGGACAAGCTACAGCCTGGGTGCATGGGGCCTGAGGGGGTGGTCAGTGTGACACCTGTCACTGAAGGAACGACGTGCCTGCCTGGGTGTGGGTCCTGGAAAGGCTCATGGGGGTGTTGAAGTCACTCCCACGGGTCCTTGGCAGCTTAGGTAAAATGCGGGGATGTGGGTGTGCACGTGAGTGTGTGTGCACATGCATGCGTGTGTTTGTGTATTCCTGTGTGTGAATGTGCACCTGTAGGTGTGAATATGCATGCTGGTGTATGTCGGTGTGTGTTCAGCTGCGTTATGTTCAGCTGTGTATTTGTGTGTCTCTGTGTGTTTGCACGAGTGTGTGCGTGTGCTTGTGTCTCTGTATGTGTGCATGTGTTTGCACCTGTATGTCCACCTGCTTGTGTGCCTGTGTGTGGATGTGTTCACATGCCCGTGTCTGTGTGTTTGTGTGTGTGTGCACGTGCCTGTGTGCCTGTGTGTGCCTGTGCCCGTGTGTCTTTGTGTGTGTGCATGTGTGTGTGTTTGCACCTGTGTGTGTGCACGTGCCTTGTGTGTTTGGGCTATGATTGCATCTGGTTATATTGTTTAAAGAAGTCAAGTTCAATTTTGGGGTTGGAATTGCTGTGGAACATGGAATGAAAGTGCAGGTTCTGGGTCTTGCTGCCAGGGAGCGACCCTGGCTCCACTATCACACACCTGTGACCCAGAGAAGGGCATTTGAGCCTTGTGGCCTCACTGTTGCCACTGGTCAGATGCTGATGAGGAGGGGAAGCCACATGGGGGGTGTTCAGCCCTAGGCAGAGCTGCTTGGAGCACATTCTTAATATGCCAGCCATTGCTACCTCAGTTCCACAGCCGATGCTAGGGAAGAAGGATGCGGGGACACGGCAACAGGACAGTGTGCTGGGCAGAAAAGATGTGGACGGGAGCCCATGCCTGGCAGAGACACGGAGGACCAGAGAGAGGATGGCGTCGCAGAGCTGAGGGCCGCAGAGAAGGGGGGCGCTTGTGTCTGCAGTGGAGAGGACACACCCCAGCTGGCCGGGGCAGGGGCGGAGGCCCTGGGTGTGGCTGTCAGAGGCAGTGGGCAGTGAGCTCTGTGAAGCCGAGATGGCTCCAAGCAGACCACACGGAGCCTGGTCCGCTTCTGTCCCTGCAGTTGTTTTCTCCGCTGCCGGAAGTGGCTTCACTCGTGTGGATGCCCTGCACTCAGCCCAGGACTAGATGGATTCACAGCCAGATTCTACCAAACATATGAAGAACTAATACCAATCCTTCTGAAACTATTCCAAGAAATTGAAGAGGGAGGATATCTCTCTTTTCTATGAGGCCAGTATCACCCTGGGACCAAAACCAGACAAAGACAGAACAAAAAAAGAAAACTCCAGATCAATATCCCTGTGAATATAGACGTAAAAATCCTCAACAGAATACCACAAAATAGAACCCGACAGCACATCAAAACGATAATGTACCTTGATCAGGTGGGATTTATCCCAGGGATGCAAATCAAGAAATGAGACATGGCACATGAACAGAATTAAGGATAAAAACCATATGATCATCTAAATAGATGCAGAAAAAGCATTTGATCAAATTCAGTCTCCCTTCATGGTAAAAATTCTCAAAAACTAGAAATAGAAGGAACATGCATCAACATAGTAAAAGCCTTACATGACAAATCCACAGCTGACATCATACTTAACGGGGAAAAGTTGAAAGTATTCCCTCTAAGAACTGGTACAAGACCTGGATGCCCACTTTCAGCACTCTTATGCAACATAGTACTGAAAGTCCTGGCCAGAGCAATCAGGCAAGAGAAAGAAATAAAAGGAATGCAAATTGGAGAAGAAGGAGCCCAAACTCTCCCTTTCTGTTGGTGAAATGATATTCTGTATAGAAAACTCTAAAGACTTGTATTAGTCCATTTTCACACTGCTGGTAAAGACATGCCTGAGACTCAGTAATTTATAAACAAAAAGAGATTTAATAGACACAGTTCCACATGGCTGGGGAGGCCTCACAATCATGGTGGAAGGTAAAAGGCACATCTTACCTGGCAGCAGGCAAGAGACAGAATGAAGGCCAAGTGAAAGGGGCTTCCCCTTATAATACCGTCAGATCTCGTGAGACTTATTCACTACCATGAGAACAGTATGGTGAAAGCTGCCCCCATGATTCAATTATCTCCTACCAGATCCCTCCCACAACACATGGGAATTATGGCAGCTAGAATTCAAGATGAGAGTTGGGTGGGGATACTGCCAAACCGTATTAAGACTCCACCAAAAAACTCTTAGATTTGATAAATAAATTCAGTAACATTTAAGGATACAAAATTAATGTACAGAAATCAATAGCATTTTTATACACCAATAACAATCTGGCCAAGAACCAAATCAGGAAGGTAATCTCATTTATTATAGCTACAAAAAATTACCTAGATATATATTTAACCAAAGAAGTGAAAGATCTTTATAAGGAGAACTACAACACATTGATTAAAGAAATCATACATGACACAAACAAATGGAAAAGCATCCCAGGTTTATGGATTGAAAGAATCAACATTGTTAAAAATTATCATACTGTTCAAAGGAATCAACAGACCCAACACAGTCTCTATCAAATTAGAAAAAAAATCCTAAAATTTACATAGAACCCAAAAACAGCCCAACTAGCCAAAGCAATCCAAAGCTAAAAGAACAAAGCTGGAGGCATCACATCACCTGACTTCAAATTATATTACAAGGGTATGGTAACCAAAACAGCATGGCAGTAGTACAAAAATAAACATATAGATTAATGAAACAGAATAGAGGACTCAGAAATGAAGACACAAAGTCCATAAAAAGATACATTGAGGAAATGACACCCTTTTCAATAAACGGTGCTGTGAAAACTGGATTGGCATATGCAGAAGAATGAAACTGGACCAATACCTCTCACCATATACGAATGTTAACTCAAGATGGATTGAAGACCTAAACGTAAGACCAAAATCTATAAAAATCCTAGAAGAAAACTTAGGAAAAATTCTTCTGGACATTGGCCTAGGCAAATAATTTATGACCAAGTCCTCAAAGCAATTGCAACAAAAACAAAAATAGACAAATGGAACTTAAACTAAAAACCTTCTGCACAGTGAAATAAACTATCAACAGGGTAAATAGACATGGGAAAATAGTTGCAAACTATGCATCTGACAAAGGGCTAATATCCAGAATCTACAAGGAAGTCAAACCAAATAACCCCATTAAAAAGTAGGCAAAGGATATGAACAGACATTTTTCCAAAGAAGACACAAAAGTGGTCAAAAAATATGAAAAAATGCTCATCACTAATTATCAGAGAAAGGCAAATTAAAATCACAGTGCGATACCATCTTAGACCAATCAGAATGGCTATTATTAAAGTCTAAAAACAAGAGATTTTAGTGAAGATGTGGAGAAAGGGGAATGCTACTGGGAATGTAAATCAGTATAATCTTTCTGGAAAACAGTATGGAGATTTCTCAAAGAACTAAAAATAGAACCACTATCTGGTTCAGCAACTCCACCACTCGGTATATACCCAAAGGGAGAGACTTAATTATATGAAAAACCACCTGCACTTGTATGTTTATCACAACACTATTCACAACAGAAAAGATAATGGATCAACCTAAGCATCCATCAGTGGAGGACCGGTTAAAGAAAATGTAGCATATATACACAAGGTAATACTATCCATCCATAACAAAGAATGAAATAATATCTTTTGAACAACATGGATAGAGGCCATTATCCTGAGTGAAATAACTCAGAAACAAAAAGTCAAATACCACATGTTCTCACATATAAGTGGGAGCTAAACAATGTGTACACATGGACATATAGAGTGGAATAATAAGACACTGGACACTCCAAAAGGTGGGAGGGTGGAAGGGGGTGAGAGTTGAAAAATTACTTATTCAGTACAATGTTCACTATTCAGGCGATGGGTAAACTAAAAGCCCAGATGTCACCACTATGCAATATATGCATGGAAGAAATCTGCACTTCTACCCCTTACATCTATAAACACTTTAAAACTCTGTTCTTAAATAACTGCATCTCAGAATGAGATTTTATCTTATCTGCATCCCCGAATAAGATTTACCTAGGTGTGGATTCCTTCTTTTTATTTATGCAGCTTGTCATAATTAACTCATCATATACCTGTGGATTTGTGTCTTTTGTCAGTTTCGTGAAATCCTCAGGAATACTGATAGGACTCCAGAAATATCCAACACCAGAGAAGGCATCAATTTTTGACATCCAATCAGAAATATTATACATACAAACAAGTAGGAAAATAGGAGCCACAAGAAGACAAATTAGTCTATTAAAACTGATCCAGAACAGACTCAAGGGCATTAAAACAATATCAAAACTCTATTCCACATACTGTAAAAGCTAATTTGAGGCATGGAAGATATAACAACACTCTGGATCACTGTTCTAGAGGTGAAAGCTACAATGTATAAAATAAGAACTGCACTGCATGGGATTAATGGCAGATTAGATGTTAAAGAAGAAAAGATTATTCATCGTGAAACCATAGCAATATAAACTATCCAAAATGAAACCAAAAGAAAAGAGGATTAAAAAAATTTAAGCTAAATTATCTGTAACCTGTGGGACAACTTCATGTGGCTTAATATATATTTAATTGAAGTCCCTGAAGGAGAGAAGAAAACATGAGGAATGAGGGTAGTGCATTAAAAAAGATGTTTGGGGCCGGGTGCGGTGGCTCAAGCCTGTAATCCCAGCACTTTGGGAGGCAGAGACGGGCGGATCACAGGGTCAGGAGATCGAGACCATCCTGGCTAACATGGTGAAACCCCGTCTCTACTAAAAAGTACAAAAAAAAACTAGTCAGGCGAGGTGGCGGGTGCCTGTAGTCCCAGCTACTAGGGAGGCTGAGGCAGGAGAATGGCGTGAACCCGGGAGGTGGAGCTTGCAGTGAGCTGAGATCTGGGGACTGCACTCCAGCCTGGGTGACAGAGCGAGACTCCGTCTCAAAAAAAAAAAAAAAAAAAGACGTTTGGAAAAATAATGACTTTTCCAAATTTGACGTAAACTATAAACCTACAGATGCAAGAAGTTGAATGCACCTCAAGCACAAGTACCATTGAATAAAATTACATCATGTCTCATTATAATCAAATTGCTTAATCCCAGTGATAAATAGAAATGTTAAAAGCAGACAGGAATAACTGTCAGACAAAATATGTAAAGGGAAACACTGGTCCATCCCATAGAAGTTATTTGAGACTTGTTGAAGCCAGCAAGCAGTGTTTTGGGCAATATTCCTTGTGTGACTAAGGAGAACGCACATTTTCTATTAATAATAAATGTGCTTCCAGTTCCACTGCTGTCCAATAAATCAAGCCTGTTGATGGTGTTGTCCAAATCTATAGTTTTATTATTTTAAAAATATGGTTGACCTAACAGTGATTGAGAGTGGCACTGAAAACTTCCACGAGTGATAGTGAATTTCTAAAAATTATTCCCTGTAGGCTCTGTGTTTGCTTTACACATTTTCCATCAATAAAAACATCTTTTTTGATGTCCCATAGTGTAGGATTGTTGGTGGTAAACTTGGCTTTTATTTATCTGAAAATATGATTAATTTGCTCTTTTTCCTAAAGATAGTGTTGCTGGATACATAATTCTAGGTCAAAAGTGTCTTTTGTTGTTGTTGTTGCAACATGATTTATCTATCTACTGTTGTTACGATTAACACATCTGCTGTCTAATTGCTTTCCTTCTGTGGATGATTTGTTGTTTCTTTCTGGTTATTTTTAAAGTTAGATTTTCTTCTGTGTTCCGCCTTACCCTACAATGTATCTAGGCCTGGATTTCTTATTTTCATTGGTGTAGCTTGTCATGAATTATTCATCATGAATACCTATGGATTCAGGTCTTTTGTCAGCAATTACCCGGGTTCAGTTATTTCTTTATAGCAATGCAACAATGGGTTCATTCAGAAAACTGGCACTGAGGAGCAGGACACTGCTCTAAAGATACCTGGAAATGTGGTAGCAGGTTTGGAACTGGGTAATGAGCAGAGGTTGGAAGACTTTGGAGGGCTCAAAGGAAGACAGAAAAGCGAGGGAAAGTTTGGAACTCAGTGACTTAACAAGTGGCTGGAACCAAAATGCAGATAGAAATATGGATAATGAAGGCCAGGCTGACAAGGTCTCAGATGAACAGGAGGAAGTTATTGCAAACTGGAGCAGAGGTCACCCTCCTGTGCCTTAGCAAAGAGCTTGGCTGCATTGTAATTGTGTCCTAGTGATCTGTGGAAGTCTGAACTTAAGAATGGTAACCTAGGGTGTCTGGCAGAAGACATTTCTAAGCAGCTAAACATTCAGAAGTGGCATGGCTGCTTCTAACAACCTGTGATCAGATATGGGAGCAAAGGAATGACTTCAAGTTGGAATTTATACCTACAAGGAAAGCAGGGTGTAAAAGTTTGGATATTTTGCAGCTTAGCCATGTGGTAGAGAAAGGAAAAAATGTTTTCAGGACAGGAATCCAAACAGGCTGCAAAGCAACCACTTATTAGAGAGATTTGCATGGCTAAAAGGGAGCCAAGTGCTAATATCCAAGACAATGGGAAAAAGACCTTGAAGACATTTCAAAGATCTTTGCAGCAGCCCCTCCCATCACAGGCCCAGAGGCCAAGCAGAAAACAATGGCTTAATGGGCCAGGACTAGGGCCCTGATGCCCTGTGCAGCCTGGGGACACTGGTACCTGTATCCCAACTTCTTCAGGTGGTTCAGTGGTGGTTCAACAGTCTCCAGGTACAGCGTGGACTGCCGCTCTAGAGGGTAAGCCTTGGTGGCTTCCAAGTGGTGTGAAATCTGCAGGAACACAGAACGCAAGAGTGAAGGGGGATTGGCGGCTTCCCTCTAGATTACAGAGGATGTGTGGGAAAACCTGGCTGCCCAGGCAGAAGCCTGCTGCAGCAGCAGAGCCCTCACAGAGATACTCTATGAGGGCAATGCTGGGAGGAAATGTAGGGTTGGAGCCCACATAGAGTCCCCACCAGGGCACTGCCTAGTGGAGCTGTGGGTAGAGGGCTTCTGCCCTCCAGACCCCAGAATGTTTGATCTACTGGCAGCTTGCAGCCTCAGCCTGGAAAAGCCACAAGTACTCAACTCTAACCCATGAGATTGGCTGCAGGGGCCACAAGCTGCAAAGACACCGGGGTGGAGCTGTACAAGGCCTTGGGAGCCCACACCTCACACCAGTGTGCCTCATGGAGTCAAAGGAGATTATTTTGGAACTTTAAGGTTTAATGTCTGCCCTGCTGAGTTTCGGACTTGCTTGGGGCCTGTGGCCTCTTTCTTTTAGCCAATTTCTTCCTCTTGGAATAGGTATGTTTACCCAGTACCTGTACCATCATTGTATCTATTGTATCTGGGAAGTAAATAGCTTGTTTTCGATCTCACAGGCTCATAGGTGGAAGGAACTCATCTCCAGGGGAGACTTTGGACTTGGCATTTTTGATTGAGTTGATCCTGGAATGAGTTTAGACTTTCAGGGACTATTGGGAAGGGATGATTGCATGTTGCAAGGTGAGTTGGACATGAGATTTGAGGGACCAGGGGTGGAATAATATAGCTTGGATTTTTGTCCCCTCCAAGTCCCATGTTGAGATGTAAACCCCAGTGTTGGAGGTGGGGCCTGGTGGGAGGTGTTTGAATCATGGGAGCAGGTTCCTCATAAATAGTTTAGTGCCATCCCCTTGGTGATGAGTGAGTTCTTGCTCTAGTAGTTCACTTGAGATCTGGTCATTTAAAAATGTATGCCCGCCCCCCAACCCCACCACTCTCTCTTGCTCCTGCTCTCACTGCATGATGTGTTGGTTCCCAACCTACCTTCTGCCACGATGGAAGCTTCCTGAGGCCTCACCAGAAGCCAAGCAGATACCAGCACCGTGCTTCCTGTACAGCCTGCAGGGCTGTGAGCCAGTTAAATCCATTTTTTTTTTTTAAATAAATTACCCAGCCTCAGGTATTTCTTTATAGAAACACAAAACAGCCCAATGCATGTAGTAACTTAGAGATATATTTAGAAAACGGATTATCTTTTAAAATATGACTACAGACTAAAATGCAGAGTTCATTAAAATACAGATGATGACTGTGGTTCTCTGGTCTTCTCTTGACTCTTGTTGTCTACTAAGATAAGAAGTCTGGGCTAGGCTGAAGAACTCAGAATCCAGGTCTGGGGTTTCGCAGTACTGTGCTCCCATTTCTCAGTACTGCACTCCATCTCTCAGCACTGTGTGCTCCCATTTCCCAGTACTGTGCTCCCATTTCCCAGTACTATGCTCCCATTTCCCAGTACTGTGTTCTCATTTCCCAGTACTATGCTCCCATTGCCCAATACTGTGCTCCCATTTCCCAGTACTATACTCCCATTTCCCAGTACTGTGCTCCCATTTCCCAGTACTGTGCTCCCATTTCCCAGTACTGTGTGCTCCATTTCCCAGTACTGTGCTCCCATTTCCCAGTACTGTGCTCCCATTGCCCAATACTGTGTGCTCCCATTTCCCAGTACTGTGTTCCCATTTCCCAGTACTGTGCTCCCATTTCCCAATACTGTGCTCCCATTTCCCAGTACTGTGCTCCCATTTCCCAGTACTGTGCTCCCATTTCCCAGTACCGTGTGTTCCATTTCCCAGTACTGTGTGTTCAATTTCCCAGTACTGTGCTCCCATTTCCCAGTACTGTGCTCCCATTGCCCAATACTGTGTGCTCCCATTTCCCAGTACTGTGCTCCCATTTCCCAGTACTGTGCTCCCATTGCCCAATACTGTGCTCCCATTTCCCAGTACTATACTCCCATTTCCCAGTACTGTGCTCCCATTTCCCAGTACTATGCTCCCATTTCCCAGTACTCTGCACTCCCATTTCCTAGTACTGTGTGCCCCCATTTCCCAGTACTATGCTCCCATTTCCCAATACTGTGTGGTCCAATTTCCCAGTACTGTGTGCTCCAATTTCCCAATACTGTGTGCTCCCATTTCCCAGTACTGTACTCCCATTTCCCAGTACTGTGCTCCCATTTCCCAGTATTGTGTGTTCCCATTTCCCAGTACTGTGTGCTCCATTTTCCAGTACAATACTCCCATTTCCCAGTACTGTGTGTTCCCATTTCCCAGCACTGTGCTCCCATTTCTCAGCACTGTGCTCCATTTCCCAGTACTGTGTGCTCCCATTTCCCAGTACTGTGCTCCCATTTCCCAGTACTGTGTGCTCCCATTTCCCAGTACTGTGTGCTCCATTTCCCAGTACTGTGCTCCCATTTCCCAGTACTGTGTGCTCCCATTTCCCAGTACTGTGCTCCCATTGCCCAATACTGTGTGTTCCCATTTCCCAGTACTGTGCTCCCATTTCCCAGTACTCTGCACTCCCATTTCCCAGTACTGTGCGCTCCCACTTCCCAGTACTATGCTCCCATTTCCCAATACTGTGTGGTCCAATTTCCCAGTACTGTGTGCTCCCATTTCCTAGGACTGTGCTCCCATTTCTCACTACTGTGCTCCCATTTCTCAGCACTGTGCCCACAGGTGTGAGCCAACGTGCCCGGCCCATCAGCTCTTCTTGAGCAGCAAGAGGCCCTGCAGCTGGCTGGCTGGCTGGACAGCACAGTTAAGCAGGTGGCCGCATCTCTGCAGTTGCTGGCAGCCCATCGTCCTGGAGATGTAACCCCGCCTGCCAGGCTTGCTCTTCTTTGGTTGTGATGAAGATGATGACAGTGATGGATGCTGGGCTGTGAGGGTCCTGGTTCCTTCGAAGGACATACAGGGGCCTCTGAGATGATGGGCTCTGGCTGCTGGCCTGTGGCATGTGTAGGAGCAGGAGGCTTTGCAAGGCTCTGAGATGATGGGCTCTCGTTGCTGGACTGTAGCATGTGTAGGAGCAGGAGGCTTTGCAAGGTAGACTCTCCAGGCAGGACCTTGATGCAGGGTGGGGTTTCAGGGTGGAAGACCTGGATCACAGGCACCTCCGCTTCTGCAGGACAAAACAAAGTCACTCTCTGAGCAGCCACCAGGGACGGAGCTCAGGTCTCCTTGTGATGGAAACCCACCAGTGGCTTTTACCCTCTTCCCTGGAGAGGCAGGGCTGGCTTCCGGGAGGATCATCACCTTGGCTTAGCCCCACTTCCCAGCTGGGTCTAGTGAGAGTCCTCCTGAGCAAGGCTCCTGCCCTCCCCATCCTTCCAGAAAGCTTAGAGATGAGTGCATCACCAACATAGGCCATTTTCTATTGTTCTTCTTGGGAAATGCATCTTTTTGAAAGACAACCCATCTTTTTTTTTTTTTTTTTTTGAGATGGAGTCTCACTCTGTCGCCCAGGCTGGAGTGCAGTGGCCGGATCTCAGCTCACTGCAAGCTCTGCCTCCCGGGTTTATACCATTCTCCTGACTCAGCCTCTCGAGTAGCTGGGAGTACAGGCGCCCGCCACCACGCCCAGCTAGTTTTTTTGTATTTCTTTTAGTAGAGACAGGGTTTCACCGTGTTAGCCATGATGGTCTCGATCTCCTGACCTCGTGATCTGCCCGTCTCGGTCTCCCAAAGTGCTGGGATTACAGGCTTGAGCCACCGCGCCCGGCCAAGACAACCCATCTTTTATCACTAGATATTTTAAAAAATATTTCTCTGGCCGGGTGCGGTGGCTCACACCTGTAATCCCAGCACTTTGGGAGGCCGAGGCAGGTGGATCACGAGGTCAGGAGATCGAGACCAGGAGATCTGGCTAACACGGTGAAATCCCGTCTCTACTTAAAATACAAAAAATTAGCTGGGCGTGGTAGTGGGCGCCTGTAGTCCCAGTTACTCGGGAGGCTGAGGCAGGAGAATGGCGTGACCTGGGAGGCGGAGCTTGCAGTGAGCCGAGATCATGCCAATGCATTCCAGGCTGGGGTATAGAACTCTATATATATATATATATATATATATATATATAGACAGAGAGAGAGAGAGACTCTGTCTAAAAAATATATATATACATAGATTATATATATATTTCTTTGTTTAGGGCATTTATCAATTGAATTATGTTGTGTCTAGAATTTTATTTACCCTTCTTGGATTCACTGCACTTTATAAATCTGTGAGTTGGTGTCTTCTAACAATGTTGGCAAATTCTCAGCCAAATCTCCTTAAATACAACCTCTTGCCAATTTTCTCTTTTCTCTTTCTGGGACTCTAATTAAACATAACATAGTCTTCAAACGGTATTCTCATTAATGTTTTCGACATTTCGCATTTCTGTCACTTTGTGTCTATTTCAGTAATTTGTTCAGCTCTAGATTCTAGTTCTCTAATTCACTTTTCAATTGTGTCTAATTTGTTGTCAAATCCATCCATCAATTAAAAAAATTTGTATTAGTTTTATTTGGTATTTTTCTCATTTGTATTAGTTTTATTTGGTATTTTTCCAAATCTGCTTGGTAATTTAAAAAATAGTTTTCTGTTCTCTCCAGATATTTTTGAGTTTGTGTTTTCTTTATGTTTTGGTCAGCCAAATTCAGTATCTGAAGTATTTGTGTGTCTGTTTCTACTATGGTTTCTGTTGCTTCTCACTCATAGTGCTTTGTTTTCATGTGTGGTGAGTTATTTTTCATTAAGAGTTGCTCATTTGCTTGTAATTTTATTTGTGAGAAATCTTTGAGCCGTAGGATGAAGGTTTGTTACTCATAAGGAATGATGCTTGGCCCCTGGGAATGATCAGTGCAGAATCACTCTACGTTAAACTCTCCGCTTGGGGAGTTTCGGTCACTCACCTCGCACACAGTTAGGGACAACCTGTTGCTCCAAATACTCGGCAGTGTTTTTTCTCTCTTTCTTTCAGCTCTAGGGCTCGAGATGACTGATCACTCCTGATTTCTTTGCGGGTGGAGAAGTGAGTTGCTTCTACTTTGCCACTGCAATGAGGGTACCGCCATCTGGGGGTGCCAACTTTAGGAGATTACTGATTGGCTTGCCATTTTGGCTGTGCTCTCAGCTTGATCTTCTCTTTCTAACTCTTGTAAAGCTGAAAATGAAGTTCACCAGGTTTCCCAAACGCCCTCGGGGCAAAGGCCAGCTGCACTCCCCACTGGGTTTCTCTCTGGGTTCCTCTGTGCCTTCAGTCCCGGCCTGAAAATTCCTTATGTCGCCTCAGTTCATTGATGCCTTTAAGAATACTTACCCTCACACTCACATGGACGCGGACACACACGCGCACACACCCCCTAACTTCTCGCACTCACATGTACCCGGACACGCACACGCGCACACATACAACCCTAACTTCCTCGGACACGCACGCACACACACAACCCCCTAACTTCCTCAGTTTTCAGAGCATTCTCCGATCCTCGTAAGTGACTTGCCACATGACTAGAACCTCAGGCTTCATATCACTACCTTCTTTCTTTCCCCTTCCTTTTCCCTTTATGCCATCAGTCTGTATTCCACGATCTTTAAAATCTACCTTAAGTCCTTTCTGGGATTACATAAAAATCAGACAACTCTCTTAGCCACCATCCCCTTTTCTAGAGATAGGAGTGACTGACTCCTACCCACAGGCACTTTGAGAAGGGGAAGGCATACTGAAGACGTGTTTCATGTGGGCTACAGTAATTCACAACTGTAAGATGTTATCACAGCCAACATCTGCTTAAAACCTTAGTGGTGAATACTTTTTTTTGAATGAGGCTAAATCATTTCAAAAGCACCCCAGGAAGACCACATGCTTTAGAAATGATTTAGCCTCATTCAAACATAATACAAACGATAAAGAACATGCAAACAATAAAGAATGTGACCTGAAATTATCCATAACTTCAGCAGACAAGCTGTGGTTGGCTGAGTTTGAGCTTCCATAAAACACACTGAATCATCTTGTTTCAATCACTAATCAAGCTCTGCCATGGGAACTTGCTGTTTGCTATGGTTTGGACATCTGACCCTTCCAAACCTTATGTTGAAATTTGATCTCCAGTGTTGGAGATGGGGCCTCACAGGAGGTGTTTGTGTCATGGGGTGGACCCCTTATGAAGAGAGTAAAGCCCTCCCTCTGAAGGGAGTGAGTTCAGCTCCAGTAGTTCTTGCTCTAACCAACGCATGGGCTCTTGTTGAAAAGGGCCTGGAGCCTCCTCCACCCCTTTGCCTCCCCTCTCTCCATGTGATCTCTGCACATGTCAGCTCCCTTCACCTTCTGCTGTTGGCGGAAGAAGGCTGAGACCATCACCACATGCGGGGTTCAATCTTGAACTTTTCAGCCATCAGATTCACAAGCCAAATACATTTTTTTCTTTATAAATTACCCAGGGTCAGGTGTCTCTTTGTAGTAACACCAATGGACAAAGACACCGCTTGTGTCCATCACTGTTAGCCACTGTTGCTCATGGCTCCATTTGATGCTCACATGGAAGGATGTCCACAGCAGCTGTCAGTTGTTTGCAGATGATTTGCAAGTTGACGCATCAGCCAAGTGTCCAGCTCCACTTCTTGGGCTCTGCTACTCCTCAGCCGTTTCACTGTTGCACACAGAGGGAATGGTGGGAGAAGCACGTAGAATCAGGTGCTGTTCTGTAGACATTCTACATGAACTCAAGTTGTAGCTTCTTAAGTTTGTCCTCCATATGACTGAGACAGTTTTTTACAGCACCACTTTACTTCATCTTTCCTTGAAAGATTTTAATTTTGCAATACATGGTCAGTTTCTTGCAATCTTTCCATATCTCATTCAGCTCCCCTTTGATCTCAGGGGATTTGTCTTCTCATCTCAGCTTGTCTCCAATTATGATTTTGGCTCCTGCCTCATTAAGCCCCTGTGCTATGCATCTCAAACACTGTTTTTCTAGAGAACAATTTTCCTAGGTTTGCTGTCTCTCTGGGCTTTCCTGGTGATGTCTATTCCCAGTTCTGCAACATTTTCACAGGATATACACAGAACCATCAGTCCTGCCCTCTTGTCCTCTAGGGTGCTGGTCAGGGCTGTGCTGCTGGGAGACCTTGACCTTCCTCAGGGCTCCAAGGCACCCAGCCAGCTGTGGGAAGCTGCCGGGAGCACAGGAACCCTGAGGATCCCAGGGCTCTTGATGTTTTCCCCGATCACAGGACTTTTCTTGTATGGATCATGCCTTTGAGGATTCAGTGTGCCCTATACCCTTTTCCTGTCCAGCTGGTTTTTGCGAGGTGCTTCTCTGAAGCATTGTGAGACAGCAGGTACTGAATGGTAGAGTTCAGGGTGCAAAGGAGCTTGCCTTGCCTTGGAAAGCACAGGTAACAGCTTAGAGAAAGGGCTGAGGTCTCATTTTAGATACAATCATGTCTCGTGTTTCTTAGCTGAGGGGATATAGAAGTGGAGGGACAGCATGCTCCTCTGTTTTCAAGTGCTCAGCTTCCTATTCTGATGGCAGAGCATGGCTGGATGGTTTCCCAACTCATGTGTGTGCCTCATAGCAAATTCCTTTAGCCTTCTAGTGAGTAAACTTTCCCCCTGATTCTGGTAGTCAATGATCATTTGTTTCACAGTTAAATTTCGCTGCATTCTATGGATCGTCCTAAAGGTTTGAGCAGAAAGCTCGGATAGGTAGGGTCAGAAGCTTCTAATAGAAATCATCTTAAAATGGCAGGTGTTCATTATTTAAAGTTCTTAGATAAGTACAATTGGGTGAAAATAATTCTTAGTTTAGACTTAAAAGCAAATATGAAAATGAGCAGTCTACAATTTATACATTGTTTACTGCCGAGAAAATAAAGATGAATTGATATTTTCATACCTCGTCTGCCATGCACTACTTCTAAAGACGGACACGTGGCTCACATTCTGGGGTTACTGTTGACATCAAGAGACAAGGAAACAGCAAGCATCCTAACCCTTGAGTTTGCACTGGTGATTTTTTAAAGAAGATATTGCACTCTCTAGAGAACCAAACCTGGGCAGATTTCAACAAAACCCGTACTGCCACATACCTTACCTGAATCTCAGGCTTCACTTTCAGCACTGTCGGTTTTCATGGGCTGTCTTCTTTCTTGTTGTAGCCTGTTTGCAGTATTCAGAAAGAGAAACAACAGAGAACGTGTGATGTAATATTTGTTATACTGCCGAAGTGGACAAAATGTGTCAACGAGAGTACAGTTTAGAGATGAGCTTGTGACGGGGGCAATCGCTTCACCTCTCTGAGTTTCGGAGCCTTCGTTTTTGTGAAGATGGTGATAAGACCGCACTGCTGGAAGAATGTTGCTTTCTTCTTCTGCATGTGTGCTGATACAGCGAGATAAAGTGTGTTTTCCCTGATCAATAAGAGGGTCTTGTGGTAGCCAAGGAGGCTAGTTTGGATTTCTAGCATGAAAAGTGGGGAAATATGGGCCCACAAGAGGTCATCCCATGCCTGGCACCTTCTCACAACTCTTGCTTGATTGTGGCGAGTTCTGGCTGTCAGGGAGCCTTAAGTGTTTTTACACCCACATCTTGGGTACAGGTGTTTTGCTCTCTGCCCTGATGCTACACCAGCCCAGCCAGCCAAGGACTTGATGGTTTATGCATGCTGGCCAGCTGGCAGGAGAAGTGACCGTGTTGCTGCCCAGACTCTGCAAAGGTTTGGAGTTCGGGCTTATCTTAACTTGCAATGCTGAATGTGTCAGGAATTAGAGACCAGAAATGTGCAAAATCTTGCTGTGAAAGTTTTTGAAAGACCCACAAGCAAAAAAGTCACTAGGAGACTTCTAAATCAAAACAGCGTATCTATCACATGCTATAGTCTTCCTTCTCTGATCCAATCCTTACTAATTACAATCGGCCGGGCGCAGTGGCTCACGCCTGTAATCCCAGCACTTTAGGAGGCCGAGGCGGGCAGATTACGAGGTCAGGAGATCGAGACCATCCTGGCTAACACAGTGAAACCCCGTCTCTACTAAAGAATACAAAAAATTAGCCGGGCGTAGTGGTGATCGCCTATAGTCCCAGCTACTCAGAAGGCTGAGGCAGGAGAATGGTGTGAACCCAGGAGGCGGAGGTTGCAGCAAGCCGAGATTGCACCCCTGCACTCCAGCCTGGGCAACAGAGCAAGACTCCATCTCAAAAATAAATAAATAAATAAATAAATAAAATAAAAATTATAATCAGGATATAAATGGATCCATAAATGAGTAAAGACAGGACATCAAAGAAAAGCAAGAAGGGAAACCTTTGTTGGATCAGAAATGATGACTCCTAGAAGGAAAGAATGCAAATGGAAGCCGATGCAGAAGGTTCGGTCAGGACGTGCTGCAGAACCTGGAAGAGCCCCCCAGGAATCGCCAGTGAGGAGCAGTGGATGCTCCGCTGGGCAGGGCTCCTGATGGGACAATTAGCTGGGGGACTTGCAGGCTGAGCAGCCAGGCAGTGACTGCTGCTGCAAAACTTCCCACACCATAGGCAACAACGGGAGTGTCTGCCACCAGATTATTGCAGTGGGCGCAGTAGTCTTAGTAGACACAGAAAAGTGCAAGGAAAAAATGTACAGAAGGAAGTGACAGGACTCAATAAGCAAAGGAGAGCTAAGGTACCACCAAACTAATCCAAAAATTACTGAGGATAAAGAGAAAATAAAATATTAATTTGAAGTGAAAATAAAAGTATGACAAAGTATGATAGGTGAAATAGTGGAGGATTGTGAAATGAAGGTCGGTGGGGAAGAATGTAGATAATGTTGTAAAACTGTGTTTAAGTCTGTATATAAAAATGCAGAAGTAGTTTACCTAAGGACAAAATGGTATTGTAGGAAGCTATAGAGGCTGGTCCTTCCACTGGAACAACCATTGAGCTATAAAGAGTAATTGCAATTAATTATTTGGAAACTCTGGAACCGGGTCAGGCATCTATGGGAGAATGCTTGAAGAAAGGGGAAGCTGGGCCTGGAGCGGTGGCTCATGCTTGTAATCCCAGCACTTTGGGAGGCTAAGGTGGGCCGATCACGAGGTCAGGAGATCGAGACAATCCTGGCTAACACGGTGAAACTCCGTCTCTACTAAAAATACAAAAAAAAAAAAAAAAAAAATTAGCCGGGTGTGGTGGTGGGAGCCTGTAGTCCCAGCTACTCAGGAGGCTGAGGCAGGAGAATGGTGTGAACCCAGGAGGTGGAGCTTACAGTGAGTGGAGATTGCGCCACTGCACTCTAGCCTGGTGACAGAGCAAGACTGTCAAAAGAAAAGAAGAAAGAGAAAGTGAGAGAGAGAGAGAGAGAGAGGGAGGGAGGGAGGGAGGGAGGGAGGGAGAGAGAGAGAGAGAGAGAGAGAAAGAAAGAAAAGAAAAGAAAAGAAAAGAAAGAAAGAGGAAGGAAGGAAGGAAGGAAGGAAGGAAGGAAGGAAGGAAGGAAGGAAGGAGAAGCGGCTGGTCCTTTGTGAGTGGTGGACACGAGCCAGCTACCGCCTCCATTTCTTAGTCCTGCTGTGCCTATAAGAGTAGCAACCCACATTCCTGGAGCAGCTGGCTGATGTCAGAGTGAGCATCAGGGACCTTGTCCTCAAAAAATTTGACGTGGTACATTTTGGTCAGTCTGGTGGTGCCTGAGGGATCAATACGGAGACTGCCTTGGTTTTGATCCACTTGGCAGCAGTGGCTTCCTCCAGCAGCGTCCACTGGAAGATTTAAAGAGACAGACCTTCCCCCTTGTTTGTAGCTGGATATTTGAGGAAATCTTTGGTAGTTCACTAACTGGTCATATAGATAAAGGAAGAGCAACTTCAGTGACAAGAAATACACATTTTGCAAAACTAGTTTGAAAAAGTCAGAAACTGATGGTTCCAGCCTTTAACAAGAGAAAATCCACAGTCCCAGAGGAGGAGAAGCACCTGATTTTTAGAGTTATCACATTATGATACTCATAATATCCAGTTTTTAACAAAAAATTATAGAACATGTAAAGAAATAGAATAATATGGCCTATTCACAGGAGAAAAAAACTTGGCATAAACTATGTCTGTGAAAGCTCAGACATTTGAATTACTAGCCAAAGACATTAAAGCAGCTGTCTTAAATATTCTCAGTGAACTAAAGGAAGTCGCTGACAACTAAATAAAATAGGAAAATGACATATGAGCAAATTAGATTATTAATAGAGATAGAAATTATATATTTTTTAAAAACCAGAAAGAAATTGGAGCTGAAAAGTACATAACTGAAACAAAAAGTTCATTAGAAGAGTTCAACAGACCTGAGCAAGCAGAAGAAAGCAGAAGACAGTGACACGCGGTATGGACAGACCTCGGCAATTCAGTATTAAGCGAAAAAAGTGATTCCCCAAAGAGTCCAGATATTACATACATACAACGTCCTTTCTGTTAAAAAGAAAAAAAAGAAAAAGTTACCAATGTATTGCATGTATGTACTCTTTAGGAATATACATCTATATCTATATAGATATCTAAGGAACAAAATTTAAAGGCAAGCAAGAGAATGAAGAACATGAGCGGGGTGCAAGGACTTGGAACGGGGGCCCTGACAGCAGACAAAAACGATGTCAGACTCTGCTTTTGTTTTTGGTGCTTCCTCCATTATCATAAATAAACAAAATACAGAATCAGTGAAGGAAGCAGGTCACTCAGATCAAGGATGCATCAGTGTTCCTACCCAGGATTGGGATTAGTGTGACTCTGGGCACCTGGGATCCAAAACAAGGGGAAAGAGGCAACCACCATTCACTACGCCAGACGCTGGCAGTGACGTTCACAACTCCAGGAGCTCACACATGACCTTCTTGGGAAGCGATACGAATATCCCTCATATCCTTGTGAGGAATAGGGGCTCAGAGTGGATTAAAAACTTATGAGGTTACAGAACCAGCAGCATCTCCACACTGGCCTAGAACCCAGGTCTGTCTGATGCCAAAGTCCAAATGCAGGTTACGGTGCCAATTAGCTCCTGATCGCTCTGCTAAGAGGAGCTTTGGATTCCTGCAAAGAGTGAGAGAGGGGGGCCTGGGATGCCTCTGGGGGATATCAGAGCAGCAGGATCAGACGCAGGTCCTGGACTGAGCCTGCAGCTAAGAGAAGCAGCTCACAGGCCAGGTCTGGGGGTGCAGGCCAGTCCCCATCAGACTCTCCGTGACTGTGGCCACTGGAGTTAAGGGCCAGGGTGTGACCTTCCATGGTCAGAATGGGGCTCTCCTAAGTGGAGTGAAAGACAAACCTTAGATCTTCAGGTGGGTCCTTCTGAATCTCTGGGGCCACAGAAGGAAAACTGGGCACTGCAGCCTGATGGGGATGGGAGGGGTCAAGTTGTGCAGCCTCCCTCTCGCTGCGCAGCCTCTTGGGAGCGAGCGCGTGGGACGTCTGCGAGGACCTGCGCCCTTAGCCTTACACCCTTTGCTGGGCGTGTGAGTGCTCAGCTCTCAGTGCAGACGCGGGACGTCTGTGAGGACCTGCGCCCTTAGCCTTACACCCTTTGCTGGGTGTGTGAGTGCTCAGCTCTCAGTGCACAGAGACAGCCCGATGGTAGCTGCATCTGCCTTCCTTTCCTCTCCGAGCTCCTCTGCTCTGCCCGAGCTGACCTCCGGGTGTGGGTCCAGACCTGCCCACACATCCTGTGCTGTGTCCTCAGTGCTCCCAGCCCTGCCCCACTTGCAGGCTCCCTCACTCAGTTCCCCTTGGACGTCTGCAAGTGTCTCCAACACACTCCCATGCTCCATCGTATTTATTTATTTATGTATTTATGTATTTTTAGACGTAGTCTCACTCTGTCACCCAGGCTGGAGTGCCGTGGCACGATCTTGGCTCACTGCAACCTCCACCTCCTGGGTTCAAGCAATTCTCCTGCCTCAGCCTCCCGAGTAATGGGATTACAGGAGCATGCCACCAAACTCCGCTTTTTTTTTTTGAGATGGAGTCTTGTTCTGTCGCCCAGGCTGGAGTGCAGTGGCGCGATCTCGGCTCACTGCAAGCTCCGCCTCCCGGGTTCCCGCCATTCTCCTGCTTCAGCCTCCCGAGTAGCTGGGACTACAGGCGCCCGCCACCACTCCCAGCTAATTTTTTTGTATTTTTAGTATAGACAGGGTTTCACCGTGTTAGCCAGGATGGTCTCAATCTCCTGATCTTGTGATCTGCCGTGTTGGCCTTCCCACATGCTCCATCTTTTGACCATCAGTAGAATGGCCATAATTTAAAAAATAAAGAAAGAACAGATGTTGGCATGGATGTGTTGAAAAGGGAACACTTTTACACCGCTGGTGGGAACGTAAACTAGTATAACTACCATAAAACACAGTATGGAGATTCTGTAAAGAACTAAAGGTAGAACTATCATTTGATCCAATAATCCCACTACTGGCTACCAGCCAGAAGAAAATAACTTATCTTATGAAAAAGATACTTGCACCCACATGTTTATAGCAGCATAATTTGCAATTGCAAAAATATGAAAGCAGCTTAAAACAAATCAGTGGATAAAGAAAATGTGACATATTCTTGTGATCTGTACATATGTACATACCACGGAATACTACTCAGCCATAGAAAGGAATGAAATAGCGGCACTCACACAGCCTGGGTGGAGTTGCGGACCACTATTCTAAGAGAACTAACTCAAGAATGAAAACCCCAACATCATACTGTCTCACTTATAAGTAGGAGCCAAGCTATGAGGATGCAGGCATAAGAATGATGTAATGGGCTTTTGGGACTCAGGGGGAATGGTGGGAGGAGGGTGATGGATAAAAAACTACACATTAGGTACAGTATACACTGTTTAGATGGTGGGTGCACCAAAATCTCAGAAATCAACACTAAAAATCTTTGCCATGCAACCAAACACCTTGTTCCCCAAAGTTCATTGAAATAAAATAAAAATAAAAAGTATAACTAGGCCGGGCGTGGTGGCTCACATCTGTAATCCCAGCACTTTGGGAGGCCGAAGCGGGCAGATCACAAGGTCACGAGATCGAGACCATGCTGACTAACATGGTGAAATCTGTCTGTACTAAAAATACAAAAAATAAACAATTACCCGGGTGTGGTGGTGGGCGCCTGTAGTCCCAGCTACTCGGGAGCCTGAGGCAGGAGAATGGCATGAACCCAGGAGGTGCAGCTTGCAGTGAGCCGAGTTTGCACAACTGCACTCCACCATGGGCAACAGAGTGAGACTCCATCCCAAAAAATAAAAATAAAAAAATTATAACTACATAAGCAAAGAGTATTGGAGGATATTTGTATAACCCTAGAGTAATTAAGGCTTTTTAAAGCAAGACAAAAGGAAAGGAAATGTTGTCATATTTGGCTTCGGAAAAGTTCACAACCTCTACACTGTGAAAGATCCCATAGGGTTCCTAATATGCAAAGAGTCACTATGTTTGATAATCCAAATAACCCAACTGGTAATTCACACCAGAAATGTTAATTCACACCGGAAAATTTGTAAAATGGTCAAAACATGAAGAAATCTTCAGTCCTAATGGTAGTAAGGAAATGCATATTAAAATATTACATATTTTCTTTGAATAAAACCAAACATATTGTTAGCATCTCACGCCGAAAAGAGTGACAGGGTTGAATGAAGTGTGAACTGCTCCACCCTTTGGGGAAGTCATCAGAAAGAGTCTGTGAAGAAGGAAAATTCACATGCCCTTTGACTCTTAGCCTCCAAAATAAAACGACCTGCACTGCACAACACTGGCTCAAAGACGCTTCCTGAAACCCTGTTTGTGAAGCCAACCCTGGCCCTGCTGGGCGGGGCTCCAGGGTCAAGGCGCCCCCAGAGCTCCCATTTACTTACCACTTTGACTCAGGAACGGGTTGGACTCTCAGAGCTTACAATTTATACGAAACACTATTAGAGATCATCAGAAATACATTCAGACTCACAACTACACATGTGTTCATGGAGAGATGTAGAAATAAATAAGGGGGTCTTATTCTTGTGCTTTAGTTTAGATGTTAGTTATGAAGAAGGGAGTGAAGAATGTAGTTTCTGCAAGTAAGACAAGCACATCGAGATAGATAATTTGGTATAATTTAACAAAGTTAAACAAAACTATTTTATCTTCTACTGCATCATCCCATGATGCCAAAATGTCTCATCATAGGTGAATTATTTTCCAGTCATTTGAGTTAAGAAAAGAATACAGCTATTCTTCAGTGACCAAGCAACTGCAGGAAGCTGGCAACTTACCCCTGTGCAGATGAGCCCAGGGCGCCGTCTCCTTGCTGTGGGGTAAACGAAAATTCGTAACATGAAAAAAGAAGTTATTGACATGCAGCTGATTCTTACATAAAAGTCAAGTCTATTATTAGTGGGTTTTGAGGAACGGTACCTGGAGTTCTCTTGGGTCCTGAGTTCAGGTCTCAGAACCACTTACGTGTACACGCATTTTCATTTCTCTGGTGAGAAACTGGGAGTGGGATTCCGGTCATAGACATTTATCTTTTAAAGAAATGCCAAACTACCTTCCAAAGTGGTAGCACTTTACACCCTCATTTAACTCTCACTAGCAATGCAGGAGACTTGCAATTTCTCTACAGCTTCACTGACCCTTAGTGGTGTCTGTCTTTTTTTTTTTTTTTTTTTTTTTTGAGACGGAGTCTCACTCTGCCGCCCAGGCTGGAGTGCAGTGGCCTGATCTCAGCTCACTGCAAGCTCCGCCTCCCGGGTTCACGCCATTCTCCTGCCTCAGCCTCCCGAGTAGCTGGGACTACAGGCGCCCGCCACCGCGCCCGGCTAGTTTTTTGTATTTTTTAGTAGAGACGGGGTTTCACCGTGTTAGCCAGGATGGTCTTGATCTCCTGACCTCTTGATCCGCCCGTCTCGGCCTCCCAAAGTGCTGGGATTACAGGCTTGAGCCACCGTGCCCGGCCGGTGTCTGTCTTTTTGATGACAGGCATTCTCCTGGGTGTGTGGTAGTATCTGGTTGTGGTTTTAATTTGCAGCTGCCTGATGTAGAACGATGTTGACATTTTTTTCCATGTGCTTATGTGGCATCCATATATCTATATATCTACCTTGGTAAGGAGTTTGTTCAAATATTTTGCCCATTTTATGTATGTATGTATGTATTTTTATTTATTTTTGTAGAGATGCCCAGGCTGGTCTTGAACTTCTGGCCTCAAGCAATCCTCTTGCTTGGCCTCCCACAGCAGTGAGATTATAGGAGCTTCCCATTGTGCCCCGCTCTCTTGCTCATTTGAAAAACTAGGTTTCTTGTTTGTTTGTGTGTTTTTGTTTGTTTTTTACAATTGCACTTTGAAAGCTCTTCGTGTCTTTGTATATTCCGGACATCAGTCTAAGACCTGAAAATATTTTGTTTGCCTGTGGCTTGCACAGGAACAAACACCTTGCTGTATTGTGCTTTGCTTTACCGCACTTCACAGATGCTGTTTTTGTTGTTGTTGTTGTTGTTGCTGTTTTTACAAATTGAGGGTTTGTGGCAACCCTGGTCAAGCAAGTCTATCGGCGCCATTTTCCCCGCACCATGTGCTCACTTTGAGTGTCGGTGTAAGCAGCTTTCAGCAATAAAGCACTTTTAATTCAGACACATAGTTTTTAGACATAATGCTGTTGCACACGTGTCATGTAAACATAGCTTTTATATGCACTGGGAAACCAGAAGTTCACGTGACTTGTTTTACTGAGAAGTTCACTTTATTGTGGTTTTCTACAACCAAACCTGCAATCTCTCTCATGTGTGCCTGTATTTTTATTTTCTTAATGGTGACTTTTGAAAAGCAAATATTTTCCAATTTGGTAAAGTCCAAACTATGATTTTTTTCTTTAATAGGCAGTGATTTTGGTGTCATATCAAAGAAAAGCTTTGTCTCACTAAAGATCACAGAGATTTCATTCTATGCTTGCTTCTAGAAGTGCTCTATGTTCAGCTTTTAAGTTTAGGTGTCAGATGGATTTGGGACTAATTTTTGTGTGGGGAATGAAGTGGTCCTGGGTAATCTTTGTACAGGTATGAAGAACTCAAATCATTCCTTTTTCTTTTCCATGTGGATATCCAATTGTTAACAGTACCACTTGTTGAACTATAATTTCTCCCCATTTAATTATTTTAGTACAATTATTTAAAGTCAATTGACCATAAATGAAAGGTTTAACTTTGGACCTTTCTTCTGGTCCATTTCTCCACATCTGTCTCTACATCAGTGCCACACTGTTTTTATTACTGTAGCTTTATGTCTCTCTCTATGTCAGCGCCACACTGTCTTTAGTGCTACAGCTTTATAGCAAAATTTAAAGTCTCATTGCCTAAGTTCTCTAATTTTATTTTTTCTCAAAATTGTTTTTGCTTGTATAGTAGTCTAGGTCTTTTGAATTTGCATATACATTCTACGACCACTTTGTCATCTCTGCTAAATCAGAAGCCTGCTGGGGTTCAGCAGGGATTGTGGTAAATCTGTAGATCAGGTTTGGAGAAAATTGGTCTTTCAATAGTATTTTTTTCCAATCTATGAATGCTGTATACCTTTTCACTCAATAGAGTATCTCGACTTCTCTCAGTCATGGTGTGTAGCTTTCAGTGTATATATCTGCACAAGGTTTGTCGAATTTATTCTTTTTTATAAGATTGTGAAAGGAAGTTTTAAAAATATAACCCAGATTTTTCATTGCTGGTGGATAGAGATGTGTGAGGATGTATTTTAATACGTGCCCCACATCCTTGTTAAGCGATTTTATTATCTTAACTGGGTCTTAAAACATACTTTTAGGATTTTGTTGCCTGCAAATAAACAGTTTTACTTCGTATTCTGTGTGCCTTCATTTTCCCTGCTGCGTTGGGCCGGCCGGAATGTTCCGGCAACGTCAGAAGTAGGAGGAGGGGGCGTCATCGCCTGTGCCCAGCCTCAGAGAGAGGGTCACCAGCCTTTCACCAGGAAATGTCATGTCAGGTACACGGGGTGCTTTCCTGTCATTCCTAGGTCACTGAGATTTGTTAAAAATCATGAATGGGAACTTGCTGGTAACAAACTCTTTTCTGCATTGATTGGCTTGATCACATGGTCACTGTTCTCTATTGGACGAACGTGCTGAGCTGTAGTAATTGATTTCTAGGCCTTAAGCCACTGCTTACCCCGGAGCGATATCACTTGGCCACAGTGCATGGTCCTGCCCGGTGCTGCTGGATTTGGTTTGCCAAGGTCTTATCAGTGGTCTTTGACTGTGTCTCCTGAATGTGTTGGCTTACGAACGCCTGGCTTTGGTGTCAGGTTGATGGTGGCATTGCTGAATGAGTTGGGAAGTGTTGCTTCCTTCTCTGTTTTCTGAAAGAGTCTGTGTGTAGTTGGTATTATATTTTTTTCTTAAAATCTCTGCTAGAATTCATGCATGAAGATTTCAGGGCCTGGGATTTTTCTTCACTGGGAGATTTTAAATTAGTAGTTCAGTCTCTCGGCAGCTCTATGTCTGTTGAGATTTTCTGTGTCTTCTTTAGTTATAATAATTCATGTCACTTAACTAGAAAGGGAACTAACTTCCTTAAGTTAAAAAGCGTGTTTCAGGCCAGGTACAGTAGCTCATGCCTGTAATCCCAGCACATTCGGAGACCAAGGCGGGCGGATCACCTGAGGCCAGAAGTTTGAGACCAGCCTGGCATGTCAAAATCACGTCTCTACTAAAAATACAAAAATTTGCCACGCATAGTGGCACACATCTGCGATCCCAGCTACTTGGGAGGCTGAGGCAGGCAAATTATTTGAACCCAGGAGGTGTAGGCTGCAGTGAGCCGAGATTTCACTACTTCACTCCATCCTGGGCAACAGAGCGAGACTCTGTCTAAAAAAAAAAAAAAAAGATGCAAAAAGCACATTTCAACCTTAGAAGAGTTAGAAGATGTATAATGAAGTATAGAAATGTTTAGGAGACCCAGTTCCATTACTCTCTTTGCACTAGGAAGTCATTGGTGCATTTCCGGTATTTAAGTTCACAAAGACACACAGACACACCCATGCACATAGCCTCACACACAGACACACACACACTACACACACTCACAGCAGTGTCCACAGGCTGCACCAGCCCTGAAGCAAAGGAGCATGGCGGAGAGGTCCCAACCACAGAGGGACCTTAGACATTGTCCCAGGCCTGAGACATGGAACAGAGACACAAGCAGTACCTGGAGAAATCCGTCCTCCATTTGCGTGCATGGATCTTTCCTCGCCGCTTGGTGTTTTGAACTCTCTTCTTTGCGGGTCTTAATGAGATACTCAAAGGTGGTCAGCTTCTTGGCCTCTGGAAAGCGGAAAGGAGGAACAGGACAAGTTACCAGCCCTGCAGCTTTGCGCAGCACCCACAGGACAGTTCAGAAAGGCAGCCAGCGCCACTGACCCAGCCCCTGTGCAGGGAGCGGTGCTCCGCCCACCACGCAGGCCCTGTGAGGCCAGGATGGGTGCAGGCGCCTCGTGGGTCCAGCTCCACAGCTAGCTGATGGTCAGCAAGAGAGCTCTGCAGCTGTGACTTGGGGACTGGCACCGCTCCACATCCCCCTGTCCACCAAGGCCTCACTGAGCTGCACGTCAGTGGTGTCAGAAGAGAAGCTGCCTCTCACAGACCTGGGTCCCCCATACCATGCAGCCTGAGAGGTTGCTCCAGATCCCCTGGGAACACTGGCGGGGGTCAGAGGCCAGCTCAGGAGGGGCCGCTCTGTCTGAGGGTCCGGGTGGCCTGCGGGATTCCTCACATCTGGACACGGGGTGGGGCACACCTTGGGGGATTCACAGAGACCCCGAAGTCGGAGGATGACAGTGCGGCGGCCACCCCGAGGTGCTGGCTAGCGGGTCCTGGGACCACACACTCCTGCGGGCGCTCAGAGCCCCAGGCCCAGGAGGTGAACACGAGTGCCGTCAGTGCCACTCAGCACAGCCTCTGATGGGGCCAAGACAGGTCACATCCCTGCAGCCCTGCACAGAGCCCACCTCAGCAGGCCGGCCAGAGCCCCATCCACCCGGCCTGCACTGCAGGCAGCAAAGCAGCGCATCGAAGCAAAGGAAA
Source organism: Macaca fascicularis (assembly GCF_037993035.2). Classification (NCBI taxonomy): domain Eukaryota; kingdom Metazoa; phylum Chordata; class Mammalia; order Primates; family Cercopithecidae; genus Macaca; species Macaca fascicularis. The sequence continues at coordinate 1,029,784 of NC_088380.1, forward strand.
ACCTGAGACACCCGTTTATCTAAAAGACTCGTCTTAATAAACGTTAATAAAATGGGCTCTGCACCTATTTCAGCCACGAGCTTCCATGGAGGTGCCAAAATCTCCATGCTGCTTTCCCTAAGCACCAACACCGTGAGAGCTGATGTCTCATGACTATTTCTGGAGACTGGGGCAGCCGCCCAGAGGCCTATTTGCGGTGAGGAGCAGATGGCGGTGGGTGCCCTATGGAGTTGCCTGCAGCCAGCCCAGCCCGTCCCTGCAGTGTTTTGGGTGTTAGGCCCTGGCCGGGCCTTGGGCTGCTTTACATGGCTCGGGCTAGTCCTCCACGCCCCCCAGAACCTGTCGTGGTTTGAGCACACGAACTTGTGCTTGTTTATATTCAAGTTAAAATATATGTTCTTTTGCCCAGGTTTGCACAAATACCATCAAAACCAGATTTTCAGCGTGCCCTGTGGCTCCCAGAGGCCCACTTGGTGCGGGTGAGCTCTGTGGGAAACAGTTAACCTGAGCGTCATGGTGAGGTTGAGGGCAGGGAAGCCGCAAAACCTCCCAGGCGGGCCCAGGGCCTCCAGCATGGCCGGGGCTCCCTGGCCGGCCGGGCAATGTGGGGAACGCTGTGCTTCCCTGACCTCATCAAGCAGGTTTTCTCTACAATCTACCGTGAATGTGGCTCCCATCCATCTCTGGAAGGCAGCCCCACATCACTCACCTGCTCGGGGAATTGTGCCCTCACCACGAGCCCTGAGGACTCTCCAAGGTCCATCCTCCAGCTTCAAAATGAAGTCTGAGTGGCCAGCTGCTTCTGACACAGCTCCCCATGGCCCCCCACCCGACACCTGCCCCCAGAGGAACAGAACACACATGCAGGCCAGGCTGCACCTCCAGGAGCCTGCACAGGAGACTGGCGACCTTGCCCCAAGGACCACCCTCCACAGCTGCCTCAGCCTCACGGAGTGGGAGACAGATGGCCTCTCAGGCCTCTGGAGGAGACACAGCGACGACCAGGCGGGTGGTCCCAGCCCTCCTTCCTGGTGTCCTGGTTCCTGACGCCGCCAGTGCGCTCTCCTGCCAGCGCTGAGCCTGGGAGCCTGGCCTGGATGTGGCCGCGCAGTGCGGAGGACGTGGCGAGGCCTTCCATGCCCAGCCTGGGTTTCCAAAGCAGCAGCCCCTCCAGGCAGCCTACATGCCCTACCCTGCCCCCAGTCCTCCTGGGCTTGAGCCCCCTTGTGGGGAGTAAAGACCCCTCATCTTCATCCCACTGTCTGGACAGGACATGGGGATGGACAGGAGCCCATGTCTGTGGTGGGTGCGGACGCCGGAGCGTAGACCACCCCCCAGCCTTCCTGCACCAGCCTCACTCTGGGCAATGGCCCTGGAGGAGGCCGCACCTGCCCTATGGTTCCAGGACTTGAGGCTGGGGGCTTGGATCCCACCTGTGCCTACAGGACCTCCCTTGCAGCCGACAGCAGCCCTGTAGCCACCCCCTAGGCCATCACGGATGCCCACAGGGCCCCTGGAGACACTGGAACCCTTCCCTCCCTCTTTCCCTGGGGCTTGCCTTGAAAACCCCCAAGAAAGACAGCGCTCTCTTGCCCTGGGATCACAGGGGAGGGACCTCGTGCACGAAATCCACTGAGGATCAAACATGCCTGAGTGCCACCGCGTTCCGTTCCAGGGGAGCAGCGGGTCACCTGCAGGTGACAGACACAGCCCTCCAGCCTCAGCCCTGCCTGCAGAGGAGTTGGGGCGGCCTGGCACTGCGCCCCCTTCACAGCGCAATGAAGGGCTATCCACCCGCAGCCACAGGGCCGGTCCCTGGAAGCTCCATTAGCGTCAGCTGTGGCCATGGCAGGGGCCCTGTGGGGCCAGCAGTGACCTAAGCCCCTGGGCCCCTGGAGGTGACCCTGACAGCGCGGGGCCTCGGCGAGGGTGGGCACTCACACGGTGACCTTGCACAGGTGGCAGAACTGGTTCTGGATCACGTGTGCGTGTTTCGATCTGTCGAAGATCGGCATGGGCTGAGAGTAGTTCTTCATGAGTCTGACATTGAAGTCGGCTGGGTCGATGCAGGAGGCAATCAGGTGGACGATGAGGTAGAAGAAAAAGATCCTCCCGGTCACCTGGCACGTCAAGGAAGAACCTGGCCCAGGGCCTCGTTGGCCTGGTCAGCCTGGCACGAGGCGTCCCCATGAGGCCCAAGGGCCCAGGGGAGGTGAGACCACCAGTCAGCCCTACTCACCCAGCCCTACTCGCCCAGCCCTACACACCCAGCCCTGCACACTGGAGCCCAGCTCAACCAGGCTTGGCCTTGCTCACCCAGCCCTGCACACATGGCCCTGTACACCTAGGCCTGCAGAGCTGAGCCCTGCACACCCAGCTCTGCTCACATGGCCCTGCAAACCCTGTGCTGCACACACAGCCCTGCTCACCCAGGCTTAGTGGAGACAAGGCCACCCATCAGCCCTGCACACTTGGCCCTGCACACCCAGTCTTGCCCACTCAGCCCTGTTTACCCAGCGCCACACACACAGCCCTGCTCACCCAGACCCAGAGGATACAAGGCCACCCATCAGTGCTGCTCACCTGGCCCTGCTCACCCGGCCCTGCACACCCAGTCCTGCCCACTTGGCCTGTTTACCCAGCGGTGCACACACAGCCCTGCTTACCCAGGCCCAGAGGAGACAAGGCCACCAATTAGCCCTGCACACACAGCCCTGTGCCAGGCGGGGACCGGGATGGCTGCCCCCATGCCCTTTTTGTTCATCCCTGTTGGACACAGGGCAAATCCCCTACAGAATGCACCGCACCCCCAGAGGCTCAGCCAGCCCAGCCAAGCACAGTCACCCCAAAGCCCTTTACACCGTGAGGGATAGAGCAGGGCCGCAGGAGGGACGCCCAGATGTAAACACAGCCAGATGCAGCCCCAAAGGCCGTGGGGAACCTGGTTCTTTCATACCAGAGACCCGCGAGCACTGGGGGAGAAGCACAGCCTCAGACAGCAGGAGGGGGGAGGAGGCAGGGAGCTGCACAATCTACCCGCTCCCTCTAGACCCCAGACGGTCGCTCAGTGACCCTCTCCCCGAGACTCGCTCAGGGAAGCCCCCACTAGACTCGCTCATGGACCCCAGACTCACTCAAGGACCCCAGACTCACCTGGGCCTCTGTCTCCGAGCCTGGCTGTGGGGCCACTGGGGAGAGGGTCCTTGTCCCCTGGAGCCAGGAGAAGCTGGGCTCCCCATGACCGGGACATCAGCTCCCGCCCTCAGATCCTGGCTCCCTCCTCCTTTCACCCTGGGACCAACACAGACTCCCCATGGCAACCAAACAGAAGGGGTGGAGCGCGGGGCCCTCCCGTCACCCTGCCTGGCCCCTGGACCGCCTTCTAGCCAGGAGTTCAGGGTTGACAGCCGTCTCCGTGGGGCGGCCCAGAGGCCCTCACCGTGTGGCCTAAGCTTGGCATGGAAACCCAGGCTGCCGACCTGCGGGGCACAGCGCTGTCCTCCTTGGCACAGGGGCGAGGAGGGAGGTGCTGACCATGTGCAAAAGGCTGCGCAGGGAGTTTAGCAGAAGGCTGCCAGCAGGGCGGGTCTGGCGCCAGGTCAGGGGGCTGCTGTTCCTTCAGACAGAGCCCCTCTCTGGAGCCCCCTCAGGCAACGTTGGGACAGCTTCGCTGCTGCTGGGCTCACACTCCGCCTTGTCCTGGCACCACCCTGGGGCATGGGGTCAGGGTTTTTATGCAGCAGCCCTTCCCTGACGAGGGCCCCGTAAGAAACGTGCTGTAATGCATGGGAAGCCTGAGTGTGAAGCTGGTTCCGACCGAAACGCAGACACAGGTGCCGAAGCCCTCAGCAGGACACGGCACACACCCTGCATCTTCCAGGCCCCCCGCGGCCCCGGCCCCGGGTGCTTGTGAGCATGAGCTGAGGAGGCGGCTCTGTGGTGCAGACATGGCTGCAAGGAGGACAGGACAGAATGATCTGGATGCCAAGGGGATGGGACTAGGGAGCTGCTGCCCAGGCGGGGGTGCGGTGGGAGTTGGACAGTGCGGCTGGAGGCCAGCCAGGCTCTGGGGAACTCACATGGGGGCCAGGACTGATCAGATCAGTGGCCACTCTGATCCCACCATGCCAGAGGAGAGGCCTGCAGGGGCCCCGCCAAACGGGAGTGGACTGAGGCTGCAGGGCTTACTGTCCAGCTGGTGACACCGACGTGACGAGGCTGCATCCCGGCTGCTGTCTCGTGCACCCGCTCCCTGCACTATTTACGTGGTTGCCGGGGCAACGGAGAGCGCATCTGGAGCCTTGGGATGCTCTCAGTGGCCGCTGAGGACAATGAGACCAGGCAGGAAGCTGCACCGTGGCCCAGGAGAAGCCCCTTCCTCTGCAGAGCTGGAGCAGCACTTCCCTCGCTGGAAACCGGTGGGCAGGGAGGGCGGGGCCAGGCAGGGCCAGGCAGGGCCTCTGCCCGGGCAGCAGGTGAAGCTCAGGCTGAGGACGCCCACCCAGGCCCTTGGTCGCCACATCCAACTGCAGCCTCACATTCTCCAGGCTTTGCACACAGAAGCCCACTGCCAGGGAGATGGTGCTGCTGCAGGGGGCCACCAGGAGACAGCCTGGAGATGGTGTGGCCCTAACCAGGACCCCTTGACTTCCATGTGGAGGAGCTCAGGGCTGTCCTGAGCCTGAACCTGCCAGGCAAACCCGTGGCGCTCCCGAGCCAGTCCCCAAACCTGCAGGCGCCGAGACCGGGCGGTCCCCCTGAAGGCATCCACCCAGAAACAAGGGTTCAGCTGGCAAAGGACACCCCCGCTAAGATTCCAGGGCAGTGTCTCCCCCTGGACAGCTCCCTGGACTCAAAGCTTTTCTCATGAGAACCAGGTTGAAGCAAATCTTTCACTGCACACTACGGTGCCCTGCTGTCCATCGGCCGCACTTCGGCCAGTGAGGGCCGCGCTCTGCAAGAGGATGTCCTCCTGGGACATCCATCACCCACAGGAATGATGCTGGTGACCTTAAGTTGGCTACGTTTTGCCCAGACTGACCCAGCTGGCCACTCTGCCCATCACCCACCCCCGCGGGTGACCCTTCCTGAGCTGGCAGGAGCCCCAGGATAGGAGACACTGGGTACTGTATTCTCAATTTTCTCTGCTTCTACTTTCACATTTAATTTTATCCTGGTAGTGCTTTATGTTCCAACGAGCAATAAACAGTAAAAGAAGTAGAGTAAGTGTCTCCCTTTCACCACGCAAACCGCCTGCCCTCTGGAAGTTTCGGTCTCAAGCTGTCATGAGAACCTAGCTATGTTGGAACCTCCCCTAGCAACAATCTGTATTTTGTAAACAAACAGTGCCGCAGCACCAGCCCAGGACACACGCCCTGTGCCCTTTGTAACACTGCTAACCTTTTCCCCGCCCTGTTCTGCAGACAGGAAAAGAGAGGAGGCGGAGAGTGAGCCCACAGCCCCTGATCCTGGGGCCCAGCGCAGTCCCCGTCACGTCTTGTCACCTTATCAGTCCCTGCGGGGCTCAGAGCTGACACGTGCTGCTGAAGGCACAGCGCCGCTCTGTGCTGGTGAATCTTCCCGCGCGGCCGCCAAGCTCGTGCTGCCCTGGGCCACAGCACAGGACTTTGCTGGGAAGAGATTTCTCCAGATTAAACAGAGTTACACAGATTCCAATCCCTTCCACACACCAGGCCCTATGGACGTGGCGGCAGCGGAGTCTGTTTCCCTCTGCAGAAGAACAGATGCGGCCACGTGTGCCCTGAGGCACACTCTGGAAGGGCTCAAGCACGAGGCCACTGACCGTTGGCCAAGCCTGGCACTCAAATGTCCGCCTAACCTGGGGTCTTTACTCCATTTCTTCCCCGCTGTCCACAATACAACATCCCTCACCCTGCACCTGACCTCCCCCGGGGTCAGGGGCTGCAGCCACGGGGCCTGGGTGGTCACTTCCCAGACCCGCCCAGGTCCCTGAGGTGCCAGATAGCGTGGGCACCCTCCAGTGGCCACAATGGAAAGCCACATGCTGCTGGCCCAGGGGGCCGAGGGGGTCGCTGAGGCACGGGCACGGGGGGTGCAGCTGGGGAGGCCGTCCTGAGCCTGGCGCTGGCCAGCGGGAGGGGCAGCATGGACGAGGGCTGGGACACCAAGGGCTCTGTTAGAAATGGAGATCCAGGTGTGGAGTGGGGGGTACAGGGGAGCCACAGAGGGTTCACCTACCAGAGAGCAGGTGACAGCCCAGAGGCACATGGCCAAGCCACAGGCCAAAGGAAGAGTGGAGAGAAGGGATTCTAGCAGCGCATAAGGAAATAGCCAGGTGTGGAGGGTCAAATCATCCCCCACATAGGTCCAAGCCCTGACTCACGGCACCCGTGGCTGTGACCGCAGTTGGAAATAGGGTCTTTGCAGATAGTCCTGTTAGGGCAAGGCCGTTTCAGGTAGGCCCTACTCCAATGACTGGCATCTTTACAAAAACGGGTACCCAACAGCCGCAGACACACACAGAGACAAGACGGCGTGAACACCAGAAGACGAGCCACGGACAGCGGCCGGAGCCAACCCCATCCCCTCTAGTAGCTTCAGCAGGAACAGGGTGCAGCCAGCACCCGATTCCACATGGCCGGAGCCACCCCCTCCAGCAGCTTCAGCGGGAACAGGGTGCAGCCAGCACCCGATTCCACACGGCCGGAGCCACCCCCTCCAGCAGCTTCAGCGGGAACAGGGTGCAGCCAGCACCCGATTCCACATGGCTGGGGACCCCGGGCCCCGGAACTGTGAGACCAGATATGTCTGCTGTTGCAGGCACCTGGTTTTTGGTGCTTTGTGATGGCAGCCCCAGGACGTGCCGCGGCCACCTGGTGATGCTGAGGGAGAGAGACAGACGGTGGGCAGAGCAGCAGGGGAGGGCGCCTTCCTCTGCAGAGCGTCCACTGGGCCATGCAGTGGAATCACAGACGGAAACACAGCATTTTACACCCCCAGCGTAACTGTGATTCAGATGAGGGTTGCAGCGGAAAGCAACATACCTGAGACCCAGAGTCCACCTGTGCACCACTCTGGATTGGCAGGGGCAGAGACCCGGCCCACCCTCCCAAGGAACCACTGCATCCCCACCTACTGGGCCTCCGGACAGAGCAGTGGGACAGGCCGACGCCACCTGCGCCACGTTCTTCTGAAACTGCTCAGCCTCAACCACACAGACCCCCAGATGGTGGAGCAAGACACTGGTCTGGACACGCCGTGATGCTGTGGTCAAGGAGATGCCAGCAGCTGCCAGGAAAAGGCAGGCGGGCACTGTGCTGACCTAAACACACCCAGAGACTCGGTCGCAACATGCCCAGAACCTTGGCCAGATTCTGGATTAAAAATCCTATCAAGTGCATCTGGGGGCTGTTGGAGAATGTTGACGTGGACTGCCTCAGGCATGGTCCGATCACAGCCTGTCTTCTCACCTGCCATGAAGGTGCAATAAAGGAGGACACCCATGTCTGGAGGGCATGTGCTGGAGCAGGGAGGCGGGCCGTGCAGCACACGGTCAGTGACTGTGGGCTTCAGTGGCATCCTCATCCCTCACTGCAGGACACCTGGGGCCAATGGCGCTGCCATGCAGCTCTGTGGGTCTGTGGGTTTCCGGGCCCTGGAGGTGGGGGAGGCCATCTGGGACCCAGGCCTTGGGGGTGTGGGGACTCGGGGCTGTAGGTGGAGAACTTGGACGCTGGGCCACAGCAGAAGCTTGGCCAATGGCAGGGGATCTTGGGGAATGCCAGCAGGGCCATAGGGCACATCCTGGGCCTGGCAGAGACAGGCCACTACTCAGAACTATGATCTGTCCTGATGAGTGGAGGGGTGCAAGACTGGCAGTGTGTGCCGGGTGGAAACATGGGTTGCCACATTCCAGCACCTCCCATGGTAGGAGCCCGACCCCCCACACGTGTGTCCAGGCATGGTCTTAGACCCCACGGAACCCCCACTCTGGTGACTGGGCACACTCAGGGCCTCTCAGCAAAGGCCTCCTCTTGGGAAGTGAGCACTGCTTCCCTAAATCCCCTAGGACTGGGGAGGCCAGGGAGCAGACAGGGGGACACAAAGTCTTCTACTCACAGCCCCAGACGGTCACTCGAAGTCCCAGTCAGTCACTCACAGCCCGGACGGCCACTCACAGCCCCAGAGAGACATTCCCAGTCCCGGACGGACACTCCCAGCCCTGGACGGTCACTCGCAATCCTGGAGGGCCACTCATAGCCCCAGACAGACATTCCTAGTCACAGACAGACACTCCCAGCCCTGGACAGCCATCCCCAGCCCCGGATGGTCACTCCCAGCCCCAGACGGTCACTCGCAGCCCCAGACGGTCACTCGCAGCCTGGACGACTACTCACAGCTCCAGGCAGACACTCCCAGCCCCAGACAGACACTCCCAGCCCTGGATGACACTCACAGCCCCTGAAGGCCACTCACAACCCCAGATGGCCACTCACAGCCCTGGAGAGCCACCTGCAAACAGGACGCAGGTTGCAAGACGGATGGAGCCAGAGAGCACCCAGGATGAGTCAGCACTCACGTCTCTCACTAAAGCACATCCTTGGACCCCTGGCAAGGCTCTCTGCGAGGCCAGCTGGGCCCAGCCCATTTCAGACTTGTAGATAGGGTGTGGCCTGACCTCCCAAGGGAACTTTAGCCACACAAGGCACCCCAAGACCCAGAGAATGAGCCTCAACTCCCTGGGGAGACACCCTTGAATCACTGAGCCAAACAGGGTTGGTTGAATGAGAGGCCAAAAGCCTTACTGGCAGTGTGTGTCTGTGTGTGCCCGGGTCCGCATGTGTGCTTACAGAAAACACATGTGTGTGCCCGGGTCCACGTGTGTGCTCACAGAAAACACATGTGTGCCCGGGTCCGCGTGTGTGCTCACAGAAAACACACGTGTGCACCCGGGTCCACGTGTGTGCTTACAGAAAATATATAGCTTTTTTTCTTTTTTTTTTTTTTTTTGAGACAGAGTCTCCCTGTGCCGCCCAGGCTGGAGTGCAGTGGCCGGATCTCAGCTCACTGCAAGCTCCGCCTCCCGGGTTCACGCCATTCTCCTGCCTCAGCCTCCCAAATAGCTGGGACTACAGGCGCCCGCCACATCGCCTGGCTAGTTTTTTGTATTTTTTTTAGTAGAGACGGGGTTTCACTGTGTTAGCCAGGATAGTCTCGATCTCCTGACCTCGTGATCCACCCGTCTCGGCCTCCCAGAGTGCTGGGATTACAGGCTTGAGCCACCGCGCCCGGCCGAAAATATATAGCTTTAAACATACATTAAAAAGTGAAAAAGGTCTACAATCAATGACCTAAGTTTCCATCTTAAGATGATAGAAAAAAGAGCAAAGTAAACCCAAGGTCAGTTGAAGGAAGTAGTAAAAATAAAAGCAGATATATTTTTTTAAATAGAAGAAAAACAGGCAAACGATAGAGAAAATTAATAGATTAAAAAGCTGATTCTTTTCAAGATGAATGAAAGGGATAAACCCCAGGAAGACTGATGAAGGAGGAGGAGGAAGACACAAAGGGCCAGGATAGTGAGGAAGGAGGGTGCAGCACTACAGACCCTACAGACGGGAAAAGGCTAGCAGGAAACACTGTAAACACCCGTATTCCAAGCAATATGACAACCTACGTGCAATACTCCAATTTCCTGAAAAATACAACTTATCAGCTGGGTGCCGTGGCTCACGCCTGTAATCCCAGCACTTTGGGAGACCGAGGTGGGTGGATCACAAGGTCAGGAGTTCAAGACCAGCCTGGCCAACATGGTGAAACCCCGTCTCCACTGAAAAATACAAAAATTAGCAGGGCGTGGTGGCGTGCACCTGTAGTCCCAGCTACTCAGGAGGCTGGGGCAGGAGGATTGTTTGAACCTGGGAGGCAGGGGTTGCAGTGAGCCGAGATCACACCATTGCACTCCAGCCTGGGTGACAAGAGAGAGACTCCATGTTCGAAAAAGAAAAAAAAGAAGAAAAATACAACCTATGAAAATAGAAACAAGAAAACAGAGAAACAGAATAGCTCTTTATCAAAGAAATTGAATTCATTATCAAAAGCCTTCCCACAAGGGAAACTGTTGCACTTGGGGAAAAATCCAGCCAACTCTAGACTGAGGGGCCTCCTGTGGGCAAAAGCACCAGTTTCTCTGACCAGTCAAAGGCCTGGGAGCAAAACGGATGGAGGAAGGGGGGCTTCAGGGACACAGCAGCCCCAGGCACGTGGCTCCCGATGTGAGCCATGCATCTGCAGAAAGACTTGTTTAGAAAATTGGGGAAATGGCCATACGGAGAAGAAGGAATATATGATGTTAAGAAATGGCTATGTAATTTTTAAGTGAGATAAAGCACGGTGTTATAAAAATAAAAATAGTTTTTCAGACACAAACTGGAGCATTTACAGGTGAAATTTCACGATGTCTGAGATTTTTTAAGGTTACTCCGGTACACATGTGTGAGATGTAAAACAAGGTTAGCAAAAGCTTACTGTTGAAGCAGGTGACTGGCACCTGTGGGTCTGCTTGACTGTAGTCTCTACCTCTATAAACTGAAAGACACCACAGGAACAAGTTTCAGGAAAGAGGGACATGGCCTTGCCGGTGGCTGAGGTGCTCAGGCTGGCGGGCTGCACACCTGGTCACTCTGCATCCGGCCCCTACACCTCCCTGTCTGTGCCGCAGCAACACACACCAGGCTCGCCATTCACCAGAGACCTGCCCAGGATGGCCCAGCCAGAGGACCACACAGTGGTGTCACCGCTTCCCCACTGAGGCAGGCTCTAGTGAGGAGTGACACATCCCACTTTTAGAAATAGGGTACTAGTGCCCCCAGGCACCAAACGCAGGCCAACTGTCCCCAGGCCCCTTTGTCCTCACACACTCATGTCTAGCAACCCTAGGGGGCCGGGGTTTCTTGACTGAATGACATGGTCTGCTGGGGGTAGGGCAGAGCCCACATGTCCACGGACATGCACGCTGGGAGATGGGAGCAGACGCAGGCTCCTGCCTGCCGGAAGATGATGGGAGCAGATGTGAGCCCCAACCTGCTGGGAGATGACAGCAGACACAGGTCCCCCACCCACTGGGAGATGGGAGCAGACGGTCTGACATGGGGTCAGTGACTGCCCTGTCCACCCTGACCCACACAGGAATGGCCTAATGTGGGGTTAGCAGTTGTCCTGTCCACCCTGATCCTGAGCAGGGGCTGCACAGAGCACCAGTGGCCACTGGGCCCACCTGCAGGCTTGGGGGACATAGTCTGGCCCAGGGCAGGTGACTGGTGCCGCCGGGCAGCCATGGACCAGATCCCAGAGCCAGGTCCACTGCAGGGTCCTCCAGGCGCCCCTCCTGCTCAGACCGTGCCACGGTGAAAAGGATACCACGTAGGCGATATATTTCCACACATGAGGCAGGAGGGGAATGAAGATCCCGAAGGTGGCCGAGGAAAGGCCCAGGAAGACAGCCCAGGTCACCACCTGGAAGTAGTGCAGGGGTAACGACCAGCCGTTCACTCTGGAGATGCGGGGCGGCAAGACCAGATCTCCGTTGTTGAGCACGGCTTCTGGGGCGACGGAACACTGGCTCCCGGAGCGGGTGTCCATCTGCAGGATCCAGAGGGGGAGACCAGCCCCGTCAGCCCCAGGGAGGGCTGGCCCCGCCCACTGTCAGGGAGACCTCAGGGACTGGGAACATCATCCCCAAGGACCAGCACTGAGAGCCAATGGCCCAGCACTGCCTGGGGCCGCGTCCCTGGGAGCGGGGCTGGGATGGAGCCGGTACAGGGCCTGCTCAGGGGAATGAATAGACATGCTGCAGAATCTGACCCCGGCCACAGCCGAGCGGCTACAGAAAACGGCTCTCCAGGGTGTGGGGGCCCCTGGGCGGAGGACCTGGCCAGGCACCCGGTGCTGGTGCTACCGCCCCTCAGTTCCCCCGAGGATTTAAGTTCTGGGGAGCCCTCGACAGCCCCCACACAGCGATAGGTCCCAGAACCCGTTCACGAATACACAGGCTCACCCAAGACTCCCCAGGTGCCAGAGGAAAACCCACATCAGAAAGAGACCACACGGAGCAGAGGGGTGCGCCTGAGAGAAACTGAGGCAATGCTGGAAGAGCTCCTGAGCCGATACTAACTGCTGCAACACTGAAATCTCCCAGATCATCCCCGAGAAGCCTCCCTGAGCTTCCCAGAGGAGCAGGACCCGAGAGCTCACTTCATGGGGTCCTGTGTGTCTCCCCTTCCACAGGACAGGGTAGCCCGTCCAGCCACACGGGGCTGGGGCCTGTCCAGGTGGGCAGTGGCTGCGAGGTTCTGAACACACACTGCGGCAGCTCCTGGCCAGTCAGGCGGGGAGGGAGGCAGGGGAGGGAGGGACGTGGTGTCAGGAGAGGGAGGAACGTGGTGTCAGGGGAGGGAGGGACGTGGCGTCAGGGGAGGGAGGGAGGGGCAGTGAAAGGCACTCAATGGCTGCTATGGGGTGGGGGATCTGGAGGGGCTGGGCGGTCTCAACAGGAGTGTTAGGAAGCTTCCCCCCGTTATGCCTCGTGCAAAGCCCTTATTGTCTCTTTGGGAAAAAACCTTCAGAAAATGAAGTTGGTATTACATGTACTACTTTGGGAAGAGAGACACTGAGAACTAGTTCACAATTCTTCTTCCTTGCAGTCGTGAACGTCCACGATTCAGTGGCTCTGCGCTGCCTTTGGGGCTCCTCCCTGGTCCTCCAAATGTGACGCCAGGCGGATGCGGGGCCATAGGGCCCTGGGGCTTGAGCCACACAAGAATGTCTCAGGGAGACCTGAGAGACTCACAGCTGTGAAACAAGACCATGGTGCCTGGGCCGGGCGCGGGCTCACCCTGTAATCCCAGCACTGTGGGAGGCCGAGGCGTGCGGATCACCTGAGGTCAGGAGTTCGAGACCAGCCTGGGAAAAATGGCGAAACCCCGTCTCTACTAAAAATACGAAGATTAGCAGGGCATGGTGGCACATGCCTCTAATCCCAGCTACTCGGGAGGCTGAGGCATGAGAATTGTTTGAACCTGGGAGGTCGAGGCTGCAGTGAGTCAAGATTGTGCCACTGCATTCCAGCCTGGGCAACAGAGGGAGACTCCATCTCAAAAGAAAAGAAAAGGAGGGGAGGGGAGGCGAGGGGAGGGGGAAAGAAAAGTCCAAGGTGCTAAGGAAGGAAACAGAAACACAGAAAGACAATCTTGTACATTAAAAACACAATTCCCAATTAAAAACAAAACCCAAATGAAAGTGCCAAGAAACAGAAATGATGTTGCCAAAAATCACATTGGTAAAACCTGGACGATCACATCCAGGAAGGACCACAGATCTGAGAGAGGAGGAGAGAGGAATCGCTCAGCGGCCTGGAGCCTGGAGCCTGACCCTGTGCATCTGTCAGGCTTTCAGAAGAGGAAGGTAGAGTGTCTGTGAGAGAAGAAAACACTGAAGAACTTTGAGAAGATTGAAGGCTTCAGGTCCACACTGTGCACAAGGGCCAGAAAGGATGATTGGAAAAAGAAATACATCCACACCGGTGAAAATGTGAGCGGCAAGGATGTAGAAAAAAATCCTGCAGTGTTCTCAGAAGAAAACACGAGGGAGATTCATTACAATATATGGATACCTGCAAATTGTACTGCATCCGTTTTTTAGACGTAGAGCAATTCTTCAGGTTCTGAGAGCATTTTAATCTAAAATGCATCTGGCCAAAGGATAATCAAAGTTTGAGACAAAACAGATTCTTTCGGAATGTGTGAATATTCAAAGTACACCAACCATTAATCATTTCCAAAAAGAATTATTTAGAGATTTACTCCATCAAATAAATTATCACAGATAAAACATGGTGAGCAAATTAATCTAAAATTATATCTAAATTAAATCCAAGACAAAACCAAATCTAAGTGACAGACGACAGAACCATGAACCTGCACCACGGGCCGCAGGCGCGGAGCATTGGGGTCGCGCTGTTCCACGGAGCCACGCGCGGGGGCGTGGGAACTCCATGCTGGCCAGCACACAGCCATCTCCTCACAGGATCTCCGTGCAGCCCAGGACAGCGGAGCAGCCCAGCAGCAGGGGTCGCACCTGCCCCACGGAGGACAGCGAGCCGGGGAGAGATACCCCACAGAGGACAGCGAGCGAGTGGGACAGACCCCACGGGGGACAATGAGCAGAGGAGAGATACCCCACGGAGGACAGCGAGCCGGGGGACAGACCCCACGGAGGACAGCGAGCCGGGGAGAGATACCCCACGGAGGACAGCGAGCGAGTGGGACAGACCCCACGGAGGACAGCGAGCCGGGGAGAGATACCCCACGGAGGACAGCAAGTGAGTGGGACAGACCCCATGGAGGACAGTGAGCTGAGGGGACAGACCCCACGGAGGACAGTGAGCTGAGGGGACAGACCCCACGGAACACAGCGAGTCGGGGGCACGGACCTCACAACAGCCAGGGAAGACTCCAGGACAGCTCCTTCCCCTCAGGCCCACGCTCAGCCTTGATACCACCGTGGCCTGTGAGCACATTCACAACCCACACACCACACACCACACACCACACACCACAGGTCACATACCGCACACCACAGGTCACACACCACACACCACAGACCACACACCACACAACCCACACCACACACCACACAACCCACACCACAGGCCACACATCACACACCACATACCACACAGGTCACACACCACACCACACAGACCACACACCACACATCACACCATACACAACACACCACACAACCCACACCACAGGCCACACATCACACACCACATACCACACAGGTCACACACCACACCACACAGACCACACACCACACATCACACCATACACAACACACCACACAACCCACACCACACACCACACACCCCATACCACACACCACACACCACAGACCACACACCACACAACCCACACCACACACCACACACCACACAACCCACACCACACACCACACAACCCACACCACAGGCCACACATCACACACCACATACCACACAAGTCACACACCACACCACACAGACCACATACCACACATCACACCATACACAACACACCACACAACCCACACCACAGGCCACACACCACATACCACACAACACACCACACACCACACCATACAGACCACACACCACACATCACAGCATACACAACACAACACACAACCCACACCACAGGCCACACACCACACAACACACCACACACCACACCACACAGACCACACACCACACCACACACAACACACCACACAACACACCACACAACACAAGCCACACAAACCACACAGACCACACACCACATACCAGACTACATACCATATACCACATAGAACCCACACCACACACCACGCATCACACACCATGCACCACAGAGACCACACAACACACCACATACCACACAGACCACACACCATACACACCACACAACCCACACCACACACCACATATCACACAGACCACACACCACACCACACACAACACACCACACAACACATACCACACAAACCACACACCACATACCACATAGACCAAACAACCCACACCACATACCACGCACTACACACCACGCACCACACAGACAACACAACACACCACATACCAGACCACACACCACACACCACATACTGCACAGACCACACACCACACACACACCACACAACACACACCACCACATAACTCACACCACACACCACAGACCACACACCATACAACATATACTACATAGACCACATAACACACACACACACACCACACAACACAAATGACACAACACACAATACACACCACATACACCACACAACACACAACACAGACCACACACACCACACACCACATACACCACACACCACATACCATACTACACAGCACACACATCATACAACACAACACAGACCACACACAACACAAACCACACAACACAGAAACCACACAACACACACCACACAAGACACAACAAACACTACACATCACACAGCTCATACACCACACACACCACATACCACAAAACATGCACCACAGAGACCACACAATTCACACCACACACACACCACACAACACACAAAACAGACCACACACCACACAACAAACTCCACAAGCCACACACCACACAAACCACACGCACACACCTCACGCCACACTGCACACACATATGTAACACAAGCAAAACACAAACACCACACAAATCACACACTGCACATGCACCACATGACACGTACCAGACACCAGCCACAAATGCATCACACTCCACACACCACACATGCACACATCACACACTACACATGAACCACACACAACACAGGGACCACACAATACACACAACACACAGCACACTGCATACACACCACACACCGCACACCACACACCAAACCACACACCACACACCACACCACATACTGCACACATACCACACCCCCCACAAAATACCACACAACACACAATGCTCACATGCTCACACACACCACACAATGGACACATACTCCCACACACCACACAATGCTCATATTCCCACACACACACCACACAATGCACACACTTGCACACACCACACAATGTACACACACTCCCACACCACACAATGCACACACTCCCACACACACCACACAATGCACACATACTCCCATACACCACACAACGCACACACACTCCCCCACACACCCCACAATGCACACACATTCCCACACACACAACGCACACACTCTCACACACACCACACAACGCACACACACACACACCACACAATGCACACACACTCCCACACACGCCACACAATGCACACACACTCCCACACACCACACAATGCACACACACTCCCCCCCACATCCCACAATGCACACACATTCCCCCACACACAACGCACACACTCTCACACACACCACACAATGCACACACACACCACACAATGTACACACACTCCCACACACACCACACAATGCACACACACTCCCCCACACACCACACAATGCACACACACTCCCACACACCACACAACGCACACACACTCCCCCCCACATCCCACAATGCACACACATTCCCCCACACACAACGCACACACTCTCACACACACCACACAACGTGCACACACACACCACACAATGCACACACACTCCCCCACACACCCCACAATGCACACACACTCCCACACAACGCACACACACTCCCACACACACCACACAATGCTCACACTCCCCCACACACCCCACAATGCACACACACTCCCACACAACGCACACACACTCCCACACACACCACACAATGCACACACACACCACACAATGCTCACACTCCCCCACACACCACACAATGCACACACACTCCCACACACAATTCAAGCGAAAGGAGCATCTGTGAGTCGTGACACTGAAGACTTGTGATGTTGGGTTCAGGAAGTGAGCACAACTGAGGATGGATGGGCCCCCCGTGTTATGACAACTGGCAACTGGACTGAAGCCCGGGGAACTGGCTGCCGTGCACCGGGACCGGCAGCGCAATCCTGTGTGGTGGACCCCAGGTGCCTCCTGTCTGCCCCCATCTGTGCATGTGGACACGGCCCCCTTCTCAGACTGGGCCTCCATCCTTCTCTGCACGAGGACCAGCCCCTGACACGCACCCCAGAGACCACAGGTGCCCATCCCACCCTATCAGGTCTTTAAGATGCCATGGCCTCCTGAGTCTTTCCTGTTCCCATCTTTGTATATGTCACCAGGCCCCGAGAGTCTGTCCCGGCCCTGTCCCTACGTTTATGACTCCGTGGTCCCCCAAGTCTGTCCTGGTCCCCGTCCTGTCTTGATGACACCAGGCCCCGAGAGTCTGTCCCGGCCCTGTCCCTACGTTTATGACTCCGTGGTCCCCCGAGTCTGTCCTGTTCCCTGTCCTGTCTTGATGACACCAGGCCCCGAGAGTCTGTCCCGGACCTGTCCCTACGTTTATGACACCATGGTCCCCCGAGTCTGTCCTGGTCCCCGTCCTGTCTTGATGACACCAGGCCCCGAGAGTCTGTCCCGGCCCTGTCCCTACGTTTATGACACCATGGTCCCCCGAGTCTGTCCTGTTCCCCGTCCTGTCTTGATGACACCAGGCCCCGAGAGTCTGTCCCGGTCCCGTCCCTGTCTTTATGACACCGAGGTCCCCCGAGTCTGTCCTGGCCCCTGTCCCAGCTTTATGACACCATGGTCCCCCAAGTCTGTCCTCTTCGTCCCTGTCCCTGCCTTTATGACACTGTGGTCCCTGAGTCGGCCCTCACCCTGTCCCTGCCCTTATGACAGTCTGGCCCCCCTGACATGTCCTCGCTCTCCTCCAGCCCCCCAAATGTGTCCTCGTCCCCCTCTGGGCCTGCTCAGCCACACTTTTTCCACGGGGACCCTCTGGAAGCCACTCCACCCTGGTGAAACCTTCCATTCCTGTACTCCACACAGCGGAAACGGCCTTTTCTGAGGCCCCTTAGGAGACAAATCCTCATTGCCCGAGTCCCCGACAGTCTTGCTGTGTCGCCTTTACTGCTTGACTCCTTTAGGGTGCAGGGATTGCATCTGCCTTTTGGGAACACGGGAAAGTAAGTCCCCACTTTCCTTACCGCCAGAATCCACAGTTCCCTCTCACGCCAATCACATCACAGGTCCGGGCTGAAGAGCAAGAGAAAAGCAGCGTCGCTCTCGCTCACTCCAGACCAAAGTGAGAGGTGGGTGGGCCGCCCTGGTCGACACGGTAGCCACGGAACCTGAAGCAGGACGAGCCGCAGACAAAGCTCCTCAGACACCGGATTAAAGAAGGAAGAGGTTTTTATTCGGCCAGGAGCGTCGGCAGACTTGCGTCTTAAGAGCCGAGCTCCCCGAGAAAGAAATTCTCAGCCTTTTTAAAGGCTTACAACTTTAAGGGGTCCACGTGAAAGCGTCGTGATAAATTGAGCAGGCGTGGGGAACGTGGCCGGGGACTACATGCATCAGCTAACAGAACAAAAAGTTTTACAACGCTTTTTTCATACAGTGTCTGGGATTTACAGATAACACAAGCAGTTTAGGTCAGGGGTTGATGTTATTATTATTACTTTTTTTAACTCCTAGGGCTGGGTGGTGGTGCCAAGGTTGTCTGGCTATTTACCTTACTTTTGTTTCTTTCTAACTTTTTGCTTTCTCTCTTTCCTCTCGTCTTGTGAACTAGGCAAGGTGGGGGGAGGAGGGCAGCAGGAGTAGTAGTGGTCTCCTTCCTTAAACCCAGGGCGCCTCATAAAGCCATGGCAGTTGGGAGGATGAGGGGACAAAGGGGCATGAGGAGGAGGGAAAGCGTGAAATGGACTTGGGCATTGGTGAAATAATGCATGCAGTGGTCTATTTCCAAGACAAGGTGCCTTGAACCGGTTTAGGTCAGCAAACTACAGAAAAACAGGATGTCCTAGGCCCCTGCTTGGATTGCCGATGCCTGCTTGTCGGCCTCTCCTTCCCCACCTTCCTACCTGCTTAGCTGCCCTCACCTGAACCAAAGAAGTTTAGTCTAAGATCAAAGTTTACTAACCTGCAAAAGAGCTCGCTTTGTCTGTTATCAGTCTGCCCAGCTACTCAGCTCCAGTCAAATACCTGAAAGCCCCTGAGCTGACTAGGATTGCAATGCGCTGTGGTCCGCAACAAAATGCAGCAAGACAACTGTAAAAAAAAACCACCTAAAACCCGACAACCAACAGGCAACGTCCAGGAAGACTGCGACCCCAGAGTACTCAGCCTAGGAGGAGCCAGGAAGACTGCGACCCCAGAGTACTCAGCCTAGGAGGAGCCAGGAAGACTGCGACCCCAGAGTACTCAGCCTAGGAGGAGCCAGGAAGACTGCGAACCCAGAGTACTCAGCCTAGGAGGAGCCCAGGAAGACTGCGACCCCAGAGTACTCAGCCTAGGAGGAGCCCAGGGAGGGACCTCCGCAGCTGGTTCTGAGCAAAGACGTCAGCCACCGTGGCTCTGACTGAATTCGGCGCGTTTCTTCTCAGTCTCACAAGTGGAGGGAATTTCAGCATTTCAGCAAGTTGTTTCATTGGCCGTCCTGTGAGCTCAGGAATTCGGTCACTGGCTTAACTCAGGGCACAGTTTCACCATGACCCACGCCAAGGAAGGGTTTCTCCTGAGAAGGGCCAGCAAGTGTGTTGAAGGGCATCCTCCCTCCCGTCCCTGCAGCCCTCCTCCCTCCCGTCCCTGCAGCCCTCCTCCCTCAGCACTCAAGGCATTTCCAGGTCCTGTCAGCTGGGGGTCTCCACTGACTCCTATCTGAATGCCTCCGATGTGGGTCAGCTGCTGACGCTGCCTTTGGGGATGAGGATGGGAAGGTGGACAGGGATGCACCCCTTTCTGTTAGCAGGAGCCCCTCCAGGACCCCCACCGTGAGGAAGTCGCCCACAGTCAGGGGCCCTCTTGCCGGCTGAATCCTGCTGGGTCTCACTCTGGTGCCCGGAACCTGCAGTGGCCAGAGGTCTGCTGCCCATGGACATCCTGTCTGTCAGGGGCACACACGAGGTATGCAAGTACGAGGAACAGCTGGGATGGGGCAGGTGCCCAGGACGACACGGGGAAGGGGGCAGGAAAGCCTACCTGACAGTTCTCCAGCACTCGGGAGCCTCTGTGCACTGTCCATCCAGATCTGACCTCTCTGCTCAGGACAATAATTGCTCTGGAAGCTGAGTGGACGAGTTCACGGCAGACAGGTGGACAGGCCTGGAGGACAGACATTACCCTTAGCAGTGAGCGAAGGGAAGGCAGACGCCCAGGGTCCTTTGCTCCAGCAAAGCATCAGACAAGACCCAGCACTGCACAGACCAAGTCATGTCACGCACAAACACTGTGGAGGGATGTGGCCACAACCCAGGATGGGCCTGGCGCGGGCTCCTGTCCTCAACACACAAAGGCCAGACAGCTGGATGGAGGGTGCGAGAGGCCTGCAGACCCTGGTACCCACCCAGCTCACTGTGGAGCAGGTTCCAAGCCACAGCCATCAGGGACCCAGAACGTCCAACTGGCAGGTGGAAAGGACGAGCTCCCAGCCCACGCCTGGACCATGCACCAGACATGCCAAGAGCCTGTACGCAGGTCTGTGGTCACCTGAGCCCCACCAGCCAGGGCCTCCAGTCAAGTCCTGGGAAAGGTGCAGCCGGACAGGGGACCAGCTTCACCCTCCTCCGGGGTGGCTCTGGGCTTACCCTGACAATGTCTGGGGAAGGTCCCACAGAGTCTAAGCCACTTCTCAAACTCTGAACAAAGGCCGCCAGGTCTCAAAGGTGTGTAAGCAGACCCATCACCCGACGGCGCCAACTACAAACTCCACCTGGTATCCAGTAAATGATTCCCACACACACAAGGGGGCAGGAAAACACAGCCCAAACCAGGGGAGACTCAAAGCTGAGATCAGGGAATCAGCAGACAAAGTGTAAGAACGGTGACTACAGACATGCTCTGTAGAACTGGGTAATGGGCAGAGGCTAGAACAGTTTGGAGAGCTTAAAGACAGGAAGATGAGGGAAAGTTTGGAACTTCCCAGAGACTTGCTGAATGGCTGTGATTCAAATGCTGATAGTGACATGGACAGTGAGTTCCAGGCTGAGGTGGTCTCAGATGGAGGTGAGGAACTCAATGGGAATGGGGGCAAAGGTCACTCTTGCTATGCTTTAGCAGAGACTGACAGCATTGTGGCCTTGCTCTAGAAATCTGTGGAACTTTGAACTTGAGAGAGATGATTTAGGGCACCTGGTGGAAGAAATTTCTAAGCACTAAAGCGTTCAAGAGGTGACCTGGCTGCTTCTAAAAGCCTATGCTCACTTGCATCAACAAAAAAATGACCTGAAACTGGAACTGACATTTAAAACTGGAACTGACATTTGAAGCACAGTGTCAAAGCTTGGAAAATTTGCAGCCCAGCCATGTGGTAGAAAAGAAAAAAATCATTTTCTGGAGAGGAATTCAAGAAGGCTG
Organism: Macaca fascicularis; assembly: GCF_037993035.2. Taxonomy (NCBI): domain Eukaryota; kingdom Metazoa; phylum Chordata; class Mammalia; order Primates; family Cercopithecidae; genus Macaca; species Macaca fascicularis. The sequence continues at coordinate 1,051,759 of NC_088380.1, forward strand.
CAGACATTGCGTAAGTAAAGAGGAGTCAAATGTTAATAGCCAAGACAATGGAGAAAATACCTCAGAGACATTTCAAAGACCTCTGCACAGTCCCTGCTCAGGCAAGCCTGATGGTCTACGAGGGAAAAATGGCGACCACCTCCCTAACACTATTCCCCACATCCAACAACACAAAAATAACATGACAACTCGAAAACACAAAACCCATACCCCTTATCCCCCCGCTCATCATCACCTCTACCCTTCTACTACCAATCTCCCCCCTACTCTTAGCCTTTCACTAGAAATTTAGGTTAAACAAGACCAAGAGCCTTCAAAGCCCTTAGTAAGTAAAAACACTTAATTTCTGAAACATACAAGGACTGCAAACACCTACTCTGCATCAATTGAACGCAAATCAACCACTTTAATTAAGCTAAGCCCTTACTAGATCAATGGGATTCGAACCCACAAAAACTTAGTTAACAGCTAAACACCCTAACCGACTGGCTTTGACCCACTTCTCCCGCCGCAGGAAAAAAAGGCGGGAGAAGCCCCGGCAGAAAACCTTAGACTGCTCCTTTGAACTTGCAATTCAACATGAAAATCACCTCGGGGCTGGTAAAAGGAGGACTAGACCCCCATCTTTAGGTTTACAGCCTAATACTTACTCAGCCATTTTACCACTTATGCTTATCGATCGTTGACTCTTTTCAACAAACCATAAAGACATCGGAACCCTATATTTACTATTTGGTGCATGAGCTGGAGTCATAGGCACTGCCCTGAGCCTCCTCATTCGAGCTGAGCTAGGCCAACCCGGCAGCCTACTAGGCAACGATCACATCTACAACGTCATTGTAACGGCCCATGCATTCGTTATAATTTTCTTTACAGTTATACCCATTATAATTGGAGGGTTCGGGAACTGACTAGTGCCCCTAATAATCGGCGCTCCTGACATAGCATTTCCCCGTCTAAACAATATAAGCTTCTGACTCCTCCCCCCCTCTTTCCTGCTACTAATAGCATCAGCCGTAGTAGAAGCTGGCGCTGGAACAGGCTGAACAGTATATCCCCCTCTAGCAGGAAACTTCTCCCACCCAGGAGCTTCCGTAGATTTGATTATCTTCTCCCTCCACTTAGCAGGTGTTTCCTCCATCTTAGGGGCCATCAACTTCATTACCACTATTATCAACATAAAACCTCCCGCAATATCCCAATACCAGACCCCTTTATTTGTCTGATCAATCTTAATCACAGCAGTCCTTCTACTCCTCTCTCTACCAGTCCTAGCCGCCGGCATTACCATGTTACTAACAGATCGCAACCTCAATACTACCTTCTTTGATCCTGTTGGAGGAGGAGATCCTATCCTATATCAACACCTATTTTGATTCTTCGGTCACCCCGAAGTCTACATCCTTATTCTTCCCGGCTTTGGGATAGTCTCTCACATTGTAGCCTACTACTCTGGAAAAAAAGAACCGTTTGGGTATATGGGTATAATCTGAGCCATGATGTCAATTGGGTTTTTAGGTTTCATTGTATGAGCCCACCACATATTTACAGTTGGTATAGACGTAGATACACGAGCCTATTTCACTTCCGCCACTATAATCATTGCAATCCCCACCGGTGTAAAAGTTTTTAGCTGGCTTGCTACACTTCACGGGGGCAACATTAAATGATCCCCAGCAATACTCTGAGCCCTAGGCTTTATCTTCCTATTTACTGTAGGGGGTCTGACCGGCATCATCTTGGCAAACTCATCCCTAGACATTGTACTACACGACACATACTACGTTGTCGCCCACTTCCATTATGTCCTATCAATAGGGGCTGTATTTGCCATTATAGGGGGCTTTATGCACTGATTCCCTTTATTCTCAGGCTATACACTGAACCAAACCTATGCCAAAGCCCACTTCATCATTATATTCGTGGGCGTAAATCTTACTTTCTTTCCTCAACACTTCCTTGGCCTGTCCGGAATACCCCGACGCTACTCTGACTATCCCGATGCCTACACCACATGAAATATCCTATCATCCATGGGCTCCTTCATCTCACTAGTAGCAGTAATTTTAATAATCTACATGATCTGAGAGGCCTTTGCTTCAAAACGTAAAGTACTACTAATCGAACAACCCCTTACTAACCTGGAATGACTAAATGGCTGCCCCCCGCCTTACCACACATTCGAAGAACCAGCTTATATTAAACTAAATGAAAAAGGAGGGAGTCGAACCCCCTAGGACCGGTTTCAAGCCAGTCTTATAGCCCCTATAACTTTTTCAACAAGATATTAGAAAAAATCATTTCATAGCTTCGTCAAAGCTAAATCATAGGCTAAACCCTATATATCTTACATGGCCCACCCAGTTCAACTAAGCCTGCAAGACGCCACATCCCCCATCATAGAAGAGTTAATTACCTTCCACGACCATGCCTTCATAGCCATATCTCTAATCAGCTTCCTAGTACTATATGCTCTGCTCTCAACACTCACAACAAAACTAACCAATACTAACATCACAGACGCCCAAGAAATAGAAACTATCTGAACTATCTTGCCCGCGGTTATCCTAATCCTAATTGCTCTCCCATCCCTACGTGTCCTATACCTAACAGATGAAGTCAACGACCCATCCTTTACCATCAAATCAATCGGACACCAGTGGTACTGAACCTACGAATACACGGACTACGGAGGCCTAATTTTCAATTCATACATACTACCCCCACTATTCTTAAACCCAGGAGACCTTCGACTCCTAGAAGTTGACAATCGAGTAGTCCTTCCAATTGAAGCCCCCGTACGTATAATAATTACATCCCAAGACGTTCTACACTCATGAACTATTCCCACACTAGGCCTAAAGACAGATGCCGTACCCGGACGTCTAAATCAAACCGTTTTCACGGCTACACGACCAGGCGTCTATTACGGACAATGCTCAGAAATCTGTGGCGCAAATCACAGCTTCATACCAATTGTCGCAGAACTAATCCCACTAAAAATCTTTGAGATAGGACCTGTATTTACTCTGTAAATAACCCTACTTACTCTTCCCCTAGCACCCCCACCTCAAAAACTCTCAAAATACCCTACAAACCCACTGTATAGCTACTCCAGCGTTAACCTTTTAAGTTAAAGACGAGGGATACACCCCCTGCAGTGAAATGCCCCAGTTAGACACATCGACATGATTCACCACTATTATGACGATGCTTCCTACACTATATCTTATCACACAATTAAAACTACTAAACACAAACCACTACCAACCGCCTCTTACAAAAAACTCCAACCTACAATCCCACAGCACCCGCTGACAACCAAAATGAACGAAAACTTGTTTACCTCTTTCTCAACCCCAACAGTCCTAAATCAACCCGCCACAATCCCAATTATCCTGTTCCCCGCCATGCTGGTCTTAGCCTCTAAACACCCCATTAATAATCGACTAGCTACCATTCAACAAAACCTGACTCAACTCACCCTAAAACAAATAATAATAACTCACAACGCTAAGGGACAAACCTGATCTTTAATACTAATATCCCTAATCACATTTATTGCTATAACAAACCTCTTAGGACTTCTGCCTTACTCATTCACACCAACCACCCAACTTTCCATGAACCTAGCCATAGCAATCCCCCTATGAGCAGGCACAGTAATAATAGGACTTCGCTTTAAAACCAAAAACTCCCTAGCCCACCTCCTACCACAAGGCACACCCACACCTCTCATCCCCATGTTAGTAGCAATCGAAACTATCAGCCTACTTATTCAACCGATAGCCCTAGCCGTACGACTAACCGCAAACATCACAGCCGGCCATCTGCTAATACACCTAATTGGAAACGCTGCACTAGCACTATCAACCACCAACTTCTCCCTAACTCTACTAACTTCCACACTCCTGGCACTACTAACTGTTCTAGAAATTGCAGTAGCCCTAATCCAAGCCTACGTCTTCACACTCTTAATTAGCCTCTACCTACATAACAATACCTAATGACCCACCAGACCCACGCCTATCACATAGTCAAACCCAGTCCCTGGCCGCTGACAGGAGCTCTGTCAGCTTTCTTAATAACGTCCGGCTTAGTCATATGATTTCACTTCTACTCTACCACCCTACTAACACTAGGCCTACTAACCAACATACTAACCTTATATCAATGATGACGCGACATCGTACGAGAAAGCACATACCAAGGCCACCACACAATACCCGTCCAAAAAAGCCTTCGGTACGGAATAACACTATTTATCATCTCAGAAGTATTCTTTTTTATCGGCTTCTTCTGAGCGTTTTACCACTCAAGCCTCGCCCCAACACCCTGCTTAGGGGGCCATTGACCACCAACAGGCATCACCCCCCTAAACCCCATAGAAGTACCCCTCCTAAACACCTCTGTATTACTTGCATCTGGAGTTACAATCACCTGAGCTCACCACAGCCTCATAAATAATGACCGAAAACAAACAATCCAAGCCCTGCTCATCACAATCCTACTAGGTACCTATTTCACCCTACTACAAGCCTCAGAATACTTTGAAGCACCCTTCACCATCTCCGATGGCATCTACGGCTCAACATTCTTCATTACCACAGGCTTCCACGGACTCCACGTTATTATTGGATCCACATTTCTCTTTATTTGCCTCATCCGCCAACTACTATACCACTTTACATCGAACCATCACTTCGGCTTTGAAGCTGCCGCTTGATACTGACACTTCGTAGATGTTATCTGACTACTCCTCTACATTTCTATTTATTGATGAGGATCCTACTCTTTTAGTATAACAAGTACAATTGACTTCCAATCAATCAGTTTTGACAACATTCAAAAAAGAGTAATTAACCTAGTACTAGCCTTAACAATCAACGCCCTATTAACCTTGCTACTGATAATTATCATATTCTGGTTACCCCAACTCAACTCCTACGCAGAAAAAACTAGCCCCTACGAATGTGGATTTGACCCCCTAAACCCTGCCCGCATCCCATTCTCAATAAAATTCTTCCTAATCGCCATTACTTTCCTACTATTTGACATAGAAATCGCCCTACTACTATCCTTACCATGAGCCATTCAAACAACAGACCTCCCAACAATAATCAAATCGACCTTCGCTTTCATTATTATCCTAATTCTCAGCCTAGCCTATGAATGAACTCAAAAGGGGCTAGACTGAGCTGAATTGGTAAGTAGTTTAAACAAAATAAATGATTTCGACTCATTAGATTATGATAACCATACTAACCAAATGACCCCCACCTATATAAACATCATACTAGCATTTACTATCTCTCTTCTAGGCATACTAACCTACCGCTCACACTTAGTAGCTTCTCTCCTCTGCCTAGAAGGAATAATAATATCACTCTTTATCATAGCCACTCTTATTGCCTCAAACACACACTTCCCCCTAGTCAACATCATACCCATCATTTTGCTAGTATTCGCTGCTTGTGAAACAGCAGTAGGTCTTGCCTTACTAATCTCAATCTCCAACACATACGGACTAGATTACGTTCACAACCTGAACCTGCTTCAATGCTAAAAATAATTATCCCCACAACCATACTACTACCCATAACATGACTTTCTAAAAACGACACAATCTGAATCAACTTAACTATACACAGCTTAACTATCAGCCTCATTCCCTTACTATTCTTCAACCAAACCAACACCAACCTCCTCAATCACTCAACCTACCTATCCTCTGACCCTCTAACAACACCCCTCTTAACACTAACTATCTGACTCCTACCCCTCATGATTATAGCGAGCCAGTATCACCTGTGCAACGAACCCCCCTTACAAAAGAAACTTTTCCTCTTCATAACAATTCTCCTACAAATCACCTTAATTCTGACATTCATGGCCACAGAACTAATTATATTCTACATTCTATTTGAAACCACCCTTATCCCCACCCTAATTATCATTGCTAAATGAGGTAGCCAAGCAAAACGACTTAACGCAAGTACATACTTTCTATTCTACACACTAACCGGCTCTCTACCCCTACTCATCATACTAAGCCACACCTACAACAACACAGGCTCACTAAACATCACACTACTAACACTCACAGACCAAAAACTAACAACCACCTGGTCCCACGGCTTTACCTGACTAGCATGCATAATAGCCTTTATGACAAAAATACCCCTCTATGGCTTACACCTATGACTCCCTAAAGCTCATGTTGAAGCCCCCATTGCAGGGTCAATAGTCCTTGCCGCAGTACTCCTAAAATTAGGCGGCTATGGCATAATACGGCTTACTCCCATTCTCAACCCCCTAACGGAGTATATAGCCTACCCATTCCTCATACTATCCTTATGGGGCATAATCATAACAAGCCTAACATGCCTCCGACAAACAGATCTAAAATCACTTATCGCGTACTCTTCTGTAAGCCACATAGCCCTTGTAATTGTAGCCTCTCTCATCCAAACCCCCTGAAGCTTCTCCGGCGCAACTACCCTTATAATCGCCCACGGGCTCACCTCTTCCATGTATTTCTGCTTGGCCAATTCAAACTATGAGCGCACTCATAGCCGCACCATACTACTATCCCGAGGACTTCAAATCCTACTTCCATTAACAGCCTTCTGATGGCTCACAGCAAGCCTTACTAACCTTGCCCTACCCCCCACCATTAATCTACTAGGCGAACTCTTTGTAATCACAACTTCATTTTCCTGATCCCATATCACCATTGTGTTAACGGGCCTTAATATACTAATCACAGCCCTCTACTCTCTCCACATGTTCATTACAATACAACGAGGAACACTCACACACCACATAATCAATATAAAACCCCCCTTCACACGAGAAAACATATTAATATTCATACACCTCGCTCCAATTATCCTCCTATCTCTCAACCCCAACATCATCCTGGGGTTTACTTCCTGTAAATATAGTTTAACTAAAACATTAGATTGTGAGTCTAACCATAGAGGCCTACCACTTCTTATTTACCGAGAAAACTCGCAAGGACTGCTAATCCATGCCTCCGTACTTAAAACTACGGTTTCCTCAACTTTTAAAGGATAACAGCTATCCATTGGCCTTAGGAGTCAAAAGCATTGGTGCAACTCCAAATAAAAGTAATAATCATGCACACCCCCATCATAATAACAACCCTCATCTCCCTGACTCTTCCAATTTTCGCCACCCTCACCAACCCTTATAAAAAACGTTCATACCCAGACTACGTAAAAACAACCGTAATATATGCTTTCATTACCAGCCTCCCCTCAACAACTTTATTCATCCTCTCAAACCAAGAAACGATCATCTGGAGTTGACATTGAATAACAACCCAAACATTAGACTTAACACTAAGCTTTAAACTAGATTACTTCTCTATAATATTTATTCCAATCGCACTATTCATCACCTGATCAATTATAGAATTCTCGCTATGATACATAAACTCAGACCCAAATATTAATCAATTCTTCAAATACCTCCTTATTTTCCTTACAGCCATACTAACCCTAGTCACTGCCAACAACCTCTTCCAATTCTTTATTGGCTGAGAGGGTGTGGGAATTATATCTTTTCTCCTAATTAGCTGATGACACGCTCGGACAGACGCCAACACAGCAGCCATCCAAGCAATCTTATATAACCGCATTGGCGACATTGGTCTTATCCTGGCCATAACATGATTCCTCCTACATTACAACTCATGAGACCTCCAACAAATACTAGCCCTAAACTCCAACTCAAACTCCCTTCCATTAATGGGCCTCCTCCTAGCAGCAGCAGGAAAATCAGCTCAATTTGGTCTCCACCCTTGACTACCCTCTGCCATAGAAGGCCCAACTCCAGTCTCAGCCCTACTCCACTCCAGTACAATAGTCATTGCTGGGGTGTTCTTACTCATCCGCTTCCATCCTCTAATAGAAACCAACACAATAATTCAAAATCTCACATTATGCCTAGGAGCTACTACTACCCTATTTACAGCCATCTGCGCCCTCACACAAAACGACATTAAAAAAATTGTAGCCTTCTCCACCTCAAGCCAACTAGGTCTAATAATAGTCACCATTGGCATCAACCAACCATACCTAGCATTCCTACACATCTGCACCCATGCTTTCTTCAAAGCCTTACTTTTTATATGCTCCGGATCCATTATCCACAACCTAAACAACGAACAAGACATTCGAAAAATAGGAGGTCTATTCAAAACAATACCCCTCACCTCAACTTCCATAATCATTGGCAACCTAGCACTTACAGGAATACCCTTCCTCACAGGCTTCTACTCCAAAGACCTCATCATCGAAGCCACAAACACGTCATATACCAACGCCTGAGCCCTATTTATTACTCTCATCGCTACCTCCCTAACAAGCGCCTACAGTACTCGAACCATCCTCCTCACCCTAACAGGACCACCCCGTTTTCCAGCCCTAACATATATTAACGAAAATAACCCTGCCCTATTAAACCCAATTAAACGCCTCACAATAGGCAGCATGATCACAGGATTTCTTATCACCAGCAACATCCCTCCAACCTCACCCCCTCTACCAATAATACCCCTCTACCTAAAACTCTCAGCCCTGTGCGCAACTGCCCTGGGCTTCCTAACAGCCCTAGACCTCACTCTCATAACAAACAAACTAAAAATAAAAAACCCATCACAAGTATTCAAATTCTCCAACATACTAGGATATTTTCCCACCACAATTCACCGCACAATCCCCTATCAAAGCCTACTCATAAGCCAAGACCTAGCCCTCCTCCTATTAGATTCAACATGACTAGAAAAATCTATACCTAAAACAATCTCACAAGCACACATCACCACTTCCATAACCGTAACCACCCAAAAAGGCATAATCAAACTCTACTCCCTTTCTTTCCTTATCCCCCTTACCCTAGCCCTATTCCTAATAATATAACCTATTGCCCCGAACAATCTCAATTACAATGTACACACCAACAAATAGTGTTCAACCAGCAACTACCACCAATCAACGCCCATAATCGTACAAGGCACCCGCACCAATAGAATCACCCCGAATCAACCCTGACCCCTCCCCCTCAAAAATCACCCAATCACCAGTATCACTAAAACTAACCACCACCACTACCGCTTCATCCAAACTTAAAACCCATAAAACTAACACCACCTCCATTATCAACCCTACTAAAAGACCTCCCAAAACCTCAAACCCCGAACCCCATGTCTCGGGATACTCTTCAATAGCCATTGCTGTAGTATAACCAAAAACAACCATCATACCTCCCAGATAAACCAAAAACATCATTAGACCCATATAAACCCCCCCACAATTTAAAACGATCACACAACCAACCACACCACTAACAATTAACGCTAAACCCCCATAAATAGGAGAAGGCTTAGAAGAGAACCCCACAAACCCCATAACCAATAAAACACTCAATGTAAACAAAATGTACGCCATCGCTTCCACATGGACTCCAACCATGACCAACGGCATGAAAAACCATCGTTGTACTTCAACTATAAAAGCACCAATGACTCCAATACGCAAATCCAACCCAATCATAAAAACAATCAACCACTCCCTCATTGATTTACCCACCCCGCCTAACCTTTCCATATGATGAAACTTTGGCTCACTTCTCACAGCCTGTCTGACCTTACAAATCATCACAGGCCTACTATTAGCAATACACTACTCACCGGACACCTCCTCCGCCTTCTCCTCAATTGCACATATCACCCGAGACGTAAACTACGGCTGGATTACTCGCTATCTCCACGCCAATGGAGCCTCTATGCTCTTCATCTGCCTTTTCCTACACATCGGCCGAGGTATCTACTATGGCTCATATCTCCTTCTAGAAACCTGAAACATCGGCATTATACTCCTTCTTATAACCATAACAACAGCTTTCATGGGCTACGTTCTCCCATGAGGCCAAATATCATTCTGGGGAGCAACAGTAATCACAAACCTACTATCAGCAATCCCGTACATCGGAAACAACCTTGTCCAATGAATCTGAGGAGGATATGCCATTGATAGCCCTACTCTCACACGATTCTTCACCTTGCACTTCATCCTACCCTTCATCATCATCGCCCTCACAGCCGTACACTTACTATTCCTACACGAAACAGGATCAAACAACCCCTGCGGAATTTCCTCCGACTCGGACAAAATCGCCTTCCACCCCTACTACACAATCAAAGACATCCTAGGTCTAATTCTCCTCCTCTTTATCCTAGCAACACTAACACTACTCTCACCCAACCTCCTAAACGACCCAGACAACTACACTCCAGCCGACCCACTAAACACTCCCCCACATATCAAACCAGAATGATACTTCCTATTTGCATACACAATCCTACGATCTATCCCCAACAAACTGGGAGGCGTACTAGCACTATTCCTATCAATCCTCATCCTAGCAGCCATCCCCATACTTCACAAATCCAAACAACAAAGTATGATATTCCGCCCACTCAGCCAATTCCTATTCTGACTCCTAATCACAATCCTACTGACCCTTACCTGAATTGGAAGCCAACCGGTAACCCAACCCCTCATCACCATCGGCCAAGCAGCATCCATAATATACTTCATTACAATTCTAATCCTAATACCACTGGCTTCCCTAATTGAAAACAACCTACTCAAATGAACTTGCCCTCGTAGTATAAACTAATACACTGGCCTTGTAAACCAGAAATGAACACCCTTCCTAGGGCAATCAAAAAGAAAGCATCTAGCTCCACCTCCAACACCCAAAGCTGGTATTCTAACTTAAACTACTTTCTGCATTCTTATGTTGTACAAACTTCATAAAATAACCTTGACATCAACCTACCCACAATATTACTATGTAATTCGTGCATTACTGCTAGCCAGCATGTATAATATATAGTACTATATATGCTTGATTGTACATAAAACATATTATTACATATCAATACAACATTCCCAGACAACATGCTTACAAGCAAGTATTCCAATGTAAACTTCAACAGTAATACATGACATGACTCCTCCAAAGCCCATTCCACCCCCCCATGAATATCAACCGAACCAATCTATGTCAACCGTCCATAGTACATTAAATCGTTCATCGGACATAGCACATATCTATTAAATAATCCTCCTCACCACGGATGCCCCCCCTCACTTAGGGGTTTCTTGTTCACCATCCTCCGTGAAATCAGTATCCCGCACAAGAGTGCTACTCTCCTCGCTCCGGGCCCATAACTCGTGGGGGTAGCTATACTTGAGCTGTATCCGGCATCTGGTTCTTACCTCAGGGCCATAACAACCAACATCGCCCACACGTTCCTCTTAAATAAGACATCTCGATGGATCACAGGTCTATCACCCTATTAACCAGTCACGGGAGATTTCCATGCATTTGGTATCTTTTATCTCTGGTCCGCACGCAACCCCATCGCAGAATGCTGACTCCCACCACATCCCGTCCTGAATGCGCCTGTCTTTGATTCCTAGTACATGCAGTTATTAATCGCACCTACGTTCAATATTCTAGCTCCACGCGAACCTTAGCAAGGTGTTATTTAATTCATGCTTGTAGGACATACCAATAATCATCTTAACCAAGTACCATTCCCACCACGCCAATAAACCACAACCATACCTCATCAAACCCCCCCACCCCCCATCTCTGACCTTCATCCAAAACCCACTCTTGCCAAACCCCAAAAACAAAAGTCTTAACATATCCGATCAGAGCTCGCGTTTTCATCTTTTAGGTGTGCACAACTCCAACTGCCATTATCTCAACTAACAAACATTTACCTCACTAAACACCCCTTACACCAACCCATAATAGACCCTTCTCACACAACCCAAAAGAAGCTACCTCACAACTACACTAACACCCCTGTTTATGTAGCTTAAACCCACCCAAAGCAAGACACTGAAAATGCCTAGATGGGCTTACACACCCCATAAACAAATAGGCTTGGTCCTGGCCTTTCTATTAGCTCTTAGCAGGATTACACATGCAAGCATCCCCGCTCCAGTGAAGACGCCCTATAAATCATCATGACCAAGAGGAGCAAGCATCAAGCACGCACACGCAGCTCAAAACGCTTTGCCTAGCCACACCCCCACGGGAGACAGCAGTGACAAATATTTAGCAATGAACGAAAGTTCAACTAAGCCATGCTATATTTAGGGTTGGTCAATTTCGTGCCAGCCACCGCGGTTACACGATTAACCCCAGCTAATAGAGATCGGCGTAGAGGGTGTTTAAGATCTAACATAATAAAGCTAAACTCCACCTAAACTGTAAAACCCTAGCTAATGTAAAATAAACTACGAAAGTGGCTTTAAAGCTTCTGAACACACAATAGCCAAGACCCAAACTGGGATTAGACACCCTACTATGCTTGGCCCTAAACCTCAGTAGTTAGATAACAAAACTACTCGCCAGAATACTACAAGCAACAGCTTAAAACTCAAAGGACTTGACGGTGCTTTACATCCCCCTAGAGGAGCCTGTTCCGTAATCGATAAACCCCGATCCACCCCACCCTCTCTTGCTCAGCCTATATACCGCCATCTTCAGCAAACCCCAATGAAGGCTACAAAGTGAGCGCAAACGCCACTGCCGCGAATACGTTAGGTCAAGGTGTAGCCCATGAGACGGTAAAAAATGGGCTACATTTTCTATTTCAGAAAACCCACGAAAACCCTTATGAAACTTAAGGGTCCAAGGAGGATTTAGCAGTAAATTAAGAATAGAGTGCTTAATTGAACCAGGCCATAAAGCGCGCACACACCGCCCGTCACTCCTCTCAAATATATTTAAGGAATATCCTAACTAAACGCCCTAATATTTATACAGAGAGGATAAGTCGTAACATGGTAAGCGTACTGGAAGGTGCGCTTGGATAAATCAAGGTATAGCTTAATATAAAGCACCTGGCTTACACCCAGAGAATCTCAATGCCACTTGATTACCTTGAGCCAATACTAGCCCTAAGCACAACCAACACTAATACCAAACCAACACACACTAAACCATTCACCTACACAAAGTATAGGCGATAGAAATTTTAATCTGGCGCTATAGACATAGTACCGTAAGGGAAAAGTAAAAAACCACCCAAGCACAAAACAGCAAGGACTAACTCCTGTACCTTTCGCATAATGAATTAGCTAGAAACAATTTCACAAAGAGAACTACAAGCCAAACCTCTCTGTATAAATATTAGGGCGTTTAGTTAGGATATTCCTTAAATATATTTGAGAGGAGTGACGGGCGGTGTGTGCGCGCTTTATGGCCTGGTTCAATTAAGCACTCTATTCTTAATTTACTGCTAAATCCTCCTTGGACCCTTAAGTTTCATAAGGGTTTTCGTGGGTTTTCTGAAATAGAAAATGTAGCCCATTTTTTACCGTCTCATGGGCTACACCTTGACCTAACGTATTCGCGGCAGTGGCGTTTGCGCTCACTTTGTAGCCTTCATTGGGGTTTGCTGAAGATGGCGGTATATAGGCTGAGCAAGAGAGGGTGGGGTGGATCGGGGTTTATCGATTACGGAACAGGCTCCTCTAGGGGGATGTAAAGCACCGTCAAGTCCTTTGAGTTTTAAGCTGTTGCTTGTAGTATTCTGGCGAGTAGTTTTGTTATCTAACTACTGAGGTTTAGGGCCAAGCATAGTAGGGTGTCTAATCCCAGTTTGGGTCTTGGCTATTGTGTGTTCAGAAGCTTTAAAGCCACTTTCGTAGTTTATTTTACATTAGCTAGGGTTTTACAGTTTAGGTGGAGTTTAGCTTTATTATGTTAGATCTTAAACACCCTCTACGCCGATCTCTATTAGCTGGGGTTAATCGTGTAACCGCGGTGGCTGGCACGAAATTGACCAACCCTAAATATAGCATGGCTTAGTTGAACTTTCGTTCATTGCTAAATATTTGTCACTGCTGTCTCCCGTGGGGGTGTGGCTAGGCAAAGCGTTTTGAGCTGCGTGTGCGTGCTTGATGCTTGCTCCTCTTGGTCATGATGATTTATAGGGCGTCTTCACTGGAGCGGGGATGCTTGCATGTGTAATCCTGCTAAGAGCTAATAGAAAGGCCAGGACCAAGCCTATTTGTTTATGGGGTGTGTAAGCCCATCTAGGCATTTTCAGTGTCTTGCTTTGGGTGGGTTTAAGCTACATAAACAGGGGTGTTAGTGTAGTTGTGAGGTAGCTTCTTTTGGGTTGTGTGAGAAGGGTCTATTATGGGTTGGTGTAAGGGGTGTTTAGTGAGGTAAATGTTTGTTAGTTGAGATAATGGCAGTTGGAGTTGTGCACACCTAAAAGATGAAAACGCGAGCTCTGATCGGATATGTTAAGACTTTTGTTTTTGGGGTTTGGCAAGAGTGGGTTTTGGATGAAGGTCAGAGATGGGGGGTGGGGGGGTTTGATGAGGTATGGTTGTGGTTTATTGGCGTGGTGGGAATGGTACTTGGTTAAGATGATTATTGGTATGTCCTACAAGCATGAATTAAATAACACCTTGCTAAGGTTCGCGTGGAGCTAGAATATTGAACGTAGGTGCGATTAATAACTGCATGTACTAGGAATCAAAGACAGGCGCATTCAGGACGGGATGTGGTGGGAGTCAGCATTCTGCGATGGGGTTGCGTGCGGACCAGAGATAAAAGATACCAAATGCATGGAAATCTCCCGTGACTGGTTAATAGGGTGATAGACCTGTGATCCATCGAGATGTCTTATTTAAGAGGAACGTGTGGGCGATGTTGGTTGTTATGGCCCTGAGGTAAGAACCAGATGCCGGATACAGCTCAAGTATAGCTACCCCCACGAGTTATGGGCCCGGAGCGAGGAGAGTAGCACTCTTGTGCGGGATACTGATTTCACGGAGGATGGTGAACAAGAAACCCCTAAGTGAGGGGGGGCATCCGTGGTGAGGAGGATTATTTAATAGATATGTGCTATGTCCGATGAACGATTTAATGTACTATGGACGGTTGACATAGATTGGTTCGGTTGATATTCATGGGGGGGTGGAATGGGCTTTGGAGGAGTCATGTCATGTATTACTGTTGAAGTTTACATTGGAATACTTGCTTGTAAGCATGTTGTCTGGGAATGTTGTATTGATATGTAATAATATGTTTTATGTACAATCAAGCATATATAGTACTATATATTATACATGCTGGCTAGCAGTAATGCACGAATTACATAGTAATATTGTGGGTAGGTTGATGTCAAGGTTATTTTATGAAGTTTGTACAACATAAGAATGCAGAAAGTAGTTTAAGTTAGAATACCAGCTTTGGGTGTTGGAGGTGGAGCTAGATGCTTTCTTTTTGATTGCCCTAGGAAGGGTGTTCATTTCTGGTTTACAAGGCCAGTGTATTAGTTTATACTACGAGGGCAAGTTCATTTGAGTAGGTTGTTTTCAATTAGGGAAGCCAGTGGTATTAGGATTAGAATTGTAATGAAGTATATTATGGATGCTGCTTGGCCGATGGTGATGAGGGGTTGGGTTACCGGTTGGCTTCCAATTCAGGTAAGGGTCAGTAGGATTGTGATTAGGAGTCAGAATAGGAATTGGCTGAGTGGGCGGAATATCATACTTTGTTGTTTGGATTTGTGAAGTATGGGGATGGCTGCTAGGATGAGGATTGATAGGAATAGTGCTAGTACGCCTCCCAGTTTGTTGGGGATAGATCGTAGGATTGTGTATGCAAATAGGAAGTATCATTCTGGTTTGATATGTGGGGGAGTGTTTAGTGGGTCGGCTGGAGTGTAGTTGTCTGGGTCGTTTAGGAGGTTGGGTGAGAGTAGTGTTAGTGTTGCTAGGATAAAGAGGAGGAGAATTAGACCTAGGATGTCTTTGATTGTGTAGTAGGGGTGGAAGGCGATTTTGTCCGAGTCGGAGGAAATTCCGCAGGGGTTGTTTGATCCTGTTTCGTGTAGGAATAGTAAGTGTACGGCTGTGAGGGCGATGATGATGAAGGGTAG
The DNA here is from genome assembly GCF_037993035.2 of Macaca fascicularis. Classification (NCBI taxonomy): domain Eukaryota; kingdom Metazoa; phylum Chordata; class Mammalia; order Primates; family Cercopithecidae; genus Macaca; species Macaca fascicularis. The sequence continues at coordinate 1,067,777 of NC_088380.1, forward strand.
GATGAAGTGCAAGGTGAAGAATCGTGTGAGAGTAGGGCTATCAATGGCATATCCTCCTCAGATTCATTGGACAAGGTTGTTTCCGATGTACGGGATTGCTGATAGTAGGTTTGTGATTACTGTTGCTCCCCAGAATGATATTTGGCCTCATGGGAGAACGTAGCCCATGAAAGCTGTTGTTATGGTTATAAGAAGGAGTATAATGCCGATGTTTCAGGTTTCTAGAAGGAGATATGAGCCATAGTAGATACCTCGGCCGATGTGTAGGAAAAGGCAGATGAAGAGCATAGAGGCTCCATTGGCGTGGAGATAGCGAGTAATCCAGCCGTAGTTTACGTCTCGGGTGATATGTGCAATTGAGGAGAAGGCGGAGGAGGTGTCCGGTGAGTAGTGTATTGCTAATAGTAGGCCTGTGATGATTTGTAAGGTCAGACAGGCTGTGAGAAGTGAGCCAAAGTTTCATCATATGGAAAGGTTAGGCGGGGTGGGTAAATCAATGAGGGAGTGGTTGATTGTTTTTATGATTGGGTTGGATTTGCGTATTGGAGTCATTGGTGCTTTTATAGTTGAAGTACAACGATGGTTTTTCATGCCGTTGGTCATGGTTGGAGTCCATGTGGAAGCGATGGCGTACATTTTGTTTACATTGAGTGTTTTATTGGTTATGGGGTTTGTGGGGTTCTCTTCTAAGCCTTCTCCTATTTATGGGGGTTTAGCGTTAATTGTTAGTGGTGTGGTTGGTTGTGTGATCGTTTTAAATTGTGGGGGGGTTTATATGGGTCTAATGATGTTTTTGGTTTATCTGGGAGGTATGATGGTTGTTTTTGGTTATACTACAGCAATGGCTATTGAAGAGTATCCCGAGACATGGGGTTCGGGGTTTGAGGTTTTGGGAGGTCTTTTAGTAGGGTTGATAATGGAGGTGGTGTTAGTTTTATGGGTTTTAAGTTTGGATGAAGCGGTAGTGGTGGTGGTTAGTTTTAGTGATACTGGTGATTGGGTGATTTTTGAGGGGGAGGGGTCAGGGTTGATTCGGGGTGATTCTATTGGTGCGGGTGCCTTGTACGATTATGGGCGTTGATTGGTGGTAGTTGCTGGTTGAACACTATTTGTTGGTGTGTACATTGTAATTGAGATTGTTCGGGGCAATAGGTTATATTATTAGGAATAGGGCTAGGGTAAGGGGGATAAGGAAAGAAAGGGAGTAGAGTTTGATTATGCCTTTTTGGGTGGTTACGGTTATGGAAGTGGTGATGTGTGCTTGTGAGATTGTTTTAGGTATAGATTTTTCTAGTCATGTTGAATCTAATAGGAGGAGGGCTAGGTCTTGGCTTATGAGTAGGCTTTGATAGGGGATTGTGCGGTGAATTGTGGTGGGAAAATATCCTAGTATGTTGGAGAATTTGAATACTTGTGATGGGTTTTTTATTTTTAGTTTGTTTGTTATGAGAGTGAGGTCTAGGGCTGTTAGGAAGCCCAGGGCAGTTGCGCACAGGGCTGAGAGTTTTAGGTAGAGGGGTATTATTGGTAGAGGGGGTGAGGTTGGAGGGATGTTGCTGGTGATAAGAAATCCTGTGATCATGCTGCCTATTGTGAGGCGTTTAATTGGGTTTAATAGGGCAGGGTTATTTTCGTTAATATATGTTAGGGCTGGAAAACGGGGTGGTCCTGTTAGGGTGAGGAGGATGGTTCGAGTACTGTAGGCGCTTGTTAGGGAGGTAGCGATGAGAGTAATAAATAGGGCTCAGGCGTTGGTATATGACGTGTTTGTGGCTTCGATGATGAGGTCTTTGGAGTAGAAGCCTGTGAGGAAGGGTATTCCTGTAAGTGCTAGGTTGCCAATGATTATGGAAGTTGAGGTGAGGGGTATTGTTTTGAATAGACCTCCTATTTTTCGAATGTCTTGTTCGTTGTTTAGGTTGTGGATAATGGATCCGGAGCATATAAAAAGTAAGGCTTTGAAGAAAGCATGGGTGCAGATGTGTAGGAATGCTAGGTATGGTTGGTTGATGCCAATGGTGACTATTATTAGACCTAGTTGGCTTGAGGTGGAGAAGGCTACAATTTTTTTAATGTCGTTTTGTGTGAGGGCGCAGATGGCTGTAAATAGGGTAGTAGTAGCTCCTAGGCATAATGTGAGATTTTGAATTATTGTGTTGGTTTCTATTAGAGGATGGAAGCGGATGAGTAAGAACACCCCAGCAATGACTATTGTACTGGAGTGGAGTAGGGCTGAGACTGGAGTTGGGCCTTCTATGGCAGAGGGTAGTCAAGGGTGGAGACCAAATTGAGCTGATTTTCCTGCTGCTGCTAGGAGGAGGCCCATTAATGGAAGGGAGTTTGAGTTGGAGTTTAGGGCTAGTATTTGTTGGAGGTCTCATGAGTTGTAATGTAGGAGGAATCATGTTATGGCCAGGATAAGACCAATGTCGCCAATGCGGTTATATAAGATTGCTTGGATGGCTGCTGTGTTGGCGTCTGTCCGAGCGTGTCATCAGCTAATTAGGAGAAAAGATATAATTCCCACACCCTCTCAGCCAATAAAGAATTGGAAGAGGTTGTTGGCAGTGACTAGGGTTAGTATGGCTGTAAGGAAAATAAGGAGGTATTTGAAGAATTGATTAATATTTGGGTCTGAGTTTATGTATCATAGCGAGAATTCTATAATTGATCAGGTGATGAATAGTGCGATTGGAATAAATATTATAGAGAAGTAATCTAGTTTAAAGCTTAGTGTTAAGTCTAATGTTTGGGTTGTTATTCAATGTCAACTCCAGATGATCGTTTCTTGGTTTGAGAGGATGAATAAAGTTGTTGAGGGGAGGCTGGTAATGAAAGCATATATTACGGTTGTTTTTACGTAGTCTGGGTATGAACGTTTTTTATAAGGGTTGGTGAGGGTGGCGAAAATTGGAAGAGTCAGGGAGATGAGGGTTGTTATTATGATGGGGGTGTGCATGATTATTACTTTTATTTGGAGTTGCACCAATGCTTTTGACTCCTAAGGCCAATGGATAGCTGTTATCCTTTAAAAGTTGAGGAAACCGTAGTTTTAAGTACGGAGGCATGGATTAGCAGTCCTTGCGAGTTTTCTCGGTAAATAAGAAGTGGTAGGCCTCTATGGTTAGACTCACAATCTAATGTTTTAGTTAAACTATATTTACAGGAAGTAAACCCCAGGATGATGTTGGGGTTGAGAGATAGGAGGATAATTGGAGCGAGGTGTATGAATATTAATATGTTTTCTCGTGTGAAGGGGGGTTTTATATTGATTATGTGGTGTGTGAGTGTTCCTCGTTGTATTGTAATGAACATGTGGAGAGAGTAGAGGGCTGTGATTAGTATATTAAGGCCCGTTAACACAATGGTGATATGGGATCAGGAAAATGAAGTTGTGATTACAAAGAGTTCGCCTAGTAGATTAATGGTGGGGGGTAGGGCAAGGTTAGTAAGGCTTGCTGTGAGCCATCAGAAGGCTGTTAATGGAAGTAGGATTTGAAGTCCTCGGGATAGTAGTATGGTGCGGCTATGAGTGCGCTCATAGTTTGAATTGGCCAAGCAGAAATACATGGAAGAGGTGAGCCCGTGGGCGATTATAAGGGTAGTTGCGCCGGAGAAGCTTCAGGGGGTTTGGATGAGAGAGGCTACAATTACAAGGGCTATGTGGCTTACAGAAGAGTACGCGATAAGTGATTTTAGATCTGTTTGTCGGAGGCATGTTAGGCTTGTTATGATTATGCCCCATAAGGATAGTATGAGGAATGGGTAGGCTATATACTCCGTTAGGGGGTTGAGAATGGGAGTAAGCCGTATTATGCCATAGCCGCCTAATTTTAGGAGTACTGCGGCAAGGACTATTGACCCTGCAATGGGGGCTTCAACATGAGCTTTAGGGAGTCATAGGTGTAAGCCATAGAGGGGTATTTTTGTCATAAAGGCTATTATGCATGCTAGTCAGGTAAAGCCGTGGGACCAGGTGGTTGTTAGTTTTTGGTCTGTGAGTGTTAGTAGTGTGATGTTTAGTGAGCCTGTGTTGTTGTAGGTGTGGCTTAGTATGATGAGTAGGGGTAGAGAGCCGGTTAGTGTGTAGAATAGAAAGTATGTACTTGCGTTAAGTCGTTTTGCTTGGCTACCTCATTTAGCAATGATAATTAGGGTGGGGATAAGGGTGGTTTCAAATAGAATGTAGAATATAATTAGTTCTGTGGCCATGAATGTCAGAATTAAGGTGATTTGTAGGAGAATTGTTATGAAGAGGAAAAGTTTCTTTTGTAAGGGGGGTTCGTTGCACAGGTGATACTGGCTCGCTATAATCATGAGGGGTAGGAGTCAGATAGTTAGTGTTAAGAGGGGTGTTGTTAGAGGGTCAGAGGATAGGTAGGTTGAGTGATTGAGGAGGTTGGTGTTGGTTTGGTTGAAGAATAGTAAGGGAATGAGGCTGATAGTTAAGCTGTGTATAGTTAAGTTGATTCAGATTGTGTCGTTTTTAGAAAGTCATGTTATGGGTAGTAGTATGGTTGTGGGGATAATTATTTTTAGCATTGAAGCAGGTTCAGGTTGTGAACGTAATCTAGTCCGTATGTGTTGGAGATTGAGATTAGTAAGGCAAGACCTACTGCTGTTTCACAAGCAGCGAATACTAGCAAAATGATGGGTATGATGTTGACTAGGGGGAAGTGTGTGTTTGAGGCAATAAGAGTGGCTATGATAAAGAGTGATATTATTATTCCTTCTAGGCAGAGGAGAGAAGCTACTAAGTGTGAGCGGTAGGTTAGTATGCCTAGAAGAGAGATAGTAAATGCTAGTATGATGTTTATATAGGTGGGGGTCATTTGGTTAGTATGGTTATCATAATCTAATGAGTCGAAATCATTTATTTTGTTTAAACTACTTACCAATTCAGCTCAGTCTAGCCCCTTTTGAGTTCATTCATAGGCTAGGCTGAGAATTAGGATAATAATGAAAGCGAAGGTCGATTTGATTATTGTTGGGAGGTCTGTTGTTTGAATGGCTCATGGTAAGGATAGTAGTAGGGCGATTTCTATGTCAAATAGTAGGAAAGTAATGGCGATTAGGAAGAATTTTATTGAGAATGGGATGCGGGCAGGGTTTAGGGGGTCAAATCCACATTCGTAGGGGCTAGTTTTTTCTGCGTAGGAGTTGAGTTGGGGTAACCAGAATATGATAATTATCAGTAGCAAGGTTAATAGGGCGTTGATTGTTAAGGCTAGTACTAGGTTAATTACTCTTTTTTGAATGTTGTCAAAACTGATTGATTGGAAGTCAATTGTACTTGTTATACTAAAAGAGTAGGATCCTCATCAATAAATAGAAATGTAGAGGAGTAGTCAGATAACATCTACGAAGTGTCAGTATCAAGCGGCAGCTTCAAAGCCGAAGTGATGGTTCGATGTAAAGTGGTATAGTAGTTGGCGGATGAGGCAAATAAAGAGAAATGTGGATCCAATAATAACGTGGAGTCCGTGGAAGCCTGTGGTAATGAAGAATGTTGAGCCGTAGATGCCATCGGAGATGGTGAAGGGTGCTTCAAAGTATTCTGAGGCTTGTAGTAGGGTGAAATAGGTACCTAGTAGGATTGTGATGAGCAGGGCTTGGATTGTTTGTTTTCGGTCATTATTTATGAGGCTGTGGTGAGCTCAGGTGATTGTAACTCCAGATGCAAGTAATACAGAGGTGTTTAGGAGGGGTACTTCTATGGGGTTTAGGGGGGTGATGCCTGTTGGTGGTCAATGGCCCCCTAAGCAGGGTGTTGGGGCGAGGCTTGAGTGGTAAAACGCTCAGAAGAAGCCGATAAAAAAGAATACTTCTGAGATGATAAATAGTGTTATTCCGTACCGAAGGCTTTTTTGGACGGGTATTGTGTGGTGGCCTTGGTATGTGCTTTCTCGTACGATGTCGCGTCATCATTGATATAAGGTTAGTATGTTGGTTAGTAGGCCTAGTGTTAGTAGGGTGGTAGAGTAGAAGTGAAATCATATGACTAAGCCGGACGTTATTAAGAAAGCTGACAGAGCTCCTGTCAGCGGCCAGGGACTGGGTTTGACTATGTGATAGGCGTGGGTCTGGTGGGTCATTAGGTATTGTTATGTAGGTAGAGGCTAATTAAGAGTGTGAAGACGTAGGCTTGGATTAGGGCTACTGCAATTTCTAGAACAGTTAGTAGTGCCAGGAGTGTGGAAGTTAGTAGAGTTAGGGAGAAGTTGGTGGTTGATAGTGCTAGTGCAGCGTTTCCAATTAGGTGTATTAGCAGATGGCCGGCTGTGATGTTTGCGGTTAGTCGTACGGCTAGGGCTATCGGTTGAATAAGTAGGCTGATAGTTTCGATTGCTACTAACATGGGGATGAGAGGTGTGGGTGTGCCTTGTGGTAGGAGGTGGGCTAGGGAGTTTTTGGTTTTAAAGCGAAGTCCTATTATTACTGTGCCTGCTCATAGGGGGATTGCTATGGCTAGGTTCATGGAAAGTTGGGTGGTTGGTGTGAATGAGTAAGGCAGAAGTCCTAAGAGGTTTGTTATAGCAATAAATGTGATTAGGGATATTAGTATTAAAGATCAGGTTTGTCCCTTAGCGTTGTGAGTTATTATTATTTGTTTTAGGGTGAGTTGAGTCAGGTTTTGTTGAATGGTAGCTAGTCGATTATTAATGGGGTGTTTAGAGGCTAAGACCAGCATGGCGGGGAACAGGATAATTGGGATTGTGGCGGGTTGATTTAGGACTGTTGGGGTTGAGAAAGAGGTAAACAAGTTTTCGTTCATTTTGGTTGTCAGCGGGTGCTGTGGGATTGTAGGTTGGAGTTTTTTGTAAGAGGCGGTTGGTAGTGGTTTGTGTTTAGTAGTTTTAATTGTGTGATAAGATATAGTGTAGGAAGCATCGTCATAATAGTGGTGAATCATGTCGATGTGTCTAACTGGGGCATTTCACTGCAGGGGGTGTATCCCTCGTCTTTAACTTAAAAGGTTAACGCTGGAGTAGCTATACAGTGGGTTTGTAGGGTATTTTGAGAGTTTTTGAGGTGGGGGTGCTAGGGGAAGAGTAAGTAGGGTTATTTACAGAGTAAATACAGGTCCTATCTCAAAGATTTTTAGTGGGATTAGTTCTGCGACAATTGGTATGAAGCTGTGATTTGCGCCACAGATTTCTGAGCATTGTCCGTAATAGACGCCTGGTCGTGTAGCCGTGAAAACGGTTTGATTTAGACGTCCGGGTACGGCATCTGTCTTTAGGCCTAGTGTGGGAATAGTTCATGAGTGTAGAACGTCTTGGGATGTAATTATTATACGTACGGGGGCTTCAATTGGAAGGACTACTCGATTGTCAACTTCTAGGAGTCGAAGGTCTCCTGGGTTTAAGAATAGTGGGGGTAGTATGTATGAATTGAAAATTAGGCCTCCGTAGTCCGTGTATTCGTAGGTTCAGTACCACTGGTGTCCGATTGATTTGATGGTAAAGGATGGGTCGTTGACTTCATCTGTTAGGTATAGGACACGTAGGGATGGGAGAGCAATTAGGATTAGGATAACCGCGGGCAAGATAGTTCAGATAGTTTCTATTTCTTGGGCGTCTGTGATGTTAGTATTGGTTAGTTTTGTTGTGAGTGTTGAGAGCAGAGCATATAGTACTAGGAAGCTGATTAGAGATATGGCTATGAAGGCATGGTCGTGGAAGGTAATTAACTCTTCTATGATGGGGGATGTGGCGTCTTGCAGGCTTAGTTGAACTGGGTGGGCCATGTAAGATATATAGGGTTTAGCCTATGATTTAGCTTTGACGAAGCTATGAAATGATTTTTTCTAATATCTTGTTGAAAAAGTTATAGGGGCTATAAGACTGGCTTGAAACCGGTCCTAGGGGGTTCGACTCCCTCCTTTACTCTCTGAAGCATTGGGACATGGTGCCATGGTGCTCTGTGTCCCAGCCATGGCTAAAGGGACCAAGGCACAGCTTGGGCCAATGCTTCAAAGGGTGCAAGCCCCAAGCCTTGGTAGCTTCCACGTGGTGTTGGGTCTGTGGGAAGGCAGAAGGCAAGAGCTGAGGTTTGGGAACCTCCACCTAGATTTCAGAGGATGTATGGAAAAGCCAGGGTGTCCAGGCAGAAGTCTGCTGCAGGGGCGGGGCCTTCACGGAGAACCTCTGCTAGGGCAGTGCAGGGGGGAAATGTGAGGTTGGAGCCCTCACCCCACAGAGTCCCCACTGGGGCACTGTCCAGTGCAGCTGTGAAAAAAGGGCGACCATCCCCCAGACCCCAGAATGGTACATCTGACAGCTTGCACCATGTCATCTGGAAAAGCTGCAAGCACTCAACACCAGCCCGGGAAAGCAGCCACAGGGGCTGTACCCTGCAGAGCCACAAGGACAGGGCTGCCCAAGGCCGTGGGAGCCCATCCCTTGCATCAGTGTGGCCTGGATGTGACACAAGGAATCAAAGAAGATTATTTGGGGGCCTCAAGATATAATGACTGCCCTGCTGGGTTTCAGATTTGCAGCCTGCAGCCCCTTTGTTTTGGCTGATTTCTCCCTCTTGGAATGGGTCTATTTACCCAATGCCTGTACCCGATTTGTATCCTGGAATTAACTAACTTGGTTTTGATTTTACAGGCTCACAGGCAGAAGGAACTTGCCTTGAGTCAGATAAGACTTTAGACTCTGGACTTCTGAGTTAATGCTGGAATGAGTTAAGACTTTGGGGCACTGTTGGGAGGGCATGACTGTGTTTTGCAATGTCAGAAGCACAAGAGATTCGAGAAGAGTCAGGGGCAGAATGATCTAGTTTGGCTCTGTACTCCCGCCCACATCTCACGTTGAACTGTAATTCCCAATGTTAGGGGAGGGTCCTGGTGGAAGGATCATGGCAATGGATTTCCCCCTTGCTGTTCTCCGTTCTCACGATAGTGAGTGACTTCTCATGAGATCTGGTTGTTTAAAAGCACTTCCCCCTTTGCACTCTCTTCTGCTGTGCCATGTGAAGACACGCATGCTTCTCCTTCATCTTCCACCATGACTGTAAGTTTCCTGATGCCTCCCAGCCAGGCCTCCCAGCCAGCCTGAGGAACTTAAACCTCTTTTCTTCACCAATGACCAGTCTCAGGTGGTTCTTTACAACAGTGTGAGGACAGACTAACACACCACAGCACTTCAGCACTGAGCTGCTGAAAAGTAGTAATAAGGTCAAAATCTCAGAAGCGCTGAGAAAAATAGCCGCTGTGCAGAAAAGTGCTGTCACAGCAGCCTGGGGCCAGGGTCCCCTGGAAGGCGAGGCCACTCACGGCTGGCGTCTGGGGTCCCCCGCCCCGTGCTAGGGATTGTTCACAGCTCCAACGACAGGCACAGAGCAGTTTATGCTAAAGCTCACCTTCCCTCTGGGGTCTGGATTTTGGTACCTGCCTGGCAAGGGGGTGCCCTGTGACCAGACCCCAGTGACCCTGGGCACCAAGCCTCTGATGAGCTTCCCTAGTGGGCATTTCACACGTGTTCTCACAGCTCACTCCTGGGAATTAAGCACGTCCCATGTGCCTCTGCTGGGAGCAGATCTGGGCCTCACGCTGGATTCCCTTGGACGTCACCCACGCTCTTGTCCCTCTGCTGCTGTTGGCGCCCATCCCCTATAATAAATCATGGCCATAAGTGCCTGAACAGAGCCAGGGGAGACAGGTGGAATGTCACCATGGGAACCAGTGGGACCCATGGATCCAGGCTCCACAAAAGACGCTGGAGGTCAGAACAGCTGGGAGGCGCTGCACAGGCAGCCTTCCAGGTGAGGGCTCAGTCTCCAGGACTGCCCCACCGGCTGATGCCAACTGAAAGCCACACACAATCCACGCAAACCACAACTTCCCAACACGAGCCAGACAGACCACAACTTCCCAACACACAAGCCACGCAGACAACCTCCCAACATGTGAGCCACACAGACATGACCTCCCAACACATGAATCATGCAAACCACAACTTCCCAACACATAAGCCACACAGACGCAAGCCATGCAGACCACAACCTCCCAACACATAAGCCACACAGACACAACCTCCCAACACATAAACCACACAGACCACAGCAGCTTCCCAACACACGAGCCACACAGACAACCTCCCAACACACAAGCCACACAAACAACCTCCCAACACACGAGCCACGCAGACTACAACTTCCCAACATATAAGCCACACAGACAACCTCCCAACACGTGAGCCATGCAGACTACAGCAACTTTCTAACACGTGAGCCACGCAAACCACAACTTCCCAACACACAAGTCACACAGACCACAACTTTCTAACACATGAGCCACACAAACCACAACCTCCAAACACATAAGCCACACAGACCACAGCAATTTTCCAACACACGACCCATGCAGACCACAACCTCCCAAAACACAAGCCACACAAACAACTTCCCAACACATGAGCCATGCAGACCACAAATTCCCAACACATAAGCCACACAGACCACAGCAACTTCCCGACACGTGAGCTATGCAAACCACAACCTCCCAACACGTGAGCCAAGCAGACCACAACCTCCCAATACACAAGCCACGCAGACCACAACCCCCCAACACGTAAGTTATGCAGACCACAACCTCCCAACACGCAAGCCACGCAGACCACAACATCCCAACACGCAAGCCACGCAGACCACTGCAACTTCCCACCAGGTGCAGGCAAACAGAAGCAGACGCCTCTGAAATGCCCCCACTTCAGCATTCTTTACATCCCATCCTATGTGCATTTTGAAGACTTAATATGAAAAAAAACCATAAAGTTCAAGTTAATGTTTTCTACAGACTACATGTTGAGAGGTGAAATAAAACCTGCCGGGATTAATGTCACCTGCATTGCTCTACTTCTCTTATCAGGGCTAGTAGGAAACCTGAGACTGCAGACAGCCCGTGCTCTGTTTCCATTGGAGACACTGGGTCTAGAACATCTTCTGCCAGAAAGGAGGGTGCAGTCAGCTGAGTGGGCTCCACCACCACACAGACCATCTGTGGCAGGAGCCACAGGAACAGGGTCGGTGGCCTATCATGGACCATCTGTCGGATCCAACACCAGCCTACAGACCCCATGAGCCAGGTCCCTCGGCCCGTGAGCCCAGAGCACTCACTTGATCTTGCTGAAGACGATGTCCACGTCGGTGACCGTCACGTTCCTGCCGTTGATCACCTGGCAGTCCTTGCACAGCTTCGACCAGTTCTTGCCGTGCATCTCCCTCCCAGTGGCCCTGGTGTCCCCGTGCACCGCAAAGCGCCGGAAGGCCTCCTCCAGGGCACTGAGCTCGGGGGCCGCTGCTGCACCCTCACCGGCACCCTCCGACTCCAGCGACAGCCTCTTGGCCGCCTGGTCCTTCAAGGGGTCCCCTGGGGACTTGGGGGGCGTCCTGTTGTCAGCTTTGGCGGGCTTCGCCTTGTCAGCCATGTTGCTGTGGAGGAAGGAGAGGGGAAAGGTGTCACCCGGGCCATGTCCCAGCTGACCTGGGCGCAGCCCAGGAGACCCACCATACCAACGAGCACCAGGATGTGGCTGAGATGGGCAGGCCCTCCCGGGGCGACGTGGCGAGGGCTGAGACGGGCAGGCCCTCCTGGGGAGACGTGGCGAGGGCTGAGATGGGCAGGCCTTCCCGGGGCGACGTGGCGAGGGCTGAGATGGGCAGGCCCTCCCGGGGCGACGTGGCGAGGGCTGAGACGGGCAGGCCTTCCCAGGGCGACATGGCAAGGGCTGAGATGGGCAGGCCCTCCCGGGGCTGGGCGTGAGGCCCCTCAGACCCTCAGAGCCAGCTGCCCTGGAGGCACGGGTGTCCAGCTGCCAGGCAGAGTGGAGCCAAGCGAGGCCTTGCCCACTTGCCGTCATTGGGCCAAGAACTCCCTAAGCTAGATAAAGCCAGCAGCTTTAGGGTGGGAGCTGAGCTGGGTGCCAGAGGCTCCAGGCCGAGCAAGCTCAGGGTGTGACTGGCAGCATCACAGCCCATCCTGGGTCCTCCCCACCACCACACTTTTCCACTGCCCCTCCTGTGGACGCCCGCTCTGCAGCTCTGGGGGACACCTGAGGACCACACCCTCCCCAGGGTCTGTGAGGGGACGCCTTCCTCCGGGAGGGTCCACAGTGGTCCTGGGAGAGCCGCTCCCACCCCAGTGCAGAGCCTCTGACCATAGATGGAGCTTTGGGTTGGGGGGGGTGTGCGTGGTGGCCCTGGGGGCACCTGAGGATGCTCTGCCCAGGTGCCCTGGGCCTGCCGAGCCCACGGTGCCCCAGCCAGGGGAGGGGACTGCGGGTGTGCAGGGTTGAGGCAGTGGTGGGGGCACCGGAGTCGGGGCGCAGGGACGCCCTCTGGACTTTGCAAGGCGCCCACCCCCAGAGCAGGCGGCTGGGCCATGGGGTTGAGAAGACTGAGGGGTGCCGCTCAGGGAGGGTTTGGAGACGCAGGGCTACGCCACAGGGCGGGGCTGCCGAGGCCGCCTCCCCACCACGCATGGTGAGACCCAGTCACGTCCTGAAGGACTCAGAGTGAGGTGCTGGCCTCCGCATGACAGCCGCTTCCCCAAGGGGCCGGGTCGCCAGGTCGGCCCTCAGCGCTGCACTGAGAGCTGAACGTGGCCTCGGCCCACAGACACAAGAGCCGGTGGGAGGGTCGGTGCCGAGGACACAGGTGCATGTCCCAACCCTGGGACTCAAGGAGCCCTCTCAGATCTGGAGTTCTCAGCACCAGTCATGGCCAAAGTGTGGCTCTGTCATCCTGGGGGTCCTGAGTGTGGCCCCTGCTGACCTTGAGATCCCACAGATTCCCCCAAAACAGCTGGAAAAAAATCCAGAGGTGCTGCCTACACTGAGGACCTTAAGGGCCTCAGGCCCCTCCCATTCACCCCTTTCCTGGAAGGCACCGAAAATGCAGATGCCAACACAGCAGAGGACACAGGGGCAGGACCCAGTCGGGTAGGACCAAGTGGGGCAGGATCCCGGCAGGGGCGGGGCCGCGTGGGGGCAGGATCTCGGTGGGTGCGGGGCCGCGTGGGGGCAGGATCCCGGCGGGGGCGGGGCCGCGTGGGGGCAGGATCCCGGCGGGGGCGGGGCCGCGTGGGGGCAGGATCCCGGCGGGGGCGGGGCCGCGTGGGGGCAGGATCCCGGCGGGGGCGGGGCCACCTGGGGTCAGGATCCTGGGGGTAGAAGGGCTGGGTCAGGTGTCCAGCCAGAAACAGTCTCCCGTTTTATCGCTGACACCATTTCTTTGTCTGAAACAGGAGCTGCTCACAGGCCTGGCCTGTGTTTCCACTGGGCCTGTGCAGCAGGGGACGCTGGGCAGGAGGAGCGGTTGGGAAATTCCCAGAAGCAATGGTGGGTTTTGTGAGCACCCAGAACAGTGGTGGGCGTGCGGGTCAGAGGAAAAGAACCCTCTGGGATGCTTCAAACTCAGGGCCGCGTTCTGTGGTCTTATCTCGTGTGGGGACGCGCCTGAACAAAGACCCTTATTCACACACCTCCGTGAGTCATCGGGACCGTGGGCACCAACTTTGCCACCGAATTGCCACCGTGGGACGGAGGTGCAATGGGGCTCCCGGACTCTGCAAAGGACACTGCAGCGGAGACTCATCCTGGTCTGAGACGGCTGTCCGAGGCCCAAGTGAGAGTTAAACCACATCCCCAGCCAGTGCCCACCACCCACGCCAACACCATTTCTCTAAAGCACCACACAGGACATTCCGCCAACGGAGCATCCCAAAACGGAATAAAATAGATCCTGGCTGGCTCATCCCATCAACCACGTCCGAGACTCGGCGGCTGCAGATGCGGTGGGACAGGCCTCCTTTAAAGGCACCTCCCGTGGGGACAGCCAGGGCTCTCACGGGGGGCACAGCAGGTTAGAGAACACAGCTGGGGCTCTCACAGGAGGCACAGTGGGTTACAGGAGAAAACAGCCGGGGCTCTCACAAGGGGCAGAGCAGGTTACAGGACACGGCAGAACCAGGGGCTGGTCCCTCATCCAGCGCAGCTTCACTGAGCGCCAGATGCACGAGGACCGTGCCCCACCCCAGGCCAGTCACTGCCCGTGGGTTGCCCTCGGGGCTCCAGCTCCAGGGCACCTGCAGGCAGCTGGGACCAGGCCAGCTCTGGGCCAACGGTGGCCCCATCTAATTCCCAGAACCTGTGAACCCGACCTTGTTTGGAGAAAGGATCTGGAAATGAGATCATCCCGGATTATCCACGGCTGAGCCCTAAATCCAATGGTGAGTGTCTCTACCTAGAAGAGGCAGAAGAGAAGACACACAGAAAAGAGGAGAAGGTGCTACAGGCTGAATTCGTCCCCTCTAAAATCCACACTGGAACCTAATCCCCATTGTGGTGGCATTAAGTGCCACCAAGGACACGGGCCAACAGGAAACTGTGTGGGTGAATGGCTTCGACCCCTCTGGAAACTGCTTGGCATCATCTGATGAATGTAAAGACACACATGATCGCGGATCCAACGGCTCCACTTCCAGATTGACCCAAGAGACTCCTGCCCACGTGCCCCAAAGAACATCCCAGGAATGCCCACGACAGCTTCATCCCTAGTTGCCAAGAAAGGGAAACCACGTGGACAGGCGCCTGCTGCCAGCATGGTGGTCTGAAGGACAGCGGGCATCCCCGCGAGAGTGTGGGCAGCATGAGCGCGAGCGCCTGGGGCTCCTCGATGCAGTGTGGACGGACACTCGCGCACACTGTTGACCACGGTGAGCCGGCACGGCAGAGTGCCCACTGCGCGGCTTCTGGTTAAACGTTAAAAACACAGGCAAAGGCAGAGCACAGTGCTCAGGAATTGGTGATTCGATGAGAAAACAGACAGTGAGTAAGACCCCATCCCACTCCCGGAACACGAAGAGAGGCAGCCCACAACGACTGGCACTAGAACTGCAGGTGGACTGTGCCAGGTGCCAGCTGGGGCCCTCACAGCAGGCGGCCTGGGGACACGTGGGCACTGGCGAAGGTGGCAGGAACAAGCCTGGTGGGAGGTGAGGCTGAGATGAGCTTCACCCCAGTGGCTCCGCCCATGGCCCAAGCTCCTCTGGCACTGAGAAGGCAGAGGTGCCACCCCGACGAGGAGCAGAGGAAACCGGCACTTGGGCAGCCTTAGGAGAAGCGGGGGCTGGTGTGCACAGGAGAGGATGGACCCCCCAGAAGCAGCCACGGTGGCCAGGTCACCTGTGAGACACCATGGGTGGGAGATGCAGGTGGCTGTGCACAAGGCAGAGGGTGCTGGGAGCTCGCCTGTGTCATACGTGAGGGCACTTGGGCCAGGGCCTGGGTTGGAAGCCACGTCCAGACCCCATACGGGTGCTCGCTGCTCCTGTCCCCACTGACTGATGACTGATGGCCAGAGGGAGGCAGCGGGTGTGTGAAGTCGCCTGGCAGGTGCGGCTGTTGGTGGCATTCCCTGGGCAGAGGTCACATTGGACGTTGGTGAACAAATGAGCAGGTTGGGGTTACAGGTTATGGAATCTGGGAAATGTGGTCTGTGACGCCATGCGCACTGGGGGATCACGTGGAGCCCACATGGGTGGGCACCTTTGATCATGCCAAGAAGTCAGACGTGGGACACAGAGCCGGCCCGGAGGAACGCACGCACCAATCCCTTCCCTGAGCCGCACTGAACGGGGAAAGGGCTCCAGGTGGCCTTAACCGCTGGGCTTAAAGAAAGGTTAAGAACCTCCCTTCCCTTCCAGAACCTCACTTTTCAAAGACGTCAGCACAACTGGGGTCCTCAGAGGAGGCGCTCACCCTTCCACGATGGAAGGGAGAAGCCCAGCTTTCTGAACGGATGAGGCTGCAGAAGGCAGCTGGTATGATGAAAAGACAGAAAGCTTTGCCTGCTTCCACTCTTTTGAAAGATTTTTTATATTTCTTCCCCAAAGAAAGTCACGCATTTGGACATTCAGACATTAAATCACAATTCACAATTAAGTAGTGCTTAAGTTAAAGGAGCAACATGGAACCCAGAACAGTCTTAATTTGCGTATCAGGAAATAAGATTTAGGGACAGCTGATGTTTTTCTTAATTCTTTTTCTGAGAACCGCGTGCCACTTTCCTGCGGGGTGCTGCCCTTCCCCAGGCGTGATTCCAGGGGGCTGCAGACCACAGAACCCGCCCCTCCCCTGGATCCAGCAGGGTCAATCAAAGCCATTCCCAGGCAGAGCCCTGCAGCGCTGGGGAGGGGCTGCCCCACTGAGGAGGTGCTGCTGAGTTGATGTGCCCTGGAGGCCCTGGCGGGGAGACGGCCTGGAGGTGAAATGCCCAGGATGGGGAAGCCCTGGGCAGGGGAAGCCCTAGGGAGGGAGAAGCACTGGGTGGAAGAACCCTGCGGGTGGGGGATGCACTAGGGGGCGGGATGCACTGGGGAGGGGGAAATCCCCTGGTGGGCATACGCTGGGGAGGGGGATTACCTGGGGAAGGGGATACCCTGGGTGGAGATTCCATTTGGGGAAGAAGCCCTGGGTTGGGGGGGATTCCCTGGGTGGAGATGCCATGTGGGGAAGATGCCCTGGGTTGGGGGGGATTCCCTGGGTGGAGATGCCATGTGGGGAAGATGCCCTGGGTGGGGAGATGCCCTGGGTGAGGGGGATGTGCTGGGTGTGGGGGGGTGCCCTGGGAGGGGTGGTGCCCTGGGAGGGGTGGTGCCCTGGGTGGGGGAGTGCCCTGGGTGGGGGGGTGCCCTGGGTGAAGATGCCATGTGGGGAGGATACCCTAGGTGGGGGGGATTCTCTGGGTGGGGAATCCTTGTGGGGATTGTCCTGGGTGGTGGAGCCTTGGGGAAGGAATGGCCTAGGGGGTGGCTCTGGGAGGGGGTAGCTCTGGGAGGTAGAGGTATTGGGAGGAGGATGTCACCTTAGGGGGATATCTGTTGCTGATGCCCTAGGAGGGAAGCCCTGTGTGGGAGATCATCAGAGTGGGGGGTGCCATGGGTGGGAGATGCAGTGAGTGGAAGCTGCCCTGAGTGGGCGTTCTACTGTGTGCAGGATCACCTGGGTGGGAGCTGCCCCAGGTGGGGGATCATCCAGGTGGGGGATCATCTGGGTGGGGTATGCCCTGGGTGGGGGCTGCCCTGGGTGGAAGATCATATCAGGGGCATGCGGTGGGTTATGGCCCTGTGCCACCTCCTAACACACACACACCAAGAAGAAGGTGGTCTCCCTAGAAGAAGGATCCATGCAGGGCATCTTGGGGTTTGGCTCGTGGATGCCGGGGACCAGGTCTGAGCCCCAGATGTGGCTGGGCCTGACCCACGCAGCTCCACCCCTTCCTTCCCAGGAAACACCTTTTGCTCCAGCAGTAGGAACTAGGCGTGTGTACATTCTGCTGCCTGATCCTGGCTCCTGGCTGAGGGTTTGTGGGCTCAGATGGACTTGACACCCGGCCGCAACCCTCCTGGGCACAGCCTTCTGGCTCCCCCAGCCCAGGCAGAGGCAATGACTGACTCTCCTCACCCAGAGTGTTTTCCCGAAGGCACTTCTGCCTGAGGGCACCAGGCTGGGCCAGGTACTGCAGGGCGCTGACCAGCACTGGCCTGGGGCCCCCGAGAGCCCCAGATGGCATCCCTCTCACACAGTCCTCCTGTCTCACCACCAGCTATAAACAGACTTGGCTCTCTGCTGGCACGGCGTCCCCCAAGGAAGCTTTTAATTCTCAGCGTCCTCTGCAGGGAGTGGCTCCCACAGGCCTGAGAGGGAACAGACTGCCTGCTCTCCAGAGAGCTCCCCAGTCTCCATCTGCGATGGGTGATCCTAATTTTCTTTAGGAAGTTCTCCCAAGCCCTGCGTGTGGCGCTTTGGCCTTTGTGCCCACGGAGGCCCCCTGCAGCCCCTCCCTCCAGACCCTGCCCAGCCCCAGGCAGGAACCCTGTTGACCGATTCCCAGGCCTAGGGCAGCCACTGCCAGTGTGAGGCTTGCAAATTAGGGTAGAGGGGTCAAAAGGAAGCCCCTTTTAGACCATTTCTATGAGCATTTCTATGCACATTTCCACAATGAGCATTTATAACCTTGTATAATCGTTAAAACATGTATTGAAACTTCAGGGAATTCGGGAAGATGGACCAACCCCAGCTGTAAGATGAAAATGCAGCCAGTGACCCAGGAGCTTCCTCCACGCACACGTGGTCCAGTCCCCGTGACTTCATGCTTTGTGAAGATGCAGAGCGAGTTCATGCCGGCGCCTTTCGGAATCAGGGATCCCATTAGAAACCATGAAAGCTGCAGACCCCTCCCGGGAAACGCACACACCCTCCTGGAGCTCGCCTTCTGCAGCCGCTCCTGGAGCCTGCCCCTCCCCCACAGGCCCTCCGAGGATCACGTGGTGGGGAGGCGCTGGCACCCAGCTGCTGACAGGCGCGAGAGCCCAGTTCAAGGTGCCGGCATCAGGCTGCAGCTGCCTCACTCCCCTCCACTTCCTGCCCCTTCCAGGTCTCCGTCCAGCCCCATCTCCTAGTCCCAGGCCACAGGGAGCTGGGTCACCTGCCAGGGGCAGGGGGTGGCTGGGAGCGGGGGGAGACCTCTCCCCCAGAGAAGTCGGGCGGGCAGGGGTGGCCGGGGTGGGCTGAGGGGCCCAGTCCTCTATGGGTCTCCCAGGGGCCCTGCACGCAGAAGAGCCAATAAACATGCCAGGTGGATCAGCGGTGACACTGAGAGGGAACGCAAACCCCCACCCAAACAGCAGCCCCCCAACCCCATCCAAACAGCAGCCCCCCAACCACCATCAAAACACCCAAACCCCATCAAAACAGCAGCCCCCAAACCCCATCAAAACAGCAGCCCCCAAACCCCATCAAAACAGCAGCCCCCAAACCCCATCAAAACAGCAGCCCCCCAACCCCATCAAAACAGCAGCCCCCAAACCCCATCAAAACAGCAGCCCCCAACCCCATCAAAACAGCGGCCCCCAAACCCCATCAGAACAGCAGCCCCCCAACCACCATCAAAACAGCAGCCCCCAAACCCGCATCAAAACAGCAGCCCCCAACCCCATCAAAACAGCAGCCCCCAAACCCGCATCAAAACAGCAGCCCCCCAAGCCCCATCAAAACAGCAGCCCCCACACCCCATCAAAACAGCAGCCCCTAAACCCTCATCAAAACAGCAGCCCCGCCACGGCCAGGGAGGGACGCGCTTCTCACCTCCCTCGGCTCCGTTTACGTAACCGAAACCGCAGAATAAAGGGCTCCTCAGATCCTCGGGCGCTGCTCCCAGGGGTGCGGGAAGGTGTCCCGGCAGCGCCTCTCCATCGCCACAGGCCCGCGGGCGGTAGCCAAGGCCCGGGGAAGCCCGAGGCGCTGCGGGGGACGGTCTGACACCCCCACCTGCCGGGACCCGGTGGTGTCAGGACCCCGAGACGGCTCATTCTGGGCCGTTTCTATGGCCCGGGATCTCTCAAAACCCGCTGTGGGCTGTGGCTTCACTCCAGCCCTCCACGCCCTAATTTCCCACGCCTCACATTGGCGGCGGCCCCCTAGGCCTGGGAATAGGGAAACGGTTCGAGTCCCGGGCTGGGGAGGGCCTGGAGGGAAAGGCTGCAGGGGTGTCCCCGGCAGCGAAGAAAGGCCAAAGCGCCAGGCGCAGGGCCCGGAGACGGTGACAGACCTGTCCCTGGCGCGGCGGACGGTGACCCCCGCCCGCGGCCTTTGCGAAACCTCCCTGCCGCCTCCGGGCACCGAGCGCTGCGCCGAACTCCGGGCATCCCAATCCGGGGGCGCCGGGACGCGCGGGACGGCCCGGGAAGGGGGCTCGGGTGAGCGCGGGGGGCAGGGGCTGCGGCTCAGGTGGCTGCTGGGGCTGACGGGCCCAGTCTGCGCCCCCGGGTGGCCCCCGAGCCGCGCCCGCAGGACCGAGCCCCGCGTCCGCTTACCTTGGAGACGCAGCGATTGCACCGGCGGCGCCTCAGTGACTCCGCAGCGCCCGACCCGGCGCTCAGCGGAGCGCTCCCGCCGCTGCCGCGCGCCAGCCCCGCCCCGGCCCGCCCCTGGCCCCCAGAGTCCCGCGCCTGCCCCCACCCCTGCGCTCCTTGGCATCCCCGTCCCTGCCGCCCCACCCGGCAAGGGAAACGCGCGGTGCGCCCCGAGCCGTCTGCCTTACAAGGCCGGTTCCGCGTAGGCCCCGCCGGCCACCGGGTATCCGCTCAGCGGAGGGCAATTACTGAAAACTGACTCACAGCTAATGATGTGATCCACGCACAGTGTCCCGTTATGTTTCCTGGGCTCCTGAGAAAATCACTACAAATGGGTTGAACAACAGAGGTTCCCTCCTAAGGCTTAGGAGGCCAGAAGTCCCACATCAAGGCCTGTGCGCTCAGGAGGTTCCCATCTCTTCCAGCTTCTGTGGCTCCAGGTGGTCCTGGGCGGTGGCCGCATGGCTCCCCCTCCGCCCCTGTCCTCACGGGGCCTCCTTCCCAGAGTTTGTGTCTGTCTCCTCCTTTGCTTATCAGGACACCTGTCACTGGATTTAAGGGCCACTAGGATAAGCTGGGATAATCTCAAAATCTTTAATGGAATTACATCTACAAAGACCCTATTTTAAAGGTCTTACTCTGAGGTTCTGGGTCGATGTGAATTTTTTGGGTGGGGGGCACTACCCCGCAACACCAAAGCTTTTCCCAGCTCCACCTGTGGCGCCGCGCCAGTGACCAGCAGCGTTCACCGAGGCGCCTGCCTGCGGCTGTTTCCACGGCTTTCTGCACAGGTTCTGTGTCCGCAGTTGGGAGCACCAGGCCAGGCAGCTGTCACATAGGAGGAGGCCGGCTCTCAGGGACAAGCCCCTGCTGCCCAGCACCCTCGCCCACCCTGCCTGGATTTGGCGTTGGGTTTTGTGGGCAGAGGTTCAGGCTGACAGTGGAGGTTGGGCAAGGCAGACACAGCGTGGTGGGTAGCACTGGAAGCCCTGGGCGGAAGCGATGGTGGAAGACGCTGGGCCATCCAGGTCTGCAGTGGGAGACCAGGACAGGAGCCCAGATCCGCTGGGAGGCCCCATGCTGAAGATGGAAGCACAGGGAGTAGGGGGTGGAATGGACTCCTGGGGACAGACAGCAGCATACCTGAAAAGGCCTCTGATGCCAAATGTGGCGATGCCAGGTCCCAGCAGCTGAGGTGGAGCCGCTCCCACCAGGCCTGCAGCTGGACCTGTCAGGCGTCCACCCACCCCTGGCAGCTGAATGTCCTTTGATGGCCTATGGGCTGAGCAGCTTCTTTGGGCCCCGTGGGGGTGTGGCCCATAACAGGTGAGCAGTCACGGCCCCTTGAGAACCCTAAGCAGCTCCTTTGTGGGTCCTGGGCTGGGGACAAGCTACAGCCTGGGTGCATGGGGCCTGAGGGGGTGGTCAGTGTGACGCCTGTCACTGAAGGAACGAGGTGCCTGCCTGGGTGTGGGGCCTGGGAAGGCTGATGGGGGTGTTGAAGTCGTTCCCACAGGTCATTGGCAGCTTAGGTAAAATGTCTGCGGGGATGTGGGTGTGCACGTGTGTGTGTGCACATGCATGCGTGTGTTTGTGTATTCCTGTGTGTGAATGTGCACCTGTAGGTGTGAGTATGCATGCTGGTGTATGTATGTTGGTATGTGCTCAGCTGTATATGTTGAGCTGTGTGTGTCTATTTGTGTGTCTCTGTGTGTTTGCACGAGTGTGTGTCTGCATGTGCCTGTGTATGAATGTGTGTTTGCACCTGTATGTCCACCTGCCTGTGTGCCTGTGTGTGCTTGTGTGCACATGCCCGTGTCTGTTTGCGTGTGTGTGTGCATGTGCCTGTGTGTGCCTGTGCCCGTGTCTTTCTGTGTGTGCATGTGTTATGTGTTTGCACCTGTGTGTGTGCACGTGCCTTGTGTGTTTGGGCTATGATTGCATCTGGTTATATTGTTTAAAGAAGCCAAGTTCAATTTTGAGGTTGGAATTGCTGTGGAACATGGAATGAAAGTGCAGGTTCTGGGTCTTGCTGCCAGGGAGCGACCCTGGCTCCACTATCACACACCTGTGACCCAGAGAAGGGCATTTGAGCCTTGTGGCCTCACTGTTGCCACTGGTCAGATGCTGATGAGGAGGGGAAGCCACATGGGGGGTGTTCAGCCCTAGGCAGAGCTGGTTGGAGCACATTCTTAATATGCCAGCCATTGCTACCTCAGTTCCACAGCCGATGCTAGGGAAGAAGGATGCGGGGACACGGCAACAGGACAGTGTGCTGGGCAGAAAAGATGTGGACGGGAGCCCATGCCTGGCAGAGACACGGAGGACCAGAGAGAGGATGGCGTCGCAGAGCTGAGGGCCGCAGAGAAGGGGGGCGCTTGTGTCTGCAGTGGAGAGGACACACCCCAGCTGGCCGGGGCAGGGGCGGAGGCCCTGGGTGTGGCTGTCAGAGGCAGTGGGCAGTGAGCTCTGTGAAGCCGAGATGGCTCCAAGCAGACCACACGAAGCCTGGTTCGCTTCTGTCCCTGCAGTTGTTTTCTCCGCTGCCAGAAGTGGCTTCACTCGTGTGGATGCCCTGCACTCAGCCCAGGACTAGATGGATTCACAGCCAGATTCTACCAAACATATGAAGAACTAAAACCAATCCTTCTGAAACTATTCCAAGAAATTGAAGAGGGAGGATATCTCTCTTTTCTATGAGGCCAGTATCACCCTGAGACCAAAACCAGACACAGACAGAACAAAAAAAGAAAACTCCAGATCAATATCCCTGTGAATATAGACGTAAAAATCCTCAACAGAATACCACAAAATAGAACCCGACAGCACATCAAAACGATACTGCATCCTGATCAGGTGGGATTTATCCCAGGGATGCAAATCAATAAATGAGACGTGGCACATGAACAGAATTAAGGATAAAAACCAAATGATCATCTAAATAGATGCTTTTGATCGAATTCAGCCTCCCTTCATGGTAAAAATTCTCAACAAACTAGAAGGAACATGCATCAACATAATAAAAGCCTTACATGACAAATCCACAGCCAACATCATACTTAACAGTGAAAAGTTGAAAGTATTCCCTCTAAGAATTGGTATAAGACCCGGATGCCCACTTTCAGCACTCTTATGCAACATAGTACTGAAAGTCCTGGCCAGAGCAATCAGGCAAGACAAAGAAATAAAGGGAATGCAGGGAATGCAAATTGGAGAAGGAGCCCAAACTCTCCCTTTCTGTTGGTGAAATGATATTCTGTATAGAAAACTCTAAAGACTTGTATTAGTCCATTTTCCCACTGCTGGTAAAGGCATGCCCGAGACTGGGTAATTTATAAACAAAAAGAGGTTTAATGGACTCACAGTTCCACATGGCTGGGGAGGCCTCACAATCATGGTGGAAGGCAAAAGGCAGATCTTACATGTCAGCAGGCAAGAGACAGAATGAAGGCCAAGTGAAAGGGGCTTCCCCTTATAAAACCATCAGATCTTGTGAGACTTATTCACTACCATGAGAGCAGTATGGTGAAAGCTGCCCCCATGATTCAATTATCTCCTACCAGATCCCTCCCACAACACATGGGAATTATGGCAGCTAGAATTCAAGATGAGAGTTGGGTGGGGATACTGCCAAACCGTATTAAGACTCCACCAAAAAACTCTTAGATTTGATAAATAAATTCAGTAACATTTAAGGATACAAAATTAATGTACAGAAATCAATAGCATTCTTATACACCAATAACAATCTGGCCAAGAACCAAATCAGGAAGGTAATCTCATTTATTATAGCTACAAAAAATTACCTAGATATATATTTAACCAAGGAAGTGAAAGATCGTTATAAGGAGAACTACAACACGCTGATGAAATAAGTAATATATGACACAAACAAATGGAAAAGGATCCCATGCTCATGGATTGAAAGAATCAATATTGTTAAAAATCATCATACTGTTCAAAGGAATCAACAGACCTAACACAATCTCTATCAAATTAGAAAAAAAATCCTAAAATTTACATGGAACCCCAAAACAGCCCAACTCGCCAAAGCAATCCAAAGCTAAAAGAACAAAGTTGGAGGCATCACATCACCTGACTTCAAATTATACTACAAGGGTACGGTAACCAAAACAGCATGGCAGTAGTACCAACACAGACATATAGATTAATGGAACAGAATAGAGGACTCAGAAATGAAGACACAAAGTCCATAAAAATATACACTAAGGAAATGACACCCGTTTCAATAAATGGTGCTGGGAAGACTGGATTGGCATATGCAGAAGAATGAAACTGGACCAACACCTCTCACCATATACGAATGTTAACTCAAGATGGATTGAAGATCTAAACGTAAGACCAAAATCTACAAAAATCCTAGAAGAAAACTTAGGAAAAATTCTTCTGAACATTGACCTAGGCAAATAATTTATGACCAAGTCCTCAAAGCAATTGCAACAAAAACAAAAACAGACAAATGGAACTTAAACTTCTGCACAGCAAAAGAAACTATCAACAGGGTAAATATACAACCTGCAGAATGGGAAAATAGTTGCAAACTATGCATCTGACAAAGGGCTAATATCCAGAATCTACAAGGAAGTCAAACCAAATAACCCCATTAAAAAGTGGGCAAAGGATATGAACAGACATTTTTCCAAAGAAGACACAAAAGTGGTCAAAAAACATGAAAAAATGCTCATCACTAATTATCAGAGAAAGGCAAATTAAAATCACAATGCGATACCATCTTAGACCAATCAGAATGGCTATTATTAAAGCCTAAAAACAAGAGATTTTAGTGAAGATGTGGAGAAAGGGGAATGCTACTGGGAATGTAAATCAGTATAATCTTTCTGGAAAACAGTATGGAGATTTCTCAAAGAACTAAAAATAGAACCACTATTTGGTTCAGCAACTCTACCACTTGGTATATACCCAAAGGGAGAGACTTAATTATATGAAAAACCACCTGCACTTGTATGTTTATCACAACACTATTCACAACAGAAAAGATAATGGATCAACCTAAGCATCCATCAGTGGAGGACCGGTTAAAGAAAATGTAGCATATATACACAAGGTAATACTACCCATTCATAATAAAGAATGAAATCATATCTTTTGAGCAACATGGATAGAGGCCATTATCCTGAGTGAAATAACTCAGAAACAAAAAGTCAAATACCACATGTTCTCACATATAAGTGGGAGCTAAACAATGTGTACACATGGACATATAGAGTGGAATAATAAGACACTGAACACTCCAAAAGGTGCGAGGGTGGAAGGGGGTGAGAGTTGAAAAATTATTCAGTACAATGTTCACTATTCAGGCGATGGGTAAACTAAAAGCCCAGATGTCACCACTATGCAATATATGCATGGAAGAAATCTGCACTTCTACCCCTTACATCTATAAACACTTTAAAACTCTGTTCTTAAATAACTGCATCTCAGAATGAGATTTTGTCTTATCTGCATCCCCGAATAAGATTTACCTAGGTGTGGATTCCTTCTTTTTATTTATGCAGCTTGTCATAATTAACTCATCATATACCTGTGGATTTGTGTCTTTTGTCAGTTCTGTGAAATCCTCAGGAATACTGATAGGACTCCAGAAATATCCAACACCAGAGAAGGCATCAATTTTTGACATCCAATCAGAAATATTAGGCATACAAACAAGTGGGAAAATAGGAGCCGTAAGGAGACCAATTAGTCTATTAAAACGGATCCAGAACAGACACAAAGGCATTAAAACAATATCAAAACTGTATTCCACATATTGTAAAAGCTAATTTGAGGCATGGAAGATATAACAACACTCTGGATCACTGTTCTAGAGGTGGAAGCTACAATGTATAAAATAAGAACTGCACTGCATGGGATTAATGGCAGATTAGATGTTAAAGAAGAAAAGATTATTCATTGTGAAACCATAGTAATATGAACTATCTGAAATGAAACCAAAAGAGGATTAAAAAAAATTAAGCCAAATAATCTGTAATCTGTGGGACAACTTCAAGTGGCTTAATATATGTTTAATATATATGTTTAATTGAAGTCCCTGAAGGAGAGAAGAAAACATGAGTAATGAGGGTAGTGCATTAAAAAGGATGTTTGGAAAAATAATGACAACATTTTTTTCCAAATTTAATGTTAACTATAAACCTACAGATGCAAGAAGTTCAATGCACCTCAAGCACAAGTACCATTGAATAAAATTATATCATGTCTCATTATAATCAAATTGCTCAATCCCAGTGATAAATAGAAATTTTAAAAGCAGACAGGAAAAACTGTCAAAGTATGTAAAGGGAAACACTGGTCCATCCCATAGAAGTTATTTGAGACTTGTTGAGGCTAGTAAGCCGTGTTTTGGGCAATATTCCTTGTGTGCCTAAGGAGAATGCATATTTTCTATTAATAATAAATGAGCTTCCAGTTCCACAGATGCCCCATAAATCAAGCCTGTTAATGGTGTTGTCCAAATCTATATTTTTATTATTTTAAAAATATGGTTGACCTAACAGTGATTGAGAGTTGCATTGAAAACTTCCATAAGCGATAATTTTTTCTAAATTATTTCCTGTGGGCTCTGTGTTTGCTTTACACATTTTCCATCAATAAATACATCTTTTTTGACGTCCCATTAGTGTAGGATTGTTGGTGGTAAACTTGGCTTTTATTTACCTGAAAATATGATTAATTTGCTCTTTTTCCTACAAACAGTGTTGCTAGGTACATAATTCCAGGTCAAAAGTTGTTTTTTTTTTTTTTTTTTTTTTTTTTTGGTCACACTTTGTACATATTACTATTTATCTACTATTGTTACTATTAATACATCTGCTCTCTAATTGCTTTCCTTCTGTGGATGATTTGTTGTTTCTTTCTGGTTGTTTTTAAAGTTAGATTTTCTTTTGTGTTCCGCCTTACCCTACAATGTATCTAGGCCTGGATTTCTTATTTTCATTTGTGCAGTTTGTCATCAATTACTCATCATGAATACCTATGGATTCAGGTCTTTTGTCAGCAATTACCCGGGTTCAGTTATTTCTTTATAGCAATGCAACAATGGGTTCATTCAGAAAACTGGCACTGAGGAGCAGGACACTGCTCTAAAGATACCTGGAAATGTGGTAGCAGGTTTGGAACTGGGTAATGAGCAGAGGTTGGAAGACTTTGGAGGGCTCAAAAGAAGACAGAAAAGTGAGGGAAAGTTTGGAACTCAGTGACTTAACAAGTGGCTGGAACCAAAATGCAGATAGAAATATGGATAATGAAGGCCAGGCTGACAAGGTCTCAGATGAACAGGAGGAAGTTATTGCAAACTGGAGCAGAGGTCACCCTCCTGTGCCTTAGCAAAGAGCTTGGCTGCATTGTAATTGTGTCCTAGTGATCTGTGGAAGTCTGAACTTAAGAATGGTAACCTAGGGTGTCTGGAAGAAGACATTTCTAAGCAGCTAAACATTCAGAAGTGGCATGGCTGCTTCTAACAACCTATGATCAGATATGGGAGCAAAGGAATGACTTCAAGTTGGAATTTATACCTACAAGGAAAGCAGGGTGTAAAAGTTTGGAAATTTTGCAGCTTAGCCATGTGGTAGAGAAAGGAAAAAATGTTTTCAGGACAGGAATCCAAACAGGCTGCAAAGCAACCACTTATTAGAGAGATTTGCATGGCTAAAAGGGAGCCAAGTGCTAATATCCAAGACAATGGGAAAACGACCTTGAAGACATTTCAAAGATCTTTGCAGCAGCCCCTCCCATCACAGGCCCAGAGGCCAAGCAGAAAACAATGGCTTAATGGGCCAGGACTAGGGCCCTGATGCCCTGTGCAGCCTGGGGACACTGGTACCTGTATCCCAACTTCTTCAGGTGGTTCAGTGGTGGTTCAACAGTCTCCAGGTACAGCGTGGACTGCCGCTCTAGAGGGTAAGCCTTGGTGGCTTCCAAGTGGTGTGAAATCTGCAGGAACACAGAACGCAAGAGTGAAGGGGGATTGGTGGCTTCCCTCTAGATTACAGAGGATGTGTGGGAAAACCTGGCTGCCCAGGCAGAAGCCTGCTGCAGCAGCAGAGCCCTCACAGAGATACTCTATGAGGGCAATGCTGGGAGGAAATGTAGGGTTGGAGCCCACATAGAGTCCCCACCAGGGCACTGCCTAGTGGAGCTGTGGGTAGAGGGCTTCTGCCCTCCAGACCCCAGAATGTTTGATCTACTGGCAGCTTGCAGCCTCAGCCTGGAAAAGCCACAAGTATTCAACTCTAACCCATGAGATTGGCTGCAGGGGCCACAAGCTGCAAAGACACCGGGGTGGAGCTGTACAAGGCCTTGGGAGCCCACGCCTCACACCAGTGTGCCTCATGGAGTCAAAGGAGATTATTTTGGAACTTTAAGGTTTAATGTCTGCCCTGCTGAGTTTTGGACTTGCTTGGGGCCTATGGCCTCTTTACCCAGTACCTGTACCATTATTGTATCTATTGTATCTGAGAAGTAAATAACTTGTTTTCGATCTCACAGGCTCATAGGTGGAAGGAACTCATCTCCAGCGGAGACTTTGGACTTAGCATTTTGATTGAGTTGATCCTGGAATGAGTTGAGACTTTCAGGGACTACTGGGAAGGGATGATTGCATGTTGCAAGGTGATTTGGACATGAGATTTGAGGGACCAGAGGTGGAATAATATAGCTTGGATTTTTGTCCCCTCCAAGTCCCATGTTGAGATGTAATCCCCAGTGTTGGAGGTGGGGCCTGCTGGGAGGTGTTTGAATCATGGGAGCAGGTTCCTCATAAATAGTTTAGTGCCATCCCCTTGGTGATGAGTGAGTTCTTGCTCTGGTAGTTCACTTGAGATCTGGTCATTTAAAAATGTATGCCCGCCCCCCAACCCCACCACTCTCTCTTGCTCCTGCTCTCACTACATGATGTGTTGGTTCCCAACCTACCTTCTGCCACGATGGAAGCTTCCTGAGGCCTCACCAGAAGCCAAGCAGATACCAGCACCGTGCTTCCTGTACAGCCTGCAGGGCTGTGAGCCAGTTAAACCTGCTTTTAAAAATAAATTACCCAGCCTCAGGCATTTCTTTACAGAAACACGGACAGCCCAATGCATGTAGTAACTTATAGATATATTTAGAAAACTGATTATCTTTTAAAATATGACTGCAGACTAAATTGCAGAGTTCATTAAAATACAGAGGATGCCTGCAGTTCTCTGGTCTTCTCTTGACTCTTGTTGTCTACTAAGATAAGAAGTCTGGGCTAGGCTGAAGAACTCAGAATCCAGGTCTGGGGTTTCCCAGTACTGTGCTCCCATTTCTCAGTGCTGCACTCCATATCCCAGTACTGTGCTCCCATTTCCCAGTACTATGCTCCCATTTCCCAGTACTGTGCTCCCATTTCCCAATACTGTGCTCCCATTTCCCAGTACCGTGCTCCCATTGCCCAATACTGTGTGATCCCATTTCCCATTTCCTGTGTTCCCATTTCCCAGTACTGTGCTCCCATTTCCCAGTACTCTGTGCTCCCGTTTCCTAGTACTGTGTTCCTATTTCCCAATACCATGTGCTCCCATTTCCCAGTACTGTGCTCTCATTTCCCAGTATTATGGGCTCCCATTTCCCAGTACTATGCTCCCATTTCCCAATTCTTTGTGCTCCCATTGCCCAGTAATGTGCTCCCATTTCCTAGGACTGTGCTCCCATTTCTCACTACTGTGCTCCCATTTCTCACTACTGTGCTCCCATTTCTCAGTACTGTGCCCACAGGTGTGAGCCAACGTGCCCGGCCCATCAGCTCTTCTTGAGCAGCAAGAGGCCCTGCAGCTGGCTGGCTGGCTGGACAGCACAGTTAAGCAGGTGGCCGCATCTCTGCAGTTGCTGGCAGCCCATTGTCCTGGAGATGTAACCCCGCCTGCCAGGCTTGCTCTTCTTTGGTTGTGATGAAGATGATGACAGTGATGGATGCTGGGCTGTGAGGGTCCTGGTTCCTTCGAAGGACATACAGGGGCCTCTGAGATGATGGGCTCTGGCTGCTGGCCTGTGGCATGTGTAGGAGCAGGAGGCTTTGCAAGGCTCTGAGATGATGGGCTCTCGTTGCTGGACTGTAGCATGTGTAGGAGCAGAAGGCTTTGCAAGGTAGACTCTCCAGGCAGGACTTTGATGCAGGGTGAGGTTTCAGGGTGGAAGACCTGGATCACAGGGCACCTCCGCTTCTGCAGGACAAAACAAAGTCACTCTTTGAGCAGCCACCAGGGACGGAGCTCAGGTCTACTTGTGATGGAAACCCACCAGTGGCTTTTACCCTCTTCCCTGGAGAGGCAGGGCTGGCTTCCGGGAGGATCATCACCTTGGCTTAGCCCCACTCCCAGCTGGGTCTAGTGAGAGTCCTCCTGAGCAAGGCTCCTGCCCTCCCCATCCTTCCAGAAAGCTTAGAGATGAGTGCATCACCAACATAGGCCATTTTCTATTGTTCTTGGGAAATGCATCTTTTTGAAAGACAACCCATCTTTTATCACTAGATATTTTAAAAAACAGTTTTTGGCCTGGTGCGGTGGCTCACGCCTGTAATCCCAGCACTTTCGGAGGCCAAGGCGGGTGGATCACGAGGTCAGGAGATTGAGATCTTCCTGGCTAATATGGTGAAACCCCATATCTACTAAAAATACAAAAAAATTAGCCGGGCATGGTGGCGGGCACCTGTAGTCCCAGCTACTCGGGAGGCTGAGGCAAGAGAATGGCGTGACCCCAGGAGGTGGAGCTTGCAGTGAGCCGAGATCACACCACCGCACTTCAGCCTGGGTGACAGAGCGAGACTCTGTCTAAAAAGAAAAAAAAAAAAAGATTGTATATATTTTTTTTCTTAAAAAATACATATGTATGTATATAAATTTTTTCTTTAAGGCATTCATCAATTGAATAATGTTGTGTCTAGAATTTTATTTACCCTTCTTGGATTCACTGCACTTTATAAATCTGTGAGTTGGTGTCTTCTAACAATGTTGGCAAATTCTCAGCCAAATCTCCTTAAATACGACCTCTTCCCAATTTTCTCTCTTTTCTCTTTCTGGAACTCTAACTAAACATAACATAGTCTTCAAACTATATTCTCATTAATGTCTTTGACATTAATGTCTAATTTGTTGTCAAATCCATCCATCAAGTTAAAAAAAATCAGTGATATTTCTCATTTGTATTAGTTTTATTTGGTATTTTTCCAAATCTGCTTGATAATTTAAAAAACAGTTTTCTGTTCCCTCCAGATATTTTTGAGTTTGTGTTTTCTTTCTTTATGTTTTGGTCGGACAAATTCAATATCTGAAGTATTTGTGTGTCTGTTTCTACTATGGTTTCTGTTGCTTCTCACTCATAGTGCTTTGTTTTCACATGTGGTGAGTTATTTTTCATTGAGAGTTGCTCATTTGCTTGTAGTTTTATTTGTAAGAAATCTTTGAGCCTTAGGATGAAGGTTTGTTACTCATAAGGAATGATGCTTGGCCCCTGGGAATGATCAGTGCAGAATCACTCTACATTAAACTCTCAGCTTGGGGAGTTTCAGTCACTCACCTCGCACACAGTTAGGGACAACCTGTTGCTCCAAATACTCGGCAGTGTTTTTTCTTTCTTTCAGCTCTAGGGCTCGAGATGACTGATCACTCCTGATTTCTTTGCGGGTGGAGAAGTGAGTTGCTTCTACTTTGCCACTGCAATGAGGGTACCGCCATCTGGGGGTGCCAACTTTAAGAGATTACTGATTGGCTTGCCATTTTGGCTGTGCTCTCAGCTTGATCTTCTCTTTCTAACTCTTGTAAAGCTGAAAATGAAGTTCACCAGGTTTCCCAAACGCCCTCGGGGCAAAGGCCAGCTGCACTCCCCACTGGGTTTCTCTCTGGGTTCCTCTGTGCTTTCAACCCTAGCCTTAGAATTCCTTATGTCGCCTCAGTTCATTGATGCCTTTAAGAATACTTACCCTCACACTCACATGGACGTGGACACACACGCGCACACACCCCCTAACTTCTCGCACTCACATGGACACGGACACGCACACGCGCACACACACAACCCTAACTTCCTCGGACACGCACGCACACACACAACCCCCTAACTTCCTCAGTTTTCAGAGCATTCTCCGATCCTTGTAAGTGACTTGCCACATGACTAGAACCTCAGGCTTCATATCACTACCTTCTTTCTTTCCCCTCCCTTTTCCCTTTATGCCATCAGTCTGTATTCCACGATCTTTAAAATCTACCTTAAGTCCTTTCTGGGATTATGTAAAAATCAGACAACTCTCTTAGCCACCATCTCCTTTTCTAGAGATAGGAGTGACTGACTCCTACCCACAGGCACTTGGAGAAGGGGAAGGTATATACTGAAGATGTGTTTCATGTGGGCTGCAGTAATTCACAACTGTAAGATGTTATCACAGCCAACATCTGCTGTTTAAAACTTTAGAGGTGAATATTTTTTTTTTTAATGAGGCTAAATCATTTCAGAAGCACTCCAGGAAGACCAGTTGCTTTAGAAATGATTTAGCCTCATTCAAACATAATGCAAACGATAAAGAACATGCAATTATCAGTACCTTCAGCAGACAAGCTGTGGTTGGCTGAGTTTGAGCTTCTATAAAACACACTGAATCATCTTGTTTCAATCACTAATCAAGCTCTGCCATGGGAACTTGCTGTTTGCTATGGTTTGGACATCTGACCCTTCCAAACCTTATGTTGAAATTTGATCTCCAGTGTTGGAGATGGGGCCTCACAGGAGGTGTTTGTGTCATGGGGTGGACCCCTTATGAAGAGAGTAAAGCCCTCCCTCTGAAGGGAGTGAGTTCAGCTCCAGCAGTTCTTGCTCTAACCAACCCATGGGCTCTTGTTGAAAAGGGCCTGGAGCCTCCTCCACCCCTTTGCCTCCCCTCTCTCCATGTGATCTCTGCACATGTCAGCTCCCTTCACCTTCTGCTGTTGGCGGAAGAAGACTGAGACCATCACCGCATACACAGCTCAATCTTGAACTTTTCAGTCATCAGAATCACAAGCCAAATACACTTTTTTTCTTTACAAATTACCCAGGTTCAAGTGTCTCTTTGTAGTAACACCAATGGACAAAGACATCGCTTGTGTCCATCAATGTTAGCCACTGTTGCTCACGGCAGGGAGTCCATGGCTCCATTTGATGCTCACATGGAAGGATGTCCACAGCAGCTGTCAGTTGTTTGCAGATGATTTGCAAGTTGACGCTTCAGCCAAGTGTCCAGCTCCACTTCTCGGGCTCTGCTACTCCTCAGCCGTTTCACTGTTGCACACAGAGGGAATGGTGGGAGAAGCACGTAGAATCAGGTGCTGTTCTGTAGACATCCTACATGAGCTCAAGTTGTAGCTTCTTAAGTTTGTCCTTCATATCACTGAGACAGTTTTTACAGCACCAGTTTACTTCATCTTTCCTTGATTTTAATTTTGCAATTTCATGGTCAGTTTCTTGCAATCTTTCCATATCTCATTCAGCTCCCCTTTGATCTCAGGGGATTTGTCTTCTCATCTCAGCTTGTCTCCAATTATGATTTTGGTCCTGCCTCATTAAGCCCCTGTGCTATGCATCTCTAACACTGTTTTTCTAGAGAACAATTTTCCTAGGTTTGCTGTCTCTCTGGGCTTTCCTGGTGATGTCTATTCCCAGTTCTGCAACATTTTCACAGGATATACACAGAACCATCAGTCCTGCCCTCTTGTCCTCTAGGGTGCTGGTCAGGGCTGTGCTGCTGGGAGACCTTGACCTTCCTCAGGGCTCCAAGGCACCCAGCCAGCTGCGGGAAGCTGGCGGGAGCACAGGAACCCTGAGGATCCCAGGGCTCTTGATGTTTTCCCCGATCACAGGACTTTTCTTGTATGGATCATGCCTTTGAGGATTCAGTGTGCCCTATACCCTTTTCCTGTCCAGCTGGTTTTTGCGAGGTGCTTCTCTGAAGCATTGTGAGACAGCAGGTACTGAATGGTAGAGTTCAGGGTGCAAAGGAGCTTGCCTTGCCTTGGAAAGCACAGGTAACAGCTTAGAGAAAGGGCTGAGGTCTCATTTTCAGATACAATCATGTCTCGTGTTTCTTAGCTGAGGGGATATAGAAGT
Organism: Macaca fascicularis; assembly: GCF_037993035.2. Taxonomy (NCBI): domain Eukaryota; kingdom Metazoa; phylum Chordata; class Mammalia; order Primates; family Cercopithecidae; genus Macaca; species Macaca fascicularis. Next base: position 1,101,831 of record NC_088380.1, read on the forward strand.
GGAGGGACAGCATGCTCCTTTGTTTTCTTCTTTTTTTTTTTTTTTTTGACGGAGTCTTGCTGTGTCGCCCAGGCTGGAGTGCAGTGGCCGGATCTCAGCTCATTGCAAGCTCTGCCTCCCGGGTTTTTACGCCATTCTCCTGCCTCAGCCTCCCGAGTAGCTGGGACTACAGGCGCCCACCACCTCGCCCAGCTAGTTTTTTGTATTTTTTAGTAGAGACGGGGTTTCACCGTGTTAGCCAGGATGGTCTCGAACTCCTGACGTCATGATCCGCCCGTCTCGGCCTCCCAAAGTGCTGGGATTACAGGCTTGAGCCACCGCGCCCGGCCGCTCCTCTGTTTTCAAGTGCTCAGCTTCCTATTCTGATGGCAGAGCATGGCTGGATGGTTTGCCAACTCATGTGTATGCCTCATAGCAAATTCCTTTAGCCTTCTAGTGAGTAAACTTTCCCCCTGATTCTGGAAGTCAATGATCATTTGTTTCACAGTTAAATTTCGCTGCATTCTATGGATCGTCCTAAAGGTTTGAGCAGAAAGCTCGGATAGGTAGGGTCAGAGGCTTCTAATAGAAATCATCTTAAAATGGCAGGTGTTCATTATTTAAAGTTCTTAGATTAGTACAATTGGGTGAAAATAATTCTTAGTTTAGACTTAAAAGCAAATATGAAAATGAGCAGTCTACAATTTATACATTGTTTACTTCCTAGAAAATAAAGATGAATTGATATTTTCATACCTCGTCTGCCATGCACTACTTCTACAGACGGACACGTGGCTCACATTCTGGGGTTACTGTTGACATCAAGAGACAAGGAAACAGCAAGCATCCTAGCCCTTGAGTTTGCACTGGTGATTTTTTAAAGAAGATATTGCACTCTCTAGAGAACCAAACCTGGGCAGATTTCAACACGACCTGTACTGCCACATACCTTACCTGAATCTCAGGCTTCACTTTCAGCACTGTCGGTTTTCATGGGCTGTCTTCTTTCTTGTTGCGGCCTGTTTGCAGTATTCAGAAAGAGAAACAACAGAGAACGTGTGATGTAACATTTGTTATACTGCCGAAGTGGACAAAATGTGTCAACGAGAGTACAGTTTAGAGATGAGCTTGTGACGGGGGCAATCGCTTCACCTCTCTGAGTTTTGGAGCCTTCGTTTTTGTGAAGATGGTGATAAGACCGCACTGCTGGAAGAATGTTGCTTTCTTCTTCTGCATGTGTGCTGATACAGCGAGATAAAGCGTGTTTTCCCTGATCAATAAGAGGGTCTTGTGGTAGCCAAGGAGGCTGGTTTGGATTTCTAGCATGAAAAGTGGGGAAATATGGGCCCACAAGAGGTCATCCCATGCCTGGCACCTTCTCACAACTCTTGCTTGATTGTGGTGAGTTCTGGCTGTCAGGGAGCCTTAAGTGTTTTTACACCCACATCTTGGGTACAGGTGTTTTGCTCTCTGCCCTGATGCTATACTAGCGCAGCCAGCCAAGAACTTGACTGTTTATACGTGCTGGCCAGCTGGCAGGAGAAGTGACCGTGTTGCTGCCCAGACTCTGCAAAGGTTTGGAGTTCAGGCTTATCTTAACTTGCAATGCTGAATATGTCAGGAATTAGTGACCAGAAATGTGCAAAATCTTGCTTTGAACGTTTTTGAAAGACCCACAAGCAAAAAAGTCACTAGGATACTTCTAAATCAAAACAGCGTATCTATCACATGCTAAAGTCTTCCTTCTCTGATCCAATCCTTACTAATTACAATCAGGATATAAATGGATCCATAAATGAGTAAAGAGAGGACATCAAAGAAAAGCAAGAAGGGAAGCCTTTGTTGGATCAGAAATGATGACTCCTAGAAGGAAAGAATGCAAATGGAAGCCGATGCAGAAGGTTCGGTCAGGATGTGCTGCAGAACCTGGAAGAGCCCCCCAGGAATCGCCAGTGAGGAGCAGTGGATGCTCCGCTGGGCAGGGCTCGTGATGGGACAATTAGCTGGGGGACTTGCAGGCTGAGCAGCCAGGCAGTGACTGCTGCTGCAAAACTTCCCACACCATAGGCAACAACGGGAGTGTCTGCCACCAGATTATTGCAGTGGGCGCAGTAGTCTTGGTAGACACAGAAAAGTGTAAGGAAAAAAATGTACAGAAGGAAGTGACAGGACTCAATAAGCAAAGGAGAGCTAAGGTACCACCAAACTAATCCAAAAATTACTGAGGATAAAGAGAAAATAAAATATTAATTTGAAGTGAAAATAAAAGTATGACAAAGTATGATAGGTGAAATAGTGGAGGATTGTGAAATGAAGGTCGGTGGGGAAGAATGTAGATAATGTTGTAAAACTGTGTTTAAGTCTGTATATAAAAATGCAGAAGTAGTTTACCTAAGGACAAAATGGTATTGTAGGAAGCTATAGAGGCTGGTCCTTCCACTGGAACAACCATTGAGCTATAAAGAGTAATTGCAATGAATTATTTGGAAACTCTGGAACCTGGTCAGGCATCTATGGGAGAATGCTTGAAGAAAGGGGAAGCTGGGCCTGGAGCAGTGGCTCATGCTTGTAATCCCAGCACTTTGGGAGGCCGAGGTGGGCCGATCACGAGGTCAGGAGATCGAGACCATCTGGCTAATATGGTGAAACTCCATCTCTACTAAAAATACAAACAAAACAAACCAAAAAAATTAGCTAGGTGTGGTGGCAAGCGCCTGTAGTCCATGATACTCAGGAGGCTGAGGCAGGAGAATGGTGTGAACACGGGAGGTGGAGCTTACAGTGAGTGGAGATTGCGCCACTGCACTCTAGCCTGGGTGACAGAGCAAGACTGTCTTTAGAAAAAAAAAAAAGAGAGAGAAAAGAAAGAAGAAAGAAAGAAAGAGCGAAAGAGCGAGCTGCTAGTCCTTTGTGAGTGGTGGACACGAGCCAGCTACCGCCTCCATTTCTTAGTCCTGCTGTGCCTATAAGAGTAGCAACCCACATTCCTGGAGCAGCTGGCTGATGTCAGAGTGAGCATCAGGGACCTTGTCCTCAAAAAATTTGACGTGGTACATTTTGGTCAGTCTGGTGGTGCCTGAGGGATCAATACGGAGACTGCCTTGGTTTTGATCCACTTGGCAGCAGTGGCTTCCTCCAGCAGCATCCACTGGAAGATTTAAAGAGACAGACCTTCCCCCTTGTTTGTAGCTGGATATTTGAGGAAATCTTTGGTAGTTCACTAACTGGTCATATAGATAAAGGAAGAGCAACTTCAGTGACAAGAAATACACATTTTGCAAAAGCAGTTTGAAAAAGTCACAAACTGATGGATCCAGCCTTTAACAAGAGAAAATCCACAGTCCCAGAGGAGGAGAAGCCCTTGATTTTAAGAGTTACCACATTATGATACTCAGAATATCCAGTTTTTAGCAAAAAATTATAGAACATATAAAGAAACAGAATAATATGGCCTATTCACAGGAGAAAAGAACTTGGCATAAACTATGTCTGTAAAAGCTCAGACATTTGAATTATTAGTCAAAGACATTAAAGCAGCTGTCTTAAATATTCTCAGTGAACTAAAGGAAGTCGCTGACAAATAACTAAATAATATAGGAAAATTACACATGAGCAAATTAGATTATTAATAGAGATAGAAATTATATATTTTTTAAAAATCAAAAAGAAACTGGAGGTGAAAAGTACATAACTGAAATAAAAAGTTCATTAAAAGAGTTCAACAGATTTGAGCAAGCAGAAGAAAGGATCAGCTAACTTGAAGACAACTGAAATTACCCTGTCTGAGGAACAGAAAAAAAAAGCATGAAGGAAAATGAACAGAGCGTGAAGGATCTGTGAGATACCATCAAGGGTACCAACATATGCAACACAGGAGTCTCCAAAGGAGAAGAGAAGGAAAGAGGCAGAAAAATACAGTGTTCCCCCATTATCAGCCGTTTTGTTTTCTGCACTTTCAGTTACCTTTGGGCAACCACAGTCCAATAATATTAAATGGAAAATTCCAGAAATAAACAATTCACAAGTTTTAAATTGTGTGTAGTTCTGAGTAGCATGATGAAATGTCATTCTGCCCTGCTCTGCCCACGCAGGACATGAATAATCACTTTGTCCAGCATATCCATGCTGTATACACTATCTGCCCATTAATGTACAGGAAAAAAAACATACTGTATAGAGTGTGGTACAATCTACAGTTTCAGATATTCACTGGGATTCTTGGAACGTATCCCCCACAGATAATGGTGGAGCAAGAGACTACTGTATTTAAAGAAATAATGGCTGAAAACTTTCTGAATCTAATTAAAGAAATGAATCTACACATCCAAGGAGCTCAACGAATTCCAAGCAGGCTATACGCCAAAAGATCTATGCCAAGACACATTACAGTTAGATTGTCAAGACATATACAACGAGAGAATTTTGAAGGCAGGCAGAGAGAAGTGACTAATCACAATCAAGGGGTCCTTAATAAAATTATCAGGTGATTTCCCAATAGAAACTAAGGAGGCTCAAAGGCAGTGGGGTGACATATTTAAATGCCCTGGAAGGGGGAAAATACCTGTCAACCAAGAATTCTGTATGTGACAAATCTATCCTTCCAGAATGAAGCAATAACTAAGACATTCTCAGATAGACAAAAGTTGAGGGAATTCATTACCAGTAGACCTACCCTAAAAGAAACGTTAAAGAAATTATTTAGTCTTAAATGAAGAGACACTAGACAGTAACTCAAAACCATACAAATAAACAAACAACATTGGTAAAGAAATAGAGAACATAGGTAAATATACAAGTCAATAATATTGTACTTTTGGCTTATAACTCTTTTTTTTCTATAAAATTTAAAAGTCAAATGTATAATACAATAACTATAAACATTGTTAATGGGCACACACTGTATAAAGATGTAATCATTGACAACAGCAATATAGAGGGTGATGGATGGAGATGGATAAAAGCAGTGTTTGTGTACTATTGAAACTAAGTTGGAGCTGACTGTAGTGGCTTACACCTGTAATCCCAGCCTTTGGGAGGCTAAAGTGGGAGGATCGTGTGAGACCAGGAGTTCAAGTCCAGCCTGGGCAATATAGTGATACCCCATTTCCACAAAAAACAATTTAAAATTAGCTAAGTGTGGTGATGTGTGCCTGTAGTCCTAGTTACTTGGAAGGTTGAGGTGGAAAGATTGCTTGAGCCCAGGAGTAGGAGGTTGCAGTGAATTAAGACTATGCACTCCAGCCTGGGCAACAGACTGAGTCCTGTCTCAAAAAAAAAATTCTAAGTTGGTATTCAAACTAGGGTGTTATAAGTTTAAGACATTAATTATTATCCCCAATGTAACCATTCGGAAGATAATTAGAAAATGTACAAAAAGGAAAGAACAAAGGGATCAAAATGGAACATTATAAACATTCAACTAAAGAATTTTTAAATGGGCAGGAATTGAGAAATAAAAAATATATATGATATACAGAATGCAAAAAGCTAAATAGCAGAAGTGAATCATTTCTCATCAGTAATTACTTTAAACATTATATATATAGCTTGAACTTTTTAATTAAAAATCAGAGATTGGGAGATTGGATTTTTAAAAAGCTGAATGTGGACAAAGATGCTGAGTTAAAGGAGGTTGTCTTCCCTACCAAGTAATGGAGAAGCTCCAGGGCCCCAAGATACGGTGGGTCCCAGGGGAAAGGGGGAGGAGTGAGGATGGGGTTGGGATGTGAGGTTAAGCACAAGGGTGGTAGCTAAGTGTCCATATATGGAACATGTTGCTGACCCCACACAGCAAGCAGCTAGCCTCTGCCAACCCACAGGAGATAAGAAGGGTCTGATGTCAGGATACCAGAGGTATGGCAGGTGGGAGAATGGGGGACGCGCTAGAAAGGAAAGAGTGGGGTTTGTGACCATAATACTGAATAACTAGAGTCTTTTGTGGGAGAGAGATGAACTACTTACTTCTCAGAACTTATGAAGCTATGGGAAGTAAGATGACAAGAAATTAGTGCAGGGATAGACAAACTGACAAGTGGAATTGACTACACAGCCCAGAAATAGACTCAAGTATGCGCATAAATGGAGCTGAGGACATAGGTAGCTTTTTATGCCAGTGGGGATCAATGAATGGAGCTGGAAACAATACAAATCCATAGAGGAAAGAATGAAGTTAGATCTCTACCTCACACCATACACTGAAATCAACAAAAGATAAAGACTTGGCTCTCAAAATCAAAACTTAAAACCTTTAGTAGAAATAACAGATGGCTATCTTTTAGATATTTTGGTGGAAAGATTCATTAATCAAGAACTAAAAGCATTCCTTTTACAATATGAATAAACATGACTATATTGTAATGCATGATCTGGTTTCTAGAATGGCATATTAAATTAAGCATGGAGTTAAGCTGCACATGGACAGACTCTATCTGTAATTCACCCAACTGACAAAAGGTGTGTATAAAGAATATATAAAAACTCATATAAATCAATGAGAAGCACAAAGAGTCCAATGGAAAAATGGACTAGGGACATGAGCAAGTGCTTCATGGAAGAGAAAACTCGCATGGCTCACATGTGTTCAGATTCATTAATAATCAGGAAAATACTGGAGGAGGCCACAATAAGCCACCAGTTCACACTATTCGACTGTCAATTCCAAGTGTGGAGAGGACACGAAGCAATAGGACTTCTTATAGCCTGCTGTGAGAGTGTAACATGTGCAACACCTTTAAAAAATAGTGGCCTTATCTCTGAGAGCTGGACATTCTAGCAATTGCACCACTAGGAATAGCCCCGGGAGAAATGGTTGCACCTGTACAACAGGAGATCTGTCAAGATTGAGCTGCACAGCCGGGTAGCGAAAAACTGGAAACCGTCTCCATGCCCAACCATAGCAGAGCGGGTAATTAAGTGCGGTATGGGGTGGAACAGCCACAGAAGCAAACGTGAACAGACTACAGCGACACGCAGTATGGACAGACCTTGACAATTCAGTATTAAGTGAAGAAAGTGATTCCCCAAAGATTCCAGATATTACATACATACAATGTCCTTTCTGTTAAAAAAAAAAAAAAAGAAAAAGGAAAAAGTAACCAATGTATTGCATGTATGTACTCTTCAGGAATATTATACATCTCTCTCTCTATACACACACACACACACACACACACACACACACACACACACACACATCCATCTAAGGAACAAAATTTAAAGGCAAGCAAGAGAATGAAGAACATGAGCGGGGTGCAAGGACTTGGAATGGGGGCCCTGACAGCAGACAAAAACGATGTCAGACTCTGCTTTTGTTTTTGGTGCTTCCTCCATTATCATAAATAAACAAAATACAGAGTCAGTGAAGGAAGCAGGTCACTCAGATCAAGGATGCATCAGTGTTCCTACCCAGGACTGGGATTAGTGTGACTCTGGGCACCTGGGATCCAAAACAAGGGGAAAGAGGCAACTACCATTCACTACGCCAGACGCTGGCAGTGACGTTCACAACTCCAGGAGCTCACACATGACCTTCTTGGGAAGCGATATGAATATCCCTCATATCCTTGTGAGGAATAGGGGCTCGGAGTGGATTAAAAACTTACGAGGTTACAGAACCAGCAGCATCTCCACACTGGCCTAGAACCCAGGTCTGTCTGATGCCAAAGTCCAAATGCAGGTTACGGTGCCAATTAGCTCCTGATCGCTCTGCTAAGAGGAGCTTTGGATTCCTGCAAAGAGTGAGAGACGGGGGCCTGGGATGCCTCTGGGGGATATCAGAGCAGCAGGATCAGACGCAGGTCCTGGACTGAGCCCGCAGCTAAGAGAAGCAGCTCACAGGCCGGGTCTGGGGGTGCAGGCCAGTCCCCATCAGACTCTCCGTGACTGTGGCCACTGGAGTTAAGGGCCAGGGTGTGACCTTCCATGGTCAGAATGGGGCTCTCCTAAGTGGAGTGAAAGACAAACCTTAGATCTTCAGGTGGGTCCTTCTGAATCTCTGGGGCCACAGAAGGAAAACTGGGCACTGCAGCCTGATGGGGATGGGAGGGGTCAAGTTGTGCAGCCTCCCTCTCGCTGCGCAGCCTCTTGGGAGCGAGCGCGCAGGACGTCTGCGAGGACCTGCGCCCTTAGCCTTACACCCTTTGCTGGGTGTGTGAGTGCTCAGCTCTCAGTGCAGACGCGGGACATCTGTGAGGACCTGCGCCCTTAGCCTTACACCCTTTGCTGGGTGTGTGAGTGCTCAGCTCTCAGTGCAGACGCGGGACATCTGTGAGGACCTGCGCCCTTAGCCTTACACCCTTTGCTGGGTGTGTGAGTGCTCAGCTCTCAGTGCACAGAGACAGCCCGATGGTAGCTGCATCTGCCCTCCTTTCCTCTCCGAGCTCCTCTGCTCTGCCCGAGCTGACCTCTGGGTATGGGTCCAGACCTGCCCACACATCCTGCGCTGTGTCCTCAGTGCTCCCAGCCCTGCCCCACTTGCAGGCTCCCTCACTCAGTTCTCCTTGGACATTTGAATGTGTCTCCAACACACTCTCGTGCTCCACCTTTTTAAAAAATTAATTAATTAATTAATTTTGAGACGTAGTCTTGCTCTGTTGCCTAGGCTGGAGTGCAGTGGCACGATCTTGGCTCACTACAACCTCCACCTCCTGGGTTCAAGAGATTCTCCTGCCTCAGCCTCCCGAGTAACGGGATTACAGGTGGTGCCATCAAACCAGGCCAATTTTTTGTATTTTTAGTAGAGACAGGGTTTTGCCATGTTAGCCAGGATGGTCTCGATCTCCTAACCTCGTGATCTGCCTGCCTAGACCTCCCCACATGCACCATCTTTTGACCATCAGTTAGACGTGCGCACACACACAAACACACACACATTATTTAATCCCACTTGTCTCCTATATGCACAGTTTTCCCAACATTTTATTAAAATTTCAAACATAAACAAGACTGGAAAAGGCTTTACAGAAAAAAAACAAAAAACAAAAAACAAAAAAACCTGAACCCAGCACCTGGATGCCACCAGGGCTAACGATTGTCCTCCGCCCCATCACATAACTGCCCGCCCATCGCCCTGGTCTGCCGCATTTCAGACTGGTTGCAGACGTCCACACACCTCGCTGAGATGCACACACGGTACTTCCGGCACTGCAACACCTATTTTTGTGTTCTGTCTGCTTCTGTCACACACACACACGTGTTTCATAGTTGAAAATATTTTCTGTCCCCGACTTTTTCTTCTATTCCACACCCGTCTTTGATGTTGTTCCACAGGACCCTTCCTGTAGACGGAGTGCCCGTGTCCCCCAGATTCACATGCTAAAGTCCTAACCCGAGGGTTGTGTGTCATAAAGCAGAGCCTTTGGTGTCAGCTCACGAACGAGGGACCCCGATGACAGGATTCGTCCAGTGTCTTTAGAACAGGCATCCGAGTCGGACCTCACTCTCAACTCCCTGTGTGTGAGGACAACCAGAGGAGGCCATCGGAGGACCAGGAAGGGGCTCTCACCAGACACCAGATCTGCCGGCGCCTTGACCTGGGACTTTCCAGGCTCTGGAATGGTGAGAAATACATGTTTGTTGCCTAAGCCCCTGGTGCATGGTACTTCTGTGGAAGCAGGCGGAACAGACTAGAACACCTATGAATGCTTACAATTAGTCAAACAAGCAACTCAGAGTATTGTTGCAACCTCCACTGTGGAGGAAGACTACTTGGTGCTCACTGGAGGGAAGAGGCCAGCAGCTTTGGGGATACCCCAGACGGCGAGGTCCTTTCTAGATGCCAAACAGCGGCAGGACTCAGGCTCAAGCCCTGGCGGGGAGACAGGAGCTCCTCATGATCCCCTCTGCTAGGAAGCAGAGGAGGAAGGAAAGACCACCTGTCAGCAAAGCAGAGTCTTACTTTGGCGGGGAGCTCACAACAGGCCATGAAGGCTCCAAAGTTCTGCAAGCACCATTACCATGGTTTCTGCTTGTCAGCAGATCCCAGGAACAGGTAGCTCCTGGGAGGTTGTGTGAGTGCTCAGAAGTGTACCACACAACAGACACCACCTGGGCATGAGTCTCACATGGAAAGCACCCTTGATGCTTGCTAGTGGGATAATACAAAGGAACGGCCCCAGCCTCCAGTGGAAAATTAATACAAGCCACTGAATGAGGCGCTGGGGATTAGGGTCTTCACAAGGGCAATCCTGCTCCCTATTCCCACTTTCATTCCAGCTGGTCAGCCTGAATCCACCCATTCCCTTCAACATCCCACAGCAAACACGCAGACCAGAATATCCCCATAAGTCTGTCTAATATCCACCACTAGAGACACTATAAATTCCTACACATTTCCCACTAAAATAGACCTGTGATTAGCAACATCACACCGCACAGGCACTTAATGGATGGATTTTCCCCCCGTGGCAAAGCGTGACACGATTTAAACAAAGTCCCTGATCGCTACAAACTGATGTTTGTAATGTGCCCAGTGCCCAGCAGGCAGAGCCTGAAATAAAAGGCTGTGAGGGAGTCTATAAGGTGGACCAGCTGGATCCAAACTGTTAGGTGACCATGGAAGCATTTTCTGTGACAAGAAAAAGGGTTAATGGCAAGTTATCGCCTGTTGCATCTAGAGGCTTTGTAAACTTATGTGTTGTTAGTGTAACACTTTTCACGTTAAACGAGGTTAGGTTAGCTCATTCTCCTATGGAGAAGACTCGATTGAAATGAAGACAGCTTCCAACAAAGAGGAGTATGATTTAAGGATGGAGTGGTTTATGCCCATCAGACAGAACAATGTAGAGTTTAAAAAGCAGGTCCTAAAGAGGTGTATAACATGATTATAATTTCATTTAGAAAATGGGTCTCATACACAGAAAAAATGTTAAAAGGGAAGCTGCAGGAGGTGCCAATCAAAATGCCTGCAGTAGCCATTGGTGGGTGGGAGGACTGTGAGTGAGTTAGGTTTTTACACCAAGAATTTTTGTTTTCCATTTTGAATGTGTACTGATAAAACATATATATTTTTTCAAAGTGAAAATTTACAATCCTGGTCACAATCAATTTTCTATCATTCTTGCCAGAAACGGATCAAAGAGAAAATGTCTTAGTTTTTACCTAATATCAGAACCATAGTCAGGCTATACTTCGAAGTAAAATTCAGCATAACCTGGATTCACTAAATCAAAGAAAACCAATTTAGAAGAAACATTAGTGGGTTGTGTGAAAGAGCATTTTCACACTAAGTGATATTTAATCCTTGATGGCTGAAACCAGGCACAACTCTTAAGCAATTCTCAGGTTTGAGAAACTGATGAACGGGGCACATCTCCTGGGCGGCCTTTCTCTGACCCAGGAAGCTGCCTGCCTCTTGAGCTGCAGAACCCGGCTGGCCTTCCCTGGCCTGGAACTCTGGCACTGCCCCCAGAGCGTTACCATGAAGGGCAGAGCTTCTGGGGCACTCAGGAAGAGCAAGACAGGAACTTCTGTCCTCTGCTCAGCTGGGGGAGACTGACTTACTGGGGCTCCCTGTGGAGTTGGGATGCAGGGAAAACACTATGGGCCGCTCTCAAAATAAGGTGTATGTTTAACGCAACTTTGCTCCAAATTTCAGGTTTCCTGGAACTGAAACAAAATGTATTTTCCATATAAATTTTAAATAAACTTACATGAAAAAATTAACTTTAAAAATTGTCAGAACTTTTAGAAATGAAAAAACCTGAGAATGTGCCTGTCAGACATTAAAGTGTAGCTCAGGAAGGTCCAGTAATTAAAACAGCATGGTTTAGGACACAGATCAACAAGACAGAAATAAACGTGTAGAAACAGATCTGAGTCTAGTGCTTATGGCAAGCACTAGAAAAGGGGGCCTTTGAATTAGATGGGAAAGGTGTATTGTTTCATAAACAAGGTGGTAACCATTAGTTAAGTCTTTGAGATAAAATAACCTTAGCTCTCTCCCTGTATGCAAAAGTAAGTTCAGGATGGCTCGAAAATCAAAATATAAGGAAAACCAAAAAAGAAAAATTATGAAAATATCAGCAAAGAGTTCTAGATGATATTTGTAAAACTCTGGAGTAAGAAACACTTTTTAAAGTAAGACAGGAACATTTGACAACTTTGACTTCAGAAAAATTTATGACCTTCACATTGCAAAAGACATGATAAACACAAAATTTTAAGAGACAGACTGAAAGAAATACATTGGAAACACATAGATCACAGAAGTATTATCCCTAATGTGCAAAGACCACTTAATATTGACAATACAAACAACTCCATTTAAAAGTGTGCAAACATTTGAAAAGCTAATTCATACAAGAGGAACTGTGAAACAGTAAAAAGAGAATGACGATATGTTCAGTGTCATTAGTAACAATTAGAGAGAAAACAATATTGTCAGTGTCTGCCAACACTGGCACAAAGGTGCTTCTTGCAATTTTGTTTGCAAAACCTAAACTTGGCCATAAACTTAATATCCCGTAGTGAACAACGGTTGACTAAGCCACGGTATATGCACATCATGAAAGAGGGTGAAGTTCCTCACAAGAAGAAAACACATCTCACATCTCTGTGAAACGCCATGCACGTAATCCACGCCAGCCACGCACGTAATCCACGCCAGCCACGCACGTAATCGACGCCAGCCACGCACGTAATCCACGCCAGCCACGCACGTAATCCACGCCAGCCACACACGTAATCCACGCCAGCCACGCACGTAATCCATGCCAGCCACGCACGTAATCCATGCTAGTCATGCACGTAATCCATGCCAGTCATGCACGTAATCCATGCCATACTGTTGAAGAAATCAAAAGAGGAAGCTGCAAAATGATTCATATGGTGTACGGTAACCTCTCAACGTGAGTGAGTATGTAGAGAGAAAAAACATGTATTTACCCTCTATTATTAAAACGGCATTTTGAGGTGGTATTCAGGAAGGGAGGTGCAGAATATTTTTAACTTATGTACTATGGTATTTAAACTGATACAATGAGCGTGTCATAAGGTTTTAAGTTCTAAGTATAAGTTAGGTATTCAATTCTCCCCCATCTAAATGTTGCTCCACGGCCAGACACAGTGGCTCATGTCTGTAGTCCCAGCACTTTAGGGGGCTGAGGCGGGCAAATCACTTGAGCTCAGGAGTTTGAGACCAGCCTGGGCAACATGGTGAAACCCCATCTCTACAAAAGTTGGCTCAGCGTGGTGGCATGAGCCTGTGGTCCCAGCTACTTGGGAGGCTGAGGTGGGTGGATTGCGAGAACCCAAGTGGCAAAGGTTGTAGTGAGCTGAGATTGTGCCACTGCACTGCAGCCTGGGTGAGACAGTAAGACCCTGTCTCAAAAAAATAATAAATAATAATTTTAAAAATGTTGCTCCATGATCCAGGGCAGCTGGGTTGGGAGGATGAGGCCAGCTGGGTGCACTGATCCGTGAGGGGGAGACCCAGGAGGCATGCGGTGACCTCAGCAGTCTGGGGTCCCAGGTGCCTCTAGAGGAACCCCGAGCAGCTCTGAGCCATGAGGTGTGGGTGCTCCTTCTTCCCAGCACGAGGAGCCTCCCTCACACACCCTCCCTGAATAATGTCGGTCCTGTCTCTGGGCGTATGTCCACTGGGCCCTCCATGGTTTGGCCATCTGGCCCCGCTCAGCAGCATGACCTAATGGAATGGTGGCAGAGACCCCAGAGGACCTGGGCCAGGACAGCTGCAGCTGCTGGGTGCCCAGAGTAGAGGACGGGGCTGTTCTGTGCAGGCTGAGGTGGGCGCTTCCCCTGTGGGGCCAGCTGGGACTCCCTGCAGTGACAGGAGGAGTATGGCAGGCAGGGTGGGGACCGGGATGTGATGTGAGGGCAGGAAGGAGGCTGTGTCAGTGTGAGAGAGAGTGTGTGTGCATTTGACTGTGTGCGAGAGAGAGTGTGTGTGTATGTGCACACGTGCATGCCTGTGTCTGTGCACCTGGAGTGCTTTGAGACAATGATTCTTATCTTTCCATTTCATTTCATTTTAGACTGTATTAAATGGTTCTGGATGAAACTTATTGTAGAGGGTAGGAGTGCAATATCTAAACCCTGAAACCCTGGGAAATGATGTATAAAGTTGCTTTTTAAAATATAAAGTTAGTATGTCTTCATTTTATGGAAAGGAAAATGAAATTGCAAACAAAGAGTAAATAACTTAGCATCATGTGTGAGTAGATTTCCTATTACTCTATGTTCTGTGACAAGTGTATCCTGTACTTGAGATTCTCTGTACTTGAGATATCCTGTACTTGAGATTCATAACAAATGCATAACAAAAGAATATGCATTTATTATGGCTGCACAATATTATTTCATCAAGGAACAGGGTACCCTTTAGAATGTATGCTTAAAACCGGATCATGGTCCTCTTTATAATGGTCCTCTTTCAGCTTTCGTAGTTTGGAGGGTGAAAAAGTGGTGTGCAGTTGGGCTGGAATTGTGCAGTGTTGGGGCAGAGCTGTCATTAGTGGATATATTTAGAGTTGAAACGACAAGACCTAATTCTCAATGAATCTCTATTAGAAACATTAAAATACATTCAGGCTCACAACATTACATGTGTTTAAAGAAAGAAAATAACTACACTTGGCCTTATTTTTGTGTATACGTTCAAATGTTATTTATGAAGAATTCTGTAATTTTTTTCAAGTAAGATAAGTGCAATACGCTACATGAATGGCTATAAATGTTAAGTGAAACATTTCTACTTTCCATTATGTCATCAGCTTCTTGGAAGACATTAAATAGAGGACATACTTTTCTAAGTAATTCTAGTTCAGGCAAGGGTACAACTATGTTTCAGACAGATAAAACATTCCCATTAAACTTACAAACTTACCCAAGTGAAGATAGACTTGGGGCATCATCTGTTTCCTGTGGGAAAGTGAAGCAAAATTCATAGGATGAACAAAGACCTTGTTGACATTCAACTTATTCTCAAAATTCAAGTTCATTACTAGTCAGTTCTGAGTAACGGTACATTAAGAATGCCTGGACATGGAATAGGATCTCAGTGGTGGGACATCACCCTTCCTCCCAATCCTTGTATTATGGGCTGAACTATATCCTCCTCCAAATTCATAGGTTGACATCCTGACAGCCAGTGACCTAGAATGTGGCTGTATGAGGAGACAGGGTATTGAAAGAGGTAACTGATGTTAGATGAGGCTATTACGGTAAACCCTAATCCAGAGTGACTGGTGTCCTTATAAGAAGCAGAGATGATGACAGAGACACAAACAGAGGGAAGACTGTGGGAGGACACAGAGAACAGGTGGCCATGTACAAGGCAAGCAGAGAGGCCTTGGGAGAAACCAACCCAGCAGACACTGTGCTCTGGGACTTCCAGCCTCCAGATATGTGAGAAAACACATTTCTTGTTTCAACACCCCATGTGTGGTTCCTGCTTGTGGAATCTCTAGCAAAGAAAAACACCTGTTATATGTGCACACACATTGTTTTCAGTGCTCTTGGGTAAGAACCTGGGAGTGGGAGTGCTGGGTTATATGATAAGTATATGCTCAGCATCTGAAGCTTTGCCAGAGCGCCTGCCGACATGGCATCATCTTTCATCCCCATGAGCAATGGATGAGACTTTCAATTCTCCCACCTCTTCACCAACACTTGGTATTGTTCATCTTCCTTTTAATTTTTTTTTTAGAGACAGAGTCTTGCTTTCATTGCTCTTGGGTAAGAATCGGGGAGTGAGAGCGTTGGGTCATATCAAAAGTACCTACTCAGCATCAGAAGGTTTGCCAAACTGCTTGGTGATGTGGCATCATCTTTCATCCCCATTAGCAATGGATGAGACTTCCAGTTCTCCCACATCTTCACCAACACTTGGTGTTGTTCATCTTTTTAAAAATCTATTTTTTTAGACATAGGTTGCCCAGGCTGGTCTCAAACTCCTGGCCTCAAACAATCCTTCTGCCTCCTTGGACTCCCAAAGTGCTGGGATTTCAGGTGTGAGCCACTATGCCTGGTTTACATTGCAAATCATTTTTTATTGTAGCCTTTCTAACATGGGTGCCATGCTATCTTATTGGGGCTTTTGCTTGTGGATCCCTGATGGTAAATGATGTTGAGCACCATGTGCTTTGTCATTCATATTACGGCCTTGGGGAAGTTTTGTGTTCAAATCTTTTGCCCAATTAAAAACAGAGTTTTCTTGTTAATGAGTTTTGAAAATTCTTTAAATATTCTGGATACAAGTATATGACTTGTAAATATTTTATTTCAGTCTGTGGCTTATATTTTCGTTCTCTTAATGGTGTCAATTGAAGGGAAATTTTTAAATGCTTAAAGTCAAATTATTCGTTTTTTCAGAAAGTGTTTTTAGTATCTATCAAAGAAAACATTGCCTAACAGAAGATCACAAAGATATCCTATGGAGGGAGGCGCAGAGGTGGACAAGATGGCGGCAGCAGCTGCCCGGGCAGGAGGCACCGCAGTGGTGGTGGTGGCGGTGGTGGGGCTGGCGGGGGTTCCAGCTGTGGGACAGGCAGAGGCCGTAGCGGCGTGTTGGATAAATGGAAGATAGATGATATGCCTGTAAAAACTGACAAGTGGGATGGATCAGCTGTGAAAACTCTGGATGATTCTGCCAAAAAGGCACTTCTGGAAAAATACAAATATGTGGAGAATTTTTGTCTAATCGATGGTCACCTCACTATCTATACAATCTCCTGTTGCTTTGCCATAGTGGCTGTGACTTGGGATTATACGCATCCCTTTCCAGAGTCCAAGCCCGTTTTGGCTTTGTGCCTCATATCCTGTTCTGTGATGATGGGAATTCTGACCATTTAGACCTTATCTGAGATCACCATCTTTCTCGTGGCCCACAGAAAAGAGCCTACAGGAGTGGATTCTGGTAATATCTGGGAGCTGCCCTCCAGTCTTAAAAGGTTTGATGGCAAATACACCCTGAAGCTGACCTTCATCAGTAGGAGAACAAAACAGCAGCGGGAAGCCCAGTTCACCAAGTCTATTGCTGAGTTTTGACCCGAGTGGGACACTGGTCATGGATGCATGAGCCTGCAATGTCCAGGCTCCATGACAGTCTCACCATAGGAAGAAACATTAAATAGCCAATTCTAAAGGTAGTCCTCTTTCTGCTGGATCTTGCTGAATTACTGAACCGGGTGGTGGGGGAGATAAAAATAACTTAAAATGGGTAAAGTAAGAACTGTTAAAAAGTCCATGTTTTGTCCTGAAATTTTAGTCTATTCTGGATAAACACGATTTTCTGACACAGATATGAGAAGTTGTAGCTCTGATGTCTAGCTGTAGTCACCTCGGTATTCTGTTTGCATTATTTTAATTTGCTTTTCTGCAAAAGCATTTTTGCTAAAAGTTGTACAGACTTTTCCCTTTGTACCTACCAATACTTTATATACTATAGCTTTGTGCCATGCAGCATTTTAAGATACAATTTAAAAAAATTATTAATGTGGGCCAGGCGCGGTGGCTCAAGCCTGTAATCCCAGCACTTTGGGAGGCCGAGACGGGCGGATCACGAGGTCAGGAGATCGAGACCATCCTGGCTAACATGGTGAAACCCCGTCTCTACTAAAAAATACAAAAAAAAAAAAAAAAAAAAAAACTAGCCGGGTGAGGTGGCGGGCGCCTGTAGTCCCAGCTACCAGGGAGGCTGAGGCAGAAGAATGGCGTAAACTCGGGAGGCGGAGCTTGCAGTGAGCTGAGATCCGGCCACTGCACTCCAGCCTGGGCGACAGAGCGAGACTCGGTCTCAAAAAAAAAAAAAAAAAAAAAAAAAAAATTAATGTGTTGCTGACACTATTAATTCCTATTTGAACAGTTAATGTGTTACTGACTCAATTAATTCCTATTTCCTGTTTCCTTGAAGAATTCAGGACACAACTCCTTCTGTATGACAGCTTTCCTTCACACACTATTTTTGTGGGTGTGTATATATCTCACTTGGGGAAAATTTTAAAAACACATTTCAAAAACACATAGCTTTTTAATTTATTTGAAACAGACCTTCTGCCTGTTACATTTTGTGCTCTTAGCCAATTTAAGAGGTCGACTGTATACTTAGTGTTAAAAAAATATATTCTATGAGTTTTCTAGGGATGTTAAACTTTTCTCTAAATATGAGGTCTGTGATGGATTCTGCATTGCTTTCTACGTGGTACTGAGCTGTGAGTGTTTGGCATGTGGTTATCAAGCTGCTGCAGCACATTCATTAGAGATGCTTCCATTTCTCGCCTGGGCGCGGTGGCTCAAGCCTGTAATCCCAGGACTTTGGGAGGCCGAGACGGGCGGATCACGAGGTCAGGAGATGGAGACCATCCTGGTTAACATGGTGAAACCCCATCTCTACCAAAAAAAAATACAAAAAACTAGCCAGGCGAGGTGGCGGGCGCCTGTAGTCCCAGCTACTCGGGAGGCTGAGGCAGGAGAATGGCGTGAACTCGGGAGGCGGAGCTTGCAGTGAGCTGAGATCCGGTCACTGCACTACAGCCTGGGCGACAGAGCGAGACTCCGTCTTTAAAAAAACAAAAAGAAAAAAGAAATGCTTCCATTTCTCCCCATTGCCTTGTCTTGGCACCTTCCATTTAAGCCAAACAGCAGAAATGTTAAGAAGGGCTTGTTTCCGGAGTTTCCAGTTTGTTCCATTCATCTACTCAGGCTGTCTTCTTGGAACAACGTTGTCTGCAGCTGCAGGCCCACTCCGAGGGGAGGCGATGGACTGCAGGTCTGTGGAGCGCAGCACAGGGCTGTGCCACGGACGCGGGTGCCAGTGAAGTCACGCTCACTTTCAGACGGAATTCTCCTCCCCGAGGTGAACAGAACCAAGGGAGTCGTTTTTATAGGATTGTCCTGTAGCCCACAGAGATGCGGGCTTGGGATTCAACCTCATGCTGAGCGGATCTTCTCTGCTTCAGACCAAGCGTCATGTGGCTTCACGCGAGAGTGACTGTAAATCATCATCTACAGCGAGACGCTGTGGAGAGACTGAGGGACTCACAATTGCACCTGGGCAGCAGGTGTCCACGCGGACAATCGCAGGCAGAGAAAATCCCGTGAGCCCGTGTGCCACATGCAGTGAGGGAACTTTGGTGGCTGAGTCTGGGTGGGGGAGGGCTGGGGGCTCGATCGGTTTCCACTGAGTGTGTCTCCAAATCTTCTCTGGAAGTGCAGGCAAGGGGCAAGGCTTGGACGCCAGTGTCGCTGTTCCTCTAGGCTGGGCTGATCCCCTTTCATTTCCAAGTCTCAAGAGCCTGTTCCCTGAAGTCCTGGGGAAGTGTGGTGAGGTGGCCCCGCCCCACAGAGAAGGGGAAGTCACCTGTAACCTCCAGAAGTCGGCCGCCTCACAAAGCCTGCTCAAAAGAATTTCCCCACAGCCTAGCACAGTGGCTCATGCTTGTAATCTCACTGCCATGGGAGGCTGAGGCCAGAGGCTTGCTTGAGACCAGAAGTTCCAAACCAACGTGGGGAACAGAGTGAGACCCCATCTCTTAATAAGGCTGGGTGTGGTGGCACACTCCTGTACTTTCAGCTACTCGGGAGGCTGAGATAGAAAGAACACTTCAGCCCGGGAGGTGGAGGCTGCAGTGAGCCCTGATCCCACCACTGCAATCCATCCTGGGTGACAGAGTGAGATCCCATCTCTAAAAATAAATAATGACCCAGCAGAAACCACTGGAATCCAGCCCCAGAGCAGGAACAGAAATACGTGGCCCTAAAGCTAGCAGCCGTGCTGGTCTTTTCCTGTGACGGACAGACACGGAGTCCATGTAACACACACACACCATTCACACACACACACGTGACCACACACCACACACAAAACCACACCCCCATAAACACACACCCCAACATACCTGCACATGTGTCCACACACACATCTCTATCCCCATCTGTCTCCTACACACAGTCCTTCCTCAGCATTTTATTTTAAAAACATAGTACATGGATTCTGCCATGGCTAACAATTTCCCTCTGTTCTTTATCACAGCACTGTCCCTCGCTGTGTCTTCTGGGCACTTCAGAGACTGCCCTGGGCATCTGCCCATCACCGCAGCCTGACGGTGGCGCTCCAGTGTGGGGGCTCCCGCTTTGGTACCCGTCTGTGTCTCTCACCCACAGCTGGGAAGCGTTCCTGCCTCTCACTCCATCTCTCTTCTGCGCTCCCCCCATCATTCCCATGGGAGCAGCACCCTTGGACACAGAGTGCTTCCATTCTGAATACCGCCTTAACCTCAGCTTGGGGGACCTCAGACCACACATTCTCCACGCGGCCCTGTCCTCGCGTTCCAGTGCTGGTGACTGCAACTTACCCGTGCCGTCGAACCCCCTTCCGGGTGAACAGTACTGGAGAACGGACTGGGGCGCCTGTAAATCTGCAGGGAGTCCCTGGCATTGACTCTGGTGGGGCAAGCAAAAGGAGAGAAACACATCTCAGCTTTGTCGGGGACTCAGGGTAGCACTGGAGGCCACAGAGTGTCCTGTAAGCACCACTGCTGTGAGACCCACATGTCTCAGAACCTGGAGACCAGCAGCTCCCAGGAAGTTGTGTGAGTGCTCCCGGGTTACTGCACAGTGGGAAACAGAAGGAGCTTCTGGTGTAAAGGACCAGGACTCCTTCCCACTTGGATTCTGTAAAGCAGTGCCTCCCGCAGTGTGACAGCCCCGCCCTAGACCAGAGCCTTGGACAGGTTGTGTCCTCAGTCAGTGTAGTTGGGCTACACTGAGCTACAAGGTGACTGTAATTTTATAAAACACCACGTCACACATGTCACAGGGGCTTCAGGTGGGTCAGGTGACTTTCATTTTTACCTGGGAATCTTTGCTATTCCCTCATTTTCTACAATGTATATACGTTGATTTGGCAATCGTTACACAACTTTAGTTTTTCATTATGGTTTTAGAGAGAAAGTTTGCATTCTGCTTATAGTTATGTTTCTATTAATCTTGTCCAAAATGCATCATAGAGAAAGCATTTTTATATTTTACTTAAAAGACCACAGTTACATGGTAGTTCAAAGTGAAATCCAAGTGCTTCAGATCGACACAGTAGTTTTGCCAATCACCCTTCTGAGAAAAGCAATTTCATAGAAGACTTAATGGGTCGTTTGAAAGGGAATGAACTTTTCCCAATAAGCCATACACCTTGACTGCTGAACTAAGCAAAAGTCTACATGAATTCTCTGCAGGTGTGATAACTACCAACAGGGCCTTGTCCAGATCCAGGGAAGCTCTCCATCCCCTGGCTGTGGAGTAAGGGATGGTGACTTTTCCAGGGACACAGGCCCTGTCTCTTCTGCCCGGGAAGGTTTGGGCCGAGCCCCTGCTGGTGTCTGTGAGGGCTGGGGCTGGTGCACACCTGGGGAAGCGGGGCTGCGTGCCACTTCCTGGCCATGGTGGAGAGTCTGGCTTCTGGGACCTTTGCTGCTTCTCTGTGGGGGCTGTGATGTGGGCCCCTCCCTATGGAGAGTGTGTAACTAAAGTAACTGCAACTTGAATTCCATGTGTCTAGGAACTGGACAAAGTCATTTGAAAGCTCATATGGAAAAATAAATGTGTAAGAATCGTTGAAAGTAAATGAAAAATGAAAAAATCTTTAGAGGCTTATTTGCCTGCAGGATATTAAAATATAGTAGCTAAATAAGGTTCCATAATTCAAACAGATAGTGCAGCTCCAGGATATAGACCCATGAGACAGAGACGACCATCCAGACACAGACCTGGGCCTGTGTTTAGGGAATCACAGTGAACCATGAAAGGGGTCTTTCAATTTGAGGGGGAAAGGTGCAATATTTAATACACAAGGTGAAAACCACTAGTTACTTTGTTGGGATAAAATAACCTTATCTCTTATCTCCCTGAATACAACAATAATTCCAAGTGGCCTGAAAAATCAAAATGTAAAAGAAACAAATCAAAATATGAATAATGTCTTCATCCTCCTCCAGCTCCTCTGCAAAGAAATAGAGAACACAAATAAAAAACAATATGCTCTCTGCTGCTCCCCCCGGGGCAGTAGAAGAAGGAAGAGGGCCGGGGGTCCCCTGCCCGCACTCTCCATGATGCCAGAGACGGCAAGGTGGCCAGGCGGCAACAGTGCAAGACAACACTGGAGCGACCTCAATTTCCACTGTGCCTCCCCCCAGAGCCTAAGCAGCTCCAAGCCTGTGGCGCCCAGCACTGAAACAAGGAGATGACGGCTCAGCCAAGGCATTTAGGATGGAAACCAGTTAGTTTCAATATTCAGGACGGCATGTTTGCTGCTGAAGGGGTGTGAACTACCCTTCCGATCTCCACCACACAACACAACTGTTTTGGGAAGCAAGTGAAAGCGTGCAGGGCCGATGGCAGACGGGAGACAGTGCTGACGTGCAGCTCCCACCAGGACAGAGAGAACAGCATGTGGAGACTCACACTGCGGACTTCTGCCCCAGGAACCACCACAGGACCGTACCAGAAAAATAACAACAACAAATCACAGAGCCTTGAAAGAAGCTGCAGGCTGCTGCGATTCCACAGGACAGGTGACAGTTTTGCTGCTCTCTCGAAAGTGCTACCTCCCGGCTGGAGGCCAACCAGCTCGGGACATAACAGCAACTCATGACAGAACAACCCTGCTCCTTGGAAGGAGAAAACGAGAGCTAATTCCACCTCCTGCAGCATCCTGGATAACCAGAGGTCCTGAGTCTGTCCACGTGACAACTTCACTGCTAGAATAACCAGTCTCTGAGAAAGTCACCACAGTAAACCCGTCGACAGCCGAGGACCCCCACAGAGTCCACTTCAGTCCCCTGTCACCTCCACCGGGGCAGGTGCTGCCATCCACAGCTGGGAGACCTGAGGACGGATCACATCACAGGCCTCTGGGCAGATATTCCCCAGCACCAGACTGGCAGCCCTGCTGGGTGGAGAGACCCAGAAGAACAATAGCAATCACTGCTGTCTGGGTTGCAGGAAGCTCCATCTCCAGGGGAAGGGGAGTGCACAAATCAGGGACCACCCCTTGGGACTAAAGAATCTGACCAGCAGCCCTTGAGTTCCAGATCTTCCCACTGAAATAATCTACACACATGAGAAGGAATCAGACAAGTGATGCTGGTAATACAATGAAACAGGGTTCTTGTCCACCCTCAAAGACCACACTAGCTCCCCAGCAATAGATCCAAACCAAGAAGAAAATCAGAATTCCTGGAAAGAATTCGGAAGGTTGATTATTAAGCTATTCAAGGAGACACCAGAGAAAGGTGAAAACCAACTTAAAGAAATTTATAAATCAGTACAGGTTAGAGATGAAAAGTACTGCAAAGAAATAGAGATCACAAATAAAAAACAAACACAATTTCTGGAAAAGAATGACACACTAAGAGAAAAACAAAATGCATCAGAAAGTTTCAACAGTAGAATTGAATGACTAGAAGAAAGAACTTCAGAGGTCACAAACAGGGCTTTGTAAGTAGACCAATCAGAATAAGGGGAAAAAATAAAAAGAATTTTAAGAAAAGAACAAAGCCTCCAAGAAAGCTGGGATTAGGTTAAATGGCCATACCCAAATATAATTAGTGTTATTGAGGAAGAAGAGAAATCTACAAATTTGGAAAACTTATTTTATGGAATAATCAACAAAACCTTCCCTGGCCTTGCTAGAGTTCTAGACGTCCAAAGACAAGAAGCTCAAAGAACACCTGGGAAATCATTGCAAAAAGATCATCACCCAGGCACATAGTCATCAGGTTATCTGAAGTCAAGACATATGAAACAAACGGAAGAGCTGTGAGGCAAAACATCTAGTAACCTATAAAGGAAAACCTCTCATATTAGCAGCAGATTTCTCAGCAGAAACTCTATAGACTACAAGGTATTTGGGTCCTATCTCTAGCCTCTTAAAACAAAATAATTAACAGCCAATAATTTTGTATTCAGCAAAATTAAGTTTCCTAAATGAAGTAGAGATAAAGTCATTTTCAGACAAACAACTGCTGATAGAATTAGCCACTGCCAAGCCAGTAGTACAAGAAATGCTAAAAGAAGTTCTAAATCTGAAACCTCAAAATACACCAAAATAGAACCTCCTTAAAGCATAAATCTCACAGGGCCAATAAAACAATAGAACAAAGAAAAACACCACAACTACCATGATGAATAAAACACTACCTCACATTTCAATAGTAACATTGAATATAAATGGTCTAAGTGTTCCACTTAAAAGATACAGAATAGCAGAATGGGGAAGAATATATCAACCAAGTATCTGGTGTTTTCTAGAGCCTCACCTAATACATAAGGACTCACAGAAACTTGAGGTAAAGGGGTAGAATAAGATATTTCATGAAAATGGAAATCAAAAGCAAGCTGGAGTAACTATTCTAATGTCAGACAAACAGAATTTAAAGCAACAACAGCTAAGACAGACAAAGAGGGACATTATATCGTGATAAAAGGATCACTCCAATAGGAAAATATCACAATCCATGCCGGGCACGGTGGCTCAAGCCTGTAATCCCAGCACTTTGGGAGGCCGAGACGGGCGGATCACGAGGTCAGGAGATCGAGACCATCCTGGTGAACACGGTGAAACCCTGTCTCTACTAAAAAATACAAAAAACTAGCCGGGCGAGGTGGCGGGCGCCTGTAGTCCCAGCTACTCGGGAGGCTGAGGCAGGAGAATGGCGTAAACCTGGGAGGCAGAGCTTCCAGTGAGCTGAGATCCAGCCACTGCACCCCAGCCTGGGCGACAGAGCAAGACTCCGTCTCAAAAAAAAAAAAAAAGGAAAATATCACAATCCTAAATATATATGCACCTAACATGTGATGTCCCACATTTATAAAACAATTATTATTAGATATAAGAAATTAGAATGACAACACAATAATAGTAGGGGACTTAATACTCTATGGACAGCCCTAGACAGGTCATCAAGACAGAAAGTCAACAAAGAAACAATGGACTTAAACTATACCGTAGAACAAACGGACTTGACAGATATTTACAGAAAATTCTGCCCAACAAGCGCACTATGTACACTCTTTCCATCAGTACATGGAACGTTCTCCAATATACATCATATGACAGATCACAAAACAAGTCTCCATGAAGGTAAGAAAATAAAAATTATCTTAAGTATTTTTCCAGACCACAGTGGAATAAAGTGGAAATGACTTCCAAAAGAAACCCTCAAAACTACAGAAATACATGGAAATTAAATAATTGCTCCTGAATGATCTTTGGATCAATAATCAAATCAAGAGGGAAATTAAAACATTCTTCCAACTGAACAATAATAGTGACACAACTCATCAAAACCTCTACGGCTGGGCGCAGTGGCTCATGTCTGTGATCCACCACGTTGGGAGGCCGAGGTAGGCGGATCACCTGAGGTCGGGAGTTTGACATCAGTCTGACCAAAATGATGAAACCCCACCTCTACTACAAATACAAAAATTAGCTGGGTGTGGTGGCGCACACTATTATCCCAGCTACTCGGGAGGCTGAGGCAGGAGAACTGCTTGAACCTGGGAGGTAGAGGTTGCAGTGAGCTGAGATTGCACCATGGCTCTCCAGCCCGGGCAACAGAGCAAGACTCCATTTCAAAAAAACAAACAAAAACACCCCTAGGACACAGCAAAAGAGATGCTAAGATGATCATTCATAGCATTAAATGCTTCTATCAAAAAGTCGGAAAGAGCATAAACAGACAATCTAAGGTCACACCTGAAGTAAATAGAGAAACAAGAACAAAACAAACCCAAACCCAGCAGATGAAAAGAAATAACAAAGATCAAAGCAGAATTAAATGAAATTGAAACAAACAAACAAAGAAACAAAAACCCCACAAGATAAATGAAACAAAAAGCTGGTTCTTTGGAAAGATAAACAAAATTGATAGACAATTAGCAAAACTCACCAAGGAAAGAAGAGAGAAGATCCAAGGAAGCTCAATTAGAAACGGAATGAGAGATACTACAACTGATACCACAGAAATACAAAGATCGTTTAAGGCTACTATGAACACCTTTTTGCACACAAACCAGAAGATCTAGTGCAGATGGATACATTCCTGGACATATACAACCCTCCTAGACTAAACCAGGAAGAAACAGAAATTCTTAGCATATCAATAGCAAGTAGTGAGATTGAAACAGTAATTTAAAAATTGCCAAAAAAACAAGTTCAGGGTGAATTCACAGCATTCAAAGAAGAATTAGTGCCAATCTTATGGAAACGATTCCAAAAGATAAAGAGGGATTCCTCTGTAAATCATTTCATGAAGCCAGTAGCACCCTAATACCAAAACCAGGAAACGACATAACAAAAACAGAAAACTACAGACCAATATCCCCCATGAATATGGATGCAAAATTCCTCAACAAAATACTAGCTAGCCGAATCAAACAGCATAACAAAAAGATCACACACCATGGTCAAGCGGGTTGCATAACAGGGATGCAGGAATGGTTTAACACATGCAAGTCAATAAATGTGACACTTCACATAAACAGAATTAAAAAAAAAATCCGAGATGATTTCAATAGATGCAGGAAAACGATGTGACAAAATGTAGCATGCTTTTATAATTAAATCACTCAGCAATTTCAGCAAAGAAGGGACATACCTCAAGGTAATCAAAGCCCTCTATGACAAACCCACAGCCAACATTATCCTGAATGAGGAAAAGTCGAAGGCCCTGCCCCTGAGAACTGGAGCAAGACACTTGTTCACTTTTATCACTTCTATTCAACACAGTACTGGAAGTCCTAGCCACAGTAATCGGAGAAGAGAAAGAAATAGGTCTGGAGTTTGAGACTGGCCTGGCCAACATGGTGAACCCTGTCTCCACCAAAAATACAAAAGTTAGCTGAGTGTGGTGGCGGGTGCCTGTAATCCCAGCTAAACGAGTGGCTGAGGCAGGAGAATCACTTGAACCCAGGAGGCGGAGGTTGCAGTGAGCCAATATCATGCCAATGCACTCCATCTTTGGCAACAAGAGTGAAACTCCATCTCAAAAAGAAAAAAAAATTTTTTTAAGAGAAAGAAATAAAGAGCATTGAAATAGGTAAACAGGAAGTCAAACTGTCGCTATTCTCTGACAATATGATCATATACCAGGGAAACCCTAAAGACTCATCCAAACGCTAATAGATCTCATAAATGAATTCAGTCAAATTTCAGGATACAAAATCAATTCACACAAATCAGTAACACTGCTATGTGCCAACAATGACCAAGCTGAGAATCAAATGGAAAAGTCAATCCTTTTTGCCACAGCTGCAAAAGAAACAAAGAAAAAAAACAAAAAAACAAAAACAACTTAGGAATACACCTAATGCAAGAGGTGAAAGAGCTATACAAAAAAAGTACAAAAGACTGCTGAAAGAAATCATAGACAACACCAATAAATAGAAACACATCCCATGCTCATGGTTGGGTAGAATCAGTATTGTGAAAATGACTATTGTGAAAAAAGCAAACTAAAAATTCAATGCAATTCCCATCAAAATATCATCATCATCCTTCACATAACCAAAACAAAAAACAAAACAAAACAAAAAAACGTAAAATTCTTATGGAATGAATAAAGACCACACATAGCCAAATAAGACTAATGAAAAAGAACAAATCTGGAGGCATCACATTACCCGATTCTGAACTATACTACAAGGCTATAATTACCAAAAGAGCACGGTACTGATATAAAAATAGGAATGTAGACGAATTGGACGGAATAGAAAACTCAGAACTAAAGCCAAATACTTACAGCCAACTGAGCTTCGACAGAGCAAACAGAAACATCACGTGGGGAAAGGACACTCTATTCAACAAATGGTGCTGGGATCATTTGCAAGCCACATGCAGAAGAATGAAGCTGGATCCTCAACTCTTTCCTAATACAAAAATCAACTCAAGATGGATCAAAGACTGAAATCTAAGACCCAAAACCATAAAAATATCGACAAGAGAACATCGCAAAAACTCTTCTAGACACTGGCTTAGGCAAAGAGTTCATGACCAAGAATCTAAAACCAAATGCGACAAAAACAAAGATGAATTGATGGGATTTCATTAAACTAAAAAGCTTGTGCACAGCAAAAGAAATAATCAGCAGAGTAAGCAGACAACTCACGGAATTGGAGAAAATACTAACAATCGATATATCCGACAAAAGACTAATATACAGAATATAAAAAGGAACTGAAACAAATCAGAAAAAAAAAAAAAAATCATCCAGTAGGGTGTGCTGGCTCACTCTTGTAAGCCTGGTCCTCTGGGAGGCCGAGATAGGTGGATCACTTGAGATTAACAGTTCGAGGCCAGCCTGACCAACGAGGTGAAATCCAGTCTCTACTAAAAATACAAACATCAACTG
This sequence comes from Macaca fascicularis, assembly GCF_037993035.2. NCBI lineage: Eukaryota > Metazoa > Chordata > Mammalia > Primates > Cercopithecidae > Macaca > Macaca fascicularis. The sequence goes on from NC_088380.1 coordinate 1,130,168, forward strand.
GGTGTGGCGGTGGGCGCCTGTTATCCCAGCTACTCAGGAGGCTGAGACAGGAGAAATGCTTGAACTCAGGAGGCAGAGGCTTCAGTGTATCATGATCACACCACAGCACTTCAGCCTGTGCAACAGAGTGAGACTCAGTCTCAAAAAAAAAAAAAAAAAAAAAAAGAATCCCATCAGAGAGTGGGCAAAGTTCATGAAGAGACAATTCTCAAAGAAGATATGCAAATGGCCAACAAGCATATGAAAAAATGTTCAACATCACTAATTATCAGGGAAATGTCAATAAAATCCTCAATGCAACACCATCTTACTCCTGCAAGAATATTCATAATGTAAAAAATCAAAGAATAACAGATGTTGACATGGATGTGGTGAAATGACACTGTTGGTGGGAAGGGAAACTAGTACAACCACTGTGGAAAACAGTATGGAGATTTCTTAAGGAACTGCTACTACTGTGCAACACATTGGAGCAATGAGCGTGCAACACAGTGAACAGCAGTAAGAACGAGTTGGGATTAAATGTTCCCCATGTACATGCTGTTCCATACCCAGGGCAGCTGGGTTGGGAGGATGAGTCCAGCTGGGTGCACTGATCTGTGAGGGGGGAGACCCGGGAGCCACGCGGTGACCTCAGTAGTCTGGGATCCCAGGTGTCTCTAGAGGAACTCCGAGCAGCTCCGAGCCATGAGGTGTGGGTGCTCCTTCTTCCCAGCACGAGGAGCCTCCCTCACACACCCTCCCTGCATGCTGTCCCTGTCTTTGGGCTTATGTCCACTGGGCCCTCCCTAGTTTGGCCATCTGGCCCCCCTCAGCAGCATGACCTACTGGGATGGTGGCAGAGACCCCAGAGGTCCTGGGCCAGGACAGCTGTACCTGCTGGGTGCCCAGAGTAGAGGACGGGGCTGTTCTGTGCAGGCTGAGGTGGGCGCTTCCCCTGTGGGGCCAGCTGAGAATCCCTGCAGTAACGGCGGAGTACAGCAGGTAGGGTCAGGACCAGGACGTGATGTGAGGGCAGGAAGGATGCTGTGCCACAGTGTGTGTGTGTGTGAGTGCATGTGTATGTGTGTATATGTTTGTGAGTGTGTCTGTGTAGGAATGTGTGTGTGTGAATGTGGGTATGTGTGTGGGGTGGGCGTGCACACCCGGGATGGATTCAGTCAATGACTTTTATCTTTCAATATCATTTCATTCTAAATTGTAGTATATCACTGCAGATGAAAAGTTCCTCAGGTTAGAAGGCAGAAGTGCAATATCTAAACCCTGAAACCCTGGGAAATGTTGTCTAAAGTAGCTTTTAAAATACAAAGTTAATCTGTGTTCATTATATGCAGAGGAAAATGGAACAGGAAACAAAGGTTAATAATTTACTCACCATCATGTGTGACTAGATTTCCTGTTACTCTATGTTCTGGGAGAAGTGTATCCTGACTTGAGGTTCTCTGGGAAGAATCTGTACTTACCATGGCTGCAAAGAAGTTTCATTTCCTCATGGAAACAGGTTAGTGGTTAAAATGTGTGCTTAAAACTGGGTCATAACCTTTATAACGGTCGTCTTTCAGCTTTTGTAGTTTGGAGGGTGACACAGTTGGGCTGGATTTGTGCAGTGTTGGGTTAGAGCTATCATCAGTGGACATGTTTAGAGGTGAAATGACAAGACCTGTTTCTCAACGAAACACTATTAGAAACATTAAAAAAATATACAGACTCAGCGATTACATGTGTTTAAAGATAGACTTAGAAAATAACTATGCTTGGCCTTATTTTTGGTCATGAGTTCAAATGTTAGCTATGAAGGATTCTATAATTTTTTCAAGTAAGACACAAGTGCAATAAGTTACGTGAATGGATATAAATGTTAAGTGAAACGTTTTGATTTTCTACTGTGTCATCAGTTTATTTGAAGACATTAAACAGATGACATATTTTCCTAAGTAATATGAGATAAGACGAGTGTGTAACTATGTTACTGATGGATAAAATAATCCGATTAAACTTACAAACTCACCCAAGTGAAGACAGACTCCAGACACCATCTGCTTCCTGTGGGGAAGTGAAGCAAAATGCATAGGATGAACAAAGACGTTGTTGAGGTTGAGCTTACTCTTAGAATTCATGTTCATTACTAGTCAGTTCTCAGTAATGGTACTTCAAGGATGCCTGGATCACGGAATAGGATCTCACTGGTGGGACAGCACCCTTCCCTCGAATCCTTGTATTATGAGCTGAACGCTATCCTCCTCCAAATTCATAGGTTGACATCCTGACTCCCAGTGACCTAGAATGTCACTGTATGAGGAGACAGGGTCTTGAAAGAGGTAACTGACGTTAGATGAGGTTATTAGGGTGAGCCCTAATCCAGAGGGACTGGTGTCCTTTTAAGAAGGGGAGATTATGACAGAGACAAAAACAGAGGGAAGACTGTGGGAGGACACAGAGAACAGGTGGCCGTCTACCAGGCAAGGAGAGAGGTCTTGGGAGAAACCAACCCTGCAGACACTGTGCTCTGGGACTTCCAGCCTCCAGATATGTGAGAAAAGACGTTTCTTGTTCCAACACCCCATGTGTGGTTCCTCCCTGTGGAATCTCTAGCAAAGAAAAACACCTGCTACATGTACACACATGTTGTTTTCCATGCTCCTGGGTAAGAATCTGGGAGTGGAAGTGCTGGGTCATATGATAAGTATACGCTCAGGATCTGAAGCTTTGCCAGAGTGCTTGCCGATGTGGCATCATCTTTCATCCCCATGAGCAATGGACGAGACTTCCAGTTCTCCGATGTCTTCACCAACACTTGGTATTGATCATCTTCTTTTTAAAACATCACAAAGACATTCTATTATTTTTGTAGGAATGTTAAGTTGCTCCTTCTAAAAATGAGGTCTGTGATGGATTCTGCATTGCTTTCTATGTGGAACTGAGCTGTGAGTGTTTGGCATCTGGTTATCAAGCTGCTGCAGCACATTCATTAGAAACGCTTCCATTTCTCCCCATTGCCTTGTCTTGGCACCTTCCATTTAAGCCAAACAGTAGAAATGTTAAGAAGGGCTTGTTTCCGGAGTTTCCAGTTTGTTCCATTCATCTACTCAGGCTGTCTTCTTGGGACAATGCTGTCTGCAGCCGCAGGCCCACTCCGAGGGGAGGCGATGGACTGCTGGTCTGTGGAGCGCAGCATAGGGCTGTGCCACGGACGCGGGTGCCAGTGAAGACACTCAGACGGAATTCTCCTCCCCGATGTGAACAATGAACCAACGGAGTCTCTTCCATAGGATTGTCTGTAGCCCACAGAGATGCGGGCTTGGGATTCAACCTCATGCTGAGCGGATCTTCTCTGCTTCAGACCAGGCGTCACGTGGCTTCACGCGAGAGTGACTGTAAATCATCATCTACAGCGAGATGCTGCGGAGAGACCGAGGGATTCACAATTGCACCTGGGCAGCAGGTGTCCACGCGGACGATCGCAGGCAGAGAAAATCCCGTGAGCCCGTGTGCCACATGGAGTGAGGGAACTTTGGTGGCTGAGTCTGGGTGGGGGAGGGCTGGGGGCTCGATCGGTTTCCACTGAGTGTGTCTCCAAATCTTCTCTGGAAGTGCAGGCAAGGGGCAAGGCTTGGACGCCAGTGTCGCTGTTCCTCTAGGCTGGGCTGATCCCCTTTCATTTCCAAGTCTCAAGAGCCTGTTCCCTGAAGTCCTGGGGAAGTGTGGTGAGGTGGCCCCGCCCCACAGAGAAGGGGAAGTCACCTGTAACCTCCAGAAGTCGGCCGCCTCACAAAGCCTGCTCAAAAGAATTTCCCCACAGCCTAGCACAGTGGCTCATGCTTGTAATCTCACTGCCATGGGAGGCTGAGGCCAGAGGCTTGCTTGAGACCAGAAGTTCCAAACCAACGTGGGGAACAGAGTGAGACCCCCTCTCTTAATAAGGCTGGGTGTGGTGGCACACTCCTGTACTTTCAGCTACTCGGGAGGCTGAGGTAGAAAGAACACTTCAGCCCGGGAGGTGGAGGCTGCAGTGAGCCCTGATCCCACCACTGCAATACATCCTGGGTGACGGAGTAAGATCCCATCTCTAAAAATAAATAATGACCCAGCAGAAACCACTGGAATCCAGCCCCAGAGCAGGAACAGAAATACGTGGCCCTAAAGCCAGCAGCCGTGCTGATCTTTTCCTGTGAAGCACAGACACGGAGTCCATGTAACACACACACACCATTCACACATATACACGTGACCACATGCTACACACAAAACCACACCCACGTAACCACACACCCCCACATACCTGCACATGTGTCCACACACACATCTCTATTCCCATCTGTCTCCTATACACGGTCCTTCCTCAGCATTTTATTTTAAAAACATAGTACATGGATTCTGCCATGGCTAACAATTTCCCTCTGTTCTTTATCACAGCACTGTCCCTCGCTGTGTCTTCTGGGCACTTCAGAGACTGCCCTGGGCATCTGCCCATCACCGCAGCCTGACGGTGACGCTCCAGTGTGGGGGCTCCCGCTTTGGTACCCGTCTGTGTCTCTCACCCACAGCTGGGAAGCGTTCCTGCCTCTCACTCCATCTCTCTTCCGTGCTCCACCCACCATCATTCCCATGGGAGCAGCACCCTTGGACACAGAGTGCTTCCATCTGAATACCGCCTTAACCTCAGCTTGGGGGACCTCAGACCACACATTCTGCACACGGCCCTGTCCTGGCGTTCCAGTGCTGGTGACTGCAACTTACCTGTGCCGTCGAACCCCCTTCCGGGTGAACAGTACTGCAGAACGGAGAGGGGCGCCTGTAAATCTGCAGGGAGTCCCTGGCATTGACTCTGGTGGGGCAAGCAAAAGGAGAGAAACACATCTCAGCTTTGTTGGGGGCTCAGGGCAGCACTGGAGGCCACAGAGTGTCCTGTAAGCACCACTGCTGTGAGACCCACGTGTCTCAGAACCTGGAGACTAGCAGCTCCCGGGAGGTTGTATGAGTGCTCCCGGGTTACTGCACAGTGGGAAACAGAAGGAGTTTCTGGTGTAAAGGACCAGGACTCCTTCCCACTTGGATTCTGTAAAGCAGTGCCTCCCGCAGTGTGACAGCCCCGCCCTAGACGAGAGCCTTGGACAGGTTGTGTCCTCAGTGAGTGTAGTTGGGCTACACTCAGCTACAAGGTGACTGTAATTTTATAAAACACCACGTCACACATGTCACAGGGGCTTCAGGTGGGTCAGGTGACTTTCATTTTTGCCTAGGAATCTTTGCTATTCCCTAAATTTCTACAATGTATATACATTGATATGGCAATCATTGCACAATTTTAGTTTTTCCTTTTGCTTTCGCTTTAGAGTGAACATTTGCAAGTCTAGTTATAGTTATGTTCCTATTAATTTTGATAAAAATGCATCATAGAGAAAGCATTTTTATATTTTACTTAAAAGACCACAGTTACACGGTAGTTCAAAGTGAAATCCAAGTGCTTCAGATCGACACAGTAGTTTTGCCAATCACTCTTCTGAGAAAAGCAATTTCATAGAAGACTTAATGGGTCGTTTGAAAGGGAATGAACTTTTCCCAATAAGCCGTACACCTCGACTGCTGAACTAAGCAAAAGTCTACATGAATTCTCTGCAGGTGTGATAACTACCAACAGGGCCTTGTCCAGATCCAGGGAAGCTCTCCATCCCCTGGCTGTGGAGTACGGGACGGTGACTTTTCCAGGGACACAGGCCCTGTCTCTTCTGCCCAGGAAGGTTTGGGCCGAGCCCCTGCTGGTGTCTGTGAGGGCTGGGGCTGGTGCACACCTGAGGAAGGGGGGCTGCGTGCCACTTCCTGGCCATGGTGGAGAGTCTGGCTTCTGGGACCTTTGCTGCTGCTCTGTGGAGGCTGTGATGTGGGCCCCTCCCTATGGAGAGTGTGTAACTAAAGTAACTGCAACTTGAATTCCATGTGTCTAGGAACTGGACAAAGTCATTTGAAAGCTTGTATGGAAAAAATAAATGTGTAAGAATTGTTGAAAGTAAATGAAAAATGAAAATATCTCTAGAGGGTTATTTGCCTGTGTTTAGGTAAACACGGTGAACCATAAAAGGGGTCTTTCAATTTGAGGGGGAAAGGTGCAATATTTAACACACAAGGTGAAAACCAATAGTTACTTTGTGGGATAAAATAACCTTATCTCTTATCTCCCTGATTACAATGATAAATCCCAACTGGACTGAAAAATCAAAATGTAAAGGAAACAAATCAAAATATGAATAATATCTTCACCCTCCTCCAGCCCCTTTGATCTCTGCTGCTCCCCCCGGGGCAGTAGGAGAAGGAAGAGGACCAGGAGTCTCCTGCCCGCACTCTCCATGATGCCAGAGACAGCAAGGTGGCCAGGTACCAACAGTACAAGGCGACATTGGAGCGGCCTCAATTTCCACTGCGCCTCCTCCCAGAGCCTAAAAAGCTCCAAGCCTGTGGCGCCCAGCACTGAAACAAGGAGATGGTGGCTCAGCCAAGGCATTCAGGATGGAAACCAGTTAGTTTCAATATTCAGGACGGCATGTTTGCTGCTGAAGGGGTGTGAACTACCCTTCTGATCTCCACCACACAACACAACTGTTTTGGGAAGCAAGTGAAAGCGTGCAGGGCCGATGGCAGATGGGAGACAGTGCTGACGTGCAGCTCCCACCAGGACAGAGAGAACAGCATGTGGAGACTCACGCTGTGGACTTTTGCCCCAGGAACCACCACAGGACCGTACCAGAAAAATAACAACAAATCACAGAGCCTTGAAAGAAGCCGCAGGCTGCTGCGATTCCACAGGACAGGTGACAGTTTTGCTGCTCTCTCGAAAGTGATACCTCCCGGCTGGAGGCCAACCAGCTCGGGACATAACAGCAACTCATGACAGAACAACCCTGCTCCTTGGAAGGAGAAAACGAGAGCTAATTCCACCTCCTGCAGCATCCTGGATAACCAGAGGTCCCGAGTCTGTCCACGTGATAACTTCACTGCTAGAATAACCAGCCTCTGAGAAAGTCAGCACAGTAAACCCGTCGACAGCCGAGGACCCCCACAGAGTCCACTTCAGTCCCCTGTCACCTCCACCGGGGCAGGTGCTGCCATCCACAGCTGGGAGACCTGAGGACGGATCACATTACAGGCCTCTGTGCAGATATTCCCCAGCACCAGCCTGGTAGCCCTGCTGGGTGGAGAGACCCAGAAGAACAATAGCAATCACTGCTGTCTGGTTTGCAGGAAGCTCCATCTCTAGGGGAAGGGGAGTGCACAAATCAGGGACCACCCCATAGGACTAAAGAATCTGACCAGTGGCCTTGAGTTCCAGATTTTCCCGCTGAAATAATCTATACTAATGAGAAGGAATCAGACAAGTGGAACCTAAACAGGGTTCTAGTCCACCCTCAAAAGACTACACTGGCTCCCCAGCAATAGATCCAAACCAAGAAGAACATAGGAATTGCTGGAAAGAATTCAGAAGGTTGATTTTTAAACTACTCAAGGAGAAACCAAAGAAAGGTGATAACCAACCTCAGAATTTAAAACATCAATACAGGATATAGATGAAAAATGCTCCAGGGAAATAGAGATCCTAAAGAAAATACAGTCACAACTTCTGGAATGAAAGATGCACTAAGAGAAATACAAAATGCACTGGAAACTTTCAATAGCAGGATCTAACAAGTAGAAGAAAGAACTTCAGAACTGAAAAACAAGGCTTTTTAAATAACCCAGAGAGACAAAGAGGAAAAAAACAATTTTAAAAAAGAACAAAGCCTCCAAGAACTTAGGGATTATGTTAAGCAGCCAAACCTAAAAACAGTGTTCCTGACAAAGCACACAAATCTACACGTTTGGAAAACTTATTTGAGGAAGTAATCAAGGAAACCTTCCCTGGCCTTGCTAGACTTCTAGACAGCCAAAGACAAGAAGCTCAAAGAATGCCTGGGAAATTCATTGCAAAAAGATCATCACTGAGGCACATAGTCATCAGGTTATCTAAAGTCAAGACAAATGAAAGAATCATAAGAGCTGTGATGCAAAATATCAGGTAACCTCTAAAGGAAAACCTCTCATACTAGCAGCAGATTTCTCAGCAAAAATTCTACACACTAGAAGGGATTGGGGTCCTATCTCTAGCCTCTTCAAACAAAATAATTAACAGTTAATAATTTTGTATTCAGCAAAACTATGTTTCCTAAATGAAGTAGAGATAATGTCTGTTTCAGAAAAATACATGCTGAGAGAACTAGCCACTACCAAGTCAGTCCTACAAGAAACGCTAAAAGGAGTTCCAAATCTTAAAATAAAACCTCAAAATACACTAAAATAGAACCTCCTTAAAGCATAAATCTCACAGGACTGAGAAAACAGAAACACAAAGAAAAAAACCAAGGTATTCAGGCAACAACTAGCTGATCAATAAAACAGTACCTCACATCCAAATGCTAACATTGAATGTAAATGGCCTAAAACCATCATCTAAAAAATACACAGTGGAAGAATGGAGAAAAATCCACCAACCAAGTATCTGCTGTCTTCAAGGGATGCACCTAATGTATAAGGACTGAAATAAACTTAAGGTGAAGGGGTGGATAAGAGATGTGAAACAAATGGAAACTAACAGCAGGCAGGAGGAACTATTCTGATACCAGACTCAACAGACTTTAAAGCCACACAGTTAAGAAAGACAAAGAGCAATATTATACAATGATAAAAGAATCACTCCAAAAGGAAAATATCACAATCCTAAATATACATGCACTTAACGAGGGACCTCCCAAATTTATAAAACAATTACTACTAGACATAAGAAATGGGACAGATAGGCCGGGCGCGGTGGCTCAAGCCTGTAATCCCAGCACTTTGGGAGGCCGAGGCGGGTGGATCACGAGGTCAGGAGATCGAGACTATCCTGGCTAACATGGTGAAACCCCGTCTCTACTAAAAATACAAAAAACTAGCCGGGCGTGGTGGCGGGCGCCTGTAGTCTCAGCTACTTGGGAGGCTGAGGTGGGAGAATGGCGTGAACCCGGGAGGCGGAGCTTGCAGTGAGCCGAGATCATGCCACTGCACTCCAGCCTGGGAGACACAGCGAGACTCCGTCTCAAAAAAAAAAAAAAAAAAAAAAAAGAAATGGGACAGATAAAAACACAACTACAGTGATGGACTCAATGCTCCACTGACAGCAGTAGACAGGTCGTCAAGACAGAAAGTCAACAAAGAAACAATGAACTTAAATTATATCCTAGAACAAAAGGACTTGATATTTACAGAACATTCTACCCAACAACTGCAGAATGTACATTCTTTTCATCAGTACATGGAACATTCTCCAAGATACATCATACGATAGGCCACAAAACAAGTCTCAATGAATTTAAGAAAATCAAAATTACATCAAGTATCTTTTCAGACCACAGGGGAATAAAATTGGTAATTAACTCCTAAAGGAACCCACGAAATTACACAAATATGTAGAAATTAAATAATTGCTTCTGAATGATCTTTGGGTCGACAATGAACTCAGGAGGGAAATTTAAAAATTCTTCAAACTGAATGATAACCGTGACACAACTTCTCAAAACTTCTAGGACACAGCAAAAGCCATGCTAAAAGGAATGTTCAAAGCATTAAAAGGCCACATCAAAAAGACGGAAAGAGCACAAACAATCGAAGGTCACACCTGAAGTAACCAGAGAAACAAGAACAAATCAAACTCAAACCCAGCAGAAGAAAAGTAATAACAAATATCAGAGCTGAACTAAATGAAATTCAAACAAACAAACAAAAATACTACAAAAGATTAACAAGCTGGTTTTCTGAAAAGACAAACAAAATTCATAGAACGTTAGCAAGATTAACCAAGAAAAGAGAAAAAAAGATCCAAATAAGCTCAATTAGAATGAAATAAGAGATAGTACAACTGATATAACAGGAATACAAAGGATCATTTAAGGCCAATAAGAATACCGTTACGCACACAAACTAGAAAATCTAGAGGAGATGGATAACTTCCTGGAAATATACAACCCACCTAGATCAAATCAGGAAGAAATAGAAACTCTAAACAGATTAATAACAAGTAGCAAGATTGAAACAGCAATAAAAAGATTACCAACTAAAATATCCAGGATGTATTCACAGCTGAATTCTATCAGGCATCCAAAGAAAGACTGGTACCAATCTCATGGAAATTATTACAAAAGATGAAGAGGGAATCCTCCATAAATCATTCTAGGAAGCCAGTTTCACCTTAATACCCAAACCAGGAAAGGACACAGCAAAAAGAGAAAACTACAGACCAATATCCCTCATGAATATAGATGCAAAATTCCTCAACAAATATTAGCTAACTGAATCAAACAGCATATCAAAAAGATAAAACACCATGGTCAAGTAGGTTTCATACCAGGTATGCAGGAATGATTTAATATATGCAAGTCAATAAATGGGACACTTCACATAAGCAGAAATAAAAACAAAAAATCAGAGATCATCATAATAGATGCGGAAAAAGCATTTGACAAAATCTGCCATCCCTTTATAAAGAGGAAACTCACCAAAATCAGCACAGAAGGGACATACCTCAAGGTTATAAAAGCCCTCTATGACAAACCCACAGCCAACATTATACTGAATGGGGAAAAGTTGAAAACATTGCCCCTCAGAACTGGAATAAGACAAGGATGCCCACTTTCACCACTTCCCTTTGACACAGTACTGGAAGGCCTAGCCAGAGCAATCAGACAAGAGAAAGAAAAAGCATCCAAATTGGTAAACAGGAAGTAAAACTGTCCTGTTCAATGATGATATGGTCGTATACCCAGAAAACTCTAAAGACCCATCCAAAAAGCTCCTAAATCTGATAAATGAATTCAGTAAAGTTTCAGGATACAAAATCAATGAACACAAATCAGTAACATTGCTATGTGCCAACAACGACTAAGCTGAGAATCAAATGAAGAAGTTAACCCCTTTTGCAACAGCTGGAAAAATAAAAAAATAAATAAATAAATAAAACTTAGGAATGTACCTAACCCAAAAAGAGAAAGATCTCGACAAGGAAACTATAAAAACCTGCTGAAAGTGAATACAGACAATGCAAATAAATGGAAACACATCCCAGGCTCGTGGATGGGTAGAATTACTATTGTGAAAATGACCCTACTGCCAAAGTGATCTATAAATTCAATGTAATTCCCTTCAAAATAAAATCATCATTCTCCACAGAATTAGAAAAAACAATCCTAAAATTCATATGGAACCAAAAAAGACCCCAGATAGCCAAGGAAGATTACATCAAAAAGAACAAATCTGGAGGCATCACATTACCTGAAGTCAAACTATACTACAAAACTAGAGTTACCAAAACAGCAGGGTACTAATACAGAAATAGGCATGTAGATCAATAGAACAGAATAGACAACACAAAAATAAAGCCAAATACTTACTGCCAATTGATCTTCAACAAACAAACAAAAATCATCAAGTGGGGAAAGGACACCCTATTCGATCCATTGGCGCTGGGATAATTCACAAGCCACATGTGGAAGAATGAAGCTGGATCCCCACCTTGCACTTCTGACAAACATGAACTGAGGATGGATCAAATACTTAAATCTGAGACCTGAAAGCAAACAAAAATCTACAAGATATCATCAGAAAAACTTTTCTAGGCATTGACTTAGGCAAATAGCTCATGACTAAGAATTCAAAAGCGAATGCAACAAGAACAAAGATAAATAGATGCACTTTATCTTAATTTATTTTTACTTTATCCTAAATACCTTCTGCACAGTCAAACAAGTAATAAGCAGACTAAATAGAACTCATAGAAAGGAAGAAAATATTCACAATCTATACATCCGACAAAGGACTAATATCCAGAATCTAAAATAAACTCAAATCCACAAGAAAAAAAATCTAATCATCCAGTTGGGTGCGGTGGCTCATGCCTGTAATCCCAGTCCTTTCGGAGGCTGGGGTGGGCGGATCACTTGAAGTCAAGAGTTCAAGACCAGCCTGGCCAACATGGCAAAACCTTGCCTCTACTAACAATACAAAAATTAGCTGGGCGTGCTGGTGGGTGCCTGTAATCCTAGCTACTTGTGAGCCAGAGTCAGGAGAATAGCTTCAACTCGGGAGGCGGAGGCTTCAGTGAGCCAAGAACATGCCACGGCACTCCAGCCTGGGTGACAGACAAAAACAAAACAAAACAAAACAACCAACCCACCCCATCAAAAAGTAGGCAGAGTTCATGAAGAGACAATCCTCAAAAGAAGATATACAAATGGCCAACAAGCATATGAAAAAATGCTGAACATCACGAATTAACAGGAAAATGCAAATAAAATCCACAATGTCATACCACCTTACTCCTGGAAGAATGGCCATAATTTAAAAAATAAAGAAATAACAGACGTTGGCTTCGATGTGGTGAAGACAGAACACTTTTACACCGCTGGTGGGAACGTCAACTAGTACAACTACTATAAAACACAGTATGGAGATTCTGTAAAGAACTAAAGGTAGAACTATCATTTGATCCAATAATCCCACTACTGGCTACCTACCCAGAAGAAAAGAACTTATCTTACGAAAAAGATACTTGCACCCACATGTTTACAGCAGCATAGTTTGCAATTGCAAAAATATGAAAGCAGCCTAAAACAAATCAATGGATAAAGAAAATGTGACATATTCTTGTGATCTGTACATATGTACATACCACGGAATACTACTCAGCCAAAAAGAGGAATGAAATATCGGCACTCACACAACCTGGGTGGAGTTGCGGACCATTATTCTAAGAGAACTAACCCAAGAATGAAAAACCAAACATTGTACTATCTCACTTATAAGTGGGAGCTAAGTTATGATGATGCAAAGACAAAAGAATGATGTAATGGGCTTTTGGGACGCAGAGGGAATGGTGGGAGGAGGGTGACGGATAAAAGACTGCACATTGGATACAGTATACACTGCTCGGGTGGTGGGTACACCAAAATCTCAGAAATCAACATGAAAATCTCCGTGCAACCAAACACCTTGTTCCTCAAAACTTCATTGAAATATAGTAAAAAAGAAAAAGAAAAAAAGAAAGAAAAGAAATATAACTAGGCTGGGCGCAGTGGCTCACGTCTGTAATCCCAGCACTTTGGGAGGCCGAGGCGGGTGGATCACGAGGTCAGGAGATGGAGACCATCCTGACTAACATGGCGAAACCCCATCTCTACTAAAAATAAAAAAAAAAAAAAATTAGCTGGGTGTGGTGGCGGCTGCTGGGTAGCTGGTAGTGCCACCTACTGGGGAGGCTGAGGCAGGAGAATGGTGTGAACACGGGAGGTGGAGCTTGCAGGGATCCGAGACCGCGCCACTGCACTCCAGCCTGCGCGACAGAGTGAGACTCCATCTCAAAAAATAAAAAATATATGTAACTATATAAGCAAAGAATATTGGAGAATATTTATACAACCTTAGAGTAATGAGGGCTTTTTAAAGCAAGAGAAAAAGAAATGTTAACAAATTTGGCTTCAGAAAAGTTCGCAACCTCTACACTGTGAAAGATCCCATAGGGTTTCTAATACACAAAGAGCTGTTGCGTTTGATAATCCAAATCATAAATTCACACAAGAAAAACTGTAAAATGGTCAAAACATAAAAAATGCTGTCTTACAGGTAGTAAAGAAATGCATATGGAAATATTACATTTTATTTGAATAAAACTGAAGTTAGTATCTCAGGATGAAAGTGACACAGTTGAAGGAAGGGTGAACTGCGCCATCCTTTTGGGAAAGTCATCATAAAGAGTCTGTGAAGACTGAAAATGTGTGTGACCTTTGACTCTTAGCCTCTAAAATAAAATGACCTACATGGCACAACACTGGCTCAAAGAGGCTTTTGGAAACCCTGGTTGTGAGGCCAACCAGACGACTCTGGTACAGATAGGTAAAACATTCCCATTAAGCTTATGAACTTACCCAAGTGAAGATAGACTTGGTTCATCATCGGCTTCCTGTGGGGAAGTGAAGCACAATTCACAGGATGAACAAAGACCTTGTTGACGTTGAGCTTAAATTCAAGTTCATTACTAGTCATTTCAGAGTAATGGTACTTCAAGGATGCCTGGATCATGGAAGAGGATCTCAGTGGTGGCACAGCACCCTTCCTCCCAATCCTTGTATTATGGGCTGAACTATATCCTCCTCCAAATTCATAGGTTGATGTACTGACACCCAGTGACCTAGAATGTGACTGTATGAGGAGACAGGGTCTTGAAAGAGGTAACTGACGTGAGATGAGGCTATTAGGGTGAGCCCTATCCAGAGTGACTGGTGTCCTTTTAAGAAGGGGAGATTATGACAGACACACAAATAGAGGAAGACTGTGGGAGGACACAGAGAACAGGTGGCCAACTACAAGGCAAGGAGAGAGGCCTTGAGAGAAACCAACCCTGCAGACACTGTGCTCTGGGACTTCCAGCTTCCAGATATGTGAGAAAATACATTTCTTGTTCCAACACCCCATGTGTGGTTCCTTCTTGCGGAATCTATAGCAAAGCAAAACACCTGCTACGTGTGCACACATGCTGTTTTCCATGCTCTTGGGTAAGAACCTGGGAGTGGGAGTGCTGGGTCACGTGATAATATATGCTCCGCATCTGAAGCTTTGCCAGAGTGCCTGCCGACGTGGCATCATCTTTCATCCCCACGAGGAATGGATGAGGCTTCCAATTCTCCGATGTCTTCACCAACACTTGGTAGTCATCACCTTCTTTTTAATTATTATTTTTTTTAAGAGACAGGGTCTTGCTATGTTACCCAGACTCATCTCTATCTCCAGGCCTGAAGGCATCCTCCTGCCTCATGGGCTACCCAAAGCTCTGGGATTTCAAGTGTGAACCACCGTGCCTGGGTGGTATCATTACTCGTTTTTGTAGCCATTCTAATAGGGGTGCAGCGCTGTCTTTTGTGGTTCCCTGTTGTCAAATGATGTTGAGCACTATTTTGTGTGCTTTATTTCTCGCGGATATGGTTGCCTTGGTGAAGAGTATGCTCAACTCATTTGCTCATTTAAAAACTGAGCTGTTTTCTTATTGTTGAGTTTTCACGATTCTTTAAATATTCCCGATCCAAGTATATGACTTGCAAATATTTTATTTCAGTCTGTGGCTTATATTTTCATTCTCTTAATGGTGACAATTGAAAGAATAATTTTAAATGTTGAAAGTCAAATGTATCTTTTTTTTGAAAATTTGTTTTTGGCGTAAATAAAAGTTTGCCTAAAACATCACAAAGACATTCTATGATTTTTGTAGGAATGTTAAGTTATTCCCTCTTAATATGAGGTCTGTGATGGATTCTGCATTGCTTTCTATGTGGAACTGAGCTGTGAGTGTCTGGCATGTGGTTATCAAGCTGCTGCAGCACATTCATTAGAAATGCTTCCATTTCTCCCCATTGCCTTGTCTTGGCACCTTCCATTTAAGCCAAACAGCAGAAATGTTAAGAAGGGCTTGTTTCCGGAGTTTCCAGTTTGTTCCATTCATCTACTCAGGCTGTCTTCTTGGGACAATGCTGTCTGCAGCCGCAGGCCCACTCCGAGGGGAGACGATGGACTGCAGGTCTGTGGAGCGCAGCACAGGGCTGTGCCACGGACGTGGGTGCCAGTGAAGTCACGCTCATTTTCAGATGGAATTCTCCTCCCCGATGTGAACAATGAACCAACGGAGTCTCTTCCATAGGATTGTCTGTAGCCCACAGAGATGCGGGCTTGGGATTCAACCTCATGCTGAGCGGATCTTCTCTGCTTCAGACCAGGCGTCACGTGGCTTCACGCGAGAGTGACTGTAAATCATCATCTACAGCGAGATGCTGCGGAGAGACCGAGGGACTCACGATTGCACCCGGGCAGCAGGTGTCCACGCGGACAATCGCAGACAGAGAAAATCCTGTGAGCCCGTGTGCCACATGGAGTGAGGGAACTTTGGTGGCTGAGTCTGGGTGGGGGAGGGCTGGGGGCTCGATCGGTTTCCACTGAGTGTATCTCCAAATCTTCGCTGGAAGTACAGGCAAAGCACAGGGCTTGGATGCCAGCGTCGCTGTTCCTCCAGGCTGGGCTGATCCCTTTTCACTTCCAAGTCTCAAGAGCCTGTTCCCTGAAGTCCTGGGGAAGTGTGGTGAGGAGGCCCCGCCCCACAGAGAAGGGGAAGTCACCTGTAACCTCCAGAAGTTGGCCGCCTCACAAAGCCTGCTCAAAAGAATTTCCCCACAGCCTAGCACAGTGGCTCATGCTTGTAATCTCACTGCCATGGGAGGCTGAGGCCAGAGGCTTGCTTGAGACCAGAAGTTCCAAACCAACGTGGGGAACAGAGTGAGACCCCATCTCTTAAGAAATAAAAAATAAATTGGCTGGGTGTGGTGGCACACGCCTATAGTTTCAGCTACTCGGGAGGCTGAGATAGAAAGAACACTTCAGCCCGGGAGGAGGAGGCTGCAGTGAGCCCTGATCCCACCACTGCAATCCATCCTGGGTGACAGAGTGAGATCCCATCTCTAAAAATAAATAGTGACACAGATAAAACCAGTGGAAGCCAGCCCCAGAGCAGGAACAGAAATACGTGGCCCTAAAGCCAGCACTGTGCTGGTCTTTTCCTGTGAAGGACAGACACGGAGTCCATGTAACACACACACACCATTCACACACATATACATGTGACCACACACCACACACAAAACCACACCCACGTAACCACACACCCCCACATACCTGCACATGTGTCCACACACACATCTCTATTCCCATCTGTCTCCTATACACAGTCCTTCCTCAGCATTTTATTTTAAAAACACAGTACGTGGCTTCTGCCATGGCTAACAATTTCCCTCCATCCTTTATGACAGCACTGTCCCTCGCTGTGTCTTCTGGGCACTTCAGAGACTGGCCTGGGCATCTGCCCATCACCGCAGCCTGACGGTGGCGCTCCAGTGTGGGGGCTCCCGCTTTGGTACCCGTCTGTGTCTCTCACCCACAGCTGGGAAACGTTCCTGCCTCTCACTCCATCTCTCTTCTGCGCTCCCCCCATCATTCCCATGGGAGCAGCACCCTTGGACACAGAGTGCTTCCATCTGAATACCGCCTTAACCTCAGCTGGGGGGACCTCAGACCACACATTCTCCACACGGCCCTGTCCTCGGGGTACAGCACTCGTGACTGCAACTTACCTGTGCCGTCAAACCCCCTTCCGGGTGAACAGTACTGGAGAACGGAGAGGGGCGCCTGTAAATCTGCAGGGAGTCCCTGGCATTGACTCTGGTGGGGCAAGCAAAAGGAGAGAAACACATCTCAGCTTTGTCAGGGGCTCAGGGCAGCACTGGAGGCCTCAGAGTGTCCTGTAAGCACCACTGCTGTGAGGCCCACGTGTCTCAGAACCTGGAGACTAGCAGCTCCCGGGAAGTTGTGTGAGTGTTCCCGGGTTACTGCACATTGGGAAGCAGAAGGAGTTTCTGGTGTAAAGGACCAGGACTCCTTCCCACTTGGATTCTGTAAAGCAGTGCCTCCCGCAGTGTGACAGCCCCGCCCTAGACCAGAGCCTTGGACAGGTTGTGTCCTCAGTCAGTGTAGTTGGGCTACACTCAGCTACAAGGTGACTGTAATTTTATAAAACACCACGTCACACATGTCACAGGGGCTTCAGGTGGGTCAGGTGACTTTCATTTTTGCCTAGGAATCTTTGCCATTCCCACATTTTCTACAATGTATATACGTTGATGTGGCAATCATTACACAATTTTAGTTTTTCCTTTTGCTTTGGTTTTAGAGTGAACGTTTGTAAGTCTAGTTATAGTTATGTTCCTATTAATTTTGATAAAAATGCATCATAGAGAAAGCATTTTTATATTTTACTTAAAAGACCACAGTTACACGGTAGTTCAAAGTGAAATCCAAGTGCTTCGGATCTACACAGTAGTTTTGCCAATCACCCTTCTGAGAATAGCAATTTCATAGAAGACTTAATGGGTCGTTTGAAAGGGAATGAACTTTTCCCAGTAAGCCGTACACCTCGACTGCTGAACTAAGCAAAAGTCTACATGAATTCTCTACAGGTGTGATAACTACCAACAGGGCCTTGTCCAGATCCAGGGAAGCTCTCCATCCCCTGGCTGTGGAGTAAGGGATGGTGACTTTTCCAGGGACACAGGCCCTGTCTCTTCTGCCCGGGAAGGTTTGGGCCGAGCCCCTGCTGGTGTCTGTGAGGGCTGGGGCTGGTGCACACCTGGGGAAGGGGGGCTGCGTGCCACTTCCTGGCCATGGTGGAGAGTCTGGCTTCTGGGACCTTTGCTGCTTCTCTGTGGGGGCTGTGATGTGGGCCCCTCCCTATGGAAAGTGCGTAACTAATGTAACTGCAACTTGAATTCCATGTGTCTAGGAACTGGACAAAGTCATTTGAAAGCTTGTATGGAAAAAATAAATGTGTAAGAATTGTTGAAAGTAAATGAAAATGAAAATATCTCTAGAGGGTTATTTGCCTGTGTTTAGGTAAACACGGTGAACCATAAAAGGGGTCTTTCAATTTGAGGGGGAAAGGTGCAATATTTAATACACAAGGTGAAAACCAATAGTTACTTTGTGGGATAAAATAACCTTATCTCTTATCTCCCTGATTACAACGATAAGTCCCAACTGGACTGAAAAATCAAAATGTAAAGGAAACAAATCAAAACATGAATAATATCTTATTATTACAATTTCTGGAAAAGAATGACACGCTAAGAGAAAAACAAAATGCATCGGAAAGTTTCAACAGTAGAATTGAACGACTAGAAGAAAGAAATTCAGAGCTCACAAACAGGGCTTTGTAAATAGACCAATCAGAGTAAGGGGTAAAAATAAAAAGAATTTTAAGAAAAGAACAAAGCCTCCAAGAAAGCTGGGATTAGGTTAAATGGCCATACCCAAATATAATTAAGAGTTCCTGAGGAAGAAGAGAAATCTACAAGTTTGGAAAACTTATTTTATGGAATAATCAACAAAACCTTCCCTGGCCTTGCTAGAGTTCTAGACGTCCAAAGACAAGAAGCTCAAAGAACACCTGGGAAATTATTGCAAAAAGATCGTCACCCAGGCACATGGTCATCAGGTTATCTGAAGTCAAGACATGCGAAACAAACGGAAGAGCTGGGAGGCAAAACATCAAATAACCTATAAAGGAAAACCTCTCATATTAGCAGCAGATTTCTCAGCAGAAACTCTATAGACTACAAGGTATTTGGGTCCTATCTCTAGCCTCTTAAAACAAAATAATTAACAGCCAATAATTTTGTATTCAGCAAAATTAAGTTTCCTAAATGAAGTAGAGATAAAGTCATTTTCAGACAAACAACTGCTGATAGAATTAGCCACTGCCAAGCCAGTAGTACAAGAAATGCTAAAAGAAGTTCTAAATCTGAAACCTCAAAATACACCAAAATAGAACCTCCTTAAAGCATAAATCTCACAGGGCCAATAAAACAATAGAACAAAGAAAAACACCACAACTACCATGATGAATAAAACACTACCTCACATTTCAATAGTAACATTGAATATAAATGGTCTAAGTGCTCCACTTAAAAGATACAGAATAGCAGAATGGGGAAGAATATATCAACCAAGTATCTGGTGTTTTCAGGAGACTCATCTAATACATAAGGACTCACATAAACTTGAGGTAAAGGGGTGGAATAAGATATTTCATGAAAATGGAAATCAAAAGCAAGCTGGAGTAACTATTCTAATGTCAGACAAACAGAATTTAAAGCAACAACAGCTAAGACAGACAAAGAGGGACATTATATCATGATAAAAGGATCACTCCAATAGGAAAATATCAGAATCCTAAATATATATGCACCTAACATGTGATGTCCCACATGTATAAAACAATTATTATTAGATATAAGAAATTAGAATGACAACACAATAATAGTAGGGGACTTAATACTCTATGGACAGCCCTAGACAGGTCATCAAGACAGAAAGTCAACAAAGAAACAATGGACTTAAACTATACCCTAGAACAAACGGACTTGACAGATATTTACAGAAAATTCTGCCCAATAGGCGCACTATGTACACTCTTTCCATCAGTACATGGAACGTTCTCCAATATACATCATATGACAGATCACAAAACAAGTCTCCATGAAGGTAAGAAAATAAAAATTATCTTAAGTATTTTTCCAGACCACAGTGGAATAAAGTGGAAAATGACTTCCAAAAGAAACCCTCAAAACTACAGAAATACATGGAAATTAAATAATTGCTCCTGAATGATCTTTGGATCAATAATCAAATCAAGAGGGAAATTAAAACATTCTTCCAACTGAACAATAATAGTGACACAACTTATCAAAACCTCTAGGGCTGGGCGCAGTGGCTCATGTCTGTGATCCCAGCACTTTGGGAGGCCGAGGTGGGCGGATCACCTGAGGTTGGAAGTTTGACATCAGCCTGACCAACATGATGAAACCTCACCTCTACTACAAATACAAAAATTAGCTGGGGGTGGTGGTGCACACTATTATCCCAGTTACTTGGGAGGCTGAGGCAGGAGAACTTGCTTGAACCTGGGAGGTAGAGGTTGCAGTGAGCTGAGATTGCACCATGGCTCTCCAGCCCAGGCAACAGAGCAAGACTCCATCTAAAAAAAACAAACAAAAACACCTCTAGGACACAGCAAAAGAGATGCTAAGATGAACATTCATAGCATTAAATGCTTCTATCAAAAAGTCGGAAAGAGCATAAACAATCTAAGGTCACACCTGAAGTAAATAGAGAAACAAGAACAAAACAAACCCAAACCCAGCAGATGAAAAGAAATAACAAAGATCAAAGCAGAACTAAATGAAATTGAAACAAACAAACAAACAAACAAAAATCCCACAAGATAAATTAAACAAAAAGGTGGTTCTTCGAAAAGATAAATAAAATTGATAGACAATTAGCAAAACTCACCAAGGAAAGAAGAGAGAAGATCCAAGGAAGCTCAATTAGAAACGGAATGGGAGATACTACAACTGGATACCACAGAAATACAAAGATCGTTTAAGGCTACTATGAACACCTTTTTGCACACAAACCAGAAGATCTAGTGCAGATGGATACATTCCTGGACATATACAACCCTCCTAGACTAAACCAGGAAGAAACAGAAATTCTTAGCAGATCAATAGCAAGTAGTGAGATTGAAACAGTAATTTAAAAATTGCCGGCCGGGCGCGGTGGCTCAAGCCTGTAATCCCAGCACTTTGGGAGGCCGAGACGGGCGGATCACGAGGTCAGGAGATCGAGACCATCCTGGCTAATATGGTGAAACCCCGTCTCTAGTAAAAATACAAAAAAACTAGCCGGGCGAGGTGGTGGGCGCCTGTAGTCCCAGCTACTCGGGAGGCTGAGGCAGGAGAATGGCGTAAACCCGGGAGGCAGAGCTTGCAGTGAGCTGAGATCCGGCCACTGCACTCCAGCCTGGGCTTTCAAAGCGAGACTCCGTCTCAAAAAAAAAAAAAAAAAAAAATTGCCAAAAAAACAAGTTCAGGGTGAATTCACAGCATTCAAAGAAGAATTAGTGCCAATCTTATGGAAACGATTCCAAAAGATAAAGAGGGATTCCTCTGTAAATCATTTCATGAAGCCAGTAGCACCCTAATACCAAAACCAGGAAACGACATAACAAAAACAGAAAACTACAGACCAATATCCCCCATGAATATGGATGCAAAATTCCTCAACAAAATACTAGCTAGCCGAATCAAACAGCATAACAAAAAGATCACACACCATGGTCAAGCGGGTTGCATAACAGGGATGCAGGAATGGTTTAACACATGCAAGTCAATAAATGTGACACTTCACATAAACAGAATTAAAAAAAAAATCCGAGATGATTTCAATAGATGCAGGAAAACGATGTGACAAAATGTAGCATGCTTTTATAATTAAATCACTCAGCAAAATCAGCAAAGAAGGGACATACCTCAAGGTAATCAAAGCCCTCTATGACAAACCCACAGCCAACATTATCCTGAATGAGGAAAAGTTGAAGGCCCTGCCCCTGAGAACTGGAGCAAGACACTTGTTCACTTTCATCACTTCTATTCAATACAGTACTGGAAGTCCTAGCCATAGTAATCGGAGAAGAGAAAGAAATAGGTCTGGAGTTTGAGACTGGCCCGGCCAACATGGTGAACCCTGTCTCCACCAAAAATACAAAAGTTAGCTGAGTGTGGTGGCGGGTGCCTGTAATCCCAGCTAATCGAGTGGCTGAGGCAGGAGAATCACTTGAACCCAGAAGGCGGAGGTTGCAGTGAACCAATATCATGCCATTACACTCCATCTTTGGCAACAAGAGCGAAACTCCATCTCAAAAAGAAAAAAAAAAATTTTTTTAAGAGAAAGAAATAAAGAGCATTCAAATAGGTAAACAGGAAGTCACACTGTCGCTATTCTCTGATGATATGATCATATAACAGGGAAACCCTAAAGACTCATCCAAACGCTAATAGATCTCATAAATGAATTCAGTCAAATTTCAGGATACAAAATCAATTCACACAAATCAGTAACACTGCTATGTGCCAACAATGACCAAGCTGAGAATCAAATGGAAAAGTCAATCCCTTTTGGACAGCTGCAAAAGAAACAAAGAAAAAAACAAAAAAACAAAAACAACTTAGGAATACACCTAATGCAAGAGGTGAAAGAGCTGTACAAAAAAAGTACAAAACACTGCTGAAAGAAATCATAGACAACACAAATAAATAGAAACACATCCCATGCTCATGGTTGGGTAGAATCAGTATTGTGAAAATGAATATTGTGCCAAAAGCAATCTAAAAATTCAATGCAATTCCCATCAAAATATCATCATCATTCTTCACATAACCAAAACAAAACAAAAAACAAACAAAAAAAACACGTAAAATTCTTATGGAATGAATAAAGACCACACATAGCCAAACAAGACTAATGAAAAAGAACAAATCTTGAGGCATCACATTACCCAATTCTGAACTATACTACAATATACTACAAGGCTATAATTGCCAAAAGAGCATGGTACTGATATAAAAATAGGAATGTAGATGAATTGGACGGAATAGAAAACTCAGAACTAAAGCCAAATACTTATAGCCAACTGAGCTTCGACAGAGCAAACAAAAACATCACGTGGGGAAAGGACACTCTATTCAACAAATGGTGCTGGGATCATTTGCAAGCCACATGCAGAAGAATGAAGCTGGATCCTCAACTCTTTCCTAATACAAAAATCAACTCAAGATGGATCAAAGACTGAAATCTAAGACCCAAAACCATAAAAATATCGACAAGAGAACATCGCAAAAACTCTTCTAGACACTGGCTTAGGCAATGAGCTCATGACCAAGAATCCAAAACCAAATGCGACAAAAACAAAGATGAACTGATGGGATTTCATGAAACTAAAAAGCTTGTGCACAGCAAAAGAAATAATCAGCAGAGTAAGCAGACAACTCACGGAATTGGAGAAAATACTAACAATCGATATATCCGAGAAAGGACTAATATACAGAATATAAAAAGGAACTGAAACAAATCAAAAAAAAAAAAAAAAATCACCCAGTAGGATGTGCTGGCTCACTCTTGTAATCCTGGTCCTCTGGGAGGCTGAGATAGGTGGATCACTTGAGATTAACAGTTCGAGGCCAGCCTGGCCAACATGGTGAAATCCAGTCTCTACTAAAAATACAAACATTAACTGGGTGTGGTGGTGGGCGCCTGTTATCCCAGCTACTCAGGAGGCTGAGACAGGAGAAATGCTTGAACTCAGGAGGCAGAGGCTTCAGTGTATCATGATCACACCACAGCACTTCAGCCTGTGCAACAGAGTGAGACTCGTCTCAAAAAAAAAAAAAAAAAAAAATCCCATCGGAAAATGGGCAAAGCTCATGAAGAGACAATTCTCAAAAAGAAGATATGCAAATGGCCAACAAGCATATGAAAAAATGTTCAACATCACTAATTATCAGGGAAATGCAAATAAAATCCTCAATGCAACACCATCTTACTCCTGCAAGAATATTCATAATGTAAAAAATCAAAGAATAACAGATGTTGACATGGATGTGGTGAAATGACACTGTTGGTGGGAAGGGAAACTAGTACAACCACTGTGGAAAACAGTATGGAGATTTCTTAAAGAACTGCTACTACTGTGCAACACGTTGGAGTGATGAGCGTGCGACGCAGTGAACAGCTGTAAGAATGAGTTGGGGTTAAATCTTCCCCATGTACATGCTGTTCCATACCCAGGGCAGTTGAGTTGGGAGGACGAGGCCAGCTGGGTGCACTGATCTGTGAGGGGGAGACCCAGGAGCCACGCGGTGACCTCAGTAGTCTGGGATCCCAGGTGTCTCTAGAGGAACTCCGAGCAGCTCCGAGCCATGAGGTGTGGGTGCTCCTTCTTCCCAGCACGAGGAGCCTCCCTCACACACCCTCCCTGCATGCTGTCCCTGTCTTTGGGCTTATGTCCACTGGGCCCTCCCTAGTTTGGCCATCTGGCCCCCCTCAGCAGCATGACCTCCTGGAATGGTGGCAGAGACCCCAGAGGTCTTGGGCCAGGACAGCTGTACCTGCCGGGTGCCCAGAGTAGAGGATGGGGCCGTTCTGTGCAGGCTGAGGTGGGCGCTTCCCCTGTGGGGCCAGCTGAGAATCCCTGCAGTAATGGCGGAGTACAGCAGGTAGGGTCAGGACCAGGACGTGATGTGAGGGCAGGAAGGATGCTGTGCCAGTGTGTGTGTGTGTGAGAGTGCATGTGAGTGTGTGTATATGTTTGTGAGTGTGAGTGTCTGTGTAGGAATGTGTGTGTGTGTGACTGTGTGTATATGTGTGTGGGGTGAGCGTGCACGCCTGGGATGGTTTCACTCAATGACTTTTATCTTTCAATATCATTTCATTCTAAATTGTAGTATATCACTGCAGATGAAAAGTTCCTAAGGTTAGAAGGTAGGAGTGCAATATCTAAACCCTGAAACCCTGGGAAATGTTGTCTAAAGTAGCTTTTAAAATACAAAGTTAATCTGTGTTCATTATATGCAGAGGAAAATGGAACAGGAAACAAAGGTTAATAATTTACTCACCATCATGTGTGACTAGATTTCCTGTTACTCTATGTTCTGGGAGAAGTGTATCCTGACTTGAGGTTCTCTGGGAAGAATCTGTACTTACCATGGCTGCAAAGAAGTTTCATTTCCTCATGGAAACAGGTTAGTGGTTAAAATGTGTGCTTAAAACTGGGTCATGACCTTTATAACGGTCGTCTTTCAGCTTTTGTAGTTTGGAGGGTGACACAGTTGGGCTGGATTTGTGCAGTGTTGGGTCAGAGCTATCATCAGTGGACATGTTTAGAGGTGAAATGACAAGACCTGTCTCTCAACAAAACACTATTAGAAACATGAAAAAAATATACAGACTCAGCCATTACATGTGTTTAAAGATAGACTTAGAAAATAACTATGCTTGGCCTTATTTTTGGTCATGAGTTCAAATCTTAGTTATGAAGGATTCTATAATTTTTTCAAGTAAGACACAAGTGCAATAAGTTATGTGAATGGATATAAATGTTAAGTGAAACGTTTTGATTTTCTAATGTGTCATCAGTTTATTTGAAGACATTAAACAGATGACATATTTTCCTAAGTAATTTGAGATAAGACGAGTGTGTAACTATGTTACTGATGTATAAAATAATCCGATTAAACTTACAAACTCACCCAAGTGAAGACAGACTCCGGACAACATCTGCTTCCTGTGGGGAAGTGAAGCAAAATGCATAGGATGAACAAAGACGTTGTTGAGGTTGAGCTTACTCTTAGAATTCATGTTCATTACTAGTCAGTTCTCAGTAATGGTACTTCAAGGATGCCTGGATCATGGAATAGGATCTCACTGGTGGGACAGCACCCTTCCCTCGAATCCTTGTATTATGAGCTGAACGCTATCCTCCTCCAAATTCATAGGTTGACATCCTGACTCCCAGTGACCTAGAATGTCACTGTATGAGGAGACAGGGTCTTGAAAGAGGTAACTGACGTTAGATGAGGTTATTAGGGTGAGCCCTAAACCAGAGAGACTGGTGTCCTTTTAAGAAGGGGAGATTATGACAGAGACAAAAACAGAGGGAAGACTGTGGGAGGACGCAGAGAACAGGTGGCCGTCTACAAGGCAAGGAGAGAGGTCTTGGGAGAAACCAACCCTGCAGACACTGTGCTCTGGGACTTCCAGCCTCCAGATATGTGAGAAAAGACGTTTCTTGTTCCAACACCCCATGTGTGGTTCCTCCCTGTGGAATCTCTAGCAAAGAAAAACACCTGCTACATATGCACACATGTTGTTTTCCATGCTCCTGGGTAAGAACCTGGGAGTGGGAGTGCTGGGTCATATGATAAGTATACGCTCAGCATCTGAAGCTTTGCCAGAGTGCTTGCCGATGTGGCATCATCTTTGATCCCCATGAGCAATGGACGAGACTTCCAGTTCTCCGATGTCTTCACCAACACTTGGTATTGATCATCTTCTTTTTAAAACATCACAAAGACATTCTATTATTTTTGTAGGAATGTTAAGTTGCTCCTTCTAAAAATGAGGTCTGTGATGGATTCTGCATTGCTTTCTATGTGGAACTGAGCTGTGAGTGTTTGGCATCTGGTTATCAAGCTGCTGCAGCACATTCATTAGAAACGCTTCCATTTCTCCCCATTGCCTTGTCTTGGCACCTTCCATTTAAGCCAAACAGCAGAAATGTTAAGAAGGGCTTGTTTCCGGAGTTTCCAGTTTGTTCCATTCATCTACTCAGGCTGTCTTCTTGGGACAATGCTGTCTGCAGCCGCAGGCCCACTCCGAGGGGAGGCGATGGACTGCAGGTCTGTGGAGCGCAGCACAGGGCTGTGCCACGGACGTGGGTGCCAGTGAAGACACTCAGACGGAATTCTCCTCCCCGATGTGAACAATGAACCAACGGAGTCTCTTCCATAGGATTGTCTGTAGCCCACGGAGATGTGGGCTTGGGATTTAACCTCATGCTGAGCGGATCTTCTCTGCTTCAGACCAGGCGTCACGTGGCTTCACGCGAGAGTGACTGTAAATCATCATCTACCGCGAGACGCTGTGGAGAGACCGAGGGACTCACGATTGCACCCGGGCAGCAGGTGTCCACGCGGACAATCGCAGACAGAGAAAATCCTGTGAGCCCGTGTGCCACATGGAGTGAGGGAACTTTGGTGGCTGAGTCTGGGTGGGGGAGGGCTGGGGGCTCGATCGGTTTCCACTGAGTGTATCTCCAAATCTTCTCTGGAAGTGCAGGCAAGGGGCAAGGCTTGGACGCCAGTGTCGCTGTTCCTCCAGGCTGGGCTGATCCCCTTTCATTTCCAAGTCTCAAGAGCCTGTTCCCTGAAGTCCTGGGGAAGTGTGGTGAGGTGGCCCCGCCCCACAGAGAAGGGGAAGTCACCTGTAACCTCCAGAAGTTGGCCGCCTCACAAAGCCTGCTCAAAAGAATTTTCCCACAGCCTAGCACAGTGGCTCATGCCACTAATACCCCTGCTATGGGAGGCTGAGGCCAGAGGCTTGCTTGAGACCAGAAGTTCCAAACCAACGTGGGGAACAGAGTGAGACCCCCTCTCTTAATAAGGCTGGGTGTGGTGGCACACTCCTGTACTTTCAGCTACTCGGGAGGCTGAGGTAGAAAGAACACTTCAGCCCAGGAGGTGGAGGCTGCAGTGAGCCCTGATCCCACCACTGCAATCCATCCTGGGTGACGGAGTAAGATCCCATCTCTAAAAAATAAATAATGACCCAGCAGAAACCACTGGAATCCAGCCCCAGAGCAGGAACAGAAATACGTGGCCCTAAAGCCAGCAGCCGTGCTGGTCTTTTCCTGTGAAGCACAGACACGGAGTCCATGTAACACACACACACCATTCACACATATACACGTGACCACACGCCACACACAAAACACCACCCACGTAACAACACACCCCGACATACCTGCACATGTGTCCACACACACATCTCTATTCCCATCTGTCTCCTATACACGGTCCTTCCTCAGCATTTTATTTTAAAAACATAGTACATGGATTCTGCCATGGCTAACAATTTCCCTCTGTTCTTTATCACAGCACTGTCCCTCGCTGTGTCTTCTGGGCACTTCAGAGACTGCCCTGGGCATCTGCCCATCACCGCAGCCTGACGGTGGCGCTCCAGTGTGGGGGCTCCCGCTTTGGTACCCGTCTGTGTCTCTCACCCACAGCTGGGAAGCGTTCCTGCCTCTCACTCCATCTCTCTTCTGCGCTCCCCCCCATCATTCCCATGGGAGCAGCACCCTTGGACACAGAGTGCTTCCATTCTGAATACCGCCTTAACCTCAGCTTGGGGGACCTCAGACCACACATTCTGCACACGGCCCTGTCCTGGCGTTCCAGTGCTGGTGACTGCAACTTACCTGTGCCGTCGAACCCCCTTCCGGGTGAACAGTACTGCAGAACGGAGAGGGTCGCCTGTAAATCTGCAGGGAGTCCCTGGCATTGACTCTGGTGGGGCAAGCAAAAGGAGAGAAACACATCTCAGCTTTGTTGGGGGCTCAGGGCAGCACTGGAGGCCACAGAGTGTCCTGTAAGCACCACTGCTGTGAGGCCCACGTGTCTCAGAACCTGGAGACTAGCAGCTCCCGGGAGGTTGTATGAGTGCTACCGGGTTACTGCACAGTGGGAAACAGAAGGAGTTTCTAGTGTAAAGGACCAGGACTCCTTCCCACTTGGATTCTGTAAAGCAGTGCCTCCCGCAGTGTGCGAGCTCCGCCCTAGACCAGAGCCTTGGACAGGTTGTGTCCTCAGTCAGTGTAGTTGGGCTACACTCAGCTACAAGGTGACTATAATTTTATAAAACACCACGTCACACATGTCACAGGGGCTTCAGGTGGGTCAGGTGACTTTCATTTTTGCCTAGGAATCTTTGCTATTCCCTAAATTTCTACAATGTATATACATTGATATCGCAATCATTACACAATTTTAGATTTTCCTTTTACTTTGGCTTTAGAGTGAACGTTTGCAAGTCTAGTTATAGTTATGTTCCTATTAATTTTGATAAAAATGCATCATAGAGAAAGCATTTTTATATTTTACTTAAAAGACCACAGTTACACGGTAGTTCAAAGTGAAATCCAAGTGCTTCGGATCTACACAGTAGTTTTGCCAATCACCCTTCTGAGAAAAGCAATTTCATACAAGACTTAATGGGTCGTTTGAAAGGGAATGAACTTTTCCCAGTAAGCCGTACACCTCGACTGCTGAACTAAGCAAAAGTCTACATGAATTCTCTGCAGGTGTGATAACTACCAACAGGGCCTTGTCCAGATCCAGGGAAGCTCTTCATCCCCTGGCTGTGGAGTAAGGGACGGTGACTTTTCCAGGGACACAGGCCCTGTCTCTTCTGCCCAGGAAGGTTTGGGCCGAGCCCCTGCTGGTGTCTGTGAGGGCTGGGGCTGGTGCACACCTGGGGAAGGGGGGCTGCGTGCCACTTCCTGGCCATGGTGGAGAGTCTGGCTTCTGGGACCTTTGCTGCTTCTCTGTGGGGGCTGTGATGTGGGCCCCTCCCTATGGAGAGTGTGTAACTAAAGTAACTGCAACTTGAATTCCATGTGTCTAGGAACTGGACAAAGTCATTTGAAAGCTTGTATGGAAAAAATAAATGTGTAAGAATTGTTGAAAGTAAATGAAAAATGAAAATATCTCTAGAGGGTTATTTGCCTGTGTTTAGGTAAACACGGTGAACCATAAAAGGGGTCTTTCAATTTGAGGGGGAAAGGTGCAATATTTAACACACAAGGTGAAAACCAATAGTTACTTTGTGGGATAAAATAACCTTATCTCTTATCTCCCTGATTACAATGATAAATCCCAACTGGACTGAAAAATCAAAATGTAAAGGAAACAAATCAAAATATGAATAATATCTTCACCCTCCTCCAGCCCCTTTGATCTCTGCTGCTCCCCCCGGGGCAGTAGGAGAAGGAAGAGGACCAGGAGTCTCCTGCCCGCACTCTCCATGATGCCAGAGACGGCAAGGTGGCCAGGTACCAACAGTGCAAGGCGACATTGGAGCGGCCTCAATTTCCACTGCGCCTCCTCCCAGAGCCTAAAAAGCTCCAAGCCTGTGGCGCCCAGCACTGAAACAAGGAGATGGTGGCTCAGCCAAGGCATTCAGGATGGAAACCAGTTAGTTTCAATATTCAGGACGGCATGTTTGCTGCTGAAGGGGTGTGAACTACCCTTCTGATCTCCACCACACAACACAACTGTTTTGGGAAGCAAGTGAAAGCGTGCAGGGCCGATGGCAGATGGGAGACAGTGCTGACGTGCAGCTCCCACCAGGACAGAGAGAACAGCATGTGGAGACTCACGCTGTGGACTTTTGCCCCAGGAACCACCACAGGACCGTACCAGAAAAATAACAACAAATCACAGAGCCTTGAAAGAAGCCGCAGGCTGCTGCGATTCCACAGGACAGGTGACAGTTTTGCTGCTCTCTCGAAAGTGCTACCTCCCGGCTGGAGGCCAACCAGCTCGGGACATAACAGCAACTCATGACAGAACAACCCTGCTCCTTGGAAGGAGAAAACGAGAGCTAATTCCACCTCCTGCAGCATCCTGGATAACCAGAGGTCCCGAGTCTGTCCACGTGATAACTTCACTGCTAGAATAACCAGCCTCTGAGAAAGTCAGCACAGTAAACCCGTCGACAGCCGAGGACCCCCACAGAGTCCACTTCAGTCCCCTTTCGCCTCCACCGGGGCAGGTGCTGCCATCCACAGCTGGGAGACCTGAGGACGGATCACATTACAGGCCTCTGTGCAGATATTCCCCAGCACCAGCCTGGTAGCCCTGCTGGGTGGAGAGACCCAGAAGAACAATAGCAATCACTGCTGTCTGGTTTGCAGGAAGCTCCATCTCTAGGGGAAGGGGAGTGCACAAATCAGGGACCACCCCATAGGACTAAAGAATCTGACCAGTGGCCTTGAGTTCCAGATTTTCCCGCTGAAATAATCTATACTAATGAGAAGGAATCAGACAAGTGGAACCTAAACAGGGTTCTAGTCCACCCTCAAAAGACTACACTGGCTCCCCAGCAATAGATCCAAACCAAGAAGAACATAGGAACTGCTGGAAAGAATTCAGAAGGTTGATTTTTAAACTACTCAAGGAGAAACCAAAGAAAGGTGATAACCAACCTCAGAATTTAAAACATCAATACAGGATATAGATGAAAAATGCTCCAGGGAAATAGAGATCCTAAAGAAAATACAGTCACAACTTCTGGAATGAAAGATGCACTAAGAGAAATACAAAATGCACTGGAAACTTTCAATAGCAGGATCTAACAAGTAGAAGAAAGAACTTCAGAACTGAAAAACAAGGCTTTTTAAATAACCCAGAGAGACAAAGAGGAAAAAAACAATTTTAAAAAAGAACAAAGCCTCCAAGAACTTAGGGATTATGTTAAGCAGCCAAACCTAAAAACAGTGTTCCTGACAAAGCACACAAATCTACACGTTTGGAAAACTTATTTGAGGAAGTAATCAAGGAAACCTTCCCTGGCCTTGCTAGACTTCTAGACAGCCAAAGACAAGAAGCTCAAAGAATGCCTGGGAAATTCATTGCAAAAAGATCATCACTGAGGCACACAGTCATCAGGTTATCTAAAGTCAAGACAAATGAAAGAATCATAAGAGCTGTGATGCAAAATATCAGGTAACCTCTAAAGGAAAACCTCTCATACTAGCAGCAGATTTCTCAGCAAAAATTCTACACACTAGAAGGGATTGGGGTCCTATCTCTAGCCTCTTCAAACAAAATAATTAACAGTTAATAATTTTGTATTCAGCAAAACTATGTTTCCTAAATGAAGTAGAGATAATGTCTGTTTCAGAAAAATACATGCTGAGAGAACTAGCCACTACCAAGTCAGTCCTACAAGAAACGCTAAAAGGAGTTCCAAATCTTAAAATAAAACCTCAAAATACACTAAAATAGAACCTCCTTAAAGCATAAATCTCACAGGACTGAGAAAACAGAAACACAAAGAAAAAAACCAAGGTATTCAGGCAACAACTAGCACGATCAATAAAACAGTACCTCACATCCAAATGCTAACATTGAATGTAAATGGCCTAAAACCATCATCTAAAAAATACACAGTGGAAGAATGGAGAAAAATCCACCAACCAAGTATCTGCTGTCTTCAAGGGATGCACCTAATGTATAAGGACTGAAATAAACTTAAGGTGAAGGGGTGGATAAGAGATGTGAAACAAATGGAAACTAACAGCAGGCAGGAGGAACTATTCTGATACCAGACTCAACAGACTTTAAAGCCACACAGTTAAGAAAGACAAAGAGCAATATTATACAATGATAAAAGAATCACTCCAAAAGGAAAATATCACAATCCTAAATATACATGCACTTAACGAGGGACCTCCCAAATTTATAAAACAATTACTACTAGACATAAGAAATGGGACAGATAAAAACACAACTACAGTGATGGACTCAATGCTCCACTGACAGCAGTAGACAGGTCGTCAAGACAGAAAGTCAACAAAGAAACAATGAACTTAAATTATATCCTAGAACAAAAGGACTTGATATTTACAGAACATTCTACCCAACAACTGCAGAATGTACATTCTTTTCATCAGTACATGGAACATTCTCCAAGACACATCATACGATAGGCCACAAAACAAGTCTCAATGAATTTAAGAAAATCAAAATTACATCAAGTATCTTTTCAGACCACAGGGGAATAAAATTGGTAATTAACTCCTAAAGGAACCCACGAAATTACACAAATATGTAGAAATTAAATAATTGCTTCTGAATGATCTTTGGGTCGACAATGAACTCAAGAGGGAAATTTAAAAATTCTTCAAACTGAATGATAACCGTGACACAACTTCTCAAAACTTCTAGGACACAGCAAAAGCGATGCTAAAAGGAATGTTCAAAGCATTAAAAGGCCACATCAAAAAGACGGATAGAGCACAAACAATCGAAGGTCACACCTGAAGTAACCAGAGAAACAAGAACAAATCAAACTCAAACCCAGCAGAAGAAAAGTAATAACAAATATCAGAGCTGAACTAAATGAAATTCAAACAAACAAACAAAAATACTACAAAAGATAAATTAACAAGCTGGTTTTCTGAAAAGACAAACAAAATTCATAGAACGTTAGCAAGATTAACCAAGAAAAGAGAAAAAAAGATCCAAATAAGCTCAATTAGAATGAAATAAGAGATAGTACAACTGATATAACAGGAATACAAAGGATCATTTAAGGCCAATAAGAATACCGTTATGCACACAAACTAGAAAATCTAGAGGAGATGGATAACTTCCTGGAAATATACAACCCACCTAGATCAAATCAGGAAGAAACAGAAACTCTAAACAGATTAATAACAAGTAGCAAGATTGAAACAGCAATAAAAAGATTACCAACTAAAATATCCAGGATGTATTCACAGCTGAAGTCTATCAGGCATCCAAAGAAAGACTGGTACCAATCTCATGGAAATTATTACAAAAGATGAAGAGGGAATCCTCCATAAATCATTCTAGGAAGCCAGTTTCACCTTAATACCCAAACCAGGAAAGGACACAGCAAAAAGAGAAAACTACAGACCAATATCCCTCATGAATATAGATGCAAAATTCCTCAACAAAATATTAGCTAACTGAATCAAACAGCATATCAAAAAGATAAAACACCATGGTCAAGTAGGTTTCATACCAGGTATGCAGGAATGATTTAATATATGCAAGTCAATAAATGGGACACTTCACATAAGCAGAAATAAAAACAAAAAATCAGAGATCATCATAATAGATGCGGAAAAAGCATTTGACAAAATCTGCCATCCCTTTATAAAGAGGAAACTCACCAAAATCAGCACAGAAGGGACATACCTCAAGGTTATAAAAGCCCTCTATGACAAACCCACAGCCAACATTATACTGAATGGGGAAAAGTTGAAAACATTGCCCCTCAGAACTGGAATAAGACAAGGATGCCCACTTTCACCACTTCCCTTTGACACAGTACTGGAAGGCCTAGCCAGAGCAATCAGACAAGAGAAAGAAAAAGCATCCAAATTGGTAAACAGGAAGTAAAACTGTCCTGTTCAATGATGATATGGTCGTATACCCAGAAAACTCTAAAGACCCATCCAAAAAGCTCCTAAATCTGATAAATGAATTCAGTAAAGTTTCAGGATACAAAATCAATGAACACAAATCAGTAACATTGCTATGTGCCAACAATGACTAAGCTGAGAATCAAATGAAGAAGTTAACCCCTTTTGCAACAGCTGGAAAAATAAAAAAATAAATAAATAAATAAAACTTAGGAATGTACCCAACCCAAAAAGAGAAAGATCTCGACAAGGAAACTACAAAAACCTGCCGAAAGTGAATACAGACAATGCAAATAAATGGAAACACATCCCAGGCTCGTGGATGGGTAGAATTACTATTGTGAAAATGACCCTACTGCCAAAGTGATCTATAAATTCAACGTAATTCCCTTCAAAATAAAATCATCATTCTCCACAGAATTAGAAAAAACAATCCTAAAATTCATATGGAACCAAAAAAGACCCCAGATAGCCAAGGAAGATTACATCAAAAAGAACAAATCTGGAGGCATCACATTACCTGAAGTCAAACTATACTACAAAACTAGAGTTACCAAAACAGCAGGGTACTAATACAGAAATAGGCATGTAGATCAATAGAACAGAATAGACAACACGAAAATAAAGCCAAATACTTACTGCCAATTGATCTTCAACAAACAAACAAAAATCATCAAGTGGGGAAAGGACACCCTATTCGATCCATTGGCGCTGGGATAATTCACAAGCCACATGTGGAAGAATGAAGCTGGATCCCCACCTTGCACTTCTGACAAACATGAACTGAGGATGGATCAAATACTTAAATCTGAGACCTGAAAGCAAACAAAAATCTACAAGATATCATCAGAAAAACTTTTCTAGGCATTGACTTAGGCAAATAGCTCATGACTAAGAATTCAAAAGCGAATGCAACAAGAACAAAGATAAACAGATGCACTTTATCTTAATTTATTTTTACTTTATCCTAAATACCTTCTGCACAGTCAAACAAGTAATAAGCAGACTAAATAGAACTCATAGAAAGGAAGAAAATATTCACAATCTATACATCCGACAAAGGACTAATATCCAGAATCTAAAATAAACTCAAATCCACAAGAAAAAAAATCTAATCATCCAGTTGGGTGCGGTGGCTCATGCCTGTAATCCCAGTCCTTTCGGAGGCTGGGGTGGGCGGATCACTTGAAGTCAAGAGTTCAAGACCAGCCTGGCCAACATGGCAAAACCTTGCCTCTGCTAACAATACAAAAATTAGCTGGGCGTGCTGGTGGGTGCCTGTAATCCTAGCTACTTGTGAGCCAGAGTCAGGAGAATAGCTTCAACTCGGGAGGCGGAGGCTTCAGTGAGCCAAGAACATGCCACGGCACTCCAGCCTGGGTGACAGACAAAAACAAAACAAAACAAAACAACCAACCCACCCCATCAAAAAGTAGGCAGAGTTCATGAAGAGACAATCCTCAAAAGAAGATATACAAATGGCCAACAAGCATATGAAAAAATGCTGAACATCACGAATTAACAGGAAAATGCAAATAAAATCCACAATGTCATACCACCTTACTCCTGGAAGAATGGCCATAATTTGAAAAATAAAGAAATAACAGACGTTGGCTTCGATGTGGTGAAGACAGAACACTTTTACACCGCTGGTGGGAACGTCAACTAGTACAACTACTATAAAACACAGTATGGAGATTCTGTAAAGAACTAACGGTAGAACTATCATTTGATCCAATAATCCCACTACTGGCTACCTACCCAGAAGAAAATAACTTATCTTACGAAAAAGATACTTGCACCCACATGTTTACAGCAGCATAGTTTGCAATTGCAAAAATATGAAAGCAGCCTAAAACAAATCAATGGATAAAGAAAATGTGACATATTCTTGTGATCTGTACATATGTACATACCACGGAATACTACTCAGCCAAAAAGAGGAATGAAATATCGGCACTCACACAACCTGGGTGGAGTTGCGGACCATTATTCTAAGAGAACTAACCCAAGAATGAAAAACCAAACATTGTACTATCTCACTTATAAGCGGGAGCTAAGTTATGATGATGCAAAGACAAAAGAATGATGTAATGGGCTTTTGGGACGCAGAGGGAATGGTGGGAGGAGGGTGACGGATAAAAGACTGCACACTGCTCGGGTGGTGGGTACACCAAAATCTCAGAAATCAACATGAAAATCTCCGTGCAACCAAACACCTTGTTCCTCAAAACTTCATTGAAATATAGTAAAAAAGAAAAAGAAAAAAAGAAAGAAAAGAAATATAACTAGGCTGGGCGCAGTGGCTCACGTCTGTAATCCCAGCACTTTGGGAGGCCGAGGCGGGTGGATCACGAGGTCAGGAGATGGAGACCATCCTGACTAACATGGCGAAACCCCATCTCTACTAAAAATACAAAAAAAAAAAATTAGCTGGGTGTGGTGGCGGCTGCTGGGTAGCTGGTAGTGCCACCTACTGGGGAGGCTGAGGCAGGAGAATGGTGTGAACACGGGAGGTGGAGCTTGCAGGGATCCGAGACCGCGCCACTGCACTCCAGCCTGCGCGACAGAGTGAGACTCCATCTCAAAAAATAAAAAATATATGTAACTATATAAGCAAAGAATATTGGAGAATATTTATACAACCTTAGAGTAACGAGGGCTTTTTAAAGCAAGAGAAAAAGAAATGTTAACAAATTTGGCTTCAGAAAAGTTCGCAACCTCTACACTGTGAAAGATCCCATAGGGTTTCTAATACACAAAGAGCTGTTGCGTTTGATAATCCAAATCATAAATTCACACAAGAAAAACTGTAAAATGGTCAAAACATGAAAAAATGCTGTCTTACAGGTAGTAAAGAAATGCATATGGAAATATTACATTTTATTTGAATAAAACTAAAGTTAGTATCTCAGGATGAAAGAGTGACACAGTTGAAGGAAGGGTGAACTGCGCCATCCTTTTGGGAAAGTCATCATAAAGAGTCTGTGAAGACTGAAAATGTGTGTGACCTTTGACTCTTAGCCTCTAAAATAAAATGACCTACACGACACAACACTGGTTCAAAGAGGCTTTTGGAAACCCTGGTTGTGAGGCCAACCAGACGACTCTGGTACAGATAGGTAAAACATTCCCATTAAGCTTATGAACTTACCCAAGTGAAGATAGACTCGGTTCATCATCGGCTTCCTGTGGGGAAGTGAAGCACAATTCACAGGATGAACAAAGACCTTGTTGACGTTGAGCTTAAATTCAAGTTCATTACTAGTCATTTCAGAGTAATGGTACTTCAAGGATGCCTGGATCATGGAATAGGATCTCAGTGGTGGCACAGCACCCTTCCTCCCAATCCTTGTATTATGGGCTGAACTATATCCTCCTCCAAATTCATAGGTTGACATCCTGACTCCCAGTGACCTAGAATGTGACTGTATGAGGAGACAGGGTCTTGAAAGAGGTAACTGACGTGAGATGAGGCTATTAGGGTGAGCCCTATCCAGAGTGACTGGTGTCCTTTTAAGAAGGGGAGATTATGACAGACACACATATAGAGGAAGACTGTGGGAGGACACAGAGAACAGGCGGCCTACTACAAGGCAAGGAGAGAGGCCTTGAGAGAAACCAACCCTGCAGACACTGTGCTCTGGGACTTCCAGCTTCCAGATATGTGAGAAAATACATTTCTTGTTCCAACACCCCATGTGTGGTTCCTTCTTGCGGAATCTATAGCAAAGCAAAACACCTGCTACGTGTGCACACATGCTGTTTTCCATGCTCTTGGGTAAGAACCTGGGAGTGGGAGTGCTGGGTCACATGATAATATATGCTCCGCATCTGAAGCTTTGCCAGAGTGCCTGCCGATGTGGCATCATCTTTCATCCCCACGAGGAATGGATGAGACTTCCAATTCTCCGATGTCTTCACCAACACTTGGTAGTCATCACCTTCTTTTTAATTATTATTTTTTTTAAGAGACAGGGTCTTGCTATGTTGCCCAGACTCATCTCTATCTCCAGGCCTGAAGGCATCCTCCTGCCTCATGGGCTACCCAAAGCTCTGGGATTTCAGGTGTGAACCACCGTGCCTGGGTGGTATCGTTACTCGTTTTTGTAGCCATTCTAATAGGGGTGCAGCGCTATCTTTTGTGGTTCCCTGTTGTCAAATGATGTTGAGCACTATTTTGTGTGCTTTATTTCTCGCGGATATGGTTGCCTTGGTGAAGAGTATGCTCAACTCATTTGCTCATTTAAAAACTGAGCTGTTTTCTTATTGTTGAGTTTTCACGATTCTTTAAATATTCCCGATCCAAGTATATGACTTGCAAATATTTTATTTCAGTCTGTGGCTTATATTTTCATTCTCTTAATGGTGACAATTGAAAGAATAATTTTAAATGTTTAAAGTCAAATGTATCTTTTTTTTGAAAATTTGTTTTTGGCGTAAATAAAAGTTTGCCTAAAACATCACAAAGACATTCTATGATTTTTGTAGGAATGTTAAGTTATTCCCTCTTAATATGAGGTCTGTGATGGATTCTGCATTGCTTTCTATGTGGAACTGAGCTGTGAGTGTCTGGCATGTGGTTATCAAGCTGCTGCAGCACATTCATTAGAAATGCTTCCATTTCTCCCCATTGCCTTGTCTTGGCACCTTCCATTTAAGCCAAACAGCAGAAATGTTAAGAAGGGCTTGTTTCCGGAGTTTCCAGTTTGTTCCATTCATCTACTCAGGCTGTCTTCTTGGGACAATGCTGTCTGCAGCCGCAGGCCCACTACGAGGGGAGGCGATGGACTGCAGGCCTGTGGAGCGCAGCACAGGGCTGTGCCACGGACGTGGGTGCCAGTGAAGTCACGCTCATTTTCAGACGGAATTCTCCTCCCCGATGTGAACAATGAACCAACAGAGTCTCTTCCATAGGACTGTCTGTAGCCCACAGAGATGCGGGCTTGGGATTCAACCTCATGCTGAGCGGATCTTCTCTGCTTCAGACCAGGCGTCACATGGCTTCACGCGAGAGTGACTGTAAATCATCATCTACAGCGAGACGCTGCGGAGAGACCGAGGGACTCACAATTGCACCCGGGCAGCAGGCATCCACGTGGACGATCGCGTGGGGGAGGGCTGGGTGGGGGAGGGCTGGGGGCTCGATCGGTTTCCACTGAGTGTATCTCCAAATCTTCGCTGGAAGTACAGGCAAAGCACAGGGCTTGGATGCCAGCGTCGCTGTTCCTCCAGGCTGGGCTGATCCCTTTTCACTTCCAAGTCTCAAGAGCCTGTTCCCTGAAGTCTGGGGAAGTGTGGTGAGGTGGCCCTGCCCCCACAGAGAAGGGGAAGTCACCTGTAACCTCCAGAAGTTGGCCGCCTCACAAAGCCTGCTCAAAAGAATTTCCCCACAGCCTAGCACAGTGGCTCATCCTTGTAATCTCACTGCCATGGGAGGCTGAGGCCAGAGGCTTGCTTGAGACCAGAAGTTCCAAACCAACGTGGGGAACAGAGTGAGACCCCATCTCTTAAGAAATAAAAAATAAATTGGCTGGGTGTGGTGGCACACGCCTATAGTTTCAGCTACTCGGGAGGCTGAGATAGAAAGAACACTTCAGCCCGGGAGGAGGAGGCTGCAGTGAGCCCTGATCCCACCATTGCAATCCATCCTGGGTGACAGAGTGAGATCCCATCTCTAAAAATAAATAGTGACACAGATAAAACCAGTGGAAGCCAGCCCCAGAGCAGGAACAGAAATACGTGGCCCTAAAGCCAGCACTGTGCTGGTCTTTTCCTGTGAACGACAGACACAGAGTCCAAGTAACACACACACACCATTCACACACATATACATGTGACCACACACCACACACAAAACCACACCCACACAAACACACACCCCAACATACCTGCACATGTGTCCACACACACATCTCTATCCCCATCTGTCTCCTATACACAGTCCTTCCTCAGCATTTTATTTTAAAAACACAGTACGTGGCTTCTGCCATGGCTAACAATTTCCCTCCATCCTTTATGACAGCACTGTCCCTCGCTGTGTCTTCTGGGCACTTCAGAGACTGGCCTGGGCAT
This sequence comes from Macaca fascicularis, assembly GCF_037993035.2. Lineage (NCBI taxonomy): Eukaryota > Metazoa > Chordata > Mammalia > Primates > Cercopithecidae > Macaca > Macaca fascicularis. Next base: position 1,170,513 of record NC_088380.1, read on the forward strand.
CTGCCCATCACCACAGCCTGACGGTGGTGCTCCAGTGCTGGGGGCTCCCGCTTTGGTACCCGTCTGTGTCTCTCACCCACAGCTGGGAAACGTTCCTGCCTCTCACTCCATCTCTCTTCTGCGCTCCCCCCATCATTCCCATGGGAGCAGCACCCTTGGACACAGAGTGCTTCCATCTGAATACTGCCTTAACCTCAGCTTGGGGGACCTCAGACCACACATTCTGCACACGGCCCTGTCCTCGCGTTCCAGTGCTGGTGACTGCAACTTACCTGTGCCGTCGAACCCCCTTCCGGGTGAACAGTACTGGAGAACGGACTGGGGCGCCTGTAAATCTGCAGGGAGTCCCTGGCATTGACTCTGGTGGGGCAAGCAAAAGGAGAGAAACACATCTCAGCTTTGTGGGAGGCTCAGGGCAGCACTGGAGGCCACAGAGTGTCCTGTAAGCACCACTGCTGGGGCCCACGTGTCTCAGAACCTGGAGACTAGCAGCTCCCGGGAAGTTGTGTGAGTGCTACCGGGTTACTGCACATTGGGAAGCAGAAGGAGTTTCTGGTGTAAAGGACCAGGACTCCTTCCCACTTGGATTCTGTAAAGCAGTGCCTCCCGCAGTGTGCGAGCTCCGCCCTAGACCAGAGCCTTGGACAGGTTGTGTCCTCAGTCAGTGTAGTTGGGCTACACTGAGCTACAAGGTGACTGTAATTTTATAAAACACCACATCACACATGTCACAGGGGCTTCAGGTGGGTCAGGTGACTTTCATTTTTACCTGGGAATCTTTGCTATTCCCTCATTTTCTACAACGTATATACGTTGATTTGGCAATCGTTACACAACTTTAGTTTTTCATTATGGTTTTAGAGAGTAAGTTTGCATTCTGCTTATAGTTATGTTTCTATTAATCTTGTCCAAAATGCATCATAGAGAAAGCATTTTTATATTTTACTTAAAAGACCACAGTTACACGGTAGTTCAAAGTGAAATCCAAGTGCTTCGGATCTACACAGTAGTTTTGCCAATCACCCTTGTAAGAAAAGCAATTTCATAGAAGACTTAATGGATCGTTTGAAAGGGAATGAACTTTTCCCAGTAAGCCGTACACCTCGACTGCTGAACTAAGCAAAAGTCTACATGAATTCTCTGCAGCTGTGATAACTACCAACAGGGCCTTGTCCAGATCCAGGGAAGTCCTTCGTCCCCTGGCTGTGGAGTACGGGACGGTGACTTTTCCAGGGACACAGGCCCTGTCTCTTCTGCCCAGGAAGGTTTGGGCCGAGCCCCTGCTGGTGTCTGTGAGGGCTGGGGCTGGTGCACACCTGGGGAAGGGGGGCTGCGTGCCACTTCCTGGCCATGGTGGAGAGTCTGGCTTCTGGGACCTTTGCTGCTTCTCTGTGGGGGCTGTGATGTGGGCCCCTTCCTATGGAGAGTGTGTAACTAGTGTAACTGCAACCTGAATTCCATGTGTCTAGGAACCAGACAAAGTCTTTTGAAAGCTCATATGGAAAAATAAATGTGTAAGAATCGTTGAAAGTAAATGAAAAATGAAAATATCTCTAGAGGCTTATTTGCCTGCAGGATATTAAAATATAGTAGCTAAATAAGGTTCCATAATTCAAACAGATGGTGCAGCTCCAGGACACAGACCCATGAAACAGAGACGAGCATCCAGACACAGATTGGGCCTGTGTTTAGGGAATCACAGTGAACCATGAAAGGGGTCTTTCAATTTGAAGGGGAAAGGCGCAATATTTAATACACAAGGAGAAAACCAATAGTTGTGTGTCCAGAATTGGTGGGTTCTTGGTCTCACTGACTTCAAGAATGAAGCTGCGAACCTTTGCGGTGAGTGTTGCAGTTCTTAAAGATGGTGCATCCGGAAGTTGTTCCTTCAGACGCTCAGATGTTTCTGGAGCTTCTTCCTTCTGGTGGGTTCATGTCAGGTCTCACTGTCAGGAGTGAAGCTGCAGACCTCTGCGGTGAGTGTTAAGAGCTCTTAAAGGCAGCGCATCTGGAGTTGCTCCTTCTTCCCGGTGGGTTCGTGGTCTCTCCTTGGCTTCAGAAGTGAAGCTGTAGACCTTCGCGGTGAGTGTTACAGCTCATAAAGGCAGCGCGGACCCAAAGAATGAACAGCAGCAAGATTTATTGCGAAGAGCGAAAGAACAAAGCTTCCATAATACAGAAGGTGACCCGAGCGGTTGCCACTAGCTGGCTTGGGTAGCCTGCTTTTATTCCCTTATCTGGCCCCACCCACATCAGCTGATTGGTCCATCTGACAGAGAGCTGATTGGTCTATTTTACAGAGCGCTGATAGGTCTGTTTTGACAGCCTGCTGACTGGTGCATTTACAATGCTTGAGCTAGACACAGACTCACAGAGTGCTAGTTAGCTAGATACAGAATTAGCTAGATACTGTGTACCAACTGGTGTATGTACAAACCTTGAGCTAGACACAGAGTGCTGATTGGTGTATTTACAAACCCTGAGCTAGACACAGATTGCTGATTGGTGCACATACAATCCTCAGGCTAGATATACAAGTTCTCCAAGTCCCGATCTGGTTCAGGAGCTCAGTTGGCTTCACCCCGTGAATCCTGCACCAGGGCTGCGGGCAGAGCTCCCAGCCAGTCCCCAGCCGCGTCTGCACTCCTCAGCCCTTGGGCTGCCCATGAGATTGGGCGCCACGGAGTAGGGGACCGCGCCAGGGGAGGCTCAGGCTGCGCTGGAGCCCACCGCAGGTGGGGGAGCTCAGACATGGCAGGCTGCAGGTCCTGAGCCCTGCCCCCGCACCGCCCCGGGGGAGGCAGCTAAACCTGGCGAGAATCTGAGTGCAGTGCCGGGTGGACAGGCAATGCTGGGGGACTAGGCGCAACCTCCGCAGCTGCTAGCCCGGGTGCTAAGCCCCTCACTGCCTGGGCCGCTCTGTATGTGGCGCCTGCCAAGCCCGCGCGGAGGGAACTCACACGGGCCGCGAGCACAGCCCCAGTTCCGGCAGGCGCCTCTCCCTCCACACCTCCCCGCAAGCAAAGAGAGGAGGTTCCGGCCTCAGCCAGCCCAAAGAGGGGCTCCCACGGTGCAGTGGCGGGCTGAAGGGCTCCTCAAGCACCACCAGAGTGGACACCGAGGCCGAGGAGGCGCTGAGATTGAGGGCTGCTAGCACACTGTCACCTCGGTTACCTCGTTGGGATAAAATAACCTTATCTCTTATCTCCTTGAATACAATATATTCCAACTGGCCTGAAAAATCAAAACGTAAAAGAAGTAAACAGAAATATGAATAATATATTCACCCTCTCCAGCCCCTCTGCTCTCTGCTGCTCCCCCCTGGGGCAGGAGGAGAAGGAAGAGGGCCAGGGATCCCCTGCCCGCACTCTTCATGATGCCAGAGACAGCAAGGTGGCTAGGCGGCCACAGTGCAAGGCGACACCGGAGCGACCTCACGGTGACCTCAATTTCCACTGTGCCTCCTCCCAGAGCCTAAGCAGCTCCAAGCCTGTGGCGCCCAGCACTGAAACAAGGAGATGGCGGCTCAGCCAAGGCGTTTAGGATGGTAACCAGTAAGTTTCAATATTCAGGACTGCATCTTTGCTGCTGAAAGGGTGTGAACTACCCTTCTGATCTCCACCACACAACACAACTGTTTTGGGAAGCAAGTGAAAGCGTGCAGGGCCGATGGCAGATGGGAGACAGTGCTGACGTGCAGCTCCCACCAGGACAGAGAGAACAGCATGTGGAGACTCACACTGCGGACTTTTGCCCCAGGAACCACCACAGGACCGTACCAGAAAAATAACAACAACAAATCACAGAGCCTTAAAAGAAGCCACAGGCTGCTGCGATTCCACAGGACAGGTGACAGTTTTGCTGCTCTCTCGAAAGTGCTACCTCCCGGCTGGAGGCCAACCAGCTCGGGACATAACAGCAACTCATGACAGAACAACCCTGCTCCTTGGAAGGAGAAAACGAGCTAATTCCACCTCCTGCAGCATCCTGGATAACCAGAGGTCCCGAGTCTGTCCACGTGACAACTTCACTGCTAGAATAACCAGCCTCTGAGAAAGTCACCACAGTAAACCTGTCGACAGCCGAGGGCCCCCACAGAGTCCACTTCAGTCCCCCGTCACCTCCACCGGGGCAGGTGCTGGCATCCACAGCTGGGAGACCTGAGGACGGATCACATCACAGGCCTCTGTGCAGATATTCCCCAGCACCAGCCTGGTAGCCCTGCTCGGGGGAGAGACCCAGAAGAACAACAGCAATCACTGCTGTCTGGTTTCCAGAAGCTGCATCTCTAGGGGAAGGGACAGTGCACAAATCAAGGGACCAATCCATGCGGCAAAAGAATCTGATCAGCAAACCTTGAGTTCCAGATTTTCCCACTGAAATAATCTACACTAATGACAAGAAATCAGAAAATTAATTCTGGTAACAAGAAAACACAAGGTTCTAGACCTCCCTCAAAACACCACAGTAGCACTCCAGAAAGAGATCCAAACCAAGAAGAAAATCTCCAAATTGCTGGATAAAGAATTCAGAAGGTTGATTATTAAGCTATTCAAGGAGATACCAGAGAAAGGTGAAAACCAACTTAAAGAAATTTAAAAATCAGTACAGGTTATAGATGAAAAAAATACTCCAGAGAAATAGAGATCACAAAGAAAAAACAAACACAATGTCTGGAAATGAAAGGCACACTAAGACAAATACAAAATGTATTGGAAAGTTTCAGCAGTAGAATCGAACAACTAGACTTCAGAGCTCACAAACAGGGCTTTGTAATTAGTCCAATCATAGAAGGCGAAAAAAAGAATTTTAAGAAGAAAGCCTCCAAGAAAGTTGTGATTAGATTAAATGTCCAAACCTAAAAATAATTAGTGTTCCTGAGGAAGAAGAGAAATCTACAAGTTTGGAAAACTTATTTGACAGAATAATCAAGGAAACCTTCCCTGACCTTGCTAGAGTTCTAGACATCCAAAGACAAGAAGCTCAAAGAACACCTGGGAAATCACTGCAAAAAGATCATCACCCAGGCACATAGTCATCAGGTTATCTAACGTCAAGACATATGAAACAAATGGAAGAGCTGTGAGGCAAAACATCAAATAACCTATAAAGGAAAACCTGTCATATTAGCAGCAGATTTCTCAGCAGAAACTCGACAGACTACAAGGTATTTGGGTCCTATCTCTAGCCTCTTAAAACAAAATAATTAACAGCCAATAATTTTATATTCAGCAAAACTGTTTCCTAAATGAAGTAGAGATAAAGTCATTCTCAGACAAACAAATGCTGAGAGAATTACCCACTACCAAGCCAGTACTACAAGAAATGCTAAAAGGAGTTCTAAATCTTAAAACTAAAATACACCAAAATAGAACCTCCTTAAAGCATAAATCTCACAGGGCCTATTAAACAATAGAACAAAGAAAAAAACCACAACTACCATGATGAATAAAACACTACCTCACATTTCAATACTAACATTGAATATAAATGGTCTAAATGCTCCACTTAAAAGATACAGAATAGCAGAATGGGGAAGAATGTACCCCAAGAATCTGCTGTTTTCAAGGAACTCACCTAATACATAACGACTCACATAAACTTGAGGTAAAGGGGTGGAATCAGATATTTCATGCAAATAGAAACCAAAAGCAAGCAGCAGTAACTATTCCTATGTCAGACAAAACTGACTTTAAAGCAACAACAGCTAAGGCAGACAAAGAGGGACATTATATCATCATAAAAGGATTACTTCAATAGGAAAATATCACAATCCTAAATATATATGCACCTAACATGTGATGTCCCAAATTTATAAAACAATTATTACTAGACATGAGAAATTAGATGACAATACAGTAATAGTAGGGGACTTAATACTCTATGGATAGCACTAGACAGCTCATCAACACAGAAAGTCAACAAAGAAACAACAGACTTAAACTATACCCTAGAACAAATGAACTTGACAGATATTTACAGAAAATTCTGCCCAACAAGTGCATACACTCTTTTCATCAGTACATGGAATGTTCTCCAATATAGATTGTATGACAGATCACAAAACAAGTCTCCATGAATCTAAGAAAATAAAAATTATCTCAAGTATTTTTCCAGACCACAGTGGAATAAAGTGGGAAATGACCTCCCAAACCCTCAAAACCACACAAATACATGGAAATTAAATAATTGCTCCTGAATGATCTTTGGGTCAATAATGAAATCAAGAGGGAAACTAAAAAATTCTTTCAATTGAACAATAATAGTGACACAACATATCCAAACCTCTAGGGCTGGGCGCCGTGGCTCATGCCTGCGATACCAGCACTTTGGGAGTCCAGGTGGGTGGATCACCTGAGGATGACTTGGGAGTTTGACATCACCCTGGCCAACATGATGAAACCCCACCTCTACTACAAATACAAAAATTAGCTGGGTGTGGTGGTGCACACCTGTAATCCCAGCTACTCGGGAGGCTGAGGCAGGAGAACTGCTTGAACCTGTGAGGCAGAGGTGGCAGTGAGCCGAGACTGCACCATGGCTCTCCAGTCCGGGCAACAGAGCAAGACTCTCTCTCAAACAAACAAACAAAAACACAAACAAAAACACTTCTAGGACACAGCAAAAGCGATGGTAAGATGAACATTCATAGCATTAAATGCTTCCATCAAAAAGTTGGAAAGAGCACAAACAGACAATCTAAAGGTCACACCTGAAGTAAACAGAGAAACAAGAACAAAACCCAAACCCAGCAGAAGAAAAGAAATAACAAAGATCAAAGCAGAACTAAATGAAATTAAAACAAACTAACAATAAAAAAAAAAGCCCCAAAAGATAAATGAAACAAAACAAAATTGATAGACCATTAGAAAAACTCACCAAGGAAAGAAGAGAGAAGATCCACATAAGCTCAATTAGAAATGAAATGGGACATATTACAACTGATACCACAGAAATACAAAAGATCATTTAAGGCTACTATGAACACCTTTTTGCACACAAACCAGATCTAGTGCAGATGGATAAAATCCTGGAAATATACAACTGTCCTAGACTAGACCAGGAAGAAATAAAAATTCCTAGCAGATCAATAGCAAGTAGTGAGATTGAAACAGTAATTAAAAAATTGCGAACGAGGCCGGGCGCGGTGGCTCAAGCCTGTAATCCCAGCACTTTGGGAGGCCGAGACGGGCGGATCACAAGGTCAGGAGATCGAGACCAGCCTGGCTAATACGGTGAAACCCCGTCTCTACTAAAAAATACAAAAAAAACTAGCCGGGTGAGGTGGCGGGCGCCTGTAGTCCCAGCTACTCGGGAGGCTGAGGCAGGAGAATGGCGTAGACCCGGGAGGCGGAGCTTGCAGTGAGCTGAGATGCGGCCACTGCACTCCAGCCTGGGGACAGAGCGAGACTCCGTTAAAAAAAAAAAAAAAAAAAAAAAAATTGCGAACGAAACAAATTCAGGGTGAATTCACAGCTGAATTCTATCAGACATTCAAAGAAGAACTGCTGCCAATCTTATGGAAACGATTCCAAAAGATAAAGAGGGATTCTTCCACAAATCATTTCATGAAGCCAGTAGCACCCTAATACCAAAAGTGGGAAAGGACATAACAAAAACAGAAAACTACAGACCAATATCCCCCATGAATATGGATGCAAAAATCCTCAACAAATTACTAGCTAGCCAAATCAAACAGCATAACAAAAAGATAATATACCCATGGTCAAGCAGGTCTCATACCAGGGATGCAGGAATGGTTTAACACATGCAAGTCAATAAATGTGACACTTCACATAAATAGAATTTTTAAAAATCCGAGATGATTTCAATAGATGCAGGAAAACGATCTGACAAAATCTAGAATGCTTTTATAATTAAAAGACTCAGCAAAATCAGCGCAGAAGGGGCATACCTGAAGGTAATAAAAGCCCTCTATGACAAACCTACAGCCAACATTATCCTGAATGAGGAAAAGTTGAAGGCACTACCCCTGAGAACTGGAACAAGACAAGGATGCCCACTTTCACCACTTCTATTCAACACAGTATTGGAAGTCCTAGCCAGAGTAATCAGAGAAGAGAAAGAAATAGGTCTGGAGTTTGAGACTGGCCTGGCCAACATGGTGAACCCTGCCTCTACCAAAAATACAAAAGTTGGCCGAGCGTGGTGGCGGGTGCCTGTAATCCCAGCTAATCGAGTGGCTGAGGCAGGAGAATCACTTGAACCCAGGAGGCGGAGGTTAGAGTGAGCCAATATCATGCCATTGCACTTCATCTTTTGCAACAAGAGTGAAACTCCATCTCAAAAAGAAAACATAGGTGGGAACTGAACTATGAGATCACTTGGACTCAGGAAGGGGAACATCACACACAGGGGCCTATCACGGGGAGGGGGAAGGGGGGAGGGATTGCATTGGGAGTTATACCTGATGTAAATGACGAGTTGATGGGTGCAGCACACCAACATGGCACAAGTATACATATGTAACAAACCTGCACGTTATGCACATGTACCCTACAACTTAAAGTATAATAATAATAAATAAATTAAAAAAAAAAAAAAGAAAACAAACATTTTTTTTTTAAATGAGAAAGAAAGAGCATCCAAAGTGGTACACAGGAGGTCAAACTGTCACTGTTCTCTGACGATATGATCATATACCTAGAAAACCCTAAAGACTCATCCAAAAGCTCCTAGATCTCATAAATGAATTCAAATTTCAGGATACAAAATCAATTCACACAAATCAGTAACACTGCTATGTGCCAACAATGACCAAACTGAGAATCAAATGGAAAAGTCAATCCCTTTTGCCACAGCTGCAAAATCAAGAAAGAAAGAAAAATAAAACTTAGGTATACACCTAATGCAAGAAGTGAAAGATCTCTACGAAAAAAACTACAAAACACTGCTGAAAGAAATCATAGACAACACCAATAAATAGAAACACATCCCATGCTCATGGTTGGGTAGAATCAGTATTGTGAAAATGACTATAGTACCAAGAGCAATCTACAAATTCAATGCAATTCCCATCAAAATATCAACATCATTCTTCACAGAACTAAAAAAAGAAAAAAAAAAACCATAAAATTCTTATGGAATGAATAAAGACCACACATAGCCAAATAAGACTAATGAAAAAGAACAAATCTGGAGGCATCACATTACCCGATTCTGAACTATACTACAAGGCTACAGTTACCAAAAGAGCATGGTACTGATATAAAAATAGGAATGTAGACGAATTGGATGGAATAGAAAACCCAGAACTAAAGCCAAATACAGCCAACTGAGCTTCGACAGAGCAAACAAAAACATCAAGTGGGCAAAGGACACTCTATTCAACAAATGGTGCTGGGATCATTTGCAAGCCACATGCAGAAGAATGAAGCTGGATCCTCAACTCTTTCCTAATACAAAAATCAACTCAAGATGGATCAAAGACTGAAATCTAAGACCCAAAACCATAAAAATATCGACAAGAGAACATCGCAAAAACTCTTCTAGACATTGGCTTAGGCAAAGAGTTCATGACCAAGAATCTAAAACCAAATGCAACAAAAACAAAGATGAATTGATGGGATTTCATTAAACTAAAAAACTTGTGCACAGCAAAAGAAATAATCAGCAGAGTAAGCAGACAGCTCACGGAATTGGAGAAAATGCTAACAATCGATATATCCGACAAAGGACTAATATACAGAATATAAAAAGGAACTGAAACAAATCCGGAAAAAAAAAAATCATCCAGTAGGGTGTGGTGGCCACTCTTGTAATCCTGGTCCTCTAGGAGGCTGAGATAGGTGGATCACTTGAGATTAATAGTACGAGGCCAGCCTGGCCAACATGGTGAAATCCAGTCTCTACTAAAAATACAAAATAGATGTGGTGGTGGGCGCCTGTTATCCCAGCTACTCAGGAGGCTGAGGCAGGAGAATTGCTTGAACTCAAGAGGCAGAGGCTTCAGTGTATCATGATCACACCACAGCACTTCAGCCTACACAACAGAGTGAGACTCTATTTAAAAAAAAAAAAAAAATTCCCATCAGAAAGTGGGCAAAGGACACAAATAGACAATTCTCGAAAGAAGATATACAAATGGGCCAGGCACGGTGGCTCAAGCCTGTAATCCCAGCACTTTGGGAGGCCGAGACTGGCGGATCACGAGGTCAGGAGATCGAGACCATCCTGGCTAACCTGGTGAAACCCCGTCTCTACTAAAAAATACAAAAACCAAGCCGGGCGAGGTGGCGGGCGCCTGTAGTCCCAGCTACTCGGGAGGCTGAGGCAGGAGAATGGTGTGAACCCAGGAGGCGGAGCTTGAAGTGAGCCGAGATCTGGCCACTGCACTCCAGCCTGGGCGACGCAGTGAGACTCCGTCTCAAAAAAAAAAAAAAAAAAGAAGATATACAAATGGCCAACAAACATGAAAAAATGCTCAACATCACTAATTATCAGGGAAATGCAAATAAAAACCTCAATGCAATACCATCTTACTCCTGCAAAAATGTTCATAATGTAAAAAATCAAAGAATAACAGATGTTGGCATGGATGTAGTGAAAAGGGGACACTTTGACACTGTTGGTGGGAGGGGAAACTAGTACAACCACTGTGGAAAATAGTATGGAGATTCCTTAAAGAACTGCTACTACTGTGCAACACGTTGGAGCAATGAGCGTGCGATGCAGTGAACAGCTGTAAAAACGAGTTGGGGTTAAATCTTCCCCATGTACATGCTGTTCCATACCCAGGGCAGCTGGGTTGGGATGACGAGGCCAGCTGGGTGCACTGATCTGTGAGGGGGAGACCCAGGAGCCACGCGGTGACCTCAGTAGTCTGGGATCCCAGGTGCCTCTAGAGGAACTCCGAGCCATGAGGTGTGGGTGCTCCTTCTTCCCAGCACGAGGAGCCTCCCTCACACACCCTCCCTGCATGCTGTCCCTGTCTTTGGGCTTATGTCCACTGGGCCCTCCCTAGTTTGGCCATCTGGCTCCCCTCAGCAGCATGACCTACTGGGATGGTGGCAGAGACCCCAGAGGTCTTGGGCCAGGACAGCTGTACCTGCCGGGTGCCCAGAGTAGAGGACGGGGCTGTTCTGTGCAGGCTGAGGTGGGCGCTTCCCCTGTGGGGCCAGCTGAGAATCCCTGCAGTAATGGGGGAGTACAGCAGGTAGGGTCAGGACCAGGACGTGATGTGAGGGCAGGAAGGATGCTGTGCCACTGTGTGTGTGTGTGCGTGAGTGCATGTGTATGAGTGTGTGTATATGTTTGTGAGTGTGTCTGTGTAGGAATGTGTGTGTGTGAATGTGTGTGTATGTGTGTGGGGTGGGCGTGCACGCCTGGGATGGTTTCAGTCAATGACTTTTATCTTTCAATATCATTTCATTCTAAATTGTAGTATATCACTGCAGATGAAAAGTTCCTCACGTTAGAAGGTAGAAGTGCAATATCTAAACCCTGAAACCCTGGGAAATGTTGTCTAAAGTAGCTTTTAAAATACAAAGTTAATCTGTGTTCATTATATGCAGAGGAAAATGGAACAGGAAACAAAGGTTAATAAATTACTCACCATCATGTGTGACTAGATTTCCTGTTACTCTGTGTTCTGGGAGAAGTGTATTCTGACTTGAGGTTCTCTACGAAGGATTTGTATTTGTCATGGCTGTACACAGTTTCATTTCCTCATGGAAACAGGTTAGTGGTTAAAATGTGTGCTTAAAACTGGGTCATGACCTCTATAACGGTCGTCTTTCAGCTTTTGTAGTTTGGAGGGTGACAAAGTTGGGCTGGATTTGTGCAGTGTTGGGTCAGAGCTATCATCAGTGGACATGTTTAGAGGTGAAATGACAAGACCTGTGTCTCAACGAAACACTATTAGAAACATTAAAAAAATACACAGTCTCAGCCATTACATGTGTTTAAAGATAGACTTAGAAAATAACTATGCTTGGCCTTATTTTTGGTCATGAGTTCAAATGTTAGTTATGAAGGATTCTATAATTTTTTCAAGTAAGATAAGTGCAATAAGCTACATGAATGGCTATAAATGTTAAGTGAAACGTGTTGATTTTCTACTGTGTCATCAGTTTATTTGAAGACATTAAACAGATGACATATTTTCCTAAGTAATTTGAGATAAGACAAGTGTATAACTATGTTACCGATGGATAAAATAATCCGATTAAACTTACAAACTCACCCAAGTGAAGACAGACTCTGGACAACATCTGCTTCCTGTGGGGAAGTGAAGCAAAATGCATAGGATGAACAAAGACGTTGTTGAGGTTAAGCTTACTCTTAGAATTCATGTTCATTACTAGTCAGTTCTGAGTAATGGTACTTCAAGGATGCCTGGATCATGGAATAGGATCTCACTGGTGGGACAGCACCCTTCCTCCCAATCCTTGTATTATGGCTGGGGGGTGGGGGGAGGCTGAACTCCTCCAAATTCATAGGTTGACATCCTGACACCCACTGACCTAGAATGTGACTGTATGTGGAAATAGGGTCTTGAGAGAGGTAAGTGATGTTAGATGATGAGACTATTAGGGTGAGCCCTAATCCAGAGAGACTGGTGTCCTTTTATGAAGGGGAGATTATGACAGAGACAAAAACAGAGAAAAGACTGTGGGAGGATGCAGAGAACAGGTGGCCGTCTACAAGGCAAGGAGAGAGGCCTTGGGAGAAACCAACCCTGCAGACACTGTGCTCTGGGACTTCCAGCCTCCAGATATGTGAGAAAATACATTTCTTGTTCCAACACCCCATGTGTAGTTCCTCCCTGTGGAATCTCTAGCAAAGAAAAACACCTGCTACATGTGCACACATGTTGTTTTCCATGCTCCTGGGTAAGAACCTGGGAGTGGGAGTGCTGGGTCATATTATAAGTATACGCTCAGCATCTGAAGCTCTGCCATAGTGCTTGCCGACGTGGCATCATCTTTCATCCCCATGAGCAATGGACGAGACTTCCAGTTCTCCGATGTCTTCACCAACACTTGGTATTGATCATCTTTTTAAAACTATATTTTTTAGAGGCAGGGTCTTGCTATGTTGCCCAGACTGGTCTCAAACTCCTGGCCTCAAGGGATCCTCCTGACTCATGGGCCACCCAAAGCTCTGGGATTTTAGGTGTGAAGCCTTGTGCCTGGATGGTATCATTAATCTGTTTTCTTGCAGCTATGCTAATGGGGTGCAGTGGTATCTTAGTGTGGTTTTAGCTGCTGGTTCCCTAGTGGCAAATGATGTTGATAACCATTTTGTGTGCTTTGTTTCTCATGGATATGTTTGCCTTGGTGAAGAGTGTGTTCAAATCTTTCACTGTTTAAAAACTGAGCTGTTGTGTATTCCTGAGTTTTCATGGTTCTTTAAATATTCTGTACAAAAGTGTATGACTTGCACATATTTTACTTCAGTCTGTGGCTTATGTTTTCATTCCTTTACTGGTGACAATTGAAGAAATAATTTTAAATGCTTAAAGTCAAATGTATCCTTTTTTTGTGAAATAGTGCTTTTGGTATCTATCGAAGAAAAGTCTGCCTAACACAAGACTCTGAGGATATTCTATGATTTTTGCAGGAATGTTAAAAGTTTCCCCCTCTTAATATGAGGTATGTGATGGATTTTGTGTTGGTTTTCCAAGTGGTGCTGAGCTGTGTGTTTGGCATGTCGTTATCCTCCTGCTGCAGAACGCTCAACTTACCTTTGCCGACGAGTCCCCGTCCGGGTTTACTGAAGTGCAGAAGTGACATGGGCTCTTGTAAATCAGCAGAAAGCTCTTGACCTTGGCTCTGGTGGGACAGGAAGGAGGAGAGAAACTCATCTCAGCTTTGTGAGGGGGGTGCTCAGGGCGGCACTGGAGGCTGCAGCGCGTCCTGTCAGCACCACTGCTGTGGCGCGCATGTGTCTCAGAAACGTGGAGATCAGCAGCTCCCGGGAGGTTGTTAGAGTTCTCCCGAGTTATGCGCAGTGGCAAACGTAAGGAGCTTGTCGTGTAAAGGACCATGACTCTTTGCCACTGGGACAATGCAAAGCAGTGCCTCCATCCACCGTGTGAGACCTGCCCTACACCAGTGCCTAAGACAGGTTCTGAAGGGTGATGGCAGATGGGAGTCGGGGCTGATGTGCAGCACTCACGTGGACAAACAGAACAGCATGTGGAGACTCATGCTGTGGACTTTCATCCCAGGAACCACAACGGCAGCACACGAGAAAAAAAACAGAAAAAGTCACAGAAACTTTGGAAGACACCATAGGCCACAGCAAATTCCACAGGACAGGTGACAACTCTGCTGCTCTCTCGAAAGTGCCACCTCCTGGCTGGAGGCCAACAAGTTCAGAACATAACAGCAACTCATGACAGAATAACTCTGCTACTAGGAAGGAGAAAACAAGAGCTTATTCCACCTCCGGCAACATCCTGGATAACCAGAGGTCCCGAGTGTGTCCACATGACAACTTCACTGCTAGAATAACCAACCTCTGAGAAAGTCTGCATATTAAAACTATCGACAGCTGAGGACCCCACAGAGTCCACTTCAGTCCCCTGTCGCCTCCACCGGGGCAGGTGCTGGCATCCACAGCTGGGAGACCTGAGGACGGATCACATCACAGGCCTCTGGGCAGATATTCCCCAGCACCAGCCTGGTAGCCCTGCTGGGTGGAGAGACCCAGAAGAACAATAGCAATCACTGCTGTCTGGGTTGCAGGAAGCTCCATCTCTAGGGGAAAGGGGAGTGCACAAATCAGGGACCACCCCTGGGACTAAAGAATCTGACCAGCAGCCCTTGAGTTCCAGATTTTCCCACTGAAATAATCTACACACATGGGAAGGAATCAGACAAGTGATCCTGGTAATATGTTGAAACAGGGTTCTAGTCCACCCTCAAAAGACCGCACTGGCTCCCCAAGCTCCCCAGCAATAGGTCCAAACCAAGAAGAAATCAGAATTGCTGGAAAGAATTCAGAAGGTTGATTATTAAGCTACTCAAGGAGATACCAAAGAAAGGTGACAACCAACACAAAGAATTTAAAAAATCAATACAGGATAAGATGAAAAGTGCTCCACGGAAATAGAGATCTTAAAAAACAAAACAAAACAAAACAAAAACACAGTCACAACTTCTGGAATGAAAGTCACACAAAGAGAAATACAAAATGCACTGGACAATTTCAACAGTAGGATCCAACAAGTAGAAGAAAGAACTTCAGAACTCAAAGACAAGGTTTTTAAATTAACACAGCCAGACAAAGGGGGAAAAAAAGAAGAATTTAAAAAAGACAAAGCCTCCAAAAACTTAGGGATTATGTTAAATAGCCAAACCTAAAAATAGTTAGTGTTCCTGAGGAAGAAGAGAAATCTAGAAGTTTGCAAACTTATTTCAGGAAATAATCAAGGAAACCTTCCCTGGCCTTGCACGAGTTCTAGACGTCCAAAGACAAGAAGCTCAAAGAATGCCTGGGAAATTCATTGCAAAAAGATCATCACTGAGGCACATAGTCATCAGGTTATCTAAAGTCAAGACAAATGAAAGAATCGTAAGAGCTGTGATGCAAAAGCATCAGGTAACCTCTAAAGGAAAACCTGTCATATTAGCAGCAGATTTCTCAGCAGAAACTCTGCACACTAGAAGGGACTGGGGTCCTATCTCTAGCCTCTTCAAACAAAATAATTAACAGCCAATAATTTTGTATTCAGCAAAACTAACTTTCCTAAATGAAGTCGAGACAATGTCTGTTTCAGAAAAACACATGCTGACAGAACTAGCCACTACCAAGTCAGTCCTACAAGAAATGCTAAAAGGAGTTCCAAATCTTAAAACCTCAAAATACACCAAAATAGAACCTCCCACAGGACTGAGAAAACAGTAATGCAAAGAAAGAAACCAAGGTATTCAGGCAACAACTAGCATGATCAATAAAACAGTACCTCACATCAAAATACTAACATTGAATTTAAATGGCCTAAAAGCACCAACTGAAAAATACAGAGTGGAAGAATTGAGAAAAATCCACCAACCAAGTATCTGCTGTCTTCAAGGGATGCACCTAATGTATAAGGACTGAAATAAACTTAAGGTGAAGGGGTGGCTAAAAGATGCCAAACAAATGGAAACCAACAGCAGGCAGGAGGAACTATTCTGATACCAGACTCAACAGACTTTAAAGCCACAACAGTTAAAAAAGACAAAGAGCAACATTATACAATGACAAAAGAATCCCTCCAAAAGGAAAATATCACAATCCTAAACATATATGCACCTAATGAGGGACCTCCCAAATTTATAAAACAATTATTACTGGATGTAAGAAATGAGACAGATGAAAACACAATTACAGTGATGGACTCAATACTCCACTGATAGCACTAGACAGGTTATCAAGACAGAAAGTCAACAAAGAAACAATGAACTTAAACTATACCCTAGAACAAAAGGACTTGACAGGTATTTACAGAACGTTCTATCAACAACTGCAGAATGTACATTCTTTTAATCAGTACATGGAACATTCTCCAAGACACATCATATGATAGGCCACAAAACAAGTTTCAATGAATATAAGTTATCAAAATTACATCAAGTATCTTTTCAGACCACAGGGGAATAAAATTGGTAATTAACTCCAAAAGGAACCTGCAAAATTACACAAATATGTAGAAATTAAATAACTGCTTCTGAATGATCTTTGAGTTGACAATGAAATCAAGAGGGAAATTTAAAAATTCTTCAAACTGAATGATAACCGTGACACAACTTATCAAAACCTCTAGGACACAGTAAAAGTGATGCTAAAAGGAATGTTCACAGCACTACATGGCCATATCAAAAACACTGAAAGAGCACAAATAGATAATCTAAGGTCACACCTGAAGTAACCAGAGAAACAAGAACAAAGCAAACCCAAACCCAGCAGAAGAAAAGTAATAACAAACATCAGAGCAGAACTAAATGAAATTCAAACAAACACAAAAACTGCAAAAGAAAATTAAAAAGCTGGTTTTCTGAAAAGACAAACAAAATTCATAGACCATTAGCAAGACCAACCAAGAAAAGAAAAGATCCAAATAAGCTCAATTAGAAATGAAATGAGAGATAGTACAACTGATACCACAGGAATACAAAAGATCTTATTTAAGGCCAATATGAACATCTTTATGCACACAAACTAGAAAATCTAGAGGAGTTGGTAAATCCCTGAAAATAAAACCCACCTAGATTAAATCAGGAAGAAATAGAAACTCTTAACAGATTAATAACAAGTAATAAGATTGAAACAGTAATAAAAAAAATTGCCAACTAAGATGTCCATGACGTATTCACAGCTGAATTCTATCAGGCATCCAAAGAAAGGCTGGTGGCAATCTCATGGAAACTGTTCCAAAAGATGAAGAGGGAATCCTCTGTAAATCATTCTAGGAAGCCAGTTTCACCTTAAACCAGAAAAGGACATAACAAAAAGAGAAAACTACAGACCAATATCCCTCATGAATATAGATGCAAAAATCCTCAACAAAATACTAGCTAACTGAATCAAACAGTGTATCAAAACGATAATACACCATCATCAAGCAGGTTTCATACCAGGTATGCAGGAATGGCTTAACATATGCAAGTCAATAAATGTGATACCTCAAACAAACAGAATTTTTAAAAAACCATAGATCATCTCAATAGATGCAGAAAAAGCATTTGACAAAATCTACCATCCCTTTATAAATAGAACACTCGTCAAAATCAGCACAGAAGGGACATACCTCAAGGTTATAAAAGCCCTCTATGACAAACCCACAGCCAACGATATACTGAATGGGGAAAAGTTGAAAACATTGCCCCTCAGAACTGGAATAAGACAACGATGCCCACTTTCACCACTTCTTTTTGACATAGAACTGGAAGGCCTAGCCAGAGCAATCAGACAAGAGAAAGAAAGAGCATCCAAATTAGAAAACAGGAAGTCAAACTGTCCCTGTTCACTGATGATATGGTCGTATACCTCAAAAACTCTAAAGACTCATCCAGAAAGCTCCTAAATCTAATAAATGAATTCAGTAAAATTTCAGGATACAAGATCAATAGACAAAAATCAGCAACACTGTTAAGTGCCAACAATGAGCAAGTTGAGAATCAAATGAAGAAGTCAATCCTCTTTGCAACAGCTGAAAAAACAAAACAAAACAAAACAAAACAAACTTAGGAATATACCTAACCCAAAAAGTGAAAGATCTCGACAAGGAAACTACAAAAACCTGCTGAAAGAAATCATAGAAAATGCAAATAAATGGAAACACATCCCAGGCTCGTGGATGGGTAGAATTAGTATTGTGAAAATGACCATACTGCCAAAAGCGATCTACAAATTTAATGCAAGTCCCATCAAAATACAATCATCATTCTTCACAGAACTAGAAAAAACAATCCTAAAATTCATATGGAACCAAAAAAGACAACACAAAGACAAGCAAGACTAATCAAAAAGAACAAATCCCAAAGGACTTTAAACCCAGTCCTTTGGGAGGCTAAATCATTTGCTCTTTATGATTTTGGGAGGCATCACATTACCTGAATTCAAACTATACTACAAAACTAGAGTTACCAAAACAGCATGGTACTAATATAGAAATAGGCACATATAGATCAATGGAACAGAATAGAGAACCCATAAATAAAGCCAAATACTTACTGCCAATTGATTTTCAGCAAACAAACAAAAAAATATCAAGTGGGGAAATGACACCCTATTCAATACATGGTGCTGGGATAATTCACAAGCCACATGTAGAAGAATGAAGCTGGATCCCCACCTCGCATCTTTTACAACATCAACTGAGGATGGATCAAAGACTTAAATCTGAGACCTGAAAGCATTCAAAAATCTACAAGATACCATCAGAAAAACTTTTCCAGGCATTGACTTAGGCAAAGAGCTCATGACTAAGAATCCAAAAGCAAATGCAGCAAGAACAAAGATAAATAGATGCAATTTATCTTAATTTTCTTTATTTTAAACTAAAAACCTTCAGCACAGCAAAAGAAACAATAAGCAGAGTAAACAAGACCCCAGAAAGGAAGAAAATATTCAGAATCTATACATATGACAAGGGAATAATATCCAGAATCTAAAATGAACTCAAACAAATCCCCAAGAAAAAAACAAATCATCCAGTTGGGCATGGTGGCTCATGACTGTAAACCCAGTCCTTTGGGAGGCTAAGGAGGGTGGATCACTTGAAATCAAGAGTCCAAGACCAGCCTTGCCAATATGGCGAAACCCTGCCTCTACTAACAATAAGAAAATTAGCTGGGCGTGCTGGTGGGCGCCTGTAATCCCAGCTATTTGGGAGCCTGAGGCAGGAGAAATCGCTTGAACCTGGGAGGTGGAGGCTTCAGTGAACCATGATCGTGCCACTGCACTCCAGCTTGGATGACAGAGTGAGACCATCTCAAAAAAAAAAAATCATCCCATCAAAAAGGGGGCAAAGTTGATGAAGAGAAAATTCTCAAAAGAAGATATACAAATGGCCAACACATATGAAAAAATGCTCAACATCACTAATTATCAGGGAAATGCAAATAAAATCCACAATGCAATACCACTTTTTACTCCTAGAAGAATGGCCATAATTTTAAAAATAAAGAAAGAACAGATATTGGCATGGATGTGTTGAAAAGGGAAACTTTTACACCGCTGGTGGGAACGTAAACTATTACAACCAATATAAAAAATAGTATGGAGAGTCTGTAAAGAACTAAAGGTAGAACTATCATTTGATCCAGCAATCCTACTACTGGCTATCTACCCAGAAGAAAATAAGTTATCTTATGAAAAAGATACTAGCACGCACATGTTTATAGCAGTATAGTTTGCAATTGCAAAAACATGAAACCAGCCTAAAATAAATCAGTGGATAAAGAAAAGGTGATATATATTTGTGATCTCTATATATGTACATACCATGGAATACTACTCAGCCATAAAAAGGAATGAAATATTGGCACTCACACAACCTGGATGGAGTTGCAGCCCATTATTCCTAGTGTAAGTAACTTAAGAATGAAAAACCAAACATCATACTATCTCACTTACAAGAGGGAGCCAAGCTATGAGGATGCAAAGGCGTAAGAATGATTTAATGGGCTTTTGGAACTCAGGGGAAACGGTGGGAGGAGGGTGACAGATAAAAGACTACACCTTGGGTACAGTGTACACTGCTCGGGTGGTGGGTGCACCAAAATCTCAGAAATCAACACTGAAAATCTTTTCCATGCAACAAACACCTTGTTCTCCAAAACTATTGAAATAAAATAAAAATAAAAATTATAACTATATAAGAAAAGAATGTCTGAGGATATTTATATAACCTTAGAGTAATGAAGCTTTTTAAAGCAAGACAAAAGGAAATGTTAACAAATTTGGCGTCAGAAAAGTTTACAACCTCTACATGGTGAAAGATCCCATAGGGTTCCTAATATGCAAAGAGCTATTACATTTGAGAATCCAAACAATCCAACAGTTGAACATTAATTCACACAAGAAAAACTGTAAATGGTCAAAACATGAAAAAATATTGTCTTAATGGTAGTAAAGAGATGCAATTGAAATATCACATTTTATTGGAATAAAACTAAACATACTCTTAGTATCTCAGGCTGATAGAGTGACAAGAGTTGAAGGAAGGGTGAACTGTACCAACCTTTTGAGACAGTCACCATACAGAGTCTGTGAAGATTGAAAATGCACATGACCTTTGACTTTGAGCCTCCAAAATAAAATGACCTACACAGTACAACACTGGCTCAAAGACACTTCTGGAAATCCTGTTTGCGAGGCCAACCAGACGAGTGTACAACTATGTTACCGATAGATAAAACATGCCCATTAAGCTTACGAACTTACCTAAGTGAAGATGGACTCGGTTCATCATCGGCTTCCTGTGGGGAAGTGAAGCAAAATTCATAGGATGAACAAAGACCTTGTTGATGTTGAGCTTACTCTCTAAATTCAAGTTCATTACTAGTCAGTTCTGAGTAACAGCACTTCAGGGATGCCTGGATCATGGAATAGGATCTCAGTGGTGGCACAGCACCCTTCCACTCCTTGTATTATGGGCTGGACTATATCCTCCTCCAAATTCATAGGGACATACTGACACCCAGTGATGTGACTGTATGTGGAGACAGGGTATTGAAAGAGGTAACTGACGTGAGATGAGGCTATTAGGGTGAGCCCTAATCCACAGTGACTGGTGTCCTTTTAAGAAGGGGAGATTGTGACAGAGACAAAAACAGAGGGAAGACTGTGAGAGGACACAGAGAACAGGTGGCCATGTACAAGGCAAGGAGAGAGACCTTGGGAGAAACCAACCCTGCAGACACTGTGCTCTGGGACTTCCAGCCTCCAGATATGTGAGAAAACATATTTCTTGTTCCAACACCCCATGTGTGGCTCCTCCCTGTGGAATCTCTAGCAAAGAAAAACACCTGCTACATGTGCACACATGCTGTTTTCCATGCTCCTGGGTAAGAACCTGGGAGTGGGAGTGCTGGGTCACATGATAATATATGCTCCGCATCTAAAGCTTTGCCAGAGTGCTTGCTGATGTGGCATCATCTTTCATCCCCATGAGGAATGGATGAGACTTCCAATTCTCCGATGTCTTCACCAACACTTGGTATTGATCATCTTCTTTTTAATTATTATATTTTTAAGAGACAGGATCTTGCTATGTTGCCCAGACTTGTCTCTATCTCCAGGCCTGAAGGCATCCTCCTGCCTCATGGGCCACCCAAAGCTCTGGGATTTCAGGTGAGAACCACCGTGCCTGGTGGTATTGTTACTCGTGTTTCTTGTAGCCATTCTAATAGGGGCACAGCGGTATCTTATTGTGGTTTTAGCTTGCGATTCCCTGATGTCAAATGATGTTACACACTATTTTATGTGCTTTATTTCTCGCGGATATTGTTGCCTTGGTGAAGAGTATGCTCAACTTTTTTGCCCACTTAAAAACTGAGCTGCTTTCTTGTTGCTGAGTTTTCACGCTTCTTTAAATATTCCCGATCCAAGTATATGACTTGCAAATATTTAATTTTGGTCTGTAGCTTATATTTTCGTTCTCTTAATGGTACAATTGAAAAAATAATTTTAAATGTTTAAAGTCAAATTTATCTTTTTTTCTGAAATAGTGTTTTTGGTGTATATCAAAGAAAACATTGCCTAAAACATCATAAAGATAGTCTATGATTTTTATAGAAATGTTAAAGTTTTCCCCTCTTAATAGGAGATCTGTGATGGAGTTTCCAGTTTGTTCCATTCATCTACTCAGGCTGTCTTCTTGGGACAACGCTGTCTGCAGCCGCAGGCCCACTCCGAGGGGAGGCGATGGACTGCAGGTCTGTGGAGCGCAGCACAGGGCTGTGCCACGGACGCGGGTGCCAGTGAAGTCACGCTCAGACGGAATTCTCCTCCCCGAGGTGAACAATGAACCAACGGAGTCTCTTCCATAGGATTGTCTGTAGCCCACAGAGATGCGGGCTTGGGATTCAACCTCATGCTGAGCGGATCTTCTCTGCTTCAGACCAGGTGTCACGTGGCTTCACGCCAGAGTGACTGTAAATCATCATCTACAGCGAGACGCTGCGGAGAGACCGAGGGACTCACAATTGCACCTGGGCAGCAGGTGTCCACGCGGACGATCGCAGGCAGAGAAAATCCCGTGAGCCCGTGTGACACATGGAGTGAGGGAACTTTGGTGGCTGAGTCTGGGTGGGGGTGGGCTGGGGGCTTGATCTGTTTCCACTGAGTGTGTCTCCAAATCTTCCCTGGAAGTGCAGGCAAGGGGCAAGGCTTGGACACAAGTGTTGCTATTTCTCCAGGCTGGGCTGATCCCCTTTCATTTCCAAGTCTCAAGAGCCTGTTCCCTGAAGTCCTGGGGAAGTGTGGTGAGGAGGCCCCGCCCCACAGAGAAGGGGAAGTCACCTGTAACCTCCAGAAACTGGCCGCTTCACAAAGCCTGCTCAAAAGGACCCCCCTGCACCCTGGTGGGGGGGGGTTAACTCCTGTAATCCCTGTGCTATAGGAGGCTGAGGCTAGGGGCTCACTTGAGACTAGAAGTTCCAAACAAGCCTGGACAACACAGTGAGACCCCACCGCTTAAGAAACAAAAAATAAAAAATAAATTGGCTGGGTGTGGTGGCACACGCCTGGACTTTGAGCTACTCAGGAGGCTGAGGTGGGAAGATTGCTTGAGCCCAGGAAGTAGAGGCTGCAGTGAGCCCTGATCCCACCACTGCAATCCACCCTGGGTGACAGAGTGAGATCCCATCTCTAAAAAATAAATAATGACCCAGCAGAAACCTCTGGAAGCCAGCCCCAGACCAGGAACAGAAATACGTGGCCCTAAAGCTGGCAGCCGTGCTGGTCTTTTCCTGTGAAGGACAGACACGGAGTCCATGTAACACACACACACCATTCACACATATACACGTGACCACACACCACACACAAAACCACACGCTTTTGGCTAACAATTTCCCTCTATTGTTAGGGAATAGACACGGCTAACAATTTCCCTCTGTTCTTTATCACAGCACTGTCCCTCGCTGTGTCTTCTGGGCACTTCAGAGACTGCCCTGGGCATCTGCCCATCACTGCAGCCTGACGGTGGCGCTCCAGTGTGGGGGCTCCCGCTTTGGTACCCGTCTGTGTCTCTCACCCACAGCTGGGAAACGTTCCTGCCTCTCACTCCATCTCTCTTCCGTGCTCCACCCACCATCATTCCCACGTGAGCAGCACCCTTGGACACAGAGTGCTTCCATTCTGAATACCACCTTAACCTCAGCTTGGGGGACCTCAGACCACACATTCTGCACACGACCCCATCCTCAGGGTACATTGCCGGTGACTGTAACTTACCTGTTCCGACGAGCTCTTGTCCGAGGGTAAGGGAGTGGAGTGGTGATACAGGCACTTAAACGTCAGCAGAGAATTCTTGGCCTTGTCTCTGGTGGGACGGGCAGGAGGAGAGAAACTCATCTCAGTTTTGTGGGGGTCTCAGGGCGGCACTGGAGGCTGCAGCGTGTCCTGTAAGCACCACTGCTGTGGGGACCATGTGCCTCAGGACCAGGAGACCAGCAGCTCCTGGGAGGTTGCCTGAGTGTTCCCGGGTTACTGCACAGTGGGAAACACAAGGCGCTTCCTGTGTGAAGGACCAGGACTCCTTCCCACTTCGGACACTGCAAAGCAGGGCCCCCTCCCACTGTGCGGGCCCCGCCCTAGACCAGAGCCTCAGCCAGCGTGTGTCCTCAGTCGGTGCAGCCTGGCTCATTGGCAAATGGACAGTGGCACTTTGGAGTCCACAGTGTTACCCATTCGTGGCCATCTCTTGCAGCAGACAGAGGACACTAAGATAGGAGGAGGGAACTGGATTATCCACACAGGCCCCATGTAATCACCTGAGCCTCAAAAAACAGAAATGAGGAGGAAGAACCCAGACACTGAAAGCAGGGGGAGGATGCGACACCCAGTGCTGACAGGAAGTTCGAGGGGCTACATGGAGCCCGAGAGGGAGGATGCGACACCCAGTGCTGACAGGAAGTTCGAGGGGGCTACATGGAGCCCGAGAGAGCCATGATTCCCACTGGGTCCTGAATGAGCTTGGGGCAGATTCTTCCGCAGGAGCCTCAGAGAGGACTCTGGCCACCGACCGCGCCTCCTGCCCTGCAAGGCCCTCGGCACAGACCCGCTGGGCTAGCCAGGCCTGGACCCACGGAGCTGACTTGGAGTGCTTGCTGAATGCCTGGATTGGTAGTAATTTGCTGCGGTAAATGGGAAGCTAACACCAGCCACCTGGTGGACACGAACTGATGGGAACCCCCTCAAGTTAGATGGGAAGCCTGTGGGGCCCTGCTGTGTCCACGTTTGCATCCTGTCTGCTCCGCATGAGCACACCCCGCATTGAAACACCCGAAGCAGCGCAGAGGAAACACGGGCTGTGATGGACCGTTTCGAAGAAATGCTCTCTGTGAACCGGCCTGATAGCTACCATTGCAGCAGACACCGTGCACCCTTCCCTAAGCTCCCCCTAAACTCTGACTGTGCTTCACATCTCTCTCTCCACAGGCATTTAGTGACAGGATTTTTTTGGTGTTGGCACAGTGCCATAGGATGCAGATGTCTTTCCCGATACGGAGGAACTCTGTGATGGGCGACGCCAGGCTTGCAGTGAAGACCATGGCTGTGAGTGGTTAGCTGTCCATGTGGCAAGTGTTCCAAACTGCCAGGTGGCCTGCAAACAGTTCCCACAACAGAAGGTGGGCGATGGGTGTCTTGGTACCCATGGCATCTAGAGGACCTGTCAACTTGCACTGTCTTTATCCTACTTGCAACATCTTAACCCTTTCCGCATGAGGTTAGCTCATCAGTCTGTCAGAAAAGCACAGACTGGACTGAAAATCAAACACACTATTCCAGAAATGGGGACCGTAACAGATCCCAAAGACGGGATGATTTATACCCATACAAGCCATTCTTTTTTCCTTTAAGAGAACAATGCTCACAATATTTGAAGTTCAAAAGCAGGCTCCAAAACAGTTGTACAAGGTGACTAGAATTTATAAATCAGCACTTCATGCACATCGTACACAGAAAAATCATTCAAAAGGACGACCGGGAAGACACCACGCCAGGTGCCCACAGTGGCTAAGGGTGAGTCAGGGACTCTACATGACTTTCATTTCTACCTGGCAATCTTTGCCATTCCCAAATTTTCTACAATGTATATACGTTGACTTGGCAATCATTAAAATTTTTTGTTTTTCATTTTGTTTTGGTTTTCGAGTGGAAGTTTACAATTCTGGTTATACTTAGGTTTCTATTAATCTTGTCCAAAATGCATCACAGAGAAAGCATTTTTCTATTTTACTTAAAGGACCACCGTTCCATGATAGTCCAAAGTGAAATTCAGACACTTTGCTGCTTCTCCGTGGGGGCTGTGATGCAGGCCCCTCCCAAGGGCAGGCCTGTGGCTAATGCAACTCCAGTTTGAATTTCATGTTTCTTGAAACTGGACAGAGTGATTTTAAAGCTCATATTTAAAAACAAATGTGTAAGAATTGTTTAAAGTAAATGAAAAATGAAAAAAAATCTTTAGACAGAGGTTTGCCTGCCAGATACTAAAATACAGTAGCTAAATAAGGTTCCATAATTTAAACAGATGGTGCATGCAGCTCCAGGACACAGACCCATGAGACAGAGACGAGCATCCAGACACAAACCTTGGTTTGCATTCAGGGAAACACAGCGAGCCAGGAAAGGGCCTTTCAGTATGAGGGGAAAGGAATATTATCTAATACAAGAGGTGAAAACCAACAGTTACTTTGTTGGGATTAAATAACCTTAGCTCCTCTGTTACCAAATACAAAAATAAATGCCATCTGGCCTGAAAAGTCAAAATGTAAGGTAACAAACAAAAAATAGGACTATATTAGCAAAGAGTATTGGAGAATATTTGTATAACCTTAAAGAAGACTTTTTAAGGCAAGATAAAAGGCAATTTTCACAAATTTGGCTTCAGAAAAGTTTACAACCTCTACACGGTGAAAGATCCCATAGGGTTCCTAATATGCAAAGAGTCACTATGTTTGATAATCCAAATAACCCAACTGTTGAACGTTAATTCACACCAGAAAAATGGTAAAATGGTCAAAACATGAAGAAATCTTCAGTCCTAATGGTAGTAAGCAAATGCATATTAAAATATTACATATTTTCTTTGAATAAAACTATACATACTATTAGTATCTCATGCTGAAAAGAGTGACAGGGTTGAATGAAGTGTGAACTGCTCCACCCTTTTGGGGAAGTCATCAGAAAGAGTCTGTGAAGAAGGAAAATTCACATGCCCTTTGACTCTTAGCCTCCAAAATAAAACGACCTGCACTGCACAACACTGGCTCAAAGACACTTCCTGAAACCCTGTTTGTGAAGCCAACCCTGGCCCTGCTGGGTGGGGCTCCAGGGTCAAGGCGCCCCCAGAGCTCCCATTTACTTACCACTTTGACTCAGGAACGGGTTGGACTCTCAGAGCTTACAATTTACATGAAACACTATTAGAGATCATCAGAAATACATTCAGACTCACAACTACACATGTGTTCATGGAGAGATGTAGAAATAAATAAGGGGGTCTTATTCTTGTGCATTAGTTTAGATGTTAGTTATGAAGAAGGGAGTGAAGAATGTAGTTTCTGCAAGTAAAACAAGCACATCGAGATAGATGATTTGGTATAATTTAACAAAGTTAAACAAAACTATTTTATCTTCTACTGCATCATCCCATGATGTCAAAATGTCTCATCATAGGTGAATTATTTTCCAGTCATTTGAGTTAAGAAAAGAATACAGCTATTCTTCAGTGACCAAGCAACTGCAGGAAGCTGGCAACTTACCCCTGTGCAGATGAGCCCAGGGCGCCGTCTCCTTGCTGTGGGGTAAACGGAAATTCGTAACATGAAAAAAGAAGTTGTCGACATGCAGCTGATTCTTACATAAAAGTCAAGTCTATTATTAGTGGGTTTGAGGAATGGTACCTGGAGTTCTCTTGGGTCCTGAGTTCAGATCTCAGAACCACTTACGTGTGTACACGTTTTCATTTCTCTCTGATGAGAAACTGGGAGTGGGATTCTGGTCATAGACATTTATCTTTTAAAGAAATGCCAAACTGCCTTCCAAGGTGGTAGCACTTTACACCCTCATTTAACTCCCACTAGCAATGCAGGAGACTTGCAATTTCTCTACAACTTCACTGACCCTTAGTGGTGTCTGTCTTTTTGATGACAGGCATTCGCCTGGGTGTGTGGTAGTATCTGATTGTGGTTTTAATTTGCAGCTGCCTGATGTAGAACGATGTTGACCTTTTTTTCCATGTGCTTATGTGGCATCCATATATCTATATATCTACCTTGGTAAGGAGTTTGTTCAAATCTTTTGCCCATTTTATGTATGTATGTATGTATTTTTATTTATTTTTGTAGAGACGCCCATGCTGGTCTTGAACTTCTGGCCTCAGGCAATCCTCTTGCTTGGCCTCCCAAAGCACTGAGATTATAGGAGCTTCCCATTGTGCCCCGCTCTCTTGCCCATTTGAAAAACTGGGTTTCTTGTTTGTTTGTGTGTTTTTGTTTGTTTTTTACAATTGCACTTTGAAAGCTCTTTTGTGTCTTTGTGTACTCCGGACATCAGTCTAAGACTTGAAAATATTTTGTTTGTCTGTGGCTTGCACAGGAACGAACACCTTGCTTTATTGTGCTTTGCTTTACCGCACTTCACAGATGCTGTTTTTTTTTTTTTTTTTTTTACAAATTGAGGGTTTGTGGCAACCCTGGTCAAGCAAGTCTATCTGCGCCATTTTCCCCGCACCATGTGCTCACTTTGAGTGTCGGTGTAAGCAGCTTTCAGCAATAAAGCACTTTTAATTCAGACACATAGTTTTTAGACATAATGCTGTTGCACACGTGTCATGTAAACATAGCTTTTATACACACTGGGAAACCAGAAGTTCACGTGACTTGTTTTACTGAGAAGTTCACTTTATTGTGGTTTTCTACAACCAAACCTGCAATCTCTCTCATGTGTGCCTGTATTTTTATTTTCTTAATGGTGACTTTTCAACAGCAAATATTTTCAATTTTGGTAACATCCAAACTATGATTTTTTTTAATAGGCAGTGATTTTGGTGTCATATCAAAGAAAACCTTTGTCTCACTAAAGATCACAAAGATTTCATTACATACTTGCTTCTAGAAGTGCTCTATGTTCAGCTTTTAAGTTTAGGTGTCAGATGGATTTGGGGCTAATTTTTGTGTGGGGAATGAAGTGGTCCTGGGTAATCTTTGTACAGGTATGAAGAACTCAAATCATTCTTTTTTCTTTTACATGTGGATATCCAATTGTTATAGTACCACTTGTTGAACTATAATTTCTCCCCATTTAATTATTTTAGTACAATTATTTAAAGTCAATTGACCATAAATGAAAAGTTTAACTTTGGACCTTTCTTCTGGTCCATCTCTGTATATCTATCTCTACGTCGGTGCCACACTGTTTTTATTACTGTAACTTTATGTCTCTCTCCATGTCAGCGCCACACTGTCTTTAGTGCTACAGCTTTATAGCAAAATTTAAAGTCTCGTTGCATAAGTTCTCCAATTTTATTTTTTCTCAAAATCGTTTTGGCTAGTATAGTTTAGGTCTTTTGAATTTGCATATGTATTTCAGGACCACCTTGTCATCTCTGCTAAAACAGAAGCTTGCTGGGGTTCAGCAGGGATTGTGGTAAATCTGTAGATCAGGTTTGGGGAAAATTGCTCTTTCAATAGTACTTTTTTCCAATCTATGAATGCTGTGTACCTTTTCACTCAATAGAGCATCTCTGACTTCTCTCAGTCATGGTGTGTAGCTTTCAGTGTATATATTTGCACAAGGTTTGTCGAATTTATTCTTTTTTATAAGATTGTGAAATGAAGTTTTAAAAATATAACCCAGATTTTTCATTGCTGGTGGATAGAGATGTGTGAGGATGTATTTTAATACGTGCCCCACATCCTTGTTAAGCGATTTTATTATCTTAACTGGGTCTTAAAACATACTTTTAGGATTTTGTTGCCTGCAAATAAACAGTTTTACTTCGTATTCTGTGTGCCTTCGTTTTCCCTGCTGCGTTGGGCCGGCCGGAATGTTCCGGCAACGTCAGAAGTAGGAGGAGGGGGCGTCATCGCCTGTGCCCAGCCTCAGAGAGAGGGTCACCAGCCTTTCACCAGGAAATGTCATGTCAGGTACACGGGGTGCTTTCCTGTCATTCCTAGGTCACTGAGATTTGTTAAAAATCATGGATGGGAACTTCCTGGTAACAAACTCTTTTCTGCATTGATTGGCTTGATCACATGGTCACTGTTCTCTATTGGACGAACGTGCTGAGCTGTAGTAATTGATTTCTAGGCCTTAAGCCACTGCTTACCCCGGAGTGATATCACTTGGCCACAGTGCATGGTCCTGCCCGGTGCTGCTGGATTTGGTTTGCCAAGGTCTTATCAGTGGTCTTTGCCTGTGTCTCCTGAATGTATTGGCTTACGAACGCCTGGCTTTGGTGTCAGGTTGATGGTGGCATTGCTGAATGAGCTGGGAAGTGTTTTTGGTGTCAGGTTGATGGTGGCATTGCTGAATGAGTTGGGAAGTGTTGCTTCCTTCTCTGTTTTCTAAAAGAGTCTGTATGTAGTTGGTATTATATTTTTTCCTTAAAATCTCTGCTAGAATTCATGTATGAAGATTTCAGGGCCTGGGATTTTTCTTCACTGGGAGATTTTAAATTAGTAGTTCAGTCTCTCGGCAGCTCTATGTCTATTGAGATTTTCTATGTCTTCTTGAGTTAGTTATAATAATTCATGTCCCTTAACTGGAAAGGGAACTAACTTCCTTAAGTTAAAAAGCGTGTTTCAGGCCAGGTACAGAGGCTCACGCCTGTAATCCCAGCACATTCGGAGGCCAAGGCAGGCGGATCACCTGAGGCCAGAAGTTTGAGACCAGCTTGGCATGTCAAAACCACATTTCTACTAAAAATAAAAAAATAAAAATTTGCCGGGTGTAGTGGCACACATCTGTGATCCCAGCGACTTGGGAGGCTGAGGCAGGCAAATTGTTTGAACCCAGGAGGTGGAGGCTGCAGTGAGCTGAGATCTCACCACTTCACTCCACCCTGGGCAACACAGCGAGACTCTGTCTCAAAAAAACAGAAATGTTTAGGAGACTCAGTTCCATTACTATCTTTGCACTAGGAAGTCATTGGTGCATTTCTGGTATTTAAGTTCACAAAGACACACAGACACACCCATGCACATAGCCTCACACAGACACACACGCACTACACACACTCACAGCAGAGTTCATAGGCTGCACCACCCTGAAGCAAAGGAGCATGCCAACCAGAGCGACCTTAGACATTGTCCCAGGCCTGAGACACGGAACAGAGACACAAGCAGTACCTGGAGAAATCCTTCCTCCATTTGCGTGCATGGATCTTTCCTCGCCGCTTGGTGTTTTGAACTCTCTTCTTTGCGGGTCTTAATGAGATACTCAAAGGTGGTCAGCTTCTTGGCCTCTGGAAAGAGGAAAGGAGGAACAGGACAAGTTACCAGCCCTGCAGCTTTGCGCAGCGCCCACAGGACAGTTCAGAAAGGCAGCCAGCGCCACTGACCCAGCCCCTGCGCAGGGAGCGGTGCTCCGCCCACCACGCAGGCCCTGTGAGGCCAGGATGGGTGCAGGCGCCTCGTGGGTCCAGCTCCACAGCTAGCTGATGGTCAGCAAGAGAGCTCTGCAGCTGTGACTTGGGGACCGGCACCGCTCCACATCCCCCTGCCCACCAAGGCCTCACTGAGCTGCACGTCAGTGGTGTCAGAAGAGAAGCTGCCTCTCACAGACCTGGGTCCCCCATACCATGCAGCCTGAGAGGTTGCTCCACATCCCCTGGGAACACTGGCGGGGGTCAGAGGCCAGCTCAGGAGGGGCCGCTCTGTCTGAGGGTCCGGGTGGCCTGCGGGATTCCTCACATCTGGACACGGGGTGGGGCACACCTTGGGGGATTCACAGAGACCCCGAAGTCAGAGGACGACAGTGCGGCGGCCACCCCGAGGTGCTGGCTAGCGGGTCCTGGGACCACACACTCCTGCGGGCGCTCAGAGCCCCAGGCCCAGGAGGTGAACACGAGTGCCGTCAGTGCCACTCAGCACAGCTTCTGATGGGGCCGAGACAGGTCACAT
Organism: Macaca fascicularis; assembly: GCF_037993035.2. NCBI lineage: Eukaryota > Metazoa > Chordata > Mammalia > Primates > Cercopithecidae > Macaca > Macaca fascicularis. The sequence goes on from NC_088380.1 coordinate 1,202,324, forward strand.
CCCTGCAGCCCTGCACAGAGCCCACCTCAGCAGGCCGGCCAGAGCCCCATCCACCCGGCCTGCACTGCAGGCAGCAAAGCAGCGCATCGAAGCAAAGGAAAACCTGAGACACCCGTTTATCTAAAAGACTCGTCTTAATAAACGTTAATAAAATGGACTCTACACCTATTTCAGCCACGAGCTTCCGGGGAGGTGCCAAAATCTCCATGCTTCTTTCCCTAAACACCAACACCGTGAGAGCTGATGTCTCGTGACTATTTCTGGAGACTGGGGCAGCCGCCCAGAGGCCTATTTGCAGTGAGGAGCAGATGGCGGTGGGTGCCCTATGGAGTTGCCTGCAGCCAGCCCAGCCCGTCTCTGCAGTGTTTTGCGTGTTCGGCCCTGGCCGGGCCTTGGGCTGCTTTACATGGCTCGGGCTAGTCCTCCACGCCCCCCAGAACCTGTCGTGGTTTGAGCACACGAACTTGTGCTTGTTTATATTCAAGTTAAAATATATGTTCTTTTGCCCAGGTTTGCACAAATACCATCAAAACCAGATTTTCAGCGTGCCCTGTGGCTGCCAGAGGCCCACTTGGTGCGAGTGAGCTCTGTGGGAAACAGTTAACCTGAGCGTCATGGTGAGGTTGAGGGCAGGGAAGCCGCAAAACCTCCCAGGCGGGCCCAGGGTCTCCAGCATGGTCGGGGCTCCCTGGCCGGCCGGGCAATGTGAGGAAGGCTGTGCTTCCCTGACCTCATCAAGCAGGTTTTCTCTACAATCTACCATGAATGTGGCTCCCATCCATCTCTGGAAGGCAGCCCCACATCACTCACCTGCTCAGGGAATTGTGCCCTCACCACGAGCACTGAGGACTCTCCAAGGTTCGTCCTTCAGCTTCAAAATGAAGTCTGAGTGGCCAGCTGCTTCTGACACAGCTCCCCATGGCCCCCCACCCGACACCTGCCCCCAGAGGAACAGAACACACATGCAGGCCAGGCTGCACCTCCAGGAGCCTGCACAGGAGACTGGCGACCTTGCCCCAAGGACCACCCTCCACAGCTGCCTCAGCCTCATGGAGTGGGAGGCAGATGGCCTCTCAGGCCTCTGGATGAGAGCACAGCCCAGAGCCCCAGTGGACACCTCTCCAGGGACCCTGGCAGAGACACAGCTCAGAGGTGCTGGCCTCCTGACCACAGAGGCTGAGGTGATGACGTGCTGCACTGAGCAGCTACGTTATGGGGCAGTTTTACCACAACTAACAATAACCAATCTACCCACTTTGTCCTGGAAATCTATTCTTTGATGTCTAAATACCCTAAAATCAACACATTCAGCCCTGGCTCCGTCAAGGTCTGAGAGACCCGTGGCCCGTGTTCCGCTCATGGAAGCACTCATCACTCCAGTTGCCTGGGTTGGGACCCAGGGGCCCGCGGAGGCCCCGTCCTCACGTTGACCTCAGTGGGCCTTTAAGTGCTGCTAGTTTGGAGTCCCAGACAGCTCCCCAGGCCACCCTTCCTTGTGTTTGCAAGCTCGCCATGATGTATGGATGACTCTGGAGGCTGCCTGCCAGCTCTGTGTCCCTGGCTTCCCTCTGGGATGTCGGGCACAAGGTGGCCCGTGTTTCTCAAGGCCTGCCCTGCCCACATTCAGATCCTCGGGAAACGCCTCGGTGACCAGGACCCCTGACATGGTTTCTGTGGCTTCTCTGGCTCAGCTGGGATGTCTCCACACTAGACAAACTCACACGACCACAGCAGGCCACCCCGCACCACAGGCAGCCACAGGATGGGTGGGTGGGGACTGAGCTGCATTTTAGCAGGAGTCCAGGGTCTTCCTTGGAGCCTCAGCAGCTGTTTGGGAAAGGGAACTCTAGCCCATGCCCAGAGCCAGTCTCCCAGGTCCAGGGGCAGCTGACCAGCCAGGGGCAGGTGCCTAAGGTTGCCAGTACGTACACCGGGGGCGAGGCCCTGCAGAGGGAGAAGGTCCCATCAGCTGCTCTGCACTGGCCTCTTCCACACCACACAAGCCCTGAGCCAGCTGGGTGGGCTCGTGGCCACACCTCCCTGCTGTGTGCAGGTCCCCTCCTTGGCATGACTCCTCTGGGGGCCCTTCCCGAGCCCCTGGGGCCAACTGGGTGACCAGGAGAGGCTGTGGTGAGACACCTCCTGCATTGACGGTCTCAGAGGCCAAAAGCAAGGGAGGCTGGGAGTCGCCTGGGGCTGTGGAGCCGGGAGCCCTGCCAGGTAGAGAAGCAGCTCCCAGCTGTCCTGGAGTCACTGCCCAGGGAGGCTCCGGGTCATGGGGGCGGGACTAGGCCAGGGCGTCGTGCCTCCAGGCATCATGCTGTCTGCTGTGGTCGTGTGGGTTTGTCTGCCCACAGCACCCACCTGCCTGTCCTTTCATGTTTCTGCCACACCTGATTTGGGTTTTGTGTTGAAGGAGCCCGTTGCAAACGCAGTGCCCGGCTCGGAGGACAGACCAGGCCATCCCTCCCAGTCCTACATGGCTTCAGGCCCACTGCACTTCCCTGCTCTCCCCAGGCCTGACATAGCCTGGCGGGGGCATCTCCTCGCTGGTCTCTGATGTGGGGAAGGTACCACTGCAGGAGACAGGAACAAATGGCTGACGCCCCCCGATGGCAAAAGTTCGTCCTCTGGGACTTCACACCCTTCAGGAAGCAGTCTGTGTGTGGGCCACGCCTCCCCAAATGCCAGCAGCACAGGCTTCCACAGCACCAACGGTGCCACATCCAGGGCCAGCGTGGGAGTCACGTGCGGGTCAGAAACCTTGAGAAAGGAGAGGTACACGGTGTAGCCGTCAGCGGCGCCCCTGAGCTTGGTCCCAAATGCAGGGGCGAAGCAATAGGTGGTGTCTGTACCTATGGTCAAGCACACAGGTGACCACTTTGCCTCCAGGACTACAGCCAGGCACCCAGGAGCAACAGGGTGCTGGTGTCGGCCCTCGGGGTGGGCCGTGTGCTGGGGGCCTGGCCTTCTGCCCCTCATATGCCCACTGAACAGTGCATGTGTGAGCGGCAGCCAGCTCCTGGCATGCTCTGCACTGTGTGGCCGTGGCCAGGGCTGGCAGAGCCACTCGGGCACAGAGTGCACCAGGAGTTGATGGCCTCTCGGGCTCCAGCACCTTCCATGGGTCAAGCTTCCTCTGGGGGCTTCTGGATCCACCATAAGCAGGAGAGTCCCGGCGACGCCCAGGTCAGGCACAGTCTCCTTGGCCCCTGGGACCGCACCCCCGTGCCTGCTGCTGCCCCCTGCTCCTCCGCCGCCTGAGGCGAGGGCCAGCTTCTTCACAGCACAAAGGCCGTCCACACTTGTTCCTGTCTCATTCTTCATCCTCTCGTCCCAGTGTGCAGGTGACCATGCCTCGCCCACAGAAGCCTGCAGCCCCCTCACGTGCTCAGCACACAGTTGGCATTGACTATTTTAACCCAAGGAAACATTTTGTGCACAAAGTTGGAAAAGAATGACAAGTGCAGACTTGGTACCACTGGGCAGTTTGGGCGTCCGTTAATCTGCGGCACGTGTGGAAAAGACCATGTGGGCTTCGGCCCAAGCTTGGCCGATTCTCGTGTTGTGGGGGGACTTGCCCTGACTCTGAGCCTCTGAGGGCGAGAGATTTCCTGATAAGGAGAGATGATGAATTCTGGGTGGAGTGAAACTCCAGGAAAGCCTTTGTGGTAAACCCAAAAATATTTAAATATAAGAAAGATTGCTAGATAATTCTAGAAAGTACTTTTAAAAATTTTCCTGATTCTAAGAGGGGTGGAGAGTTTTGAAGGAGGCCCAAATGACTTCTCACGCCTAACGGTTTAGGCTTCAGGAACGGGCAGCCTGTGACATTCTACAAGGCAGAAGCGTGTCTCTGTGAAGTTACATCTGAGGCTTTAGTTCCATTCCATTCAGTAAACACATCCTAAGCACCTACTCTATACGGGAACTGGTCTTGACGTCCAAAATTAAAATTCTGAAAACACCACATTCAGCACTCTGTCCGTAGGATTTAATCCAGTGATCTTCACTGCACTTTCATTAAAAAAAAATTCAACCTTCAGGCAACACAACAGTGACTGCAAGATGTGCGTTAGAGGTGTGTGTTATAAAACATTCCCAGGGTTGTGTGGGGACGGTGGTTTGTAGGGTAACCTTTGGTTATGAACAACAAGCCTCTTGGTGGTGCACGTTCATTCTGAGCTGCGCATTCTCACCACAGCTGCAGACAGGGGCCGCTCTGCAGACGGAGGCGAGCCCAGAGGCTGACCCACCCGACTCCCTCCGCCCTGACCAGGGGTTGGCCAAGCTGTTGGGAGCAGGGCATTCTTGGGGGCTGGCCTGGACACATTCTGCTGCCCGGGTCCAAAGAAACCCCCTGAGAGGCCACAGCCTCAGGGCCACCACTGCTCAGAGAATGGAAGATGCTTTGCAGCTGGCCCACCATGACCAAAACGGCTGATGCCAAGAGCAGGGAGGTGGTTGTTACTTCCAACAACAGGTTTCCCTGGGGCTGGAGAGTTTACCCTCCCTGGTTCAGCAACATGACTGACCACCTACTGCTGTGCCCGCTGTGAGACTCAGCAAGACCACCAACTCTCGCTTCAGTTGTCTGGTTAGTGGATGACCTACCTGCCTGTAACATTTTTCATTGTTAGAATTTCTACTTGCTGCTTTTCTAAGTCCACCTGTTCTTATTTCATAATGTCCTATTCTTATTTCATAATGTCTTGTTCTTCTCTAATAGATCCCATTCCATTGTCTCTGAACATTTTCAACTTGTTACTTCAAGCACCCGGCACTGCTCCTGCAGGTCTCTGTGTGAGTTTAGCTCCTTGCTGGGCCTGCTGGGCCCTCATGGCTTTAATTTCTTCCTGTGATTTGCCCTTTTTGCCCATGATCTCATTTCTGGGACAGGCTGACCCTGAACACATGCGAACACGGGGGGCAAAGACACCGGCCCCAGGCATGGGGGGCTCAGGGTGGGGAACATACTCAGGTAGATGCATAAGATGAGCAGCTCTGACCACCCAGGCTTGGGGGAATCGGGGGGCTTAGGGTGGGGGACATACTCAGGTAGATGTGGAAGATGAGCAGCTGGCCCAGCTGCACCAAGCCAAGCAGGTCCAGCAGGAGCACGACCATCCCGATGATCACGACTATCAGGGTCTGCACCTGCACCGGGAACAGGGGAAGGAACAGCAGCCACGTGTTCGTATTCTTGACATCTGTCGAGACAAGAGAGGGACACTGTGTCCAGCACCTGTTGACGGGCGCCACATCAGGTGGACGTCGCAGACCAGAGCTTGCTGGGGATGGGGCAGCGTGGGGACAGCCGGCGCAAGGGAAGCCTCCCTGCCCAAGTGGACGCCTCCCGTACCTGAAGGCCCTGTGGGTCCTGCTGCCTGCGGTTGGTTTTTATGATCCCTGCTTTATGGATCTAGGAGGTGAGGCTCCGACAGGGTCACTAAGTGCCAGGGCCCCAGCACTCACCCCTTCCTCACTAAGTGCAGGGGTCACAGCGCCTGCCAGCTCTGCCGGGCCCCAGCACCCATCCCTTCCTCATGGCCCACGCTATGTCCCTGGGCCCTCTGCACCCTAAAACAGCCGCCTTCGAATAGAACAGGAAAGCCACAGCTCTCGCCTGGGGTCATTTCTAAGTTACGGTCCTCTGAGACACTGGGCTGCCAACGCTCAAAACCACACCACTTCCAAAAATCAGGCGTAATGCAGAATGGCAGAGGGTCAGACAAGGTAGAATGGGAGAGGGTCGGGTAAGGCAGAATGGCAGAAGGTTGGATTCAGCGTGGATGTCATGTCTTTGGGTGACGGACCCTCTCTGGAACTGGTGGCCTCGGGGGCCATCTAGGAAGGAAAACACCACAGTCGGCCAGATGGGACCGCAGCTCAATGTGTCTGGGCCAGGCTGGACCCCACACGGCCCCCTTAGCCGTGACATCACGACGAGTCCAGCCCATGGTAACAAGGAGCTGCTTTGCTCAGGGCCCTGCTGGTTTTAAAGTCCTGCAGAATCATCTGGAACAGCAAACCCAGGAAATCATCAGTCCACAGTCACTGAACTCACACCGAGCCACTGGCACTGCCGTGTGGAAGCAGCATGTTCCGGGAGAGAAGCCAGCACACGCCGTCTCGGCCACTTCTTGCCTCTCACTCTCTCCTGGCATCCCCCATGGTGACGGCCCAGACAACGTGGAGGCTGCTGGGGAAGGTGACTTGCTCCGGGGGGAAGAAGAACACAACAGGCATTGTCCTGGGCTTGGGCCCGCTGAGGTCAGGGCCTTGCCAGGGTGGAGCTGGCTTTCAGGAAGTGCTTCCAAAGCGGCTGTGAGGCCTGGGTGGCACCGGTCACGCTTCCAAGTGGAAGGAGGAGCTTTAGGGCCTTCCACACGGAGCTGGCAAAGCTCATCCTTGAAAAAAAAGTCACACCGTGTTGGCTCTGGAATGTTCTGGAACAAGGGGCAGGCAAGTCCTGCCTCTCTTGCCACCTGGGCCGTGTGCAGTGCAGGCGCAGCCACGCCTGGGGCTGAGACTGGCAGTCTTGACCCACACCCCAAGGGGCTGCTCTGGCCCAGGTCCTCCTGGTGAGGGTCCCGGCGCTGCTGCGATAAATACAAGTGGCGGCGGGTGCGGGCAGCTCCCACGGCAGACTCTTGCGGTCCGAGGCAGGGCTCTGACATCCAGCTGGAGGACAGGCAGGCACGCCGCCTCTGCATTCCACAGCAGACTCTTGCAGTCGGAGGCAGGGCTCTGACGTCCAGCTTCAGGACAGGTGGACACACTGCCTCCACAGGGTCCAGGGAGGTCCTCCCACCTCTGCCAGCTCCTGGGGCTCCGGGCGACCCTGGGCTGTGGCCGTGTGACTCCAACCCTGCCTCCATCCTCACGGGGCTGCCTCCCCTCTACGTCTCTCCTTTCTCTTATAAGCACCCTCATGGCTGGATTTGGGCCTCCTGGGACCACCCAGCATGAGACTCCCACCTCAGATCTTAAGTCACAGCAGCAGACCCATTTCCTGAGGACACTGGCATCACGGGGTCCGGGTTTGGCGTGGACTTGCCGCTGGAGCCCAGTCCTCACCGCCACGTCTCTCCTGTGGCTCAGTGTGGGCATCCCAGGCTCCGGGCCCACTTGGCCAAGAGCCTCAGCGCTCTGCAGACTACAGCCCAGAACCCTCAGCGCTGCCTCTGCTCTCTCTCCCCGTGAGCTGCTCCTGCTGGACAGACACCCCCACTGTCCCACAGCCACGTGGCCCCACAGGACGGCGTGACAGGTGCTGCAGGGCTGACTGTGGAGGGCAGGGGCAGAGCCGGACCCCACTGTCTCTCACCTGTCGCAACCTGCAGCATTCACAGAGCAGTGCGGCCAGTGCCTTCCCCAAGCCTGCCTCCTGCACGCTGGGGGCTGCTGGGCTGTGTGGACCCTGGGCTACTGCCTTCGGCCCAGGTCAGAGCCTGCCTGGTGCTGCCCACCCTGGCCTCTCCCTGGGGCAAGAGGGGCCGACCACCTCCAGATCCGATACTACTGCCCGGAAAGATGGCTGGAGGTGAGGCTGAGGCCCCCCAAGAGTGGCGGCCACGTACCTTCATAGTTGGGGTCCGTGCGGAGCACCCCGGGGTCCACAAAGTACTGGACGAGGATGTACAGCAGGATGGTGATCAGGCAAAGCATGCCGGCTGTGGCTGAGGCCACGGTGCTGAAGAAAAACCTGCCAGGAGACACACACGCAGGCATGAGGGGTGGGGACATGAGAGCAGTGGGGCATGGGGGCAGGTGTGGGGGGAATGGGGGCAGGGGGTGTGCAGGGGCAGGCCGGGGCAGGTGTGAGGGCACAGGGGCATGGGGGCAGGTGTGGGGGCCACAGGGGCAGGGGGCTTGGGGGCAGGTGTGGGGGGTGCAAGGGTGGGGGGTGTGCAGGGCAGGCAGGGGTGGGTGTGGGGGTACAGGGGCAGGTGGGGAAGCACGGGGGCAGAGGCAGGGACATGCAGGGCATCAGGGGCAGGGGCGGGAGCATGCAGGGCAGGTGGGGGGGCACGGGGGCAGGGGTGGGTGTGGGGGGCGTGGGGGCAGGGATGCGCAGGGCATCGGGGGCAGGTGGGAGGGTGCGGGGGCAGAGGCAGGGACGCGCAGGGCTTCTGGAGCCCACAGGGTGGAGGTGACAGCTCAGCGTGGGCATCCACTAAGAGAGGGCCACTGGCCACCGCCCGACACTGGCCTCAAACCCCGCTCCCGACCGTGCCTGGAAGCTCAGGCTCCTGTCTCTGTCCCATCCTGTGACGCCCCCCGGGTCTCCAGGCCTCTCACTGGAGAGGGGTGGCCATGGGACATTCCCACCATCTCACACTGCCCGACAATTCAGGCAGCACTTCTTGCAAACTTGGTTTCATTTACTCCCCACAAGGAACAAGGAGATTGTGAGGAGGGGAACTAGCCCTTCTCACGAGTGGGGAAACTGAGGTCAGAGACACGATGCGACTCGCCCAAGCCCACCCGGCCAGTGGAGCGTGAGGGTCACACCGCGTCTCCAGCGTCACGGCTCCGGGGCCTCTGCCCGCACCTCCGACTCCACCTCATTCAGATAGGGCTCCCTCCCAGCCAAGGAGCACGCGGGGTCCACTCAGGGCGCCCTGAGCATGGTCTGTGTTGGGGTCTCCATGGCACCATGCTAGGCAAAGGCACTGAAGCCAGGGAAAGAGAGAGCCATGATTGCACCGTGGTACCCAGGAGGGCCTGCAGGCTCAGGGACCTGGATCACTGTACCCAAAGGGAACTCGGGCTGAGGAGGCCCTGGAGGAGCCCGGCTGCTCCTCGGCTGCAGTCCCCCCTTCTCCGAGGCTCTCGTGCACAATTGAGCCAAAAGTGACGTGCATACTGTAGACGTGAGACCAAAACCACTCCCAGCCTCTCGTTTTTGCTCAAAAGATGGAGAGAATAATCCATCCAGAAAAAACAATTCTGGACAGCGGTCCCTGGAACATACTTTGACTAAACCGTCTTCCTTGGTCTTTCTGCCATTATTATTTTAATAAGGATCCTTTAACCTCCTTTAACCTTTTCCAGTGTATTCTGTTCACCTAAGTTCACTGAAATCCCTTTTAGTATTTTCAACTGGAGGCCAGAGCATGAATGCCGCAGTCTTCCGAGGAGGTGGTGCGGGGACAGCTGCCTTCCGGGCGCTCCTCTCCCTCCAAGAGTCTTCTGGATAATCCAGGGGTGAGGGGTGGCTCCGGCGTGAGGGGCTCCCTGACTGCTGCTCCCGTGTGCTGGCTTCCCTCTCACAGCGACGACCAGGCGGGTGGTCCCAGCCCTCCTTCCTGGTGTCCTGGTTCCTGACGCCACCAGTGCGCTCTCCTGCCAGCGCCGAGCCTGGGAGCCTGGCCTGGATGTGGCCACGTAGTGCGGAGGACGTGGCGAGGCCTTCCATGCCCAGCCTGGGTTTCCAAAGCAGCAGCCCCTCCAGGCGGCGGACGTGCCCTACTGTGCCCCCAGTCCTCCTGGGCTTGAGCCCACTTGTAGGGAGTAAAGACCCCTCATCTTCATCCCACTGTCTGGACAGGACTCCCCTCTTCATCCAGGAAGGAAGGCGGGTCTCTAAGACCACAGAGACCAAAGCCCATGGGATGGGGCAGAGCCATTCACGTGGGGCCTCCTCTGCCCGCAGCCGCCCAGGGCCGCTCTCCTCCTGGTTAGCACAGCCTCCTGCCCCTGCTGCCCATGTTTAGCCCGCACAGTCTGAGGCCAGCGCTCACGGTCTTCCCAGGACACCAGGGCCGCCTGCTTCTTTCCATACCCTTCCTCTTATCACGACGAAGTAGGCAGCCTCCCTCGCGGGGCTCTGCCATCAGCTCCTCAACTTTCCTCATCTTGCTCTCAATGCCGTTGTTCTCTCCGCCTCTGGCGGACGAAGGGACAGAAGTGAGGTTGGCACAGATGCCGGCGTTGGCTACTGCTTGGAGCTCAGGGTGCCCATGACCCCAGCCCTGCTCTCCTGACGCCCCTTTCTCACTCGCAGGCGGCGTCTACACTTGGTGCCCACACGGTGCCTCTCCAGCGCCCCTCCTGAGGAAGGCAAACCCTCTCCTTGCCACCTGCCTGTGGGCCCTCACCCCCCTCACCTTCCCCGCCAGGCCCCACCGGATTGAGCCAGCTCGAGGCACCAGAGCATAATGAGTCTAGAAGGAAGCGGCACCCGGGGCTAGCGTGACCCAGAGGAGCCGGCCACACCTCGGCCGTCCTGGAGCTGCTCCTCTCCTGGGGAGGCGGCGGGTGGGTCTCCCCCGCCCCTACCATCTCGTGCAGCCTCGGGACTCGCTCTGCAGTGACGCAGCCTCTCTGTCCCTGCCGGGCTGCTCAGCCACTCTGGACACACACTGTGCTCAAGGCGGGATGGCAGGGAGGCAGGGCAGGGACCCCACGGCACGTCCTGTGACACCAGACGACGTTGGTCCCCACTCCCACCCACACCACGGCCTCTTTCAGGTCAGCAAAGAGTAGCTGGGGGCATATGTGATTCTTTTCCCTGGTGATCTTCACAACTCAGGGCTGCTGACAGCCGGGGCTCAGAACACCGGGCCTTGAGAGTCCCCAGATCCTCCACCGCACTCAGGGGACACACCTCTCGTCAGTCCCCGCTGGATGCCCACTGCCCTTCGGTGGCCCCACCCCTGTGCTGGATGAGCCTCAGCCCGGGTGGAGAGAAGGCCGCCCGGCCCAGGACAGCGCGGTCAGGAGGCCTCAGCCAGGGCAGCCCAGCAAATGCCCACGCTGGGCCTCCAGGGACTTGCTCTGTGCGGATGACCTTGTCCAGGGACGGCCGCACCACAGCCCCAGAGCCAGACAGGAGGCCGGCGCACGCACGCACCAAGCGTCACCGCATCAGGACAGGGACGCAGCCCCAAGACGACCCTCCACCCTTTCACCACGAGGACCCCTCCCTTCCGAATTCCCCCAAGCCTGGCCCGCGCCGGCCATCCCCGCCGTGCCCCTCACCAGTAATTACGGCTTCCCACGCAGTTGTTGATCCACTTGCAGTGGTGGTCGAAGCCGGATACACACTTATTGCAGGAAATGCAGTGTTTGGTTTTCTTGTTCCTGGATGGATGAATCGGGGAACGGCTGTCAGGCCCCAAGTGCGCAGGCTGGGCCAGGGCCGGAGCCCCATCACCGGGAGCCAGGTGCCTCGGGGGAACCAGCCCTGTGTGGCCTGGGGAGTGGGCGTTCAGTGGGGAATGGGAGGCTGGGGGAGGGAGTTGAGGCCTGTGGGGAGGAGGAGAAGCAGGGCAGCTCTGGGCAGAGGTAGCCACAGAGCAGGAGGAGCCCGTGTCTGTGGTGGGTGCGGACGCCGGAGCGTAGACCACCCCCCAGCCTTCCTGCACCAGCCTCACTCTGGGCAATGGCCCTGGAGGAGGCTGCACCTGCCCTATGGTTCCAGGACTTGAGGCTGGGGGCTTGGATCCCACCTGTGCCTATAGGACCTCCCTTGCAGCCAAAAGCAGCCCTGTAGCCACCCCCTAGGCCATCACGGATGCCCCCAGGGTCCCTGGAGACACTGGAACCCTTCCCTCCCTCTTTCCCTGGGGCTTGCCTTGAAAACCCCCAAGAAAGACAGCGCTCTCTTGCCCTGGGATCACAGGGGAGGGACCTCGTGCACGAAATCCACTGAGGATCAAACATGCCTGAGTGCCACCGCGTTCCGTTCCAGGGGAGCAGCGGGTCACCTGCAGGTGACAGACACAGCCCTCCAGCCTCAGCCCTGCCTGCAGAGGAGTTGGGGCGGCCTGGCACTGCGTCCCCTTCACAGCGCGATGAGGGGCTATCCACCCGCAGCCACAGGGCCGGTCCCTGGAAGCTCCATTAGCGTCAGCTGTGGCCATGGCAGGGGCCCTGTGGGGCCAGCAGTGACCTAAGCCCCTGGGCCCCTGGAGGTGACCCTGACAGCGCGGGGCCTCGGCGAGGGTGGGCACTCACACAGTGACCTTGCACAGGTGGCAGAACTGGTTCTGGATCACGTGTGCGTGTTTCGATCTGTCGAAGATCGGCATGGGCTGAGAGTAGTTCTTCATGAGTCTGACATTGAAGTCGGCCGGGTCGATGCAGGAGGCAATCAGGTGGACGACGAGGTGGAAGAAGAAGATCCCCCCGGTCACCTGGCACGTCAAGGAAGAACCTGGCCCAGGGCCTGGTCAGCCTGGCACGAGGCGTCCCCATGAGGCCCAAGGGCCCAGGGGAGGTGAGGCCACCAGTCAGCCCTACTCACCCAGCCCTACTCGCCCAGCCCTGCACACTGGATCCCAGTTCAACCAGGCTTGGCTCTGCTCACCCAGCCCTGCACACATGGCCCTGTACACCTAGGCCTGCAGAGTTGAGCCCTGCACACCCAGCCCTGCTCAGTCAGCCCTGCACACCAAGCCCTGCACACACCACCCTGCACACCTGGCCCTGCTCACCTGGCCCTGCTCAGAGGAGACAAGGCCACCCATCAACCCTGCACACACAGACCTGTGCCAGGCGGGGACCGGGATGGCTGCCCCCATGCCCTTTTTGTTCATCCCTGTTGGACACAGGGCAAATCCCCCACAGAATGCACTGCACCCCCAGAGGCTCAGCCAGCCCAGCCAAGCACAGTCACCCCAAAGCCCTTTACACCTTGAGGGACAGAGCAGGGCCGCAGGAGGGACGCCCAGATGTAAACACAGCCAGATGCAGCCCCAAAGGCCGTGGGGAACCTGGTTCTTTCATACCAGAGACCCGCGAGCACTGGGGGAGAAGCACAGCCTCAGACAGCAGGAGGGGGGAGGAGGCAGGGAGCTGCACAATCTACCCGCTCCCTCTAGACCCCAGACGGTCTCTCAGGGACCCTCTCCCCGAGACTCGCTCAGGGAAGCCCCCACTAGACTCGCTCATGGACCCCAGACTCACTCAAGGACCCCAGACTCACCTGGGCCTCTGTCTCTGAGCCTGGCTGTGGGGCCACTGGGGAGAGGGTCCTTGTCCCCTGGAGCCAGGAGAAGCTGGGCTCCCCATGACCGGGACATCAGCTCCCGCCCTCAGATCCTGGCTCCCTCCTCCTTTCACCCTGGGACCAACACAGACTCCCCATGGCAACCAAACAGAAGGGGTGGAGCGCGGGGCCCTCCCGTCACCCTGCCTGGCCCCTGGACCGCCTTCTAGCCAGGAGTTCAGGGTTGACAGCCGTCTCCGCGGGGCGGCCCAGAGGCCCTCACCGTGTGGCCTAAGCTTGGCATGGAAACCCAGGCTGCCGACCTGTGGGGCACAGCGCTGTCCTCCTTGGCACCAGGGGCGAGGAGGGAGGTGCTGGCCATGTGCAAAAGGCTGCGCAGGGATTTTAGCAGAAGGCTGCCAGCAGGGTGGGTCCTGTGCCAGGCCAGGGGGCTGTTGTCCCTCCTGACAGAGTCCCTCTCTGGAGCCCCCTAAGGCAATGCTGTCCTGCCCACCCTGACCCTGAGCAGGGGCTGCACAGAGCACCAGTGGCCACTGGGCCCACCTGCAGGCTCGGGGGACACAGTCTGGCCCAGGGCAGGTGACTGGTGCCGCCGGGCAGCCATGGACCAGATCCCAGAGCCAGGTCCACTGCAGGGTCCTCCAGGCGCCCCTCCCGCTCAGACCGTGCCACGGTGAAAAGGATACCACGTAGGCAATATATTTCCACACATGAGGCAGGAGGGGAATGAAGATCCCGAAGGTGGCCGAGGAAAGGCCCAGGAAGACAGCCCAGGTCACCACCTGGAAGTAGTGCAGGGGTAACGACCAGCCGTTCACTCTGGAGATGCGGGGCGGCAAGACCAGATCTCCGTTGTTGAGCACGGCTTCTGGGGCGACGGAACACTGGCTCCCGGAGCGGGTGTCCATCTGCAGGATCCAGAAGGGGAGACCAGCCCCGTCAGCCCCAGGGAGGGCTGGCCCTGCCCACTGTCAGGGAGACCTCAGGGACTGGGAACATCATCCCCGAGGACCAGCCCTGAGAGCCAAGGGCCCAGCACTGCCTGGGGCCGCGTCCCCGGGACCGGGGCCTGCTCAGGGGAATGAATAGACATGCTGCAGAATCTGACCCCGGCCACAGCCGAGCGGCTACAGAAAACGGCTCTCCAGGGTGTGGGGGCCCCTGGGCGGAGGACCTGGCCAGGCACCCGGTGCTGGTGCTACCGCCCCTCAGTTCCCCCGAGGATTTAAGTTCTGGGGAGCCCTCGACAGCCCCCACACAGCGATAGGTCCCAGAACCCGTTCACGAATACACAGGCTCACCCAAGACTCCCCAGGTGCCAGAGGAAAACCCACATCAGAAAGAGGCCACACGGAGCAGAGGGGTGCGCCTGAGAGAAACTGAGGCAATGCTGGAAGAGCTCCTGAGCTGTTACTAACTGCTGCAACACTGAAATCTCCCAGATCCTCCCTGAGAAGCCTCCCTGAGCTTCCCAGAGGAGCAGGACCTGAGAGTTCACTTCACAGGGTCCTGTGTGTCTCCCCTTCCACAGGACAGGGTAGCCTGTCCAGCCACGCGGGGCTGGGGCCTGTCCAGGTGGGCAGTGGCTGCGAGGTTCTGAACGCACACTGCGGCAGCTCCTGGTCAGTCAGGTGGGGAGGGAGGCAGGGGAGGGAGGGACGTGGTGTCAGGGGAGGGAGGGACGTGGCGTCAGGGGAGGGAGGGAGGGGCAGTGAAAGGCACTGAACAGCCACTGCTGGGTGGGGGATCTGGAGGGGCTGGGCGGTCTCAACAGAGGAGTGTTAGGAAGCCTCCCCGCGTTATGCCTCGTGCAAAGCCCTTGTCGTCTCTTTGGGGAAAAAACCTTCAGAAACTGAAGTTGGTATTGCATGTACTACTTTGGGAAGAGAGACACTGAGAACTAGTTCACAATTCTTCTTCCTTACAGTCGTGAACGTCCACGATTTTCGTGGCTCTGCGCTGCCTTTGGGGTTCCTCCCTGGTCCTCCAAATGTGACGCCAGGCGGATGCGGGGCCATAGGGCCCTGGGGCTTGAGCCACACAAGAATGTCTCAGGGAGACCCGAGAGACTCACAGCTGTGAAACTAGACCATGGCGCCTGGGCCGGGCGCGGGGCCCACTCTGTAATCCCAGCACTGTCGGAGGCCAAGGCGTGCGGATCACCTGAGGTCAGGAGTTCGAGACCAGCCTGGGCAACATGGCGAAAACCCGTCTCTACTAAAAATATGAAGATTAGCAGGGCATGGTGGCACATGCCTCTAATCCCAGCTACTCGGGAGGCTGAGGCATGAGAATCGTTTGAACCTGGGAGGTCGAGGCTGCAGTGAGTCAAGATTGTGCCACTGCATTCCAGCCTGGACAACAGAGGGAGACTCCATCTCAAAAAAAAGAAGAAAGAAAAGTCCAAGGTGCCAAGGACGGAAACAGAAACACAGAAAGACAATCTTGTACATTAAAAACACAACTCCCAATTAAAAACAAAACCCAAATGAAAGTGCCAACAAACAGAAATGTTGCTGCCAAAAATCACATTGGTAAAACCTGGACGATCACATCCAGGAAGGACCACAGATCTCAGAGAGGAGGAGAGAGGAATCGCTCAGCGGCCTGGAGCCTGGAGCCTGACCCTGTGCATCTGTCAGGCTTTCAGAAGAGGAAGGTAGAGCGTCTGTGAGAGAAGAAAACACTGAAGAACTTTGAGAAGATTGAAGGTTTCAGGTCCACACTGTGCACAAGGGCCAGAAAGGACGATTGGAAAAAGAAATACATCCACACCGGTGAAAATGTGAGCGGCAAGGATGTAGAAAAAAATTCCGCAGTGTTCTCAGAAGAAGGGAGATTCATTACAATATATGGATACCTGCAAATTGTACTGCATTCGTTTATATAAAAATACAACATAGAGCAATTCTCCAAGTTCTGAGAGTATTTTCATCTTAAAATGCATCTGGCCAAAGAATAATCAAAGTTTGAGAGAAAACAGATTCTTTCGGAATGTGTGAATATTCAAAGTACACCAACCATTAATCATTTCCAAAAAGAATTATTTAGAGATTTACTCCATCAAATAAATTATCACAGATAAAACATGGTGAGCAAATTAATCTAAAATTATATCTAAATTAAATCCAAAACAAAACCAAATCTAAGTGACAGACGACAGAACCATGAACCTGCACCACCGGCCGCAGGCGCGGAGCGTTGGGGTCGCGCTGTTCCACGGAGCCACGCGCGGGGGCGTGGGAACTCCATGCTGGCCAGCACACAGCCATCTCCTCACAGGATCTCGGTGCGGCCCAGGACAGCGGAGCAGCCCAGCAGCAGGGGCCGCACCTGCCCCACGGAGGACAGCGAGCCGGGGAGAGATACCCCACGGAGGACATCAAGCGAGTGGGACAGACCCCATGGGGGACAGTGAGCCGGGGAGAGATACCCCACGGAGGACAGCGAGCCGGGGGACAGACCCCACGGAGGACAGCGAGCCGGGGAGAGATACCCCACGGAGGACAGCGAGAGGACACAGATCCCACGGAGGACAGCGAGAGGAGGACACAGATCCCATGGAGGACAGCTAGCCGGGGAGAGATACCCCACGGAGGACAGCGAGCCGGGGGCACAGATCCCACAGAGGACAGCAAGTTGGGCAGAGATACCCCACGGGGGACAATGAGCCGGGGAGAGATACCCCACGGGGGACAGCAAGTTGGGGGCACAGACCCCACGGAGGACAGCGAGTCAGGGGCACAGACCCCACAGAGCACAGCTAGCCAGGGACACAGACCCCGGAGGACAGCAAGTTGGGGAGAGATACCCCACGGAGGGCAGCAAGCCGGGGAGAGATACCCCACGGGGGACAGCAAGTCGGGGGCACGGACCCCACGGGGGACAGCCAGTCGGGGGCACAGACCCCACGGGGGACAGCGAGTCGGGAGAGACAGACCCCACGGAGGACAGCGAGCTGGGGGGACAGACCCCATGGAGGACAGTGAGCTGGGGGCACGGACCTCACAACAGCCAGGGAAGACTCCAGGACGGCTCCTTTCCCTCAGGCCCACGCTCAGCCTCGATACCACCGTGGCCTGTGAGCACATTCACAACCCACACCACACACCCCACACCACACACCACAGGTCACATACCACACAACCCACACATCACACCATACACAACACACCACACACCCACACCACACACCACAGGTCACACACCACACAACCCACACATCACACCATACACAACACACCACACAACCCACACCACACACCACATACCACACCACACCACACAACCCCACACCACACCACACACCCCACACCACATCACACAACCCACACCACACCCCACACACCCCACACCCCACACCACACCACACAACCCACACCACACAACCCACACCACATACCACAGGCCACACACACACAACCCACACCACAGGCCACACAACCCACACCACACAACCCACACCACATACCACAGGCCACACACCACACAACCCACACCACAGGCCACACAACCCACACCACACACCACACAACCCACCACAGGCCACACACCACACAACACATACCACACAGACCACATGCCACATACCACATAGACCACACAATACACACCACACAACACAAACCACACAAAACACAACACACACCATACATACACAACACACAAGAGACCACACACAACACACACGACACACACACCACACAACACACTACACACTACATACCACATACCATGCAATACACACCACATACATCATACAACAGATCACACACACGACATACAACACAAACCACACAACAGACCACGCACACACCACACATCATACAGATTACACACCACACACACCACAAAACACACCAGAGACTACACAATCCACAACACACACCACACAAAACAGAGCACACACACCACACAAAACTCCACGCACCACACCCCACACACGCACCACACACCACCCAAACCACACGCACACACCTGCCACACTGCACATGCATATGTAACACAAGGAAAACACACACACCACACAACCCACCACACACTGCACATGCACCACATGACATGTATCAAACACCAACCACAAACACATCACACTCCACACACCACACATGCACACACCACACACGAACCACACACTACACAGGGACCACACAATACACACAACACAGAGCAAACACAGAATACACCACATACACACCACACACACCAAACCACACACCACACACACCACTTACTGCACACATACTACACCCCCCACAAAATACTCCACACACACAATGCTCACACTCCCCCACACACCACACAATGCACACATACTCCCACACAACGCACACACACTCCCACACACACCACACAATGCTCACACTCCCCCACACACCACACAATGCACACACACACCACACAATGCACACACACACCACACAATCCCACACACACCACACAATGCTCACACTCCCCCACACACCACACAATGCACACACACACCACACAATGCACACACACACCACACAATGCACACACACTCCCACACACACCACACAATGCTCACACTCCCCCACACACCACACAATGCACACACACTCCCACACACACCACACAATGCTCACACTCCCCCACACACCACACAATGCACACACACTCCCACAGACACCACACAATGCTCACACTCCCCCACACACCACACAATGCACACACACTCCCACACACACCACACAATACTCACACTCCCCCACACACCACACAATGCACACACACTCCCACACACACCACACAATACTCACACTCCCACACACACCACACAATGCACACACACACCACACAATGCACACACACTCCCACACACACCACACAATGCTCACACACTCCCACACACCACACAATGCACACACACACCACACAATGCACACACACTCCCACACACAATTCAAGCGAAAGGAGCATCTGTGAGTCGTGACACTGAAGACTTGTGATGTTGGGTTCAGGAAGTGAGCACGAATGAGGATGAATGGGCCCCCCGTGTTATGACAACTGGCAACTGGACTGAAGCCCGGGGAACTGGCTGTCGTGCACCGGGACCGGCAGCGCAATCCTGTGTGGTGGACCCCAGGTGCCTCCTGTCTGCCCCCATCTGTGCATGTGGACACGGCCCCCTTCTCAGACTGGGCCTCCATCCTTCTCTGCACGAGGACCAGCCCCTGACACGCACCCCAGAGACCACAGGTGCCCATCCCACCCTATCAGGTCTTTAAGATGCCATGGCCTCCTGAGTCTTTCCTGTTCCCATCTTTGTATATGTCACCAGGCCCCGAGAGTCTGTCCCGGACCTGTCCCTACGTTTATGACTCCATGGTCCCCCGAGTCTGTCCTGGTCCCCGTCCTGTCTTGATGACACCAGGCCCCGAGAGTCTGTCCCGGTCCCGTCCCTGTCTTTATGACACCGAGGTCCCCCGAGTCTGTCCTGGCCCCTGTCCCAGCTTTATGACACCATGGTCCCCCAAGTCTGTCCTCTTCGTCCCTGTCCCTGCCTTTATGACACTGTGGTCCCTGAGTCGGCCCTCACCCTGTCCCTGCCCTTATGACAGTCTGGCCCCCGACATGTCCTCGCTCTCCTCCAGCCCCCCAAATGTGTCCTCGTCCCCCTCTGGGCCTGCTCAGCCACACTTTTTCCACGGGGACCCTCTGGAAGCCACTCCACCCTGGTGAAACCTTCCATTCCTGTACTCCACACAGCGGAAACGGCCTTTTCTGAGGCCCCTTAGGAGACAAATCCTCATTGCCCGAGTCCCCGACGGTCTTGCTGTGTCGCCTTTACTGCTTGACTCCTTCAGGGTGCAGGGATTGCATCTGCCTTTTGGGAACACGGGAAAGTAAGCCCCCACTTTCCTTACCGCCAGAATCCACAGTTCCCTCTCACGCCAATCACATCACAGGTCCGGGCTGAAGAGCAAGAGAAAAGCAGCGTCGCTCTCGCTCACTCCAGACCAAAGTGAGAGGTGGGTGGGCCGCCCTGGTCGACACGGTAGCCACGGAACCCAGGGCGCCTCATAAAGCCATGGCAGTTGGGAGGTTGAGGGGACAAAGGGGCATGAGGAGGGGGGAAAGTGTGAAATGGACTTGGGCGTTGGTGAAATAATGCATGCAGTGGTCTATTTCCAAGACAAGGTGCCTTGAACCGGTTTAGGTCAGCAAACTACAGAAAATCAGGATGTACTAGGCCCCTGCTTGGATTGCCGATGCCTGCTTGTCGGCCTCTCCTTCCCCACCTTCCTACCTGCTTAGCTGCCCTCGCCTGAACCAAAGAAGTTTAGTCTAAGATCAAAGTTTACTAACCTGCAAAAGAGCTCGCTTTGTCTGTTATCAGTCTGCCCAGCTACTCAGCTCCAAAGTCAAATACCTGAAAGCCCCTGAGCTGACTAGGATTGCAATGCGCTGTGGTCCACAACAAAATGCAGCAAGACAACCCTAAAAAAAAAACCACCTAAAACCCAACAACCAACAGGCAACGTCCAGGAAGACTGCGACCCCAGAGTACTCAGCCTAGGAGGAGCCAGGAAGACTGCGACCCCAGAGTACTCAGCCTAGGAGGAGCCAGGAAGACTGCGAACCCAGAGTACTCAGCCTAGAAGGAGCCAGGAACACTGCGAGCCCAGAGTACTCAGCCTAGGAGGAGCCCAGGGAGGGACCTCCGCAGCTGGTTCTGAGCAAAGACGTCAGCCACCGTGGCTCTGACTGAATTCGGTGCGTTTCTTCTCAGTCTCACAAGTGGAGGGAATTTCAGCATTTCAGCAAGTTGTTTCATTGGCCGTCCTGTGAGCTCAGGAATTCGGTCACTGGCTTAACTCAGGGCACAGTTTCACCATGACCCACGCCAAGGAAGGGTTTCTCCTGAGAAGGGCCAGCAAGTGTGTTGAAGGGCATCCTCCCTCCCGTCCCTGCAGCCCTCCTCCCTCAGCACTCAAGGCATTTCCAGTTCCTGTCAGCTGGGGGTCTCCACTGACTCCTATCTGAATGCCTCCAATGCGGGTCAGCTGCTGACGCTGCCTTTGGGGGTGAGGATGGGAAGGTGGACAGGGATGCACCCCTTTCTGTTAGCAGGAGCCCCTCCAGGACCCCCACCGTGAGGAAGTTGCCCACAGTCAGGGGCCCTCTTGCCGGCTGAATCCTGCTGGGTCTCACTCTGGTGCCCGGAACCTGCAGTGGCCAGAGGTCTGCTGCCCATGGACATCCTGTCTGTCAGGGGCACACACGAGGTACGCAAGTACGAGGAACAGCTGGGCTGGGGCAGGTGCCCAGGACGACACGGGGAAGGGGCAGGAAAGCCTACCTGACAGTTCTCCAGCCCTCGGGGCCTCTGCAGGGCAGCCTGCTATGGCCGGAGAGGCCGAGACGGTGTTGCTGGACCACTAAGGGTGAGAGCAGGTCCCCCAGGACAAACGCCCCATCTCGTAGCCTGGACTGGCGGCAAGGGCCTCTTCCAGGGGCTTTCTTGCCCAACTCAGGACAACTGGCTTTTATTCACCAAGGTCTACAGTTAATGTCCCCTGACACCTGCAGGTACTGTGACCCCAATGCCGTCTAAAGATTGAGGCAAACACCCTCAAACACACCTGCACACCCTCCCCCACCACCTGCACACCCACTTAGTCCCCATGTGCTGCTGTAACAAAATACCTGAGACGCAGTAATTTTAAAGAACAGAAACTTATTTCTCCCTGTTCTGGACGCTGGAAGTCCAAGATTCAGGAGCCAGCAGGTCTGGTGACTGGTGAGGGGGGCGCTCAACTTCCAAGGTGGTACCTTTCTGCTGCATCCTGCGGAGGGGACAGACACGGCGTCCTCACGAGGAGGCGCTGGGAGGGCGAGAGGTCTCTGCTGACTGAGGCCTGGTCTGCAAGGCCCTTCATCCCCTCCATGGCCTAACCACTCCTAACACCATCACACTGGCCATTGGGTTACCACGTCTAAATTTTAGTGGAGACGAAACCCACAGCACACCCACACCCCCCAACCCCCCATAGCACATACACCACGCACTTGCACACCCACACACCCCATATCTGTACCTCATACACACCCACACACCCCACACCCGCACCCCATACACACCCACACTCCCCATACCTGTACCTCATACACACCCACACACCCCACCTGTACCCCACATGCACTCACACACCCCATACCTGTACCTCATATACACCCACACACCCCACACCTGCACCCCATATGCACCCATACACCCCATACCCATACCTCATACACACCCACACACCCCACACCCGCACCCCATACACACCCACACACCCCACACCTGTACCCCATATGCACCCACACCCCCCATACCTGTACCTCATACACACCCACACCCCCCACACCCGCACCCCATACACACCCACACCCCCCACACCCGCACCCCATATGGACCTGCACACACCCCATAGCTGCACCCCATACACACCTGCACCCCGTACGCACCCACACCCCCCATACCTGCAGCCCATGCACAAGTGCACTCCCTGCCCACAGACTGAGACCTCGGAGGAGACCCCTTTGCCCCCCTCTGCCTCCTGATTCAGAACAGGAGACTGAGCTTGGGGAGGGGTCAGGCAACTAAAAGTTGACAAGCGCCCAAGATTAACAGCTGGTGGGGAAGGCTCAGCCAGTCAGAGGACCTAGGGTAGTTCTGGATGATGGGGCATCTGCCTCAGTATCCCCATCCGCAACAAAGCCCTGAGGGCACCACGGGGTGAGCAGATCATGGATTCTGCAGGCCCTAGAGCAGCCAAAGGGTGGGAGGGGCTGGACAGAGGTTGGAAGTGTGGCAAGCCAAGCCCAGAGGATGCCACCTCACACACAGCAGGTCCCACCACCCTCCTGCTTCCTGGCTCAGACAAGCACGGGCGTGCAGGGCCCTGGCTGGGGATGAACAGCTGCTGGCCCTCACGCCCCACAGTCTGCAAGTGGCCCCTGTCACTGCCGGCCTCTGTTCCCAGCCGCCTCCCCCTCCCCTGCCCAGGTTCTGCCCACATCAGCTGGGGAGCAGGGTGTGGGGGGCGGGGGGCAGTGGCTGTCCCCGCCTGCACTGGGAGAGCTGGAGCTGCACCCCGAGCTGCTCCCCAGGCTGACACACAGCCATGTCTGTGGGGCCTCCCTGGAGAGCTCTTGTGTCCTATCAGACACAGACGTGGCAGCCTGTTCCCCTCTGGCCCTCCTCCGGCCTCAACGTGAGATGGCTGGCACAGCAGCAGTCACTGTGTGACCACAAGGGAAGGGCCCAGGGACCAGAGAGATGCTGAGCTCAGGGAAGGCCCCAGCCCCTACTCCCTTCACCATGGCTGCTCTGTGCCCTGGCATGCAGGCTTGGGGACACCCAAAGGTGATGTACCCACAAAAGAAGGTAGAGTCCCACAGGCTGCCAGCAAGAGCAGAGGCTGCCGGAATCCCGGGAGGCCATGCACGACTTCCCTGGACGGTTCCGGCCACCACCAGGGCCCTCTAAGTCCTGCAGGTTCAGCTGGCCTGGGTGGCCCCGTATCTCTGCAGCCCAAGGGGCAGTGGGAAGAGCCCTGGCCCCTCCACCCCACTGCCATCTCCTGACCTGAAGGGAGCCTCTCAGCCTGTAGGCCACCCGTAGGCCTCTTCAAGACGTCCCCTCACTGCACACTAAGACTGAAGCCATGTGGCGGCTGCTGCCCAGTGCCCCCTCTGCTGGGACCCCATGGACCAACAACGCCGCCCACAGGGACAGCCAGTTTTGAGGGCTCAGGGAGTGAGGGGTGCAGGAACAAGGGCCACCAGGAAGCGGGGCAGGGTGGCCGCCTCCTGCAGCTCAGCACTGCCTGTGGGCTGCACCTGACCTCCACCCAGGAACTGCTTCAGAGAGGGCTAAGAGCCCGGAGAGACAGCCGCCCACGCCTCCCCACCATGAGGGCACAGCTGTGTCATCTCGATAAAGGCTACTTTGCGCTGCTCTAACACAACGCCTGAGACTGGCTCACCTGAAAGACACGAGGCTTATTTGGCTCATGGTCCTGGGGCTGGAAAGTTTAAGACGGGCCCTAGCATGTGGCAAGGGCTCCTCCACTCACAGTGGATACGGAGGGAGGTGTTCAGAGCTCGATGGTGGGAGGAAGCCCGACTCCACAGCAACCTGCTCTCAGGAGCCACGCTGTTCCCGAGAGCCCAAGCTCTCCAAGGCCGTACCCTGAGGACCTGGCTGTGGGAAGTGTCTGTCAAGGGAATCCTGGCCTCTGGAGCCCCAGTGGAAGCGGGGTGCAGTACACAGCCCCACTGAGCTTGGGACTCCAGATGCTGCCTTTCCCAGCCTCCCTGCAGCCAGGGTGGCCTCCCAGAGTCGGGGGTGGGGAGCAGAGCCTGCAGGCAGCCACTGGAACGGGTGCACGTGGCGGCATCCAGTGCCAGGATGGCAGGTGCAGCTCTGCGGACACCTGTGGAGTCTGCTTCCCAGCCAGCACGGAGGGTGCAGCCCAGGCTCTGACGCTCGTCTGAGCCCTGTTCACGGACTCTTCCTGTGAATCAGAGGCTGTGGCTTCCTCATGCTCTGTCCAGAGGAAATGGTTTTGCTCCTACTTCCACCAGGGCCCAGAAGGGACCTGAGAATGCTCACCCACGCCACACACAGCACCGGCCACCCTGCTCACCCGGTGTCAACGGCCTGCGAGGGTCAGCCCTGGGGTCCCGTGGTGTGAGGGCCCAGGCACTGCATACTGCCCCCGGGGCCTCTTCAGAGTCACAAACGCCTCTGCCTGCAGGACGACTGAGCTCCCATCTGTGCCTGGCCTCTGGAAGGTGTGGCTTCTTCACTTTCAAGCTTCCATGGTCACAGAGCAGGGCACCCTGCAGGAGGTGCGCTGGGCGCACAGGCGCACCCGACATCACTGGGCACGACAGCCGGGCCAGAGGACCACCACCAGCTGGCAGGCCACAGCACCCTTGCGTGTGGGGAGCAGTCGGGTGCGCTTTGGCGCTCTGTGTCCTGTGATTGGGAGCTGTGTTTATGGCATTTTGCAAAGACTAATATGAACGGGCACCCAGTAGACACATCCAGTTAGAAAACGTTTTATGGACACGGAACGCTCCACTGTAACGGGCAGGCAGAAGCACTCCTTTCTCAGGCTCATCAAATGAACAGAAAACGGGGGGGCTCTCCTCACCCCAGCCTGGCCCTGCGCTCCCCACTGGCCCAGAAAACGGGGGGCTCTCCTCACCCCAGCCTGGCCCTGCGCTCCCCACTGGCCCCTGCGAGGCCCCTACCACAGCCTGCCTGGGAAACACGAACGATGAGAGGAACACGCAGGACTGATACAGAAGGCGGCCAGACGCACCCATGCCTGTGCCTCCCAAGAGCGACCCCAGGACAGGGGGGCAGACAGAGGTGTCTACACTGGCAGAAACAAGGGCTGGAGCCACACGTGATATTTGGACACAGATTGCACACAGTTCTGCGGCCCGGCCATACACCCTTCACGCATGACTCCACTCCCCTGGGTTCACGGGGCTGTGCAGAGACTCTCTCGCTGACATGATACCACAGACAATTCGTTACCTCCCCAGGGTTGCTTCCCGCATGCCAAAGGGGGAAGATCAAAGTCCTTGTCCGATGACAAAAACTCTACACATGCAAAATAAAACTAAAAAAATGAAACAAAAGAGCTGCAGGTGGTCTAGAGTTAGGTCTTGGTGGAGGCCGCAGGCTCTGGAGACTGAAGAAACTCATAGGGGTCGTGGGTGACATCTGGCTGCTCCCCGACACTCAGGCGAGAAGGGCTTCCTGCAATTTTCAGAACACAGGACTTAACATACAGGACAGACCCACAGCACACGTGGGGCTCCTGGAGCCCAATGTCTGCTTCATGACCCACCGCCAGGGCTCAGGGACTCCCAGGACACAAGGGCACCTCTCACTCCCTGCCAGGGAGGGCTGTGTGTGGAGACCCTGGAGCGAGGGGTCGGCCCTGACCCGGCACACAGCACGGATGCCGCTCCTGAGGGAGAGAAAGCTCCTCGGCCAGCAGTCCCTCAGACCCAGCCCAGACCCCAGGGCAGTTCCTCAAAGTCACACTGGGATATCAGGGGCCTCAGACTTTGACCCACAGCCCTCCAGAGCTTGCTCCATGCACTGTTTAGTTAACACCCTGATCGTAAGGTTAATGGGATCGAAATACTGGTCCTTTTCCAGATGGTTGTAGCTAAACCTCTGCAGCTGAAAAACTGTCAAGATTAACTCTGTCGATGGAGTGATTCAGTGTTTACACGTGAGAACAAACCCCCCACCCACCACCACCAAAACCCCTACAGGACACACGGCCAAGGAAGCCATGCTCTCTCTCCAGCAGAAACACTGGAACCAGGGTCCACAGAGGGCACAGGGTGGACACAACTGGGGACGGAATCTGGCAGAAAGCCTGTAATCCAGCGTGCAGCCAGGCCAGCATCCCAGCTCCTGCTCCGGCTCTGCACCCTGAGGCTGGGACCTGAGGAGTCTGCGGAAACCGACCTCCACAACAGCACAGCTGCCTCTGCAGCCTCCAGCCTTTCCACAACGAAAATGCTGCCCACTACCTTGTCTAGACGTCACATTGACCGTGCTGGGGTCTCTGGGGATGTGGCGTGGGTGGGGGCGTCTCACCCAGGTGGTGCTGGTCCCTCTCGGAGGCGTTGGACAGGGAGCTGAGGTTGGACGACGGCCGAGAGCCGCCGCGCTCTGCCTGTGCTTCGTGCAGGTCCTGCAGGAGCTTGGCTGTCTCATCCAGGTTCAAATGGCTGTCGTCGGGGTCCAGCTCCTTCTTCACCTTCCCTGTATAAACAGGACAAGACCCGACGTCAGCTAAGCTCAGCCGGCCCATCCACCCTAAGGGCAGGAGTGCACTGCCCATCCAGATCTGACCTCTCTGCTCAGGACAATAATTGCTCTGGAAGCTGAGTGGACAAGCTCACGGCAGACACAGAGTCCCCACTGGGGGACTGCCCAGTGCAGCTGTGAGAAAAGGGCGACTGTCCCCCAGACCCCAGAATGGTACATCTGACAGCTTGCACCATGTCATCTGGAAAAGCTGCAAGCACTCAACACCAGCCCGGGAAAGCAGCCACAGGGGCTGTACCCTGCAGAGCCACAAGGACGGGGCTGCCCAAGGCCGTGGGAGCCCATCCCTCGCATCAGTGTGGCCTGAATGTGAGACAAGGAATCAAAGATTATTTGGGGGCCTCAAGATGTAATGACTGCCCTGCTGGGTTTCAGATTTGCAGCCTGCAGCCCCTTTGTTTTAGCTGATTTCTCCCTCTTGGAATGGGTCTATTTACCCAATGCCTGTACCCGATTTGTATCTTGGAATTAACTAACTTGTTTTTGATTTTACAGGCTCACAGGCAGAAGGAACTTGCCTTGTGTCAGATAAGACTTTGGACTCTGGACTTCTGAGTTAATGCTGGAATGAGTTAAGACTTTGGGGCACCGTTGGGAAGGCACGATTGTGTTTTGCAATGTCAGAAAGACAAGAGATTTGAGAAGAGTCAGGGGCAGAATGATCTAGTTTGGCTCTGTACTCCCGCCCACATCTCACGTTGAATTGTAATTCCCAATGTTAGGGGAGGGTCCTGGTGGAAGGATCATGGCGATGGATTTCCCCCTTGCTGTTCTCCGTTCTCACGATAGTGAGTGACTTCTCATGAGATCTGGTTGCACTTCCCCTTTTGCACTCTCTCCTGCTCTGCCATGTGAAGACACGCATGCTTCTCCTTCATCTTCCACCATGACTGTAAGTTTCCTGATGCCTCCCAGCCAGCCTGAGGAACTGTGAGTCAATTAAACCTCTTTTCTTCACCAATGACCAGTCTCAGGTGGTTCTTTACAACAGTGTGAGGACAGACTAACACACCACAGCACTTCAGCACCGAGCTGCTGAAAAGTAGTAATAAGGTCAAAATCTTAAAAGTGCTGAGAAAAATAGCCGCTGTGCAGAAAAGTGCTGTCACAGCAGCCTGGGGCCAGGGTCCCCTGGAAGGCGAGGCCACTCACGGCTGGCGTCTGGGGTCCCCCCACCGCGCTAGGGATTGTTCACAGCTCCAACGACAGGCACAGAGCAGTTTATGCTAAAGCTCACCTTCCCTCTGGGGTCTGGATTTTGGTACCTGCCTGGCAAGGGGGTGCCCTGTGACCAGACCCCAGTGACCCTGGGCACCAAGCCTCTGATGAGCTTCCCTGGTGGGCATTTCACACATGTTCTCACAGCTCACTCCTGGGAATTAAGCACGTCCCATGTGCCTCTGCTGGGAGCAGATCTGGGCCTCACGCTGGATTCCCTTGGACGTCACCCACGCTCTTGTCCCTCTGCTGCTGTTGGCGCCCATCCCCTATAATAAATCATGGCCATAAGTGCCTGAACAGAGCCAGTGGAGACAGGTGGAATGTCACCATGGGAACCAGTGGGACCCATGGATCCAGGCTCCACAAATGCCGCTGGAGGTCAGAACAGCTGGGAGGCGCTGCACAGGCAGCCTTCCAGGTGAGGGCTCAGTCTCCAGGACTACCCCACTGGCTGATGCCAACCGAAAGCCCCAGGCTGTGGTCTGTGCTTCCGACTAACCAGCTACCAAATGGCGTTGCCACAAGTCCTTACTTGAGTTCTATGAATTTGCTAGAGTGACTCACAGAAGTCAGGGAAACATCTGTAAACGAAAAATAAAATGCTAAGCCCCACGGACTGAACGGACTCCCACTCTAGGCTACGGGCACTCCAAAGTCAACCCAGAACATGAGTTCAGGCCATGATGTGAAGCAGGACTGGACCTGCCTCATTATCCCCCTTTTGGAATTCAGGCACAGCTGACCAGCATTAACATGAAAACAGAAATCTTAAGGCTGACAAAGCAGACTCTGTGGTAATAAGACACCACATTCCGATCCAACTCCAGTACAGCATCACGTGATAGATGGCAGGCCCTGAAAGAAACTGAGTATTGTAACTCAAAATATATGTCTTTGACATAGTTTGAAATGGCCCTGCAAAGCTGTCTCTTATGGGGAAAATCTACATTCTGTAGAGAATCTCCTTCCCCTTCCAAGTCTCTTCCTGACCCAGGAGAGATTTAACTAAGAATCTGGTACCTTTCAGGGCCTGATAAGCGACATTTGCCATCTACTCTATTCTTTTTGAAGCCTGCTACCTGAAGGCTTCATCTGTGTGACAAGAACCTTGGCTTCTACAAACCCTTATCTTAAGCACGCACATTTCTTTCTGACTTCAGCTCTTCAGAGCTTAACCCTTTCAGCCAAACGCCAATGAGGAAATCTCTGAATCCACCGATGACCCAAAGTTCCTCACTTCAAGTTGTCCCACCTTTCCAAAACGAACCAATGTAACACCTGACATGTACTGACCGATGTCCTCTGTCTCCCTAAAACACATCAAAACAAGCTGCAGCCCAGCCCTCCTGGGCAAATGTTCTTGAGACTTCCTGGGACCATGTCACAGCCACGGTCTTCATATTTCACTCAGAAATAATCTCTCTAAATACTCTGCAGAATTTGACTCTTCTGTTGAAACACTCGGCTTATTATGCGGGGTGGCACCCAGGATACGGATCAGCCCCAGGTGGGAGCAATGCAAAGGGGGACCCGTGAGAAGGGGCTGCCTTCTTCCCAGGGCCTCCAGGCGTCCAGCACTGAGGAGCAATGCAAAGGGGGACCCGTGGGAAGGGGCTGCCTTCTTCCCAGGGCCTCCAGGCATCCAGCACTGAGGAGGCTCCCAAGGGAACCCCAGCTTTTGGGATTTCATGGAGGTGGTAGGCAACACTGATGAAATCCACAGCCACTGGCGATCGGCCAGACCCCATCCTGAGGTTACCCAGGGGCTGCAACACTACTCATTAGCTTAAAAAAGACACTTAACGCTCAGGAGATTCCAAAGGTTTTAGGAGCTATGGGCCAAAAACCTGGGACAACCACCAAATACTTAACAAAACATTTTCCTTGCATCCTGTCTAGTCAGGAAGGGAGAAGAGGTGGAGGCCAAGTGCTTTCTTTCTCTCTCGCACTTTCACCAGGTCACGGGGGAAGCCCCTGCTACAACTCACCCAGAGAGCTGAGCATGGAGATATCCACAGAGACGTCGGGATACGACTTCAGCGACATGAAATCCAGAACAGAGCCACTGCTGTCTCCTAGGGCGTCCCCAACCTGGGGGGACAGACACGCATCAGGTGCAAATGGAACATCAAACGAAAAACGAAATGTTAGTTAATACTCGCTACTGAAATCACTCTATTTGCTAAACGTGAATCCACCCCTCAGTAAGTGACAAGAACAACCGTGTTCACTGCAGCTGCTGTTCAAGGGACTGTCAGGATTGAGCTCATGACGCAAATCCACATCAAAGGAAAACCTACTCAGACCAACAATGCGAACTAATAATCCTTTACTAACTTTTTGGGGCTCAAGAAATTGGGGAGGGACATTATGCAACAGGAAGACACACGGAATTTAAGGCACTATTTTTCAGGCGCTTCACAGAGCACACCACGTTCCCTTTCCTTTCCCAGCAAGGCGTGTCCTCAGGGCTAGACTACAGCCACACTAACACACACTCTCTCATCAGCTCCCGGCAGCCCGGCCTCTGCCCTCGGACAGATGGTAAGGGGTCTCTCCAGGTTTCCAGGGACCTCAGACCAAAGCCCATGCCTGCTGACTCCCAGAGACATACGCCTGCCAATCGGCAGGCGCAGCAGTCTGGGCTCACAGCACTGCCCTGCTAACACTGGCCCCAAAGCCCACTGTGCTTGGGACACCTGCTACTCACCAAGCAGGTCCCGAGCAGGCCCATCCTGCCCACCCCTTGCAAGGGTGTCCCATGAGGACAGCACCCAGCGGGGCCAACCGCTCTGAAACCACCATTTCTGAATTTGGGAGAACGTACTGCGCTTCACACCACTCACCTCAAGTCATGAAAAGAGCAGGAGAAACACCTGATCTCACTGATCAGAAATGGACTCCGTTTCTAAAGGCCATTGTACACACAGTTCTTCCCACCTCAAAGGCTGGACACAACTTTCCCTACAGGAATCCTAGCATTAGGCTCGCCCTTCCATGTTCAAAAACTCACCTTGGCTTCATCTGGAGGTTTCATGGGAACGTTTCTTCTCTGCAAAGTAAATGAGAAGAGAAACTAGTTTTTCCAGAGCGACTGTATAGAAACGGACAATTCACTGACATTACACACACGTAAAAACGGCTGGTGCACTTCTGCCAATTCTGCTCCCCAGTCACGCCATCGTCATGGATTCAGGCTGGGGGTCCTGCAAGGCTTCTTCATCACCAGCCACTGACCCAACCACGGCCAGCCCACTCCTCAGTGCCAGGACCGTGTGCCCGGGAGAGCACTTCACGGGGTGAGATGGAGAGGAGAGAGAGAGAGGACGCCGACGCTGTTTCAGCAGCCTCGGGTGGCTTCAAACAAAAGAAAAAAGATGTGCCTAGATCCTGTGGGCAGCTTAGGGTAAAAAGGGCCTGGTGGGTTCCACCTGGAACATGGCCAGGTGTCTGAGACCAGCTCGAGTCCTGCAGCGGTGGATTTACCCACGAGCTTCCTGGCCCTCCTTGCTTGGCGCCCTGCAAATACACGTCTCCTTTCTACCACAACAAAACCTCGGCGTGGGTGCCTGGGATTCCTGCACCAGGCACGTGGACCCCAGTTCGCCTGTAACAAGCACAGATGAAACCGTGCGGTCAAGGAACTGACCACTCCTCAGGAGCCACGAGCCAAACGTTCTCAGAGCCTGCGCGGGACAGAGACTCATCTGAACTCCACCCACAGCAGAGACTGCGCTGAAAAGTCAGGGCCCAAGAGCTCGCCAAAGGGCCACTCCTGAGGATTAAGGCCACACGAACCCTAGAATAAGGCTGCCCTGGACCCACCCCAGACAAGCCCGGCATGATCAGGACATCCACAAGTAACAACTGCCAAAATGATCCTCAATATTCTCTGGAAGAGGGCAAGAACCCAGATCAGCCTTGCCCAGCAGACATAACGCGAGCACACACCTCATTCTCAATGCTTTCTTTACCTTTTTTGAGACAGGGTCTTGCTCTATTGCCTGGAGTGCAGAGGTGCCTCCACCTCCCGGCCTCAAGTGATCCTCCCACCTCAGCCCCCTGAGGAGCTGATCACAGGTGCACGCCACTGTACCCAGCTCTTAAAATTCTAGCTGCCACATTAAAATTACTCTTAACATTCAACTAACTAATGCATTTTACTTAGACAAATTTATTGAAAATGTGTTTATTCCAACATGTAGGCCATAAGAAATCGTTACTCATATTTTTACGTTTCTTTCTGTATTAGTTTTTTAAGATCTAGTTTGTAGCTCACACATCACATCTAAATTCAGACTGGCCACATTCCAATTTCCCATCGGCCATGGGAACAGTGCTTTTTTATCAGACAGCGAGGGTCTGGACTGTCCACCAGGCGCGTGCACAAAGGCCCACAGCTCCAAGTGCAGCAAAGTGGCAAAGAGAAACAGAACCAGAAACGGCAGAGGTGACAGAGTCAGTGACTGAGGACTTCAAAAGCATCTGCAATTAATATGATGAACGTTGCTCAAGGATGTAAGGGAAAACATACACATAACACGAGAGAAGAGAAGATACACAAAAGCAGCAAACAGAGCCCCAGCGGTGAGCAGCGAGGGGCAGCATCACCACTGAAAACTGAACTGGGATAACAGGTTCAGGTGTGGCCAGAGAACACGTTAGTGAACTTAGCCCACAGCATCAGCAACTAATCTGCACCTGCCTGGTGCAGCAGCAGTGTCTGTGCCACGTGAGATAACACGAGCTGTCCTCAGCGTGCCACAGTCCAGCAGGAGGAGGAAGAGGCAGTGGTGGAAAATGACATTTGAGTAATGGCTAAAAATCCTCCAAATATGATGAAAACTACAGACAGATCCACGAAACAACAAATACTATGTAGAACACAAAGAACCTGGAAAATACAATGCTGAAAATCACTGATAAAGAAAGACAAAGGTTTAAAAGCTCCTAGAGCACCGGCCAGCACCCTGTCCTGCCTAGGGCCCAGGAGGGAGTAGCCGAGGCTCTGCGAGGCGCACGCTGCCTGCAGCATCTTCTTCCTTTTTTCTTTAAACAGCTTTTTAAAGATGCAAAAGACTTTCCTGGTTTGTGGCCTGTACAAAAGCAGACTGCAGGTCAGATCTGGCCTATGAGCTGCAGTTTGCCAAAAAGACACATCACATGTGGAAAACAAAGATGAGAATGACTTCAGATGCTTTTTTATAGCAAAGATGCAAGTCAAATGTATTTTACAGTAGACGGGAAAAAAGATCATCTAAAATTCCACGCCCAGGGAAAATGAAGGTGAAATAAAGACTCTCAGACAAGCCAATGCTGAGGGTTCACTGTCAGTAAGCCTGAACTACATGAAGTATTCTTTTAAATTCTTCAAGACGAAGGAAAGCGACAGAGATGAGAGATGAAGATGGGAATAGAGAGTTACGAAGTGCGCTGGGAGTGGTGAGCACACAGTCACGGTCTCTGGGGCACGCCCGCCCGTGCAGAGCAGCGCGCAGATCCTGACCAGGAGCCGGCAGCAGAGTCCCTGCGACAGCTCCTCATCCCTGAGAGCCTGGTCAGACCACAAGCTCTTCCCACCAGCAGCACCCCAAGGGTACCTGCCCCTCCCCAGTGCGAGTGCAGCCCACCTGCTTCAGCTGGAAGAGTGTCCTGGAGTGGTCTCCACCTGTGATCTGGTCCAGGAGGTCATCCACCACTTTCTTGCTGTAGCTCCCAGCATCCTTCACAAACTCCTGCAGGCTAGAGGGGCCGCAGGAGAAGCATGCTGAAAGGCAGGCTGTGTGCTCCACGCCAAGCCCTTGCTGCCTGGCCCTCGCGGCGGCCCTGATCACAGAAGCCTGCCGTGCCAGCGTAGCTCCTCAGTCCCTTGTGACCCTCCCAGAGTGGGTATTTTTGGGGGAGTGGCTGATAGTTCTCATTAGATTTTCAAAGTGGTCCATGACCCAAAAAGGTTAAAAAGATCTCTGAGGGGGAGGGGGAGAACAGCATGAATACACACACACACAGCCTAGAAACACGCGTGCTGTGCTATCATTTGTAAAAGCACACTCCTATCTTTCCACTAGTTATGCGTTTAAATACACAAGTGGGTGTGGACGGAAGCACGGTGGCGGGCAGCGTCTGCCGGGGAGGAAGGGGCACGTGGGGCAGGGGTGGGCCGAGACTTCCAAGGCTCTCCTTTTAGCATCATCCTGACTCTTGGCCATATAAATGAAACAGCTTAAAAAGTAAAATATAACACAATTTAAAAAGTAGGCCAGCAACAAAAATGCGTAGTCTTAGAACCAAAGCAACAAGCAAGGGCCTCAGAAGGGCTCCCCAGACTCCAAAGACCTTCGCAGAGAGGAACAGGGACGGCTGCCAGTCAGAAGCTGAACCACGGTCACAGGAGGCAACAAGCAGACTCCACGTCTTTGTTAAAACACCCACAGCCCAGGCCAGGCCAAGCTCAGCACTCGCAGCGTGCTCGGGAAAAGCGCTCGGGGGCAGAGGATCTGGGTGTCTGTGCACCGAGGCTGGCGAGGGACCACACCGCCCACACCAGGCCCTAGAAGATGTGCTTCTGAGTGTCTTCCCTGCAGCCGCAAGGCAGGGGGGTCAGAATGATCTTTCTTCACAGAACATGGAACCTGACGCGTTCTAGGAGCGCACAGCCGGGGAAGGCGGGGGGAGCGCACAGCCGGGGAAGGCGGGGGGAGCGCACAGCCGGGGAAGGCGGGGGGAGCGCACAGCCGGGGAAGGCGGGGGGAGCGCACAGCCGGGGAAGGCGGGGGGTGCGCACAGCCGGGGAAGGCGGGGGGAGCGCACAGCCGGGGAAGGCGGGGGGAGCGCACAGCCGGGGAAGGCGGGGGGTGCGCACAGTCCACTGATGACGCACCACATGGACAACAGATGACTGATGTCCTGAAAGAGCCAGGATCTGTGGACAGGGGAGCCAACTGCGGACAGGATGGCACCAGGGGAGCTGCGGCCTTGGCCCAGGCTGGGCAGAGGCCCCACAGCAGGGGTGAGGTGAGGGCTGGCGGAAGGGCAGGCAGCGACCAACTCTTTAATTTCTGAGTTATGACACCATCGTCTCCTACTAGAATTTCCTCTTCATTTTCCACGTTTACTTCCTTTTTTGACACAAATATCGGGGTCATGTTTTCACTTAAATTTTATGAAGCGCTAACTGGATTATTTATTTTTCAAATGTATTCTGCATTCTTGTTGGAATAAAATGAAGACCTGATGTCAAGATTCCATTTCTTAGAGGCTAGCAAAATTAAGTTGCTTTCCCTATAACAAACTGCCAAAATTTTACAAGAGTGACCCACATTTATTTTGCCACAGAAAACAAAAAATACACATGACAACATTCTATGGAAAAGCAGCTACTACATTTGTGATTTTTGTTATTATACTTTAGTCTGCCACGGCCTGAACTATGTCTCCCACTCAAAGTTTGCAAGTTGAAATCCTGACCCCAGTGCCTCCAAATGTGACTATACTTGAGGCCTTTATGGCCTTCAGAGGTAACTGCAGTGACATGAGGCCATTAGGGTGGCCCTGATCCAATATGACCAGGGTCCTTGCACAACGGTTGGGTCTCCAGGAGAGCTGAGGACACAGGACGGCTCTGGGAAGGCACAGGGAGAAGACAGCCCCTATAGGCCCAGGAGAGAGGGCTCGGGAGGAACCAGCCCTGCCCACACCTTCATGGTAGACAGCAGCCCCCAGGACTGTGACCCCAGTCTTTGGCACTTTGTCACTACAGCCTGAGCTGGCACAGTCACTTAAGAAACACAATTCAAAACCATCCAGTGCGCTGAATACACCCCCAGCCCCTTCACAAGCTACGTCCTGATCACCGCCTTCTTGCAATTCTGAGTTACCCAAATTTCAGGACTGGCCTGTGGCAGACCTGGGTGGGTGACGGAAAGCAACAGGAAGACCTGAGCTGCCATCTGGACGGCCGCGGGATGGCTCTTCCTCCACCCGCACACATGTGGGGCTCTGGATCCCACACCAGGATGCAGCTCAAGCCGCAC
The DNA here is from genome assembly GCF_037993035.2 of Macaca fascicularis. Taxonomy (NCBI): domain Eukaryota; kingdom Metazoa; phylum Chordata; class Mammalia; order Primates; family Cercopithecidae; genus Macaca; species Macaca fascicularis. The sequence continues at coordinate 1,238,421 of NC_088380.1, forward strand.
GGCAGCCAAGGGCTCTGGGGGGCCGACACTTGCCTCAGCGCACACTGCACGCCTGTCTCATCTCCGTAGGCTGAATACAGCAGCTCCATCTCGTCCGACTTCAAGTCACCAAATACTGAATTATTCTGCATCGAAAGCGCAGTAGTGGCACTGGAGAGAAAGGTGACTGGGAGGAAGAGGAGAAAGACAGCATCACTGGGCTCACTGGAAGGACTCGGTGTACAGGCCCCATCCTGCTTCTGCAGGGGCTGAGGGACCGCCTGGCTGGCAGTCAGCACCCCAGTCTCGCCTCACTTGCTCTCCACAAAATTCTCGCTCCTGAGTGTAAGTTTTCCATGTGTTAGTAACCAGCAGGGGTGTAATTCACCCTCGTTTTACTTCTGCAGGCCAAAGACTGCAGGGAAATGAGCTCTCTGCAAAGATGTGAGCTCCACAAGTAAAAGAGCTGCGTGGAGACGTGGGCAGAGGGCACCGTCCGTCAGTGTGGAGGATCCCAACCAACACACACCGCAGGGAGCACGCCTGCCCAGGGCCAGCTCTCTCTGCGGGGCACACGCACCAGCTGTGCTGTGCGGAGTCCCATAGGGCGTGAAGCAGCACCCCTGGCGTCTCCCCACCAGATGCCAGCAGCGCGCCCCACCCCACCGGGACCATTAACACGTCTCCGGACGCTGCCAAACGCCCCCAGGGACAGAAGTGCTGCGGTTGACAACTGTGTTAGAGGATGAGAACGAGGAGTGTGTCAAACACAACGAAAAAAGTATCAACAACCATGAGCCCCAAAAGGAAGCGGGGAGCAGGGGCTGATGAACGCAAGTGGTCAAGGCGAGAGGATCCTTCCCTGTGGAGGGACCGGGTCCTTTAACAGGAGACCCAGACCAGGCAGAATTCCAGCACCTGGAGCTGGAGGAAAGAACATTCTAGAAAGAAGGAAGCTCTTGGGCCAAGGCCATGGTTTGAGGGAGCTGTCCCATTAGCAGATGGTGTGAGTGGCTGAAGGAGAAAGGGCCGGCAGGAACAGCGTCCACGCAGCTGTCTGCACAGAAGGGACCCAGCAGAGACGGAGAAGTGGAAGGTGGGGCCGTACGGGAGGTCCCAGCAGCAGCACAGCCAGGAGACAGCCGTGCAGATGGAGAACAGAACACACAGGCCAGACCCGAGGCCCAGGGGCCACACATTCTGATCCCCGAAAGGATGTTCAGTAAACGCGACAGGGACAGAAACACAAGGACGGCACAGCACTGACCAAGGTGAAGTCCAGTGATGCAACCAAGGTGCCCGCTGTGTGTGTCCCCAGCAAACCATCCAACACAAGTTTTGTTCCTGTCACTGTAACTGATCTCAATCCTACCCATGTGAAAATAGGAATCCAGGCAAGTGAGGAAACCCTGAAGCAGGCATCAGCAGTATTTGCCATCACTCCCCTAAACCCCTGCTCCAGCCGGCTCCTGGGACAGGACTATGGATTTACCTTTGTTTCTTCTCTCATCTTTGAAGCCCAGCGTGGTGAAGCCTGGGAGCAGCTTACTGGAGAGCGAGCTCAAGTCCACCGGGTGGGTCTCCTCCTCTGCAACACGGACATGGCGGGCCGTGAGCGGCAGGCGTGACCCCAACGTGGTGCCCCATGCAGTGCCACGAGCCCTTTCTTCCACATCACAGTGGATTTGATTGGTGGGAGTGGAGGGATTTTAGAATGATCACCTGAAAATGAATTTGCAAAAGCCAACTACCATTCTCAAAACTAACTGCATTTCAATTTCATTTCTTTATCACCCCAAAGTCAACACAATAAAAAATATCGCATCTTAGGCCACCACACCAGCAATACCTTGAGAACATTTTCAAATAGATCACTCAACAACTCCAAGAAGAAATCTTGTCCTATGTGCTCTAACAGCGAAATGGTGGCGTGTGCAACCGGAACGCACGAATCTGACAGCACGTCTGCCACGCTCAAGTCACCATCCACACACCATTCGTGGCATCAGAGCAGGAGTTCCTCAGTTCCCAACCGGTACCTCGGTCTCAACACTCTCTTAAGCTAAATATGGATCAACAGTCTATCCTCTTTATGAAAATAAACTGGAGATTAAATAGATCAGCCAGTTTATATTCTTCACACACTGGCATGTTGGAGCGGGTGAAAGACCACCAGCAGGCATGCGAGTGAGACTGAGGGAAGCGGAAAATCTAAAGGCAACCCTTGCCGGGCTGCGTGTTCCTCGTGTGAGCCTGTGCGTGGTTTCAAACTCAAGTGCGTCACACTTTTATTCAAAGGACAAGCCTCTTCATTACTTCCAGGCCAAGAAAGCGCCCCTGATGGGCTGGACAGGCCTAGTGTGCGCCATCCTTCAACACTGTCCTGGACATGATCATGTAACAGCTCTTTTTTTCCTAAGACTGCTTTCCAGATTCAAGCAGCAAGGTGGGCCGGCACTCTGGTCTGAAGACAAAGCTCGGGGTGTGAACCCTTCCTGATGCTAGTGAGGTTCGGCCTTAAAGGCCTCTTGCCAGCTTTTCAGGAATGAGGCTCGAGTCCCCCTGCTCCCAAGGAGCCCTGACCGAGGTCTGACCAGCACCCCAGCCCTGCGAGACAGCCGTCCATGCCTCTACTCGGAGCACGTGTCACGTCGGGGTGTGCGCAGGGACGGGAAGCCGGGCAGCTTCTCATGCTGCCCCCTGGCCAATGGCTCGGCTTTTCATCACAGAACATGAATGGAGGCCCGAAAAACAGTGTACAGACAGCAGAAAGCCAGCCCCGAGCGGGCACCCACCATCAGCGTCCGGCTCGGCCGTGTTGACCACGCTGTAGAGCAGGCTCCCGTCCCCGTTCCTCTTCAGATAGCCCATCTGGAAGGAAGCACTGCCTGAGCGTCTGTCCCTCAGGAGGGGCAGCGCAGCTCAAATGAAACGAAGGCCAGCAAGCAGGGCTTAATGGGGGTAAAACCAAGTGTGTCCAAGAACAAACACCAGAGGGCCCCACACGGTATTCCCTGGAATTTGACTCACCGGCAACAGCAGAGTACACACAGGCACGAGGAGAACTCTTAGGCTCCCCATGGCCCTGCTAAAGGGGGAACAGCTGAAACAAAAACCTTCACCCACAAGCATTTAAAATTGCTCAGGAGCCTTGACATGGAATGGTCGGCAGGTCAGCATGGCACTGCCCTGACGGCAGGCAGCTCCGGCTCTCAAGCATGTGCGGTACTGGTTTTCATTTAAAAACCCGCCACCCCCACCCCAGTTCTGTGTACAGGCCATCAGGAGGATCCAGGCAGAGGAGGCACTGGTGTGTGCAGATGTGGGGGTCAAGGGGGAAGACAGCTGTCACGCAGGGGTTGGCTGGGCTCCAGTGCAAGGGTCACGTCCATGCTGTGGGCAGGGCAGCCACCTGGCCTGAAAGGAGCCAGATGTTTGTGTGGGGGCAGCTTCCCACCGCCGATCCAGGCAAAGTATCAGAGCCCACAGGGTGGCCAGGGCCCTGGGGGAGAGGTGGAAGATCAGGTACAATGGGACACGGATTTGATACACAGATTAGGGAGTCAGGTCCTCAGGGTGCAGATACAAAACTGAAAGGGAAGAAATGGGGTGGACCCACAGTGCAGGATGGAACTGGAAGTTTCACTGTAAAAAGTTTTCAACACATGTAAACACAGGTGCCAACAGAATCCATCTGCACAGTGTTCACATATGTGGTGCAGACACGTGTACAGGCATTTCCCAACTCTATCTGCAGAGAGGGCTTCACCCAGCACCCAGGTCTTGGCTTCTAAACAAGGCTCTCTAGTAAAGAAACCAGGGCTCCTTGGAGAATGTGGCAATTCCAGGGCTGAAGCACAGAGTGCAGAACAAGGCTGTCCAAAAGAACTACAGTGCAAGCCACACAGACCACAATCTCCAACAGGCAAGCCATGCAAACAATTTCCCAACATGAGCCACACAAACCATAACTTCCCAACACAAGCCACGCAGACCACAGCAACTTTTCAACACGCGTGCCACATAAACCACAACCTCCCAACACACAAGCCACGCAGACTGCAACCTCCCGACACACGAGCCACGCATACCACAAGCTCCTGACACACGAGCCACGCAGACCACAACCTCTCAACACGCGAGCCACGCAGACCACAACCTCCCAGCAAACGAGCCACACAGACCACAACCTCCCAACACGCGAGCCACGCAGACCACAACCTCCCAGCAAACGAGCCACGCAGACCACTGCAACTTCCCACCAGGCGCAGGCAAACAGAAGCAGACACCTCTGAAATGCCCCCACTTCAGCATTCTTTACATCCCACCCCATGTGCATTTTAAAGACTCACTATGAAAAAAAACCATAGTTCAAGTTAACGTTTTCTACGGACTACATGTTGAAACAAAACGTTGGATATAGAGGTGAAATAAAACCTGCCGGGATTAATGTCACCTGCATTGCTCTACTTCTCTTATCAGGGCTAGTAGGAAGCCTGAGACTGCAGACAGCCTGTGCTGTTTCCATTGGAGACACTGGGTCTAGAACGTCTCCTGCCAGAAAGGAGAGTGCAGTCAGCTGAGTGGGCTCCACCACCACACAGACCACCTGTGGCAGGAGCCACGGGAACAGGGTCGGTGGCCTATCATGGACCATCTGTGGATCCAACACCAGTCCCCGCTGGAATAACATGAGGCGGTGCCTCACGTCAACACCCAGTGACAGAGACATAGAAGTCAGCATTCACTCCAAGAGAAAGGATGAGCCTGCAGCAGGGCCTCCATCAAGGAAATGAGGTCAGTGACCACGAGGCCTCCATGATGCGTGAAACACCAGCAGCGGCCCTGCCAGAGGCACCCGGACTCCAACTGAAGAGACCAGCCTTGTGTGTGTCTGACCCAGGCCTCCCGTCGGGTCCCCACGCTGACCTCTGGATCCCGGTGGCTGTGCTGGATCACACAGCACCAACCCAGAGGGAGAGGCACACGGAGAGTCGGGGGCCACGCAGCACCCTCTCTCTGTGGCCAGAGAGCACTACCTTGCCGCCTGGGAGGAACCGGTTGATCCTGTCCCGAGCCTCGTCAGCCGCGTGCTCCACCAGCGCCAGCACGTGCTCCTCTGCGGTACTGTCCGTCAAGCTGCAGGCGTTCCCTTCAGGCTCAAACATGCAGCTGTGAGGTGGGGACAACCAAGTCACCTGGAGGCAGCGTCCCCACTGCGCACCTGCGCCCCACGCACTGGCACCTAACCCAGCCTCTGTGACCTCAGACACAGAGCTGGCAGAGCGTACCTATCTCCTTTCAGGTCTCAAAGCATCCCTTTCACCCTAACCAAGCAACAAAATGAGACACTTGTATTAAAATACAGAGTAAGTGTAAGCCAACTAGACAGACTCCCTGTTTTCCAACGCGGTGAAAACTCAGTTAAAGTGCAGTCACTTTAACAACAAAAGCAACAAAATAACAGATGCACGCACTGGTTAGTCCTTAAAGCCCTCATCAGAAAAGCGACTGGAAAAGCGCCCGTGACTACGTGACTACGCAGGGCTCACAGCAAGGCCTGCAGGATGGGTGGGGCCGCTCGCCTGAGGTCTGATGCTGCTGGGCTGGATGGACAGCAGCCCCCTCTGCTGTGGCCGCTGGGTGGCAAGAAAAACACACAAGGACGTCAGCAAGTGGCCCCAGGTTCCACCTGAAGCAGTTCTCAAACAGCTGAGGGGCGCAGGCTGCAGCACCCAAGGAGTGTGGAAGGTTCTAGAAGCAAGCGAGTAGGCTCCTTTCCACCCTGGGCACTTGCCTGGGTGTGGGTCTGAATGGCCTAGGGACAGGTGCAGACTGAGGGCAAGCCCTGCCCATGACAGCGGCCCTGGCCTTGCCTGACCTACAGCGCCAACCTGGCAACCCGACACAGGAGTCAGAGCCCCATGAGCTCCGTGGGAGGGCTCCACTCAGGCAGCTGCGTGAGCCCATCGCCGATGCACACTCTGCGACACCAGGTGAAGGTAAGGGCCAGAGCTCGGCACGCTCTGCCAACTGCAGACTGACAGCTGGGGATCCATCTAACGGGCCTGGATGCCACAGGCAAGGGTGGGGCCACAGCACCAGAAATACCCAAACTCAACCTGGGGCGGGTCCGCCAGGACACGACCCCCCACGGCCGAGCATGCTGGCGGACACCAGCTTCAATTCCCCCTCAATGCTCAGCCACCATGAGGCGGCAAAGGGCGGCCATGAATCCCTAACCCTGAAGGCCAGCAGCACACTCGAGTTGGGGGCTGAGGTCAGACACAGCCACCAGCCAACCATGCAGCGAGTGTTCGCATGGCAGCAGCGTGGGAAACACACTGCACGTGGGGAGACCACCTGAGGAGACTGTTGGCCGTTGCCAGGCAACACGCTCTGGCCGCAGAGCACCCTCCGTCTCCTCAGCCAAGGCTGCAGGACCTGAGGGGCTGGTCTCAAGACGGCTCTCCCTTTTGACTGTTGGAGGGAGCTGCTCAGAGCAGAAGCACCGAGCCCAGCACTGCTGCTGCCCCACCTGTTAAATCCACGCGAGTCCCACATACACTGTCAGAAGGAAACAAACAACGGAGGGCCATGACCATCAGAATGGCCTCAAGGACATTCAGCACCAACTCCAGACGGTCCCTGACTTTCCACAAGACGGCACAAAAGCAGTACGCTTCAGTAGAAACCATCCTTCAAACCTGATCTGTCCCAGGCTGGCAACAGGCCACCGTCCTCTCAGGACAATGGGAAGTCAGCGAGCCACAGTGCTGTCAGACACACGGCCACGAGGACGGATGTCCCGAGACCGCACTCCCTGAGGCCTGCATTCAGCAAGTGACATGTGACGAAGCAGGGTCTGTGCCAGGCGCCTCTGCCCACTGCAGGCTATGGTAAGTGCTCTCGGAGCCTCTAAGGCCCCTGGAGATACTCTAGCTTTCTTTGGTCCTATCAGGCGGCCACCTCAGGCAGGTGGAGGAGCATCTACAGGAATGACATGCGACGGACTTTGACAGATCTCAATGCTCAGCCACTGTGAGACAGAGAGGCCCCATGAAAACCACTGTGGGGTTTAGAGAAAAAGGAAGAAGGTTCCCTGATGGACCACCCAAGTCAGCTGCTCCCTGTGGGAGGGAGCAGAGCTACAGGGAGCTGCGGCCTGCAGTCGTCACCTGCTTCCCCTGCAGCATCCACACCTTCCTGACCACCGGGCTGCACCTGCTCCACTCCAGCATCCACACAGACACGGAAGTGAGCAGTTCTGGGGTGGGCGTCTGCCCCATGGCAAGAAAGAAGCCCCCTGCCAATGCTGGCTGCCCAAAGTGGGCCTGCTTGTGTGGCACAGTCTGGGACAAGGGCACAGCCTTGGCTGCCAGCCGGTGGTGTGCAGGAGAGGGAGGGGCCGGTGATCTTAACAAACGGCGTGTGGAGACAGAGACCACCAGTCAGTAGCAGACAGGGGCAGCGGTGAGAGGACGGGCTAGGGTACCACACCTGGGTCAGAGTGCATGTGGCCGGTGGGCGGGAGGGGCCGTCTGACCACACTCCTCCTGCTAGAATAAGCCCCTCCAAGGATGTCTAAGTGACATGACATCCGTTCTCCCACTCACTCTCTCTCCCCCACAAAGCACCTGCTTTCCTGGTTGTGGTGCTCAACTCCAAAAGCAAACGCGGTTTCCACACAGCCTTTACCTGATCACTTCTCTACTCGGCTTTTTGGATTTCTTGGCAGTTTCTACTTGTACGGGTACAACTTCAGGGACAGGTTCCTCAACAGCTGTATCCTCATTGCCCAGAAGAGCTGCCTGCTGAGAAAAATCCATGTCCTGCATAAACGACATGCTGCGCTTCAAAGCTAACAGCCGCTCCTAGAATCAGAAAGGACAGAGCAGCAGGGATTTACCTCTCCCTCACAGCCAGGGCGCCGTGACGATGGGATGGGATGGGGATGGTCACAGCCTCACCTAGCCTAAGAGCTAACTTTCGACGCGGAGCAGAGGGAGGTGGTTGCGGGGGCTGGACCCACTGCCAGAGTGCGGCAGGCACCGCGCCTCCCCTTTACCTTCACCTACGTGGGACGCATGCAGCCTGGCTCACGGCACAGATCTGGGAAGCCACTCAGGATGGCCAAGGAAGACAAGGATGTCCCATCTGGATTCAGTGAGGTAGCCACGCAAAACAAGCCCGCAATGCTGGCTGCCATCCAGCAAGACTGACACCCAGGCTTAAGAACAAGAGATGCGGAACTTTCCACCAACCCTAAATGAGACGTCACAACTAGGTCATGAGCAGAGAGGGCGGCCGGGGACATCTACCCTAAAGCAAAGGGGGCAACACCATGAGGGTGGCGGGTGGATGGAGCATGTGTTCACTGTGAGGCTCCCCTCGGGCACAAGCGACGGGGGGCAGAGCCCCTGCTTTCCGTAGCTCGCTGCTGCCACTGAGTTTCTTACTTTGCTCATCATCTTAAAGCCTGCGTGAAGTATCTTCTTCGCCAACTTGTAGTACACGGTATCTGGCCTATTGTATGTCATTGCATTATCACACATCAGTTTGAAATCTGCCTGAAAAGAACACAGGAAAGACTTACCAAGTTTGAAATGCCACAGACAACAGCAAAGCCCTAGATGACTGTCAAGAGACCAAAAGGAAAAAGCTACAATTGAGTAGGAAACAATTCAACTGGGCTCTCTGTTCTAAAAATAATGTTTAAGAACTTAGAGAAATTTTCTTAGTTGCACGTCGGTCTTGCATGAAAAATGTTACAATGAAGAGTTGGCCAAGCCTGTAACTTCTAAGCATCACATACAAACTCCGTGCGAGGAAAAAGGAGCATTTACTGCGCTTCCTGCATTTCTCCAGAACAGAAATAGGAACAAGAAGCAACAATCCGATTCTTTCAAGTCAAAGTCGAGAGATAAAGGCAAGCAAGGGGCACAGTGATATCCTCTATCTCTAGAATTTCTCCACAGAATAGAATTTAAAATTCTGTCACCAAATAGTTCCCTCAAACTATCAGAAAAAGACTTTGCCCCTCAAAAGGAGAGCCTTATTTTGTAATTTATGGCAAAAATACGGAAATATCAGTATTTTATTATCATAATCAGTTTCCTCAGCACAGGCCTCTCACAGGTGAGTACCAACGTCAGGCTGGAGCATGGCCCTACAGGCCGGCCACCCTAACTGAGAATGTGCCATCTGGACCCTCCCCAAGCCCCGGTTCTGGAGCCAGCGTCCCCAGGGCCTGGCCTGAGGCCATGGAGCCCACCGCAAGACTCTACTGCGGACACTCCATGGAGTGAGTGCTGCTCCCCTTCTCACTTTGTTGCTAGGAATGGCCAGACTGGGGCCCAGAGCAGGGAATACCGAGGGCTTTAGCGCATGGAGTGCTCTGAACATCTGCCCTAAGGCGCTGCCTGATCCTCTCATCAAGTTTCCTTTTCTCCCACTCTCCTTTAAGTCTGTTCTGTTGTGTTTCTGGGAGTCAGCAAACCCTTCAGTAAATGTAAAATAAATGAAAATAGAAAAGTCAAGCTTTCCCAAGCGGAATGGAACCTAAGAGAGAAACCTAATGCCTTTCTAAACTACACTAATGCCAATTTATCAAGCATCTATTTTACTTTCTTCCCCTGGGTTGCAAAAACAATGCGTAGTTGCTGATTCTCATAGTCAGTAGCAAGAAACAGAGTTAAGAGCAAAGTACTCAGGAGACAAAAAAACTTACTATGCTAAAAAGACTACCTGCTCAATCAGTATAAGACAAAATCAAGAATTAAAAATAAGCATGTTTTAAAAAATGTCTAGTCTCAAACTGTGCCACACCGGACACCTCATTGCTTGAAACATGTCCTATTTACGCCAGTGCAGTAACATAGAAAAGAAACAGCCTGCAACCTGGCCTAGTTTCTAGACCAAAGCACAAAGAAAATGTTTATGACCAATCATTTCCTTAATGCTGTGTCTGTAAATAACACCCAAACACAGAAACACCTGTGAAAGCTCAAAAACTAGAAATGACCTACGTTGAATGAAGTCTTCACGAGACATAAATACACAGAACTATGCCACAATTACTTCGGGCAATGAAAGTAACTTACCTTAAATTCCGTAACTGATTTGTATTCATTAGCTACAATTTTGTCTTTCATGGTGCCAAAATCCATGGGATGTTTTATTATCATTGAATATCCGGGAGCAATTGCATCCGTGACAGGAAAAGCAAAAAATCCATGGGGATCCTTTCTGAAAGCAAAGATATCTTAAAGTGGAAAAATCTAGATTTCTAAATGATACAAAATCTTCTACAATCCAAAAATTGGATACAAGTGACCGAATTTTGTTTCTTAAAAATAAAAAAATTACCAGGGTTTTTTAATTTGTGATAAGTATTTCACACATAATAAAAATTTCCCCCAAAGCATCCTGGCGGCTCAGTGTCCCAGCTCTAGCCTTGACTTCCCTCACCCTATTCTGACTTCAGAGTGAGCCACTACCGAGTCCATGAGCTCCTCCTGCCCACCCCGAAGTGGAGTGGGAGTCACCAAGAGAAGGTGCAGGGTCTGTTTCACAGCTGACAGGGCTGGGGTGGGGAACAAGGCCTCAGAAAAGATGACACCACACACCCCCAGACACAGGCTCTTCAGAAACGCCCAGGTTTACCTCTGGAGCTGGCGGAGGAAGTGTTCCAGGAGTTGCTGAATAGGTGTGCTCTCATTTTCGGCTGACAATTTAAGGAAAAAAAAAAATTGAATACAAAGACTTTGGTATCCCTTCATTAGAGAGCTCCAAGTTCACAGTATCTGTCTGTATGGTGTCTCACAGCATTTTAAGCTCCAGCAAGAACTAGGGATATAAAGATACACCCAACTCAGCCTTGGCTCCCACAGAGCTCAGCTGGGTGGGAAAGGGCACCCCCTCCCCGCAGCAGGAGTCATAAAAACGCCTTATAATAACCGGTAGCCCTGACATCAACAATGTGCGGTGATCACTTATCAATGTTTTCGGCTCATACCACTGCTCTAGACAAGGAATGAAGGACGGAACAAGGGCTCTGGACATAAGGGTTGATCCTATATTCACCGATTATTATTTCACTTGAGGTCCCTTAAAATTCAACAAAAAGTAAATAAATAAATGGCTGGTGTGGTGGTGCATGCCTGTAGTCCCAAGAGGCTGAGGTGGGAGGATCGCTTGAGCCCAGGGTTATCTGAGCCCAGGAGTGAATCACGACACTGCACTCCAGCCTAGGGGACACAGCAAGACCACGTTTCAAAAATAAATTAAAAAAAGAAAGTGCCTGAAGAGCCAAATGACCACAGAAGCTCAGAAGACCACTAGCTTTCCAGAACTTTCCTTCAGTGGAGCCAGCAGGGCTCAGATGGTTTCTGATGGCCTGAATGATTGCAGCACTAGCCTCCTCACTCCCTGATGTCCCATGTCCCAAAGCCCAGCTGTCTAAGTTTCCCTATAATCCAGGAACCACTAGATGCTGAGAGGTGCCAGGAAGAGACACCCCTTGTCTTAAGAACAAACGCCTCATCACTGTGAGTTGTGCACAGGAAGGCTGGGGACAAGGAGAACCCAGAGGGCAAGTCCTTGTCAGCTGGAAATTCCAGCCCAAAGCCATCCTTGGCAGACGGTGCCCATGACAGAAATTCTACTGAAGGCCTTCAGCTTCCTTTGTCTCAGCCTATGGTCACTTTCAGCAACTTCAGACCCATCATTTGGGGTTTCAGGTCCCCTCTTCCCAAGAGGAATTACCTGCGTTTTCACTGACATGCATCTCTCTCACCAGTCTGACCTATGTGGGGCTACTCTTCTGATGCTATTCTCTTTGGGTGCTAAGTGCAGACAAAACCAAACTTATAGACCCAGGGCTGGCAAACTTTTTACATAAGGGCCAGACAAAAAATAGTCCAGGCTTTGTGGGTCACATATGATTGCTCTCTGCAGACATGCCTTTTTTTTTTAACGAATCCTTGAAAAACATATAAACCATCCTTAGGTAACAATAAGTTACAAAACAAAACTTAACGGCACCAGTGGTAACTGGCCAAGCCTTGCTCTAGACATTCAGAGACACTGGAGGAAACCTCAGATCCAGAGGACACCCGGGATGAGGCCCTGGAAATACCAGCTCTCCTCCCTCCCATGCTTCTCCCCAAAGCAAGAGGACACGGTGCCGACCCTCATTTACAATGACGAGCTGTGAATACCAGGAGAGTCTCTAAAGGTCCACCCTTGCCTGGCTGTGTCCGGCACGCTCGGACTGGCCGATCTGGGGGCGGCTCCACCTCCACCTTCTTCCCAGGATCAAAGTCGTCAGCCTCTCCCTCCGTGTCACAGTGCTCCCTCTCTCGCTTCCGCTTCTTCTCTTCCTGGGCGGCAGAGTCAAGGGAGTGAGAAGGGAACGAGTAGGTGGGATCCAGACACGTCTGCCCAATCCCCTCGCAGTTCTCAGGGGAGGGACAGAGCGAAGGGAAACCCCCTCCGAGACCCTCCTCAAGCCGGGCTCCCTCCTCACGGAGACCCTCGCAGGGTCCGCTGAGGAACAGCACACCCAGGATCCTGGAACTGAGTCTGCTGGCCTCAGCGGTTTGCGTTTTGCTACCAACGGAACACCCCTCCCCTCCTCCAGCCACGCAGGCGCACTCTGCCTGGGTCCTGTGACCCGGCTCCCCATGGGGTCCTCGTGGGGGGCGTCCGGGCCAACGCCGCTGCCGCTGCTCCTTTACCTTTCGCTTCCTCCTTTCCTCATCGTCCAGATGCTTCTCTTTCTCGGATTTCTTCTTCTTCTTCTTTTTCTTTTCTTTGTGCCTCTCTCGCTCATGGTCTGACCTGTCATCATAGTAACTGGAGTCGTGGCCGGATCCTGAGAGTTCAGTCACTTCACTTCCTCCGACTTTGAGGACTAGCTTCAGGGGCTTCTCCAGGGGCTTGTCGGCATAATCTGCACAGACACAGACTGAGTTCCACCCGCGTGCTCAGGTGCAAACGCCACGCAGCCAGGTGAGACATGAAGGTGCTAAGAGGTAAAGGCCGCCCTGAGGAGTACAGCGGGGCTGCCAACCACCAGGGAAAGACGGAAGGGAAGACCACAGTGGCGGCATGTCACTGCCTCCTTGTTCTCCCTTTCCCTCCACAGGGAGCTTCAGGTCCCTTTCAAGTCACGGTGTCCTCACCAGAGGAGGCCCTGTGGGATGTTCACATCACTCGTTCAAGAAGATGGATTAAGAGGGAACTGGAACCCCGGAGCCCGATCTCCCTCCTAGAAACCCCCAGCACTGCGGTTCACCCTCGCCTGACTTCCTGCAGGCGCCCGTGCTGCCCGCTGACACCCATGGAGCTGCTGCGGGAGTAAGGGAGAGGGAGGGAAAGGCGGGAGAAAGGGCAGCCTAGCTTCTCCCTTAGCTCCACACAAAAGCCAGCACAGACGCTTCCCTGGTCTCCAGGACCGGGGTGAGTGGGCTTGCAGCCTCGAGCCCAGAACCCTCTACCAGGACCCCTCGCGCGTGCCCGGTTCCCTGCCCGAAATCTCAGGACCACCTCCCGCGTGCCCGGAACCCCTCCCCGGTGGCCGGGACCTCGCCCGGTGCCCAGGACCCCCGTCCGCGTGCCCGGAACTCCTCCCCCGAGCCCGGGACCCCGCCCGCCGCGCGTCACAAAGCGCCGCCGCCTCACCCTCGTAGGACGAGCGCCACTCGGCCTTGTGCTTCTTGTGCTTCTTGCCCATAGCAGCGCCGGCGGCAGGCCCGGAGCGGGGGCCGGGAGCAGCGGGAACCCGGCCGGACAGTAGCCGCCACCGCCCCCTGGCCCTGGTTGGCCGCCCGCGCTCACTGCGCCGAGGTTGCCGAGCCCGCGGGGCCGCGCCGGAAGCAGGGCGGGGCGGGGCCGCGGCAGGAAGTGGTCCTACCGGGCCCGAGCGCTTCCGGGTCAGGGGGTGGTGCGCCTCGCGCGGCAGATTCGAAGCTAGGGAGGGGCCCGCGGGCTGAGGCGGCGGCTGTGGCGGCGACGCTGGGCGTGAGGTGGCGGCGGCCACGCTCCAGTCGGGTCCCCACTGCTCTCGGGGGCGCCATGGACGAGGCCGTGGGCGACCTGAAGCAGGCGCTTCCCTGTGTGGCCGAGTCGCCGACGGTCCACGTGGAGGTGCATCAGCGCGGCGGCAGGTGAGCCGGTCCAGCCCGACACACCCTCTGGGCACCCACCAGCCCCGACCCCAGCTCGTGCACCGAGACCGGACCCAGGGGCGCTGACCCGCCCCGACCCCAGCGCACTGACTCCTTTGCGACTGAACCCCAGGGAACTGACCCGGCCCGACTGGACCCCGGCGCGCAGGCCTCCGGGCCCCGACCCGATCCTAGCGCAATGACCCAACCCCACCCCAGGGCACTGACCCTGCCGACCCGAGTCCTGCGCGCAGGATCCCAGCTCCCCGACCCGACCTCAGCCCACGGACCTGGCCCTGACCGTGCCCGGCTGTTCTCCAGTGCACCGATCTGACCCTGAGTCACACGTTGGAGGATAGGATGGCCGCGCATTACAGAGAGCTCTAAAGTCGCAGCCGAAATTGGGTTGTTCTTTGAGCCATTATTTCTCAGACCCTTTAATTGTTCCCGTTCCTCACAGACTTGATGTTAAATTTTTAGGGTTCAAAGCAAATCCCACTCATTTGTGACCGAGTCAGTTCATGGGATGTGGGGCCTATGGGCTGTGCTGCTCCCTGGAGTTGGGGGAGCTCAGCAGCGGGGCCAGACCTTCACAGACCCTCCTCATGACCATGGAGGGTGGATTGAGGTCTAGTGAGACCACCAGCCTCAGAGGGGATGCAGAGGAAGAAACCTTTCCTTTAATAGAACACTTGTTGACTGGTCACTTTCTAGGTGCTGGAGTTGAGACACGTCAGCATAATTGCACCAGGGCCCAGAGACATCTGCACAAAGCCCCAGCACAGCCTTGTGACCCTGTGTAAACACCTTAGAGCTCAGAGACACCTGTACACAGTGTCACCGCAGCCTGGAGACACCCCATGTACAACCACCCCTGGGCCCAGAGACGCTAGGCATAATCACATCAGAGCACAGCTGCACCTAGAGGACAGACACCTACGCACAACTGCCCCAGAGTTCATAGACACCTGCACACAACCACACTATCTATGCATGGTGGTCGCTGCCTTGTAGGGTGCTGGGATGATTGCAGAGGGGCCACAGATCACCTGCCTGGCTCTGAGGAGCCTGTCCAGGAGGGAGGGGAGCCTGTCAGAGGGAGGCAGACATTAAATAGAACCTAAAGGGTGACTGCAGTTCATCAACCCAGTAAGCTGGGACAGTGCACAGCGGGGCACAGAGCTGTGATCCAGGACCAGGTCACTGTTGTAGAAAGGGGAGGTGTCAGGAGGAGTGCAGCAAGGTGGGCCAAGGGAAGCCCTGGATGCCAAGCATAAAGCATTAGATTTTCTCAGCACGAATCACAGCTATTGAAGACTTGTTACAATGCAGACCCCAGGCCTGACCCCACAGCTATGGAACTTCCTTAGTAATAGTGAAAGCCACCATTATTGACTGCTTACTTTGTGCCAGGTATCGTCCTAAGCACTTTGAATGTATTAATGACTCTTCACAGTAGCCCAGCATAGCAAGGACTCTTACTGTTGTCCCCTTTTTCTAACTGGGAGCTGGGGCACAGCTTCTTCAGGGCACAGCTGGTAAAGGACCCATAGGCAAGGGGTGGCTCTAGATTTGGTCTCCAGGCAGGCCAGTTCCAGCCTGTCCTCCTAACTACTGCACTTTCTTATGTATTGTCTGAGTTTTTGAAAACACTTAATTTTAACATTTTGTTTTTGAATGAAAATCATTTATGTGTGTTTTGGTGCTTTTTTTGTTGTTGTTTTTGTTTTTGTGGTTTTTTGTTTGTTTGTTTTTTAGCACTGCAAAGAAAGAAGACATAAACCTGAGTGTTAGAAAGCTACTCAACAGACATAATATTGTGTTTGGTGATTACACATGGACTGAGTTTGATGAACCTTTTTTGGCCAGAAATGTGCAGTCTGTATCTATTGTTGACACAGAATTAAAGGTTAAAGACTCACAGGTAAGTTACTAATTTGCTGGGCCAAGAACAGTTAGCTGAATACAAAGGCTGTATCATGAATGTCTTGCCGTTTTCATAGCTTGTTTTCAGAAACGGGTTCACTTCTCTGTTGGTTTGGGTGGCTAGACAAGTTCTTCTCACTAGCTGTCAGGAGCCAGGTGCTGGGAGCAGGAAGTGGCCCTGATGTCAGGGTGCTGTCAGTATAGCAGGGGACAGATCGGAAACCAGGAATGAGAATTCAGTGTTGTAGAATGGTGGACTGTGCTGGTAAGGCCCGTGTACGGGTGTCTCATTCTTACAGTCAGCAAATGTTTGTGAAGTGCTCACTGTGTGCTAGGGCCATAGGAGGTGTGGGGGCCACAGAGATGAGGAGATGGGCTTGCCTTGTAGAAGTCCTTCATCTCATCCCATGCATGGCCACCTCACCCACCTTGGAGTTCATGTGTATGTGTTAGAGGAGCTTTGTGTGGGGCAATTCTGGCACCAGTATAAAAACAACCTGAAACATATTTCTAGGGAAGACGTATCACAGCAGTACAATTCCTGTCCTGTAAAAACCAGCTGTGAAGGACAGGCTTGGTACTAAGTTCTGCTCATGAGGTGGACCTCCCCATTCATACATTAGGACTCATGTTTGTGCATGCTCAGAGCTTTGTGCACACTGAGATCTGATACTGCCATGGTTTTGGCCAGTCTGAGGGAAGGAAGAGCTTCCCACACTGTTGTGGAGGGATGGACACCCTAACTGGAGGGCAGCGGGGCTGCCCAGGGTAAGTTCTAATGTTCTCTATCTGACTGCAGATTCACCTGTAGGAATTGATCTTAGCTGATAATTCTGCAATTTTGTAGATCTTTCTGAACAGATGTTTGTTAGATGCTGTTAATAATAGCCAACAATTTGAAGTATTTTAACTGTCCACCAAAGATCACTTAATAAATGTATGAATTCCATGTATCTACACTATGTACAACGCAGCCATTAAAAAGAATGAAATAGATTTCTGTCTACCGATGTAAACATTTCTCTGAGCTATAACAACTGTAAAAAGACACAGTTAGGAAGCCGGCCGGGCAAGGTGGCTCATGCCTGTAGTCCCAGCACTATGGGAGACAGATGGAAGGATCACTTGAGGCCAGGAATTGGAGACTGGCCCGGGGATCATAGCAAGACCCCATCACTAAAAAGAGTTTTTAAAAATTAGCCAGCATGGTGGCGCACACTTGTAGTACCAGCTACTCAGGAGGCTGGAGGTGGGAGGATCACTTGAGTCCAGGAATTTGATGTTGCTGTGAGTTGTGATCGTGCCACTGCACTCCAGCCTGGGTGCAAGATCTTGTCTCAAAAAATAAGTTAATTAAAAAAACAAACAAAACCCTATGTGGTAAAACTCCATTTTTGGTCCAATCTGTGTGAGTATATCTATAGACTATGGTAACATCCCAGAGGTTGGATTTAGGGCACTTTTTCATTCTGTAGGTAAATGTAGGGCCCAAAGGGCAAGGGATGGGTATTAGCTTTCAGAAGAGCTAATCCTCAATCTGAAATAAAATAACAGCCTTCTCATCTAATCTGAGAACTCGTTTTTATTGTACTATACATTCAGTTTTTATTTGTGGACCTTAACATCTAATTTGTATGGTTGGAATTAAGTGAGAGATTATAAATGTGTGTGGATTTATTTGGCTTTTCCCTCATTTTAGCCCATCGATTTGAGTGCATGCACTGTTGCACTTCACATCTTCCAGCTGAATGAAGATGGCCCCAGCAGTGAAAATCTGGAAGAGGAGACAGAAAACATAATTGCAGCAAATCACTGGGTTCTGCCTGCAGGTATGGGGTGTGATGGAAGATGAGGGGGAGGCCGAGGTCAGAGGACTGCATACTCCATGCCATGTCAGTTCCCGGGGGGTTCTGTTTGTCCGTTTGTTTTGTAGGATTTTAGGATGTTTTCTCTCTTATGAAATGGAAAGTATATCACAAAAGAGGAAAGTAGAGATTTCTAGGGTGGGACCATACTGTTCCTTTGGGCGGGTACCTCAGAGTTCACGGCTAATGGAGAGTGCCCATGTGCTCTTCTCACATGCCCGGTTGGTCTCTTCTGCTGAGTGGCTCCTTGCTATCTGCTTGATGCTTCTCCATAGGTGTCGCTGATGGGCTCCAGCAGGCCGAGCCCAGGGCTTCGTTCAGTCAGCCTGTGGAGAAACGGGTGGATTTAGTGTCTGAACTTGTGTTGAAGCATGGGTAAAAGACAATTGAAAATGGTCATGATCATAAATTTTATAATGTGTTTACCACCAAAAAAATGATAGTTTAATGAAAACATATTGTAGGGATTATGATATACATAAATGTAAAATAAATGACAACAATATTATAAAGATGGGTGGGAAGTTTAAAGTTTTTTTAACAGACCATTGCACATGATAACGAGACATAAAGTGTAATTCTTTGACTCCAATTATCTGCCAAAAGTTATATGTGACTGACATTTATTTTACATCTTTGATTTTAATAAAAACTAAAATTTGAAGAAAACTTTGCAGAATTTATACTTTCCTGTAATCGGAATTGTAGTCTTACGCCGTGCAGCACAGTGGGAAGCTCAGGCTTAGGCTCAGGGGAGACTGGGATGGCTGCAATTGCATTCCTGAAATCAGGTCTTTGTTTAATTCTGTCACAGCTGAATTCCATGGGCTTTGGGACAGCTTGGTGTACGATGTGGAAGTCAAATCCCACGTAAGTTGCTGTGCCTTTTCCCAGAATGCCCTGTTATTTGAAGAGGAACCGTTACTGTTTTGCTCTCCAGCACCCCCGAGCAACTTGATGCAGGTGGATTTTTGGGAGCCCCTGTCTGCTGGCAGCCCTTGTCCTGGACATCTGTCCTCTAGGATTGCTCCAGAGTAGAGCTGGTCTCTGGGGAGCTCCCTGAGGGAGAAGAGGGAAAGGGAGAATGTGAAGGCAACTTAGAGAATTGAACCCTCTGGAGATGGGAGGAGACCTGGTCCGCACAAAGGAAAGGCTAGTGTGTCTTAACCCCTGCACCCTCTGCAACGGGAAGGGTCCTTCCCACACAGGCAGCTTGATAGAATACCATCACGCAGCTGTCCCAGGCTGCTTCTCCACATTGTGGCTGTTGATATTTTGCGAATAATAACTGCTGTATCATTCTAGAGGAAGGAGCTTACTCATTACTTGATAAACAAACCCCTTAGTGGTTTTGTTTAATGTTGGCACTTTAAATAAAAGTGATCATTTTGTTTCTCTTCTTACAAAAGTAATAGCCAGTGTTTTTCCTTTTCCCTTTTTGAAGCACCTTCTCTTCTGAAATGAAAGCGTTTGGAGGTGATGATCTCTTAGGAGGCGGCCTTGCTTCCTTTGCTCCCTCTTCTCATGTAGGATCAAGCCCTGGGGGGTCATATTTCTTGGGGACCTTTGCCTTGTTGGTACCTTTATCTAGTTCTTTTTCTTCTATCAGCTTCTTGATTATGTGATGACAACTCTACTGTTTTCAGACAAGAACGTCAACAGCAACCTCATCACCTGGAACCGGGTGGTGCTGCTCCATGGTAAAGCATGCAGGCTTTTATTTGACCAGATAAGTGGCGTGAAATTCAGCCTTTACTTTTACCTTTGTTCTTCTGCAAGGAGTTCCAGCTTTTTGTTTTCTGAAGGAGCCACAGCTGTCCTAGAATGTCCCCTCTCTGTGAAGCAGATCCAGCTCATGACACTTGGGACATTTATTTTTTATTGTTTTTGAGACGGAGTCTCGCTGTCATCTAGGCTGGAGTGCAGTGGCGATCTCAGCTCACTACAACCTCCACTTCCCAGGTTCCTCCAAGGTTCCAGCAACTCTCCTGAGTAGCTGGGATTACAGGCATGCGCCACCACACCCGGCTAAGTTTTGTATTTTTAGTAGAGATGGGGTTTCGCCATGTTGACCAGGCTGGTCTCAAACTCCTGACCTCAGGTGATCCACCCGCCTCAGCCTCCCAAAGTGCTGGGGTTACAGGCGTGAGCCACTGCTCCTGTTCCTTGGGGTATTTATTACTTCGTACTTCATCAAGTCTTCCTGTGGGGTGCCGCATTCCAAGACATCCTCAGATGCCCCAAATGTGGATAGTACTGAACTCTGTAGACTGTTTTTTCCTATACAGACTTTCCTATGATAAACCTTAACTTATAAATTAGGCACAGTAAGAGATTAACAATAATAACCAATAGGAAAAGGGAACAGTTATAATAACTTACAAAAGTTATTTTAAACTTGTGAATTGTTTATTTTTAGAGTGTTCCATATAATATTTTTGGACCGTGGGTGACTGCAGGTAACTGAAACCTTGGAAAGTAAAATCTTGGATAAGGGACGACTATTGTGTTATTAAACTTTTCCAAAAATTCTGCCTTGTTTCCCCAGCTGATTGTAATTCTTTAGAATTCTGCCTGTTTCCCGGCTGATTGTAACTCTTTAGAATTCTCCGTTTTAGGCCAGGCGCAGTGGCTCGCTCGTTGTAGGCCAGGCGCAGTGGCTCAGCACTTTGGGATGCCGAGGCAGGCGGATCACAAGGTCAGGAGATCGAGACCATCCTGGCTAACATGGTGAAATCTCATCTCTACTAAAAATACAAAAAAAAATTAGCCGGGCCAGGTGGTGGGCGCCTGTAGTCCCAGCTACTTGGGAGGCTGAGGCAGGAGAATGGCGTGAACCCAGGAGGCGGAGCTTGCAGTGAGCCAAGATCACACCACTGCACTCCAGCCTGGGCGACAGAGCAAGACTCTGTCTCAAAAAATAAATAAATAAATAGATAGAATTCTGCCTTGTTTCCCAGCTGATTGTAACTCTTCTTTAGGATGGAAACTTCCTTATATTTCTTTGTAGTACTCAGCTTTACTTTGTGAGGAGTAAACTGAAAAGGCCATATTTTAAAGAAATTCTGTCTGGTTCTTCTCAGGAGAAAATATTGATGATTTGTTGTTTTGTTTTGTTTTCAATATCACTGGGTAGAATGGGGACACAGGAATTGAGTGGACTCAAGAGTATGAAACTGTAGCAAAGTGTTAAATAGAAACTTGAAGAGTACTTAACTTCAGTTAAGATTGCGTGACGACATGCCCTTAAAACAATGTTTTTTTAGATAGCAGATATGCCCCACATACTGTCCTCACAGCACGATCAGAGTAAGCAGCGGGTGTTTTAATTAGTGAATAAGTTGTTTCTGTTTGGAACCAGTTACGTATTTCCTCTTTAATCCTTGAAAATGCTTGCAGAAAGTGAGAGTTGCATGTCTCCATTTTCTGTTAGATGCTTTCCTTTTTTCCTATTGGTCACCTCACAGCTTCTGGGAGGCATCGTGCTAGGGGACGCTTGGCAGGCAGGCGTGCAAGAAGAGCACTGGCCTCTGCCACTCTTCGAATTTAGTGTGGGGTACTAGCCCACTGAGAATCGTCTTAGGAAAGAGGGTGGTTCTGGGGGCAGCAGGAACAACACATGTCAGTGCCTGAGGAGGGTAGGACCCTCCACCTCCATTTATCAAGAAAGGTGTGTTTGGCCTCTGAAAGGTGCCTTGATGAGTGGCTTTCATAGAGGAAGTGTGGGGACAAGGACAGGTGTCAGCAAAGATGTAGGCTAGAAAATGCAATGCTCACTCCCAGTGCTAAGCGGGACTGCAGGCGAGTGCTGGGGGTGGGGAGGTGATAGAGGCTGAGACTAATTTAGTACAAATTAGTAAGAAAGAGGGGGAGACGTAAGTGTATTGGTAATATTTCACAGCATTTAAGCTTCTAAGCAGACTTCATTGTAGTAATCACATCAATAGCTTTTAACTGTATTCCTTATATTTTATGGAAAATAGAAGTTACTGTTGTTTTAAGAAATTTGTTGCAGCACTGACTAAAAACATATTTGCTCTGATCTTTGTCACAGGCCCTCCTGGCACTGGAAAGACATCCCTCTGTAAAGCGTTGGCCCAGAAATTGACGATTAGACTTTCAAGCAGGTAACTTGGTAATTTGTGAGAGGAGAGCCGTGGGAATGGGATTTATAACAGGAGGTTGTTTTTTTCCTAAATCATTTTACACAAGTAATAGATTCCTTCTCTCCTTCACTGTAAGTCACTTGATTCCTCTGTATTCAGCATAGTTTTGAGTTATGATTTCAGTCTTTTAAGATTTGAGACTTATTTTATTGCCAGCATAAAATATTGCTGGTGAATTGCACTTCAGAAGACTATACTTTCTCCGCTTGCTGGATGGAGTGTTCTGCAGATTTCAGGTCAGGATACTTGGTAGCTTTGCTGATTTTCTGTTCACTCGTTTTGTCCATTACTGAGAGAAGAATGTTAAGTCTCTAATTA
This sequence comes from Macaca fascicularis, assembly GCF_037993035.2. NCBI lineage: Eukaryota > Metazoa > Chordata > Mammalia > Primates > Cercopithecidae > Macaca > Macaca fascicularis. The sequence goes on from NC_088380.1 coordinate 1,260,846, forward strand.
TGGATTTGTCTTTTCCTTTTGAGTTCTGTTTGGGGCTTACGGTTTTCGTCATACTTGGAAAATATCTGGTCACTATTTCCTCACCGAATTTCCTTGCCCCTCCCCTTTATCTGGGACTCTGTCTATTTTCATGTTAGACTGATGTTGTTCCACAGGCCACTCATGTGCTTTTTTGTTTTTTTCAGTTCTTTAGAAATATCTGTTTTATTCTAAAGTTTCTGTTGCTGTATTTTCAAGTTGACTGATTTTCTACATCGTCTAATCTGCTTTTAATTCCATTCAGTGAAGTTTTTATGTCTGATAGTGTATTTTTCTGCTTTGAATGTTCTGATTCTTTTTATACTTTTCTTTCGTTATGTTCTTGTTCACATCTTGAACAACTTTATAATAGCCGTTTAAATGTTCTGTCTGCTAATTCCATCATGATTGTCATTTCTGATTCTGTTTTTATTGACTGGTTTTTCTTCTCGTTATGGGTCACATGGTTTTGCTTTGTTGGCATGTTAGGTAGTGTTGGATTAATGTTGAACATTGTGGTTTGAAGTGTGTGGATTGTGTTTTCTTTAGTGAGTGTTGAGTTTTGTTCCGTTAGGCCTTTCCATTACCTGTGATTTGGTGTGATCCTTTGAGGTTTGGTTTTTTTAAGCTTTGATTGGGAGGAGTTTAGGTTTAGTGTTAACACTAAATTGTGGTCCTCTGGGGTCTACACTGAGTGTTCTGAAGGATCGGTGAGCGCTCTCCACCCCAGCGGTTGGGATGCACTCCTCCCAGCCTGCGTGAGGTCCAGGAGCCCTTCAGCTCACAGATCGTAGGCACCCTTTACGTAGCTGCATGGAATGTCCCCGGCTTATAGGCACTTGAGTATTCATCCAGGACACCGGGGGTGCCATGAGGATTCCTGGGCACTCCTTCTGAGGTATTTCTTCATATTTCCTTCCCCTCTGGAATTCTGTTTGCAGCCTTCAGTCACCTCAGACTCCCTGAACTCCATTCTCTGTCTCCTTGACTCAGCAAGTGGCCATACTCCCCTTGGGTTCCCTCCTGTGCCTGTCGTCGGAAGACACCTCCCAGCAGACAGGGCATTTGTAGTGTGTCCCTGGTCTTCCGACTCAGGAGTCCCAGCCCTCACTGCCTGTGTCCAGCAACCTCACCAGATGGTGTTTCATCCATTTTGCCTGAAATGAGGTTTTCTTATTTAAGATTAGATGGTAAATCTGCTTCCTGTTACTCCAGTATGACTAGAGGAAATCCTGTGAGGTTTAATTTCATATACATAATTTTAGTTCTTCAAAAATGTCTTGTAAATATTTTTACATAGGGAAGTTGCTTTATTTTGACCCCTTAGGTTATGTTTAGCAACTTGCCCTTTGCTTTGACATACTGAAATACATGTGTGTTTTCAAGATCTCTAGGGGCATGCCAGCATGGCGGCTCACGCGTGTAATCCCAGCACTTTGGGAGGCGGAGGCAGATGAATCGCTTGCAACCAGGAGTTTGAGACCAGCCTGGACAACATGGAGAAACCCTATCCCTACAAAAAAGTACAAAAAATTAGCTGGGCGTGGTAGCACATGCCTGTGGTCCCAGCTGCTCATGAGGCTGAGGTGGGAGGATCACCTTAGCCCACTAGGTCCAGGCTGTGGTGAGCCTGGGTGACGAGAGTGAGACCCTGCCTCCAAAGAATAACCAAAAAAGATCTCTAGGGGCAGAGAGGGAAACACAAGAGAAGGAAAATGTTATTATTTGGAATATAACTTCTTCCAGTAGAAAGATCTGGAAATATGCTTTGGTTTTATGACTTAGAAATGACAAAAAGAAGTTTTAGCAAGCCTTTGTTCCTCACTCTATTAAAGAACCAAAATGTTATATAATTAATTGTTTAATGTTCAACCTAGTTTTTGTTTTGTTAGATTGTCTGTATCCCTTCACTGTTTTATAAACAGTATCAGTAAATGGTCTCTCTCTTTTTTACGTGGAATGCCAGTGATGCTTTTTGAATGTAATTCTTTTTCTTTTATGGACTTTTGATGTGGAGGAAACTGAAAGGAGGACTTGGAAGTCAGCTTTTCTCTGGCCTCAGTCTTGTTCTCTGGTGATTTAGTCAGCAGCTAAGCACGCCCAGATCTGTCTGCAGGCTTCTGAACGGATAGGGGAGTGTTCTGGGTTCCAGTCCGTCTGTGTGTGTTAACGTTAACTTTGGACCACCTGAGCACTCTGGGGTCTGTGCTGGAAGGCAGATTATCGTGCTCTTTAGGGTTCTGTGGATGGAGGGAAAAATGCTCAGCTTCTGCCAAAAGCTCTTGATGCTTCTGTTTTGTTTTCTATGTTATATTAGTACTGCTAGTATTTTTAAACATAGAAATATAATTTGTAAATAGATTTAAAATAGGAATTTTTACTCTTTAATTTAATTGGTACAGTCTAGAACTACTGATTGAATCTTGTTAGACTTTTTCATAATTATTTAATACACAGAGGGCTGGATTCCTCGTTTCTTTGTCAGTAGCTGTAGTTCCCCCGATGCTGGACACTCGAGATATTGCATTCAAAATGCGTGAATAGCTGTCGCTGAGGATCCACAGGACCGATTAGTAATTCTCTCAACTCCTTTTTTCTGTCTCAGGTACCGGTATGGCCAATTAATTGAAATAAACAGCCACAGCCTCTTTTCTAAGTGGTTTTCGGAAGTAAGTTAAATATTCTAATTATCTGGATTGTGTAGCTGAAAAAATGTCTTGTATATTAGGCAAATCCTCCTCCAGAAGCTTCAGGAGAGAACTGGGTGGGAAAGGTGTGTGAGGATCAGGGCTGACTGTGATCAGAGAAGGTTCCGGAGCTGGGCCGCCCGGGGACTCTCCCTTGGTTCTCCCCAGACCTCCGACTGGGTGGGATAGGGCATTTGATGGACTTTCAGGAGGGCAGGACTGGTACTCAGGGGACTGCAGCCCTGCCACACATGTCCTCGGTGCTCATGCGCCCTAGCGCTGTGAGCTGAGGGGGTCAGACAAGGTGATGTCACAGGTGATTCTTATGTCTGAGGAGCTGTGCCCAAGTCACCTGGCATCCGCACATCCCTCTGGTGAGGTGAGGTGGGACCAGGCACACAGGGCACAGGAGAGCCTGTGAGGAATGCATCCCAGCCTGTTTGCATCTGTGGTCTGTCTCTTTTCCTCATCAGAGAGAACATACAGGTAAAGCAGAGGTACAGGTCACCCTCACTGTGCCGCCCTGGGCAGGGCAGGTATGGTCTCAGGTCTCAGCACCCTGGCATTCAAAGCAGAGGGCAAGAGTATTAGGCTGGCCTCCTCGCATGCTGCCCTGGCTTCTCTGATTTAGGGGCTTTCTGAGGGGCCGTCAGGAGACAGTGGGCTTGTGGGGACAACCAGGGCAGCAGGCCACGTCAGGGTCCCCCTGTGCACCTGGCAGTGTGGTCCCTGCACGTTGACACTAAAAGGGTATTTGGGTTCCAGAGTGGCAAGCTGGTAACCAAGATGTTTCAGAAGATTCAGGATTTGATTGATGATAAAGACGCTCTGGTGTTTGTGCTGATTGATGAGGTAGGCATTTCCAGATAAGGACATTCATGACAATCGCCTTTTGCTGTTGTGGGGACACAGCCTGTTGCTGATGCTCTTGGCTTTGCCCTCCTACGGCCGGTCCGCCCTCTAGCCCTCCCTGCATTGTGTGCCTTTCCACCTTCCCGCAGCATCTGCAGGCTAGGCATGGGAACACCCATTCATTCAACTTTTTCACGTGCTCAGGGGGACGTATCCCCATAGCTGCCTGTGAGGTGCCAGGCCCTGTCCTTTTTGACCCCATTGCTCCCTCCCAACAGGTGGAGAGTCTCACAGCTGCCCGAAATGCCTGCAGGGCGGGCACTGAGCCATCAGATGCCATCCGCGTGGTCAATGCCGTCTTGACTCAAATTGATCAGATTAAAAGGTAACCAGGACATGCAGCGATTTTCCCTGAGAAGTGATGAGAAGTTTGTTGCAAAGAAATGCGTGATACTTGTACAACTCTAGATCTTAGTCCCCAGTTCTTTTACCTAAAAGTGCATTTGGCATTGAGTATTGACTCCTTTTCCACACTGGAGGCAGCATATCGTAAATGCTTTTTAAAGAAATTGTTTTTAGTTTATTAAAAATGTAAAAGAAGGCTGGGCATGGTGGCTCACGCCTGTAATCCCAGCACTTTGGGAGGCCGAGGCGGGCAGATCACGAGGTCAGGAGATCGAGACCATCCTGGCTAACACGGTGAAACCCCGTCTCTAGTGAAAACAAAAAAAATCAGCCGGGCGTGGTGGCAGGTGTCTGTAGTCCCAGCTACTTGGGAGGCTGAGGCAGGAGAATGGTGTGAACCCAGGAGGCAGAACTTGCAGTGAGCCGAGATAGCACCACTGCACTCCAGCCCGGGCAACAGAGCAAGACTCCATCTCAAAAAAAAAAATGTAAAAGAAAACTCAGGCATGCTAAGAATTTTATGTAGCACAGAAAAGCATGAAATGAAGAACTGCTACATTCAGGCCTTATACCGCCCACTTCTCTCCTATCCCACCCAGTGTCTGCACCAACTGGTGCAGCTCGTAGATGAATGGCTGTCCCCTGCTCGCCCTGCTGGCCCAGGACAGAAAGCTTCATGGGCGGATGGTCCACATCTCCACAGTCCAGCCTCACAGGACCAGGGCCTGTTGTCAGTGTAGCCCAAGTTGATCAAGCTTAAGGAGGGACAGCTGCTGGCCAAATTCCCAAGGAAGTGATGGGCAAGCTAGAACCTGTCTGTGCCTGTGTGGTGCTCAGCCAGGACTCAGGTTCCTTCTCCGAAGTGCTCTTTCTGCCCTCAGGGTGCCTGGGGAGTCCTGGGCATTCTCAGAAGCTGGATTGTTGAGTGTGGGGTGACAGCAAACTGAACTGTGCAGAGGAACATTTTGTCCAGGCCATGACCACTGTCTCACCACAGAGAACATATCTGGCTTCCTGAGAAGCGCTCATCTTGGGGTCAGCTGCAGGAGTGTGCAGGTCCTGGAGGGGGCCTTCCCTGCCTCTGACTTCCTTCTCCTTGTGTCCACTTCCTTCCCTACCCGGCTTGTCCCTCAGTCTGCTGCAATCTGGCTCCTACCCCCACCACAGCCCCGCAGCCCCGCATTCACACACGTGCTCACGTTTCTCTTTCTGGAACTTTGCACAGCGCCGATGCCCTGATGGCCCCTTCCCTGAGTCTCTTTGTGCCTCCCTCCCTGGCCTCCATTCTCCTGTCTCCCTGGTTTATGCTGCTGGCATCTCTCCGCAGGGAGGAGTCTACAAGCTTGGCTGAGGCCTTCTCTCCTGGCATGTGTGTGTTCCTGGTGTGTGCCCCTTCAGCGTAGCTCAGGGTTCTGTGGGGGGAATCCCAGACCTGCACATCCACCTGTGACCAGACATCACGGCTTAGATGCCCGGGATGTCAGGCACACTCCCACACTGCTCATTGGGCCCCAAATCCCTCACTTCCTGGGATTCTGTGTGACACTGACGGCCTCACTGTGCACCTACCACTCAACCAGAGGATGGAGGTCACCGTGACTTCCCTGTCAGTCACAAGGACGTGTGGCTCAGGAGGAAACAAGGAGACACCCTTGCCTCTCTTGCCTTCACTCCCTCGTGCTCCTGGTTCCAGCCCCTCTCTAGAGGACTCTTCCTTTCCCCCGCCAGTCCTGTCTACTCCTGCGTCTCTGGATTGTCAGCCCCTAGGTCGTGATCGCCAGGCCTAGGCCTCCCTCTGGCCCTTCCTGCAGCCGCACCCTCCTGGTGCTGGACTGAGCAGCTGTGAGCCCACCCGGCCTCTGTACCTTGTTGTCTCTACCGGGGATCCATATGCTCCCTGCCCTGCCTCTGATTAACTCACCCTGGCTCACAGGCATAGGGCCTGCCCTCCCTTGTCCAGGGTCTAGGTAAAGCTAACCTTCCCCAGGCAGCAAGGGCAGCACTGCCACACATGCAGCCAAGCCCCACCGGGCCTGCACAGTATGTTCCCTGGGGACACCTTGTGCCTGCTCTGTGCTGGCTCATGCTGGGCCCTTGAGACCAGACAATGGGTTGTTTCTGTGGAGTTTCGACACTAGAGGGGAAAGCAGATCATAAACACGGGAAGTAACTCAGCTCTACGGTGTGTCCAGGGATGATGAATGGCCATGCCCAGGTGGATAGTGGGCACCAGAGCCTACAGTAGGTGGCGTAGTCAGGAACACTGTGCAAAAGTGAGATCTTTGCCAAGGTTGAAGGCAGTGAGGGAATGAGCCAAGTGGGGCTGTAGGAGAATTCCCGGAAGGCCAAGTGGCAGCAAGAGCAAAGGCTGGGGGCATCTGTGTGACCTGTGTTGGCACAAGGCCCCTTTCCTTCCTGTTGGCAGCCTGCTGATCATCGTCCTGCCAACCCCCTTGCCAGATAGGATAGAATTGGGTCGCCGACAGCCATGATGACTGTGGTGCTTGCTTCTCGGCCACAACAGGCATTCCAATGTCGTGATTCTGACCACTTCCAACATCACCGAGAAGATCGACGTGGCCTTCGTGGACAGGGCTGACATTAAGCAGTACATTGGGCCGCCCTCTGCAGCAGCCATCTTCAAAATCTACCTCTCTTGTTTGGAAGAGCTGATGAAGGTACGTTTATCTTTTTTTTCCTGTTGATACAAATGGATTTCTTATGTGTTCTTAATTAAGATAGATTAAAATAAGCTTGTTCCAGTATGGAGGATTTCAACATACGCATTAACTCCCTTCTTAAATTGAAAACTAGTTTTGTATGTGACAGGTTGAGCTGATAGTTGAAACTGGGGCCACCGACTCAATATTTTTGTTCTTTTGGCACAATACAGTCATCATTGTTCATTATTTGAGGTACCAATCAATGTGGGGCACATCAGTGACCGGCTGTGCCCACCAGGCTGGCTGCACAAATCCTGGTTCTCAGCTTACTCTGGGCTTTTCCAATGCCCTGCCTCTTGCGGGCCTGGATCCTTACCTGAAAGAGCAAGTAAGGGCATAGTACGAACTGGAGGTTGTGGTCACGGGGTCCATGTGATGTCATGTTCTTGAGTCGCCTGTTGTGATGATAGGAACGCCATCACCCTGGGCACAGCGACGCGTGCGGGGAGTGTGTGTGAGCCAGGGACGCCGTTCCCACGGGCAGAGTGATGTGAGCGGTGTGTGTGAGTCGGACACCATCACCCTGGGCACAGTGACGCATGCGGGGAGTGTGTGTGAGTCAGGAATGCCATCGCCCTGGGCACAGCGGCGCGTGCGGGGAGTGTGTGTGAGTCGGACACCATCGCCCTGGGCACAGCGGCGCGTGCGGGGAGTGTGTGTGAGCCACGGACACCGTTCCCATGGGCACAGTGATGTGAGCGGTGTGTGTGAGTCGGGAACGCCATCACCCTGGGCACAGTGACGCGTGCGGGGAGTGTGTGTGAGTCAGGGACACCGTCGCCCTGGGCACAGGGAAGCTGTTGCCATGGGCACAGTGACATGTGCAGGGAGTGTGTGTGAGTCAGGGAAGCCATCGCCATGGGTACGGTGGCACATGCAGTGTGTGTGAGTCGGACACCATCGCCCTGGGCACATCGACGCGTGCGGGGAGTGTGTGTGAGTCAGGGAAGCCGTCGCCCTGGGCACAGCGGCGCGTGCGGGGAGTGTGTGTGAGTCGGACACTGTCGCCCTGGGCACAGCGACGCGTGCGGTGTGTGTGAGTCAGACACCGTCGCCCTGGGCACAGCGACGCGTGCGGTGTGTGTGAGTCAGACACCATCGCCCTGGGCACAATGACGCGTGCGGTGTGTGTGAGTCGGACACTGTCGCCCTGGGCACAGTGACGCGTGCGGTGTGTGTGAGTCGGACACCATCGCCCTGGGCACAGCGACGCGTGCGGTGTGTGTGAGTCGGACACCATCGCCCTGGGCACAATGACGCGTGCGGGGAGTGTGAGACAGGGATGCTGTCACCAGGGGCACCGTGGTGCATGTGGTGAGTGTGAGTCTGGAACACTTTCGCCATGGGCACAGTGATGCGTGTGGTGTGTGTGAGTCAGGCTAACAGGGAACTGCCCCGTGCTTGTGTTTCTGCTGCTCTAGCCCCTGTGGGAACAGGCCTGTCCCAGACAAATCATCCTGTGGGAGCGTACTTGGACCCTTCGTTTAGGGGAGTTGGACAGTAACCAAGCAAACCAGTGAATGGGGATTTAAACAGTGATGAGTTTAATGCCGTTGTTTTCACTTGTGGGTACCACAGAGCAGGGGCCTTAACAAGGACGGCACTGCCTGCTTGGACTGGGAACTGGTCTCAGCCATGGACCCACGGGGCCTGCCCGGGTCAGCACTGTCCGGGCATGGTTTTCTCAGGGGTTGGGGAAAGGAGACAGAGCTCTGTGGAGCTTTGGCTGGAGAACACCAGTGATCTGAAGACTGATTTTACAGCAGTTTTGCTGCCAAGGAGCCCACGTGATAGCAGATCCTGCGAGGAAGTTGTGTGTGTTGGGGGTCCTCACACACCTTCAGTGTGGGTTCCAGCCTCGCAATGTGACATTTATACACTCATACACTTGTGCTGTGAATCTAGGGGATGTTTAAAGTTTTAGCTAAGAAGGATGGACTTTTTCTGGGACAGTGTAGGACAGAGGTAGGGTTTTTCTGTTGGTTTTTTGTTTGTTTGTTTTGAGACAGAGTCTCACTCTTGCCTAGAGCTGGAGTGCAGTGGTGCGATCTTGGCTCACTGCAACCTCCCCCTCCTGAGTTCAAGCAATTCTCCTGCCTCAGCTTCGTGAGTACCTGGGATTACAGGTGCAAGCCACCACACCCGGCTAATTTTTGTATTTTTAGTAGAGACAGAGTTTCACCGTGTTGGCCTGGCCGGTCTCAAACTCCTGACCTCAAGTGATTCACCTGCCTCAGCCTCCCAAAGTGCTGAGGTTACAGGTGGGAGCCACCGCGCCCAGTGATGGGGTAGTTTCTTATTTTAGGCAGTTTATACGAAATTCAGACATGCAGATGTCACGGTGGATATTGATCTGGTCTCGAAAGCTGTGGGCATGGAAGTGGGGACCCTGCACTGTTGAGGCCAGCAGGGCCTGGAGAGGTGTCGAGGGGAGGCCCAAGCACTCCAAGCACAGACAGTGTGTCTTCATTTTGCTTACACCCCTCAACAAACCTCCAAAATGTTCAGACGATGCTGTTTTCTTCCTTCTCCTGGTTCCTGAGTCAGAACGGTTCATATTGGAATTCAGTCATAGTAAGTCAGTGTGCCCACCTGACTGTTGGCAAGGCTACTTGGAAAAGCATGACTTCCAAGAAAACTGATCTCTGAGGTGAACTTCTGGTGCCCAGCTCCTCGGTCAGTCAGACACTGTGTCGTGCCGCCAAACAAGCCTCACCCTTAAAACAGACAAACTAGGACCCTGCTTTGGAAGTCAGTGGAAGTCCTGGCTCTGAATCCCAGCTCTGCCCACTGTGGGCTCTGACGTCTCCGAAGGTGACAGAGTGGACTGAGTGCCTCCAGGTCCCTTCCCTTCCTGACACACAGGGAGGAAACGTTTTGGCCCGAAACACAGAGGAGGCTGTGTTGCTACTGGTTTCTGAGGCATGTTCCGTTATTTGTATTTGTTTGAAAAAGCAGAATGTGTACACTGAGGGGCATGAGAGAGCAAGCTTGTTCACTATTGCAGCTGTGCATCTTGAGTCATCACTGTCTGGATTTCTGTGAGACGTGACATGGTTGACACTTTACCTGCAGGTGCTGTCCCTCTTGCCGACGGTGCCTACGCTCAGGTCTCTGTGGACTCTGCTAACCGCCTGTGCCTCTGTCTCCCCAGTGTCAGATCATATACCCTCGCCAGCAGCTGCTGACCCTCCGAGAACTGGAGATGATCGGCTTCATTGAAAACAACGTGTCAAAATTGAGCCTTCTTTTGAATGAAATTTCAAGGTGCAAATTGACCTCATTTTTGTAATCAGGACAAATCCATTTGTGATATTAACTAGGGAGTCATTGTTTCCTTTGAGGAGACCAGGGAGGGCTCTGGGTGTGAACTCTCAACACCCAGTACAGGTGTGAACGTGCATGTATGTGTGCGCGCACGTGCACGCATGTGAGTAGAAACACTCAGCACAGCCACCTCCTTCCAAACGTGTAACCCGTGAGCCCGGAGGGCGCTGGCTCATGCACTGGAAGCCTGCGACCCTACGGCTGACGGCACTTCCAAGGATTCGCAGAGTCCACAGAAAGGAAATGGCTTTGGGGGTCCGGAGAGGGTGGAAGGGAAGATGGGGAAAATGATATGGTGCCTTGAAGGACAGAGTTTGGTTCCAACAGGAGAGAAATCAGGAAGGCTGCTGGAGCAGTGTGTTCAGGTAACCTCCTAGTGGGTTGCAGTGCAAAGGCTAGGGAGGTGCCGGAGAGGCGGGGGGTGGAGTAGACAGAGCCTTGGGTTTCTGGCCAGAGTTTTAATTTTATTTTGAAGTTGGCAATAGTGTGGAAGGCTTTAAATAAGGGATAACATGAAGAATGCAGTATTTTTTAAGGATTTGGATTATCCGTTGAAGAGATTTAAATCAGTTAAGATGAGAACGAAGAACAGTTCAGAGACTTCTACAAAAATTGAAGATGTGAATCCACCCATTATTTGGGGAATCTGTGCCTCCTGACCATGTGCCCGCTGCGTCGTGCCCTACGCCTGGTGCTCCCAGGCAGGTGATACATTCCCTGAGCGCGAGGACGCTGGCCCTGGGCCAGGGCACAGAGCTGTGCCTTGGGTGTGCTTCAGAGCAGCGAGGACACTGCCTCCCGAGCAGGAGCTGAGGACGGGGAGAGACCGGCAAAGGGATGTTCACAGGACAAGGCTGAGGAGACCAGTGAGGGGCAGGAAGTGCCCTGTGAGCCCCAGGGTGTGCCTGGGGCGCTTTGGCTTGTGTTCCTAGGGATGCCTTAGCCAATGAGGAAAATTAGTCCTGAAACATGTGATTGCGTAAATTGCTGTCTCTGAACTGGGTTTTCTTGACACAGGAAGAGCAAAGGCCTCAGCGGCCGGGTCCTGAGAAAACTCCCCTTTCTGGCTCACGCGCTGTTCGTCCAGGTGAGTCTCCACTGCGGTCCTCCAGCACCCACCCTGTCCACAGGTCTCAGCCTCGCTGGAAACTCCACTTAGTAGCCCTGGGGTATCAGCCTTATTTTATCTCAGTTTCCAAACCACAGGGTCCTGGGGCAGGAGGAGGAGCTGACCTTGGCACCGAAACACTGGGGCTGTCAAGTCCTTTGGGAGAGGCGGCTATGCCACGTGCCTCTGCTCACACGCATGCATGCACACACGTGCACGTCTGCCTCTGTGGTGTGCTGAGCTCATGGCCGGGGTCCTCGCTGGCCTCGCCAGAGGTTTGTGCTCTTGCAGTCTGGGCTCAGCCCACACAGAGCAGGACCTGGAGCCACAGCTTCACCCACTGGGTGCTGGGCCCGTTGCAGACGCTTCAGCCCGGGGCACTCACCCCTCTCCTGCACTGTGCCCAGCAGCTGGTTGGGGTAAGGACTCAGTGTCTGGCAGAGCAGATACACTTACATCTGAGAAGAGAAAACCCCCATCTTGGAATGGTTCCTTTCAAATCAGAAGTGACCCAGGCTCTGGTCAGTAGCAGCCTCTGAGCTGGACACAGTGCTCAGCACAGAGGTGACAGTGGCCATGGACCATGAGTGGGAGCCTTTTGAGGCAGGGAGGTGACAGCTCTGGGCACCGGGACCATGGGAATTCTCTGGTTATAAGCCCGGGACATAGGGTGGGTCCTTTGGAAAGGACTCCAGGGTCTGCTCCCAACAGCTTCTCATCCTTCTCAGTGTGTGGGTGGCTGCCTTGGTGCCCCCCTGCCCACCCCCACGGCTGTTTCTGACCTGTAGGACGGGGGGAGGGTCACGTAGCCACCTTGTTCGCCTTTTCTGAAGTAAAGGGCATGGCTCATCTGCGCCCTGGATGTGTGTGGTGCGCACTCACTGCTCAGCCCATCAGCTGCAACCCCCTTCTGCGCTGTCTGCACTGTGGGTGGCGGCAGGGGCTGTGGATGCCAGGTGGCCCCACTAACGGTGAGTTGAGCCCTTCCAGCGATGACCGTGTACCTTCCAGGCCCCCACCGTCACCATAGAGGGGTTCCTCCAGGCCCTGTCTCTGGCAGTGGACAAGCAGTTTGAAGAACGAAAGAAGCTTGCGGCTTACGACTGATCCTGGGCTTCCCCATCTGTGCTTTTCCCATGGAGAACACACAGCCAGTAAGTCAGGTGGCCCCACATGGCCGTCTCCCAGGGAATCCCTTCTGCAAACATTGCTTAGACTGCAAGCTAGAAAGCCACCAAGGCCAGGCTTTGTTAAAAGAAGTATGTTTTATTTATGTTGTTTTAAAATGCATACTGAGAGACAAACATTTTGTCATTTTCACTGTTTGTAAAAGATACTTCAGATGGTTTGTCTCCTTGTGAAGAACCATCGAAATGTGTTTGTTCCCAGCCCACTTGCAGTGGATGGGATGCGTAATGCCAACAAGTTTTGTTTAACAGCAAAAAATGAAGATTAATGCAGGTGTTATAGAAGCCAGAAGAGAAACTTTGTCATCCTAAAGAAGCATATAATCATAGCATTAAAAATGCACACATTACTCCAGGTGGAAGGTGGCAGTTGCTTTCTGATATCAGCTCGTTTGATTTAATGCAAAAATGTTTTCAAGACTATTTAATGGATAAGAAAAGTCTATTTCTATATTATACCAACTGAGAAAAAAAGGGTCGGTAAAGTATTCTTTCATAATAAATCATCAGACATGGTCCCGTTTGCAGGAAAAGTGCAGACTCTGAGTGTTCCAGGCAAACGCATGCCGAATGTCCCTTGTCACCCAGTGTGGGCACCCCTGCATTGCTGAGATGTTTCTGCCCATGGTTTTGTTTGTGCAATAACGTTATCACATCTCTAACGAGGATTCACATTAATAGAATATAAAATAAATGGGTCAGTTACTGGTCTCTCAGAATATTATGTTTTGCTTTTATCTCACACTAAAATAAATATCATTAATGCTTTGCATGTGAAATTCACTTTCGAAAGAACATGTTACATTTTGTTTTAGAACTTTTTAAGTATTAAAATATTTTTTAGAATTTTCTTGTTTTGATTCTAAGTATCTCTTCCAAGTGCTTTTAATTTTACTGAAGATTACTCACATGATTACTTAACTTTAAGCCTGATTTATGCTATGAGGACCTTATGGTGTAACTGCATCTCCAGAAGAAGCTGGGAAGGTGCCAGCGACCCAGGTGCAGATTCAGGAGGAGGATCACCAAGGCCGAGGCATAGGCAGGTTCTGGTCACTGCGCCGTCTGCTAGGCCCTGGGGGTGGCAGGTTGAGAAGTGGGCCCAGTCTTTGCACGTCAGTGCTGTTAAAGGATCTTTTCACCAGTGGGTACGACCCTAACAGCTCCCCACCTCCACTCTCCAGGAGTCAGCCTGGGGTCCACAGTGGCATGCGGCCTTCATACGCAGAAGTTCTTTGAGAAATTTAAAACTGTTGGGGTGGGGTATAGTGAATAAGCCAAAAGACTCATCTGAGAGTAAAGGCAGTGTATTAGGGTTCTCTAGAGGGACAGAACTAATGCAATAGATAGATACATATATAAAGGGGAGTTTATTAAGTATCAACTCACATGATCATAAGGTCCCACATTAGGCCATCTGCAAGCTTGAGGAGCAAGGAGAGCCACTCCGAGTCCCAAAACTGAAGAACTTGGAGTCCGGTGTTCAAGGGCAGGAAGCAGCCAGCACAGGAGAAAGTTGTAGGCTGGGAGGTTAGGCCCATCTCGCCTTTTCACATTTTTCTGCCTGTTTATGTTCTAGCCGCACTGGCAACTGATTTGATTGTGCCCACCCAGATTGGTGGTGGGTCTGCCTTTCCCAACCCGCTGACTCAAATGTTAATCTCCTTTGACAACACCCGCACAGACGCACCCAGGATCAATACTTTGTATCCTTCAATCCCATTGACATTTAGTATTAACCATCACAGGCAGACACATGTCTAGAAGACAAAAGGTGCAGTATTTTTGCTGCAGAAGAAAAGAAAAAATTGCCAAACCTTAATTGCCGAGAAGGACATAGCTTGGAAGGCATAACAAGGTTCCCTGCAGTTGTGGAGGGTGAGTGTGGGTGAGGTGCTGTGGACCCCAGCTCCAGTATCACCGGGCAGGTCTTGACAGGACACCGAGGTCATGGAGGTCAGCCTTGTGGAGCCCACTCTGCTCAGATGAGATCTGCTGGGTCCAAACAGCTCAGGCCATCTGAGTTTGTGCTGTTTGATTTGCTTGTTATATAAAATCAATCAAAAGATAGATAAGTGATAAACGTGCCATTTCATTTACACCACTTCTGGAACCGCACTTGAATTCTGGAGACCGCTGGCTCGTGTGTCTCAGGCAGGCCCACTAGATGTGGTGGGACTTGGCAGTGGCAGGGACTTATCATGGAGTCATCGCAGGTGTCAAGTTCCTGAAAATAAGATAACCTGTGGCAGGGAAACCAGGCTGTGTCCTTGAAGTCCCTTCAGGCTATTAACCAGAGTGGGAATTCAGGGAATTTCACATGTCAACAGTAGGATGATTGTTGTGTTTAACTGCATGACCTCTGCAAAATGGGGATAAGAGATCAACTGATAACAAAGTACTTGCCGGAGTTCAGAGACCTACCACAGCACAACTTCACTAAGAAATAGAGGTTGAAAATGGCAATTTCAGTATAGAAATAAAACTTTTAAACATATTCTAGTAGTTTTTTCATAGCGTTCTTAACGATTTTTTATGCACTTAATTGTGCCAGCTGTGCATAAAGACAATTTGCTTATTTTTTTAATCTGTATGTTTTTTTTTTTTTTTTCCATTTTCTTGCCTTGCTGCATAGGCCATGACAAGTATGAGGTTGAATAAAAATGCCATAGTGGATGTCTTGGCCTCTTTCCTTCTGTCTGTAAGCTCTGGAGCAATGTGCCACTTTCATTCAAGTACCAGCTTTAGGTTTCAGAGATTTTATCTATTGTTTGTTTTCTATTTTATTAATTTGGCCTTTAACTTTCTTTTCTTCCTTCTACGTATGTTAGATTTGTCCTTTTCCCAGCTTCTTAAAGTGGAAGCTGAGCCCCTTGGTTGAGAGCTTTGTTTCTCAGCATTGAAAACATTCTGTTTGCACATTGCACAGCTGCTTCCCACAGATAGATGGAAATGTGTGACTTTTCATTCATCCTGTTCAAAATATTTTCCAATTTCCCATGTAATTTCTTCTTGGACCTATGGGTTATTTAGAAGAGAACTGT
This sequence comes from Macaca fascicularis, assembly GCF_037993035.2. Lineage (NCBI taxonomy): Eukaryota > Metazoa > Chordata > Mammalia > Primates > Cercopithecidae > Macaca > Macaca fascicularis. Next base: position 1,276,197 of record NC_088380.1, read on the forward strand.
TTCATTTCCAAATACTTGGGGATTTTCCAGATAGCTGTCTGTTACTGATTTTCTTTAAATTGGTTGTGGTCAGATAACATGTTGTATTATTCTAAATCTTTTAAATGTATTGAGAGTTATTTGGTGGCTCAGCATGTGGTGTGCTCTGGAAAGAATGCACCTCCTGCCGTCGGGCACAGTGGTTCCTACATGCCAGTCGGGTGTCATGACCTGTCACTGATTTTCTTCCCCGTACTCTGTCAACTGCTAGGACAGAAGTGTTGGAACCTCCACTGTGAGCGTGGATTTGCCTGTCTTCTTTCAGCACCATCGGCTCCTACACTGTATTTTGGAGCAGTCGGGTCGTAAACATGTGGGACTATTGTCTTCATTGTAAATTGGTGCTTTATCAAGGGATTTCCTCTTTTATCCCTTGTTCTAATGTCTACTTCCATACTAGGTTAGCCATGCTGGCTTTGATTAGCATTTACGTGGTATCTCATTTTCCATTGTTTGACTTTTAACCTATCTGCTTTTATATTTTAAGTGAGTTTGTGGTAGTTAGCATATAGTTGGGTCTCATATTTTTATCCACTCTGACAGACTGCCTTTATTTAGAGTATTCACCATTTTTGCTATTCATTGTTCTTTGTTACCTCTTTTCCTGCCTTCTGTATTAATTGAATATTTTGAAGTATTCCATTTTATCTCTACTATGGATTTACTTCCTATGTATCTTGTTGTATTATTTCGGTTGCTCTAAGACTATACTGTCTGATGTGGTAGCCACTAACCACAGGTAGCTGCATAAATTAATTAAAATTAAATTTAAATTCAATTTCTCTGTTATGCTAGCCACATTTGAAATGCTCACATGTGGCTAACAACTACCAGTTGATCTTGTCACACAGGTGATTGAAATGTTCATTTATTTTTAGTCTTTTTTCTCTTTGCTTCCAGTGTGAATACTTTCTATTCCTGTCTTCAAGTTTACAATCTTTTTTCTCTCTACAATGTCTAATCTGCTGTCCTGTCAGTGAGATTTTCATTTTGTGTAGTTTACTTTTCATTTCTAGAACTTGTTTGGTTTTTTGTTATATCTCCCTTTTTACTTACATTCGTGTTTTCCTTTATATCCTTGAGCATAAAACAAGCATTTCTCTAAACTCTGTAATGTCCTTGTATTCTAATCTCATCATCTTTATTATTTCTGGATTATTTCTCCTGACTGAATTTTCTTTCCTTCAGTTTATATATCACAATTTGCTACTTCACATATCTAGTAATTTTTTACTGGATGCCAGACATTGTAAACCTTATATTGTTGAGGGCTAGTTTTGTCTTCCTTTAAAGAGTGTTCCGCTTAGTTCTAGCAGGTAGTTTGGTTACTTGTGGGTCCATGTATGCCCTTAAGTCTTGTTTTCAAGCCTTGTTGGGAAGTCTCAAGTAGCTTCTCCTCTGGAGCTGGTTTAGCCCACTTTCAAGACGTGGCTCCTCTGGGTATCCACTCTTGATCCTTGTATACTCTTGTTCTTGGTATATGCCGAGCCCTCCTGACTCTGGCTGCAGGACCTGGAGTGCTTCCTGCCCTGTGTAAGCTCAGTGGATCACTTTGCTTACTGCTTCTTGGTACAGTTGTCCTCTGTATCTGTGGGTTCTGTGTCTGTGGATTCAACCAACCACCGATCGAGAACATTTGGGGGAAAAGCAATTAAAAATGCAATGCAACAAGAAAAAACAATACAAATTTTAAAATAGCGTAACAATTATTTACATAGCATTTACATTGTGTTAGGTATTAGAAGTAATCTAGAGATGGTATAAGGCAGCAGTCCCCAGCCTTTTTGGCACCAGGGAACCCAGTTTTGTGGAAGACATTTTTCCACCAACCTAGGGGTTGGGGATGGTGGGATGGTTTCAGGATGAAACGGTTCCACCTCAGATCATCAGGCATTAGATTTTCATGAGGAGCACCCAACCTTGGTCCCCTGCATGCGCAGTTCACCACAAGGTTCATGATCCTGTGAAAATCTGCTGCTAACCTGACAGGAGGAGGAGCTCAGGCAGTAATGCTCACCTGCCATTGCCTGCCACTCACCTCCCCGGTGTGTGGCCCAGGGGTTGGGGACCCATGGTATAAGGTACATGGGGGGATGTGTGTAGGTTATAAGCAAATACTATACCATTTTATAGCAGGGATTTAAGCATCTATGGACTTTTGGTATTTGAAATCCCCTGTGATACTGAGGACCAGTTGTAACTATCCTTTTCCCAGGAGCTGTTTTCTGCCTGGCCTTGAGGAGTTTTATCCTACTCGTCCGAAGGCCCATGCCGCTGCCTGGAGCTCACTCTCTGGTTTCTGGCTCTCTGGTACTCTGCCCCCAAGTTCCAGCAGCCCTGTCCTTACTGAACTCTGACCTCTGTGCCTCCTCTCCAGAGAGGCTTCTGGGCAATGCTTGCCCCTCTGCATCAGACTCCACAAATCACATCCAGGTGATGTGATCGTAGGGCCCCCACATCACAGCCCTGTTGCTGCTGCCAGTGTCTACAACAGCTTTTCCATGTGTCTCTCCTGGGTTTCTGGTTCTTTATGGCGGGGAGGTAAGTCTGGACTCTGAACTTTCACGGCTGGTAGTAGGAGCCCTCGTCCATGTTTTATTTGGTGAGATGATGACATTTCCAGGTGCAATTCCCTCCACTCTGCCTTCGATGCTGCCTTCATCCTCAAGCCAGCCTCGCTCATGGTCATGCATGATAGTCAGCAGCCCCAGGGCTCCATGCTTCCTTGCTCGTATCTTGGGGTAGAGAAGGGAATGGCATCAGCCCCTCAAGCTAGACAGGCCACCTCTGAGTCCAGAATGCACACCTTGGGTCTCTGGACCAGCTGCTGTGGCCCGGGACAGCACCTTCCTGATTGGCTGGACCCCGGGTCAGCGAGCTACAGCCCTCAGCCTGAGTCTGGCCTGTTCCAGGTGTGGGGACACACAGCAGCAGCCCAAGGTGTCTGGGTGACTCCAGGGTGGAGCTGGTTCCATGAGCAAAGTTTTCTGGACACGGCCACACTTGGTTTGAACAACAGCAGCAGCGTCAAGGGGCTGACAGAAGTCACGGCTCACAAAGCCTAAACTGTGTGCAGTCTGGCTCTTTAAAGAAACATTTGGTAAACAATGCTCACAGTCACGGAAGGCCACGGGCAACCACTGGGCACCCGTTCCTCAGCGTGGCCTCAGAAGAGCTGCCATCCAGAGCCACGCCTGTGCCCTGTTCCCTTCCAGCCCCTCCACCTCCCACTGCAGTCAAGGCCCCATCTGCACCATTTGCCATGGCGTGCAGAGGGTGATTCACACCTTTCCCACTGTGCCCTGTGGTCACTGGTCAGGGACGAGGTCATGTCCTCAGACCTCAGAGACACAGCTGCTGAGGCCATGGCCCTTAAGGAAGGCCCCGCCAGAGTGGCCTGGGGATGTCCAGGCAGTTCCGGAAGGAGTCCAGAGCAGCTGCCCTTGAGAGGGAGGTGGATGTGCCCTGAGGAGGGGCAGGAGAAGGGGGTGCTGGGGGCAGCCCTCAGGTCCCCATGCATGGGCCCAAGGACCAGAACCAACTTGCACCCAGGCCCTCCCAGCCAGTGCCCAGCCCCTGGCACTGCCGCCTGTGAGTGAGGACAGTGATGCCAGCCAGAGAACAAATGGGATGCACAGGGGGTCCCCGTGCCCCCCAAGGGAATGAAAGAGGGGTCTGAGGGCTCTCTCACAGGAGATGGGGGGCGCCCCACGCTGCCCAGGTCCTCGAACCCAGGTGGAAGGAGGAGGCTGGGGACTGAGGGGAGGAAGGAGGAGACAGGCCTGTGGACAGACAGGCGGACCCGGACAGGCCCAGATAGGAAGCGCGTTGTGGTGTTTCTGCTGCAGGACCCCTTTCCCTCGCCCGCTAGAGGGCGGCGCCGCCCCAGAGACGCACAGCCGGCGGCTCAGCCAGGGCCCCAGCACCAGCAGCCCTGGGCTCTGCCCTGACCCTGTGCTGACTCTGTGGTGGCCTCAGCTCCGAGTCTGAGTGTCTGTCATCTGAATTATGATTTATGACTAAAACCTTTCTCTTTCATGTGAGTTATCTGTGACTGGAAGCTTGCTTTCTTTCTCCCCTGAGTTATCATTTATGACTAAAACCTTTCTCCTACTGCCTCTGGGTCATTTTTTACTAAAACCTTTCTTTATCACCTGAGGTATCACTTGTGACTGAAAACCTTTGTCTGTCACCTGAGTTATTTAATTTTGATTGAAACTTTTTAAATTATACCTATAATAATCATAAATTATCATTTATGATAACTCAGGCCCTAGCACCTGAGTTACCACTGTGGCTGGAAACCTTCCTCATCACCTGAATTGTCATGTGTGGGTGACACTTTCTTTTCTGTCACCTGGGTTACAATTTTGACCAGAAATCTTTCTTTCTCTCACCTGAGTTAGCAATTATGACTGGTAGCTGTATTCTTTCTAGCAGCTGAGTTCTATTTATGACTAAAAACCTTTCTTTCTCTAGCATCTGATTTAACCCTTATGACTGGAACATTTCTCTATCACCTAATTATCATTCATGACCTCAAGACTTCTTTCACCCAACCGAGTTATTTCTTATTGAAAAACCTTTCCTTCTTCACCTGCGTTGACTGATGACAAAAATCTTTCCTTCTCTGTCCATTGCCTGAGTTATAACCTGTGACTGGAAAACTTCACCCAGTTTTCATTCATGACTGACAACCTTTCTTGACCATCGAAATGATCATTTATAACTTGAAAACTTTGTTTTTCTATCCCTTGAATCATAATTTATAACCAAAACCTTTCCTTTTCTACCACCTGAGTTATCACTTATGACACAACTTTATGAATCACCTGAGCTATAATTTATGACTAAAACTCTTATTTCTGTAGCAGATGTGTTATTTATGACTAGAAATCTTTCTTATTACCTCAGTTGTTATTTGTGACCTTACTCTATCATTTCAGTTACCATTTGTTACCTAGAACCTTTCTATTTCTCCCATTTTCTGTCAGAATCCTTTCTTTCTCTATTATTTATGACTGAAACTTTTTTCTATTACATGAGTTACCCTTATGGCCAGAAGCCTTCTTTCTCTGTTATATGAATTGTCACTTATTACTAAAACCTTTATTTCTCTTTTAGCTGTGTTATCCTTTATGACAGGAAACCTTTCTTGATGTATCACCTGAGTCATATATGAATAAGGCTTTTTTCTCCATTATCTGAGTAATTTATGACTAAGCCTCTTTCTCTATCACCGGGTTTATCATGTATTAATGACTGAATACTTTATTATGTGATCAGTCTTTCTCTTCATCTGTGTGATGGTTGGAAACCCTTTTTCTCTTGTCACTTTAGTTTGATCTTTTGTTCTCTGTCATTGTCATTTGGGACTGGGGCCATCTTCCCCATCCCCTGAGTTCTGCTTTATGACAGCACCTGTCTTTCTCCAAATCGTGTTGTAGTTTAGGGTTGGACACCTTTCTCTGTCTCCTGAGTTGCCATTTATGATGAGAAATCACCACTCATCTATTGCACTTGTTCTTCGTTTTGGAAGCCTCCTTTCTCTATCACCTGATTATTATTACTGGAAATTTCTGTCTGTGTCACCTGAGTTATGGTTTTCCTCTGGCGTTATTATTTTTACTGGAAACCTCCTTTCTCTGCCCCGTCCGAGCTGTTCTCGTGGCCGCAGCCGCCTCCTCCCGCCCTGCAGGGGCCGCCATGCCCGCTCCCCGCCCGCCCTTCCTGGCCCCCTGGCCTCCCCGTTCCCTGTCAGCCGAGCTTTATGACTGAAGCTTTGCTGCGTCTGTCATCTTGGTGTCCTCTACGAAAACCTTCCCAGAGCTCTTCACACTCCACACATGGTTTTTTATTTAGTGTTTTTTTTTCCTACCTCCACAGCGTTTTCCTGGGGAAAGCAGGCACCGAGAGGTTCCAGAGGAACGTGGCGCTGTGTTCCCGCGTCCTCGACTTCCCTGTTGTACAGATTTATTTTTTCCTCACTTTGTGTTTTTTTTTTGCCGTCAGCTGGAGAAACGCTCTCTGAATATTTCCCGGGGAGGACGGACTTGAAGGCCGCGCGAGGCACCAGACGGGAACGGGCGGAAAGGGAGGAACGGCTGGATGGCGCCTGCGCCTGGCGACCCCGCGTGCCCGAGGCCGGAGGGACCCGCCCCAGCCTGTGGGCTGTGTCAGGGCCGCTCTCAGGGCGGCTTCGTGGGGACTCGGGCACTGCCCCAGGCCGGGCAGGGTGTGACCGCCCCAAGTGCGGGAGGCTGCGTCTACACCCGCGCCGAGGACCCTGGATGCCAGGTAACTGGCCCCACCCCACGCACCAAGTCCACGAAGCCCGCGCCCCCAGCCTCGCCGACGTCCAGACCTGTCCTGAGGTCCTGTTGTCCACGGCTCTGGGTGGGCATGGGTGGCGCTGGGGCGACCCCAAATCCAGGCCACAACCCCAAATACAGGCCAGGACTTCACATCCAGCCCAGGACCTCAAATCCAGGCCAGGACCCCAAATCCAAGACACAATCCTAGCCCAGCGACCTGGGGCTTCCCTTGGGCCAGTGACTGACTCTGCACTGGCAGTGCTGTTCCAGACCCTTCTGGCCTGCCTCTCCCCCCACGCCTCTCCCTCTCCCCCCACCTCTCCCCCCACCACTCCCCCCACCACTCCCCCGACCTCTGGCCCCACCTCTCCCCCCACCTCTCCCCTCACCTCTCCCCTCTCCTCTCTGGGGGCCCCTCCCCTGGCCTTTTCTGGCAGTCTCTCCTTCTGGCCTTTGCCCACGCAGCCTTCATGTCCTCTGGAGCCAGAGCAGGGATGCCTTCACTGGGAGAATCTGCTCAGAGCTGATTTAGCTATTGATGAGTCCTTCTAACAAAATATTATTTTACACTGATTTGTTAGTTTTTTTAAAATGTGCTTAAGCCAGGAGCCTTTTTCGGATATCTTAACTTCTGCTGCTCAAAAGCCATCTAAGAACTTATAAATCTTGATATCCAGTTGTGTTTGGGGCTAGAGAGAGTGCTGGGTAACAACATCAGTGACATCCTCAACAGATCTCTATTTACAATGCTTAAAAGTTGCTCTTGTCAACCAACAGGTAGGTACTTTAAGACCATCGCCAACATTTAGTGTTAGAATTTCACACCTGCCTTCATGATGTCCAGGGAGCGGAATACTACAAACAGGCTGATATGCTTTGGATTTGTGTCCCCACCCAAATCTAATGTCAAATTGTAATCCCCAATGTTGGAGGTGGGGGTTGGTGGGAGGTGATTGGATCATGGGGGCTGATTTCCTCCTTTGGTGCTATTCTGATAGAGTTCTCCTGAGATCTCCTTGTTTAAAATACATGCCTCTCCCTGCATCTTCCTCCTGCTGTGGCCATGTGAAGACATGCCTGCTTCCCCTTCACCTTCCACCATGATTGTAAGTTTCCTGAGGCCTCACCAGCCATATATTCTCTACACCCTGTGGAAACATGAGCCAATTAAGCTCATCATTTCTTTATAAATTATCCAGTCTTGGCTGGGCATGGTGGCTATAGCCTGTAATCCCAGCACTTTGGGAGGCCAAGGTGGGTGGATCACCTGAGGTCAGGAGTTTGAGACTAGCCTGGTCAACATGATGAAACCCTGTCTCTACTAAAAACACAAAAAATTAGCCGGGCCTGGTGGTGGACACCTGTAATCCCAGCTACTCAGGAGGCTGAGGCAGGAGAATCACTTGAACCCAGGAGGTGGAGGTTGCAGTGAGCCAAGATCGTGCTACTCTACTCCAGCCTGGGCAAAAGGAGTGAAACTCCATCTCTAAATAAATAAATAAATAAACAAACCAGTCTCAGGCAGTTCTTTATAGCAATGAGAGAATGGCTAATACAGAAAATTGGTACCTAGGAGTGGGCATTGCTGTAGTGATACCTGAAAATATGGAAGTGACTTTGGAACTGGGTAACAGGTAAAGGTTGGAAGAGTGTGGAGGGCTCAGAAGAAGACAAAGATGAGGGAACTTCTTAGGGATTTGTTAAATTGTTGTGACCCAAATGCTGATAATGATACGGACAATGAAGTCCAGGCTGAGGTGATCTCAGATGGAGATGAGGAACTTATTGGAAACTAGAGAAAAAGTCACTTCTGTTATGCGTTAGCAAAGAACCTGGTGACGTTTTGCCCCTGCCCTAGAGATCTGTGGAACTTTGAACTTGAGAGAGATGATTTAGGGTATTTGGCAGAAGAAATTTCTAAGCAATAAAGCTTTCAAGAGGTGATCTGGCTGTTTCTAAAAGTGTACACTGATATGTGTAAAGAAAGAGATTATCTGAAACTGGAACTTGTATTTAAAAGGGAAGCAGAGCATAGAAGTTTGGGAAATTTGCAGCCCAGCCATGTGGTAGAAAAGAAAAACCCATTTTCTGGGGAGAAATTAAAGCCTGCTGTGGAAATTTGCATAGCATAAGAGGAACCAAATGTTAATAATCAAGACAATGGGAAAATATCTCCAGGGCATGTCAGAGATCTTCACAGTAGCCCCACCCATCACAGGCTCAGAGACCTAGGAGGGAAAAATGGTTTCATGGCCCAGGCCCACAGCCCAGCTAGCTCTGTACAGTCTCAGGACAAGTTTCCCTGTGTCCCAGCTGCTCCAACTCCAGCTGTGGCTAAAAGAGGTCAAGGTACAGCTTGGGCCATGGCTTCAGAGGGTGCAAGGCCCAAGCCTTGGTGACTTCCACATGGTGTGGGGCCTGCAGGTGCACAGAAGTCAAGAGTTGAGGTCTGGGAACTTCTGCCTAGATTTCAGAAGAGGTATGGAAATGCCTGGATGTCCAGGCAGAAGTCTGCTGCAGGGGCAGAGCCCTCATGGAGAACCTCTACTAGGGCAGTGTAGAGGAGAAATGTGGGGTTGGAGCCCCCACACAGAGTCCTCACTGCAGCACTGCCTAGTGGAGCAGTGAGAGGAGGGCCACTGTCTTGCAGATCCCAGAATAGTAGATCCATCGACAGCTTGCACCGTTTTCCTTTCCATAAACTCAGCCAAAGAGAGTCAAAGGCTTCCTTTAAGACACTCTCTTTTCTGTATTTGGACCTGCAATGTGGCCTCTGGGAGGTGGACAGTGACTTCACTCTCAGCTTACAGCATCCTTGTGCTCTGTGTCAGGGGAGCAAAATCCCATGTGGACTGAGCACCCTCCCTTTCCACAGACATTAGCCCCCAAACGTGAGAGTGGGCTCCCAGCCACCTGGAAGGCAGCAGCATCCATGCCACTGGAGCTGGTGTCTGGGGAGCAGATGGCATGAACAGGCTTCTCCCTTCAGGCATCACTATGTCCTGGGAAGGAACAGAGAGAGGAATAGGAGGGTGATGGGAGTCAATTCAGTAAATCCAAGTGGGACATTAACATGCCAGCTCTCTGCTCACCGAGGGACAGAGTGGTCTGCCCAGAGGAAGCACAGTGGCCTGGGCCCGAGTTGCGGGACTGAGTGGCTGCCCTCCTGAGACCCACCTTCCTCTGTCCAAGAGCAGGAGCTGCGTTCAGCTGGGTGAGGCTGATGGCTGAAGCCTGGCTGCTGGTGCCTGGGAATAAATCAGAGGCTGACAATGGTCATTGGAGAAGAACAGCAACAAGGCATCAGTAACAATTGCCACCTGTCAGTCACGTCTTCAGGACCACATCCTGAGCTGAGCCGTGACTAACTTGACCTCTGCACCTCCGTGAAAAAGGATATGGCTGTCCGTTTGCCAGCAAGGAATGAGGACTGAGGGCAGCTCTTGGCTTTGGTTGGCCAGGGCTTGAACCTTCTGTTTCTGGGCAGAGTTAGAGCCATGAGGGGTGATCCAAAGGGAAGCCAATTCCTGGATTCACCCATAAACTCATAACAGAGTTGTTATACTTTCTGCTGAGATAAATGACGTATTTCCCTTTTGGAGAACAATTGCCCAATGTTCTGGCTAGTTTTTATTTGGCTTAAATTTTGGAATAGAAGGAAAGTATGACCCATTAGTGAAGTTGGATGTGAAGATGGAGAAACTGTGTATACCTGTGTCTTCATGAGAAAGACAAGACTAAGAAAGAAATACTAACCCCTGAGCAGCAGGTCAGGCCCTCTTCTGGAAATGAACCTAAAGTTAGGTCTCTGTGTACTTTCCAATTATATTAGTCTGTCTTCACACTGCTATAAAGAACTACCTGAGACTGGGTAATTTATGAAGAAAAAAGATTTAATTGACTCAGTTCTGCAGGCTTAACAGGAAGCATTACTGGGAGGCCTCAGGAAACTTATGGTGGAAGGTGAAAGGGAAGCAAGGCACATTTTCCCATGGTGGAGCAGGAAAGAGTGAAGGGGGAAGTAAAACACACTTTAAAACTTTCAGATCTCATGAAAACTCACTCACTGTCATGAGAACAGCAAGGAGGAAGTTGGCCCCCTGGATTCAGTCACCTCCCACCAGGCCTCTCACCAATTCAGCATGAGATTTGGGTGGGTACACAAATCTAAACCACAAAATTTGACCCCTGGCCCTTCCCAAATCTTATGTCCTTCTCACATTGCAAAATGCAATTATCCCTTCTCAACAGTCCCTGAGTCTTAACTCATTTCAGCATTAACTGAATTGTCCACAGTCCAAAGTCTTATCTGAGACAAGATAAGCCCCTTCCAGCTATGAGCCTGTAAAATAAAAAAGAGTTAGTTACTTCCAAGATATAATGGGGGTATAGGCATTGAGTAAATGCTCCCATTCCAAATGGAAGAAATTGGGCAAAAGAAAGGGGCTACAGGCCCCATGCAAATCCAAAACTCTAAGCAGGGCAGGCATTAAACCATAAAGCTCCAAAGTGATCTCCTTAGACTCTGTCCCACATCCAGGCCACTATGGTCGCTTTGATCCAGGAGTTATTTTGAATGTGTTTTACGATTTCAGAAAGCATTTCAAATAGTTATTTTTGCAATTCATTTTCACACTTTTCCTCTCTCTCCTCTACCTCTCCCCTCTTGGATCTCTAGGAATGCATAGATTTTTAGAAATTCAGTGTTTTATAATCCATTGTCTTCATTTTTTTTCTGTTGCCCAAATTGTTCTGAATTTGGTTCATGGGAGCAATGTAGAGATAGGAAATTTGTCTCTTTATCATATTTCAGGGATCGTTTATGTTTTTCTAAAATAAAAAGTAAACTTTTTGAAGTATAACATACATAGCAAAAAAAGTATACATATCCCAAGTTTATAGCTTGTTTAATTTCACAAAGTTAACCACGCTTGTAACCAAACCCAAAATAGAACATGACTGGCACCTACAAGCCCCTGCCCCAGTCTTCCTACCTGTCACCATCTATCTCAGTCAGCTTGGGCTGCCATAACAAAATACACCTGGGGGACTTCTAGACAGCAGAAATTTATTTTCTTCTGTTTCTGGAGGCTGGAAGTCCCAGGTCTAGGTCTGCTAGGGTTGGGTTCTGGCGAGGAACCTCCTCCTGCCTCACAGTCCTGTCCTCACTGGCATGCGGAGGGCGGGGAGAGACAGAGAGCTCTTCCTCTTCTTATAAGGCCACCAGTTTTATAGGGTTAAGGCCACTCCATGACCTCATTTGACAGTTACCTCCCAAAAGCCCTGTCTCTAAAGACAGTCACACTTTGGGTTAGGGAGTCAGCACACAGAGTGTGGAGGGCCCAGCCCACTCCAGGGTCCTGCTCCATCCCACAGTGAGGGCAGCACCCCTCTGAATTCTGACACTCTCCATGGGTGTGACCTGCCTGGGGCTGTCTGTAAACAGGGTCATGCAAAAAGCTTCTTCCTTTGCTCCTTTGTGAGATCCAGCCGTGGTTTTGCATGTAAGGAGGTTCCGTTCATTCTCAAAGGTGCCGTGGGGTGAATACGTGGCTATTCATCCATTCTGCCGTGGATGGACATTTGCACTATTTAAGTATGGGGCGATTAGGAGTCGTCCTATGAAAGTTCTTACACAGTTTTTTGGTGAATAAAGGTTTTTTACCGGGTATACCTAAAGAACGGAGTTGCTGAGTCATAGAATATGCATATATTTAATATGAGAACATGCTACCGAGCTGCTTCTAAAATCCTAGCCTAACATTCACTATAATATAAATATAACTTGAGCATTCTGAGGTTTAAAGAAGTATATTTTAATTCCCTCCCTTATTTCCAATCAACTCATCTTGAGTTATATGCTGTTAATGTCCAGTATTCTAGTTCTATTTTCTTTTCTTTAACTTCCAATAATGTTTAATTTCTATTGTTTTGTACAGTTTTTTGTTTGTTTGTTTGTTTTTGAGACGGAGTCGTGCTCTGTTGCCCAGGCTAGAGTGCAGTGATGTGATCTCAGCTCACTGCAACCTCCACCTCCTTGGTTCAAGCAATTCTCCTGCCTCAGCCTCCCAAGTAGCTGGGATTACAGGCGCCTGCCACCATGCCCAGCTAGTTTTTGTGTTTTTAGTAGAGACGGGGTTTCACCATGTTGGCCAGGCTGGTCTTGAACTCCTGACCTCGTGATCGGCCTGCCTCAGCCTTCCAAAGTGCTGGGATTACAGGCATGAGCCACCGTGCCCAGCCGTACAGCTAATGTTTAACGACATTGACCATGTGTCTCTCTCTCTTTTTTTTTAAGTTCTGGGCTACACGTGCAGGATGTGCAGGTTTGTTACAGAGGTAAACATGTGCCATGGTGGTTTGCTGCACCTTTCAACCCATCACCAAGGTATTAAGACCAGCATGCATTAGCTCTTTTCCCCAATGCTCTCCCCACCCACACTTCCTGGACAGGCCCCAATAAATGTCGTTCCCCTCCATGTGTCCATGTGTTCTCATTGTTCAGCTCCCACTTATAAGTGAGAACATGCGGTGTTTGGATTTCTGTTCCTGCGTTAATTTGCTGAGGATAATGGCTTCCGGCTTCATCCATGTCCCTGCAAAGTACATGACCTCATTCCTTTTTATGGCTGTGTAGAATTCCATGGTGTATATGTACCACATTTTCTTTATCCAGTCTATCACTGATGGGCATTTGGGTTGATTCCATGTTTTTGCTATTGTGAATAGTGCTGCAATGAATATACATGTGCATGTATCTTTATAACAGAATAATTTATATTCCTTTGGGTATATGCCCAGAAATGAGATTGCTGGGTCAAATAGTATTTCCAGTTCTAAATCTTTGAGGAATAGCCACATCATCTTCCAAATGGTTGAATTAATTTGCATTCCCACCGACAGTGTAAAAGCATTCCTATTTCTCCACAGCCTCACCAGCATCTGTTTCTTGACCTTTCAATAATCACCACTCTGACTGGTGTGAGATGGTATCTCACTGTGGTTTTGATTTTCATTTTTCTAATGATTAGTGATGTTGAGCCTTTTTTTCATATGTTTCTTGGCCGCATGTATGTCTCTTTTTGAGAAGTTTCTGTTCATATCCTTTGCCCACTTTTTAATGGGGTTGTTTGTTTCTTATAAATTTGCTTAAGTTCCTTGTAAATTCTGGATATTAGACCTTTTTCAGATGGAGAGATTACAAAAATTTTCTCCCATTCTGTAGATTGTCTGTTTGCTCTGATGATAGTTTCATTTGCTGTGCAGAGCTCTTTAGTTTAATTAGATCCCATTTGTCAATTTTTGCTTTTGTTGCAATTGCTTTTGACAATTCCCTCATAAAGTCTTTGTCCATGCCTGTGTCCTGAATGGTATTGCCTAGATTTTCTTATAGGCTTTTTATAATTTTGGGTTTTACACTTAAGTCTTTAATCTATCTTGAGTTAATTTTTGTATAAGGTGTAAGGAAAGGATCCAGTTTCAATTTTCTGCATATGACTAGCCAGTTCTCCCAATTTCTTTTTTTTTTTTTTTTTTTGAGACTGAGTCTGGTTCTGTCCCCCAAGCTGGAATGCAGTGGCGCGATCTCGGCTCACTGCAAGCTCCGCCTCCCGGGTTCACACCATTCTCCTGCCTCAGCCTCCCGAGTAGCTGGGACTACAGGTGCCCGCCACCGCGCCCGGCTAGTTTTTTTATATTTTTTTAGTAGAGACGGGGTTTCACCGGGTTAGCCAGGATGGTCTCGATCTCCTGACCTTGTGATCCACCCGTCTCAGCCTCCCAAAGTGCTGGGATTACAGGCTTGAGCCACCGCGCCCGGCCAAGTTCTCCCAATTTCAAATTTTATTCTTTGCCGTCCCTTCTGATATCTCAATTATCATTTAGGGATCTTTCTCTCCTTCCTGAAGTTTGCCCTTGGAAACTCCTTTATGAAACATCTATTGATAGTAAACTTGCTTTTTTTTTTTTCTTTTTTGAAAAACAAAATTATCTTCAGCCCTCATTCTTGAAAAATGGCTTTGCAGGATATAGAGGTCAAGGTCAAAGCATTTCCTTTCAGTCCTTGAAGGTATTATTCTGACCTCTGTTGTTTCTGTTGAAAAGTCTGCTGTCAGTCTAACTGGCATTCTTTCCAGGAGGTCTGTGTCTTTTCTCTATGGTTACTTTAAAGATGTTCTCTTTGTCTGTATTCTATAATTTCACTAAAATGTGTCTAAGTTTGACTTTCTTTTATTTACCCTGTTTGGGGTTTATCAACCCTTCAAAATTCTCAGCCATTATCTCTTCAACATGGCCTTTCTCTATTTTCTTTTTCTAGAAGTCAGATTAAATGAACGTTCTTCTTCTTTGCTCTGTTCTTCATGTCGCTTATCTTGAACCTGTTTAGAAATCTCTTTGTCCTGCAGATTTGTCTTCCAGTTCACTAGTTCTCCCTGAAACAGTGTCATATCCTCTGTTAAACACACCATTGCACTTCTAATTTCAGCTATAATTTCTTTATACACACACACACACACACACACACACGGCGTTATAAGTTCTGTTTATCTCTCTTTCAAATCTGATTGATTATTTTGGGTAATCTTTTGTTCCTTAGTCATATTTTTTATATCCCCTCCCATATGTAAATATATAAAGCATACTTATTTTTTAAAAAGTAATTTGTATCCAATGTACATAGGTCTTATTCTGCTGTTTGCGCCTTCTGGTGAATCTCACTCATGTTGGGTAGTTTATCAGTATATTCTGTGATTTTTTTGAAGAGGAATTCTTGTTGAATAGAGTTCTATCTGGGAGAGTCTATGAGTCTGGCTTGGGGTGGGTTTTTCCAGAAACAACTCACATAGGCTGCCAGATGCCTTGGAATACGACAAACTGGAGCCTCTATTAGCCTCATTCTCAGCTTGAGTTTAGGACACACAGGAAACATAAATTCTGATGTGGAGGCTGCATGAATATGGGCTTATAGTTAGGAATTATTAGAAAAGTCCTTCCCTGCCCCTTCCCAGAGCCAGGGCTAAGGCAGGCAAGTTTCCTTATTGTCTCCCTTGATAAGCATTTTTTATTAAGTTGTTCATCGAGGGTTTCACCTTGTGGAGGTGCCGGCTCCCTGTGGCACTCTCAGGCCTCAGTTTCCATCCTGCGTGGTCTCAGATTTTGATGCCGTTCTGCATCCAATGCGCCTGGCCATAGGGGACTGCTGTGGCTCCTCTCGCCTTGACCCCACTTCCCTCTTTGAACTTCTGCTCACTCTTGCCCGCTCAGCCATGCATTAAAACAGGAAAAAAATAACTTTATTCAGTATTTTACGTGTTTTGTACCAGGGGTGTTTTTCTAGATATCTAATCTGTAATAGTGCATGAATGAAAGTCTCTCATGGCTTAATGTTTTGAAATTCGATCTGGTGTTGGCATTTTTTGTGAAACAGATGGCATCCTGAAAGCAGAGACCATCAAAGCCATCCTGACCAGACATTCCTTCCTAAGTTCAAGAAACAAGCAGCACAGGAAGAAACAACTGTCTTACAAGAGTAAATGCTTCTGAGAAGAAGAAACTCTACTGAAAATGTCCGCATAAAGAGGTTATAGCAAACCAAGAAAAGAAGCACAAAAATAATTCAGAACTCACAGAATCAAAGCGGAGAGTTTAAGAAGTGGGGCTGAAGAGGCTGACCTGGCCCGAAGCAGGCATCTGGAGGTTCTCATTAGTGACAAGGGGTGGAGGTGGCTCCGGAGAAGCAGGAAGCAGACAGAGAGAGAGGGAGGGAGGATGGCAGGAAAATGCAGGGAACTTTGTGCTCATTCAGAAGAAACCCCTCTCATTTTTAAGGATCTGGCTTCTTGAGAGAAAAGCACAACCTCAAATCACAGAGGCTCAAGGTAGAAGCAGAGTTCAGTGGGGCCCTGGGAAGGTGTCACCCAGGCGGATGAGCAGCCCTCACAATCTGGGGATCAGGAGGGCCAAGGGCTATAGGGAACTGCCTGGTGCCAGTGGGGAGGGTCCCCAAGGCCACAGCTGTTGTGCCCTCCGGGTGGTGGAGGCCACACACGTGCCCAGGGCTGTAACTTCCAGTGCTCTTCATGTTCCCCACCTGGGCAACCCCAGGGCTCCTTGTGCTCCTCAAGTGCCCTGCACTCCCCTGCTCTCTGTGCTCCCTGCTCTGTGCTCCCCATGCTCCTTGTGTGCCGTGTGCTTCCAGGACTCCTTGCATTCTCCATGCTCTCCCTGCTCCACATGTTCTCTGTACTCCCCTGCTCCTCGTGCTCCTGGTGCTCCCCGTACTCCTCATGTTCCCTATACTCCTCGTGTGCCCTGTGCTTCCAGTGCTCCTTATATCTTCATGCTCCCCATGCTTCCCATGCTCCCCATACTCCTTGTGCGCCCTGTGCTTCCAGTGCTCCTTATATTCTCCGTGCTCCGTGTGCTCCACATACTCCTCATGCTCCCCATGCTCTCCGTGCTCCTTGTGTGCCCATGATCACTCTCCATGCTCCTCCTGCCTCCTCTGACTCTGACTCCTCCTGCCACGGGGGATGTGGGCCAGGGAGGAATTGGAGTGGAAGGAGAGTGCGGTCTTGTCCGACTCTGGTTAAAATTTCTCTTTTTTGCTCATCACTGGGATGTAACTGTGGGAACACTTTGCTAAGGTCCCTCCCAGGACGTGTACATGTGCAGCCTCTGGTCTTTGTGGTTTTGCATAAGTGCATTGCCCCATAAAAAGCAGGTTCCAAAGGGTCAATTGCCATCAATGTGAACTAAGGTTATTAGGAAAATGTGGACTCCACATTGCTGTCTGAGACTCAGATTGGGGATCTGGCTGGTGCTGCGCAGGGCTTGGCAGATGATTCCTGGCCACGCTGACCCTGAGAGAGACAGAACCCACAGAGACCGCAGGGTGCTGACCACAAGGGCAGTCTGTTGGAGGCACCAGCCCTCCCCACAACTTGATGTACTGTGTGTTGCTGTTGGTGATGTCCCGATGCCATCAATTCAACCCACCACCAAGGCACTCCTCTTGGAGAGTGAGTCTGCAGAGATCTGAGACCAGGTGTGCTCCAGGACGGAGTTAGGCTGACTGGCCGCTGCTGCTGGAACTCTCCTGGGGAGCCGGAGCTACTGGGTTGGAGAGGCCTGGCGGGGCTGCCCGTTCAGCTCTGGAGCCCGGCAGGAGTGCCAGCTCCACACAGCAGCCCACGTGTTCTGTGGCTTCAGCTCCGTTTGTCAGGGTGCAGGGTGGCGGCTGGCTGACCAGTGTCCCCCTTGGCCGCGGCTTCTGCCAGGAGCACAGAGAGGAGCATCAGCATAGCTCTGGCGGATGCCCCAGGTCCCACTTTATCACCTCTCCCCGTCTCCTGCCTGGACTGCAAAATGAAAAATGCTGAACTGGAAAACCTGCCAGCAGATGTCCTGGACGCCTGTGAAAGCATCAACCTTCAAGGCGCCAACGGGGTGCAAAGTGTTCATTAAACTTCGTGGCCCCAAGCTCACGTCTGTGCCAGGAACACAGCCGCCACCCTGGAGCTGTCCGGCTCTGTAATCAATCTCAGTGCAGAACACAGCAGCCAGATGCAGAGCTTTCAATAAAAGTGTGGTCTCATGGATGTGCCCTGTAGTGCTCAGCAAAGGGCTGCTCTCCTGGGGAGAGACGCACGGGACAGCCTGGTTTCCCTGGTTCCTCCACCGCAGGCTGCTTTGGAGCAGGAAATAACAAGAGCTGGCGATGCAGCCTCGCCTCAGTAGAGCCAGGCGTTGTTCTGCACCGTTTTGGAGGAGGGTAAACCTGGGTAAACACAAAGCAGATTGGGAGCATGTGTTCTGAGCGCTGTCGTCCACAGCCTGCTGCAGGCGCTGAAATGTACCTTGGCGACTTTTTAAGGTGACCCCATTGTTCCCAGGCTGCTTTTGTAACTGGAGAGCTGTAGTGCTGCTTTGCTACATCATGGAAACTGCTTTAACAAAAATAGACTTCTGCATCCAATTATATGGTTTTTAAAGCCTCTTTCTCCAAATGAGGGCCATTCAAAGGGAACCGCCCTCAGCCCTCACGGGGCTCAGCTTCTCCTTCCAGCTCTAGGGGTCTTTACAGCACCATGCTGGGAGTGGCTCTGGGGTCCCCTTGGTCCACCAGGAGCTGGGCATCTGAGGCTGTGTTTCTCTGGGGCCGGGTTTGCAGCTGCTGCAGAAACTGCCTGTGCTCAGCCTGTGCGTTTGGGTCTCCTGAGGGCAGGCGGCATCGCCCGTGCTGTTAGGATTGCATGTGGATTCATGCTCCTCAGTGTGACCTTGGTCAAGCCAGCGAGGCCAGGAGGGATGATGGAGAAAGCTCCAGCTCTGTGCTCCTGGCCCCAGCCGAGTCCCTGTTCTGATGTCTCAGAAGTGAGGCAGGCGGTAGTGAAGGATCCAGCTCAGGGCCGGAATCGGGTTGGGCTGACCTTCAGCCTCGATGCCTGCTGGCTCTGTGGGCTCTGGCACCTTGTGTGACTCCCCTGTGCCCTTGCGGCCTCTTTCTAAAATCCAGCTGGAACTCACAGGTGGAAGTCTGTGTGGTTCTGCTGGGCCCCAGAGCCTGCTCTGAGCTTTCTGTTGACTCCTGGCACACAGTGCGCACAGCACTGGACACACACTGACCCTCCAGGTGTGGGTGTGGGGCCTGGAGACAGACATGGCTTCCTGTGGTCACACAGCCAGGACAGGAGCCTTGGGCTCCCCAGGCTCTCTGAGATCCGGGACTGTGGAGTCTCTGCCCTGCTGTCTCAGGTCCCTTCCAGCCCTGCAGGTTACACCCCCAAATCCACCACAGTCCAAGCTCTCTTCCCCACAGGAGTGAGTTAGCACCATGGGCAGGGCTGGGGTCCGATCAGAACTCAAGAGGAACCATGGGATACTGGGGCGGGCAGGGACTGCAGGCTGATTTAGTTCAAAGACTGTATTTTTCTGGTGTCAGCGGAGGTCCAGAGAGGTTGAGTGACTTTTTCTGGGGTCACACAGCCGGGGAGTGGATAGGAGAATGTTTCAGATGTAATATCTGGTCCTCAAAACCTGGACCAGTTTCCAGACATGGGTGTGGGTGGCAGAACATGTCTGCAGCGCCTGAGTCTCTAGGGACTGTGATGGGCACTGCTGCTAACCGCTTCCCTGTCGTCACCTCTGCAGAAACCACACAGATCCCTCCCTGGAATCTGATTCAGACAACAAGACCTGTGGCAATTCCCCCCGCCGCCACCCCCCGCGCGCCCACACACACACACACACACACACACACACACACCAGGAGGATGTGAAAAGCTTCATTCCTCACACTGCGATGCTTCTGGGGAGAGCAGGTGGCTCTGAGCTGCCCTGAAGATGGATTGAGAGAGTGGGGCGGGGAGGCGGGCCTGGGTTCCCACGGCTCAGGGCTGGGATTGGATGAGGGTCCTGCCTTGTGTGGTCCTGCCAGAGGGAGCGGCCCAGGCGTGGGAAGGAGGAGGAAAGGCTGGGCTTGACAGATGGCAGCCCAATGTCAGAAGAAAGGTGGGACTCCCACACCCCCAGAGGGCCCCTACGGGTCTTCACCAGTGGCACTTACAGCAAGGAAAGCGCCTGGTGGGAACTGATGTGCTCCATGGGGTGTCACTGTGGGCGTCACTCGTTGGCACCCAGGAACGCAGGCTTCTCAGTGGAAAACGGCAACGGCTCTTCTCTGATCTCGAGGTCTCTTAGCAGACTCCAGAGGGAGCCAGAGAAGCCTCGCTGCTCTATCGAAATACCACCACCGAGTCATTCTGGCCCTACTTGGTGAAGGCCGGCCGGCAATGCCTGTTCTCTCATAAGCACCCTCCGCCTTGGCCTGGGGCTGGGGGACCTGCTGGGCCTCCCAGGCTGGTCGTCATCTCAGAAAGTTGCCCTTTCTTGTCTTTAATTGCATCATACAGCCCAAAGGCCATGGTTTTAAAACAAAACCCCAGTGGGGCTTGGAGTTCCTTCTGACGCGTGGGAGGCGGGGGGCTGACGCATGCTGTGGGATCCAGCATCTTCTGCTCAACTTCGGGTTTTCAGGGGGTGCGGAGTGGACGGTGCAGGTGCAGGTTCTGCCCCCAGTTAGTCCCATTCATCCAGAGCCACACGTGAGCTTGGCACAGGCCTCAGTCTCTCACTGCGTTTCCCATTACCTCACGTCCTGCTGAGCTGGCCCTGCCCTGCGCGATCCTCTCCTGATGGTTGGATGCAGAGCTCTGGCCCCCGTGGGCCCCTCCTCACTGGCCCATGCCTCTGCCACCACCTGCACCACCAGAACAGGCACCACGCCCACGGCTGAGAGACGGGAGGGATGGAAGTGGGGCTTTGAGGAAAGCCAAGTGAAGTCACCCCCAGAGCACCTGGGTGAGTGAACAGGAGGTGGGGAGCTCTGAGCAGGCCTGAGGACCAGGCAGACCAGGCCTGAGGGTGGCTCCAGTATTGGGGATACCTGATTCCCAGGTGAGGGGGCAGATGGTTGCTCCCCCGAGAGGTAAACTGAGCAAAAGAAGTCTTGGCCTGGGAGGAGAAATTAAATGTAAGGGATGGCAAGATTTGAACACCTCGGTGGGTCAGGGCAGCCATTTAGCATGATCCAGGGTCAGAGCTGGAAGGGTGCCCAAGGACCCGCTTATCCAGTTATCGTTTTCCACAGATGAGGAACCTGAGGCCCAAGGGGCT
The DNA here is from genome assembly GCF_037993035.2 of Macaca fascicularis. Lineage (NCBI taxonomy): Eukaryota > Metazoa > Chordata > Mammalia > Primates > Cercopithecidae > Macaca > Macaca fascicularis. The sequence goes on from NC_088380.1 coordinate 1,297,226, forward strand.
TGGGAGATGCTGTCAAGGTCCCAAGACTGGACCCAGGGCCTGGGTCCTCCTGCCCACTGCTCTGTTTGGGCCTCTTCGTTCCATATGGACAGGTGGCCTCTTTCTCCCAGCCCAGTCCCACACATGCCTCACCCTTCCTTGTTACCCTAAGGGTTGCTTTTCTAATTTTTAGCTTTAAACACATTTTTTCATTTATTTCATTTTCACTTCTAGAATTTTTATTTCTTTTTGAGCATGTTTATTTCTCTTTGAAAATAGTTTGCCATCTTTTCATCTGTATAAAAATATATTTTCTCCTATATTTGAAAAATGTATTTTTTATTTTAAAACAGTTTTGAAGCTATAGAAAACCTGCTAGGATACTACAGAGAACTGGTATACTCCTTGCACTCAGGATTTCCCTACTGCTAACGTCTTACATTCATTTGCTAGATGTGTCCTAATTAGTGAGCCAATATTGACACGCTGCTATTAACAAAAGCCCATAGCCTATTCACATTCCCTTGGTTTTTACCTCATGTCCCTTTTCAGCCTCAGGGCCCTGTGCAGGATCCCACATGACACGTCGTGGTGACAGTTTATCGGGCTTTCCTTGTTTTTGATGATTGTGAGTACTGGTCAGGTGTTTTGTAGAATGGTCTTCAAAAAAGATTTGCCTGATGTTTCTTCATGATTAGGCTAGAGGTAAGTGTTTTCAGGGGGAACGCCCGAGAGGCGAGTGCTAGTTTCACTACGTCTCACCATCCCGAGGAGAAGTCCAGTGTCACTTCCGCCTCTGTCCCCCTAATACCGAGGCGTTTTACCCTCCGGCTTCTTTCACCATTTTCTCTCTGTCTTTGGCTTTCTGTCATTCGAATATGATATACCAAGGTGTAGATTTCTTGAGATTTATTCTGTTGATCTCTGAGTTTCCTGGATCTGGATCTGTGGTTTGGTGTCTTTCATTAGCTATGGACTGTTCTCAGCCATTATTACTGCAAATATTTCTTCTCCCTTCTCTCTTTCTTCTCCTGGTATTCTAATTATGCATGTGCTACACTTTTAAAAATTCTTCCTGCAGTTCTTGGATGTCCTGAATTTTCCCCATTCTTTTCTCTCTTCGTAAATTGAAGTTTGGGATATTTCTGTTGGCCTATTGTCAAATGCACTAATTCATTTTCAGCTTTGTCCCATCTACTGATAAGCCCAGAAAAGGCCACCTTTGGTTCTGTTACAGCTAATTCCTGGCCTTTCCTTATGATTCTTTCTTAGAGCTTCCATCTCTCGGCTTACGTCACCCACCTGTTCCTGCATGCTGTCCGATCTTCCATGAGAGCCTTTAACATATTACTTTACATTCTCTGCCTGGTAATTCCAAAACCTCTGCCACATCTGAGTATTGTTCAGATGATTGTGTTTGCCCTTCAGACGGTTTTTTCTTACCTTTTGGCATGCCTTGCAATATTTTGTTGAAAGCCATACGTGATGCATTGAGTAATAGGAATGGGGGAAAGTGGGGATTTAGAATGAAGTTTTATTTTAATCTGGCTAGAGTTAGGCCACGTGTAATATTTTCCGTAGCTCTAGGTGCCAGAGACTTCAGATTCCCCTAATGTCCTTGCGTCTGTCTCTTCTTTTGACTTTGGACTCCCCTAGGTCTTCCTTCTTAAATAGAATCCATGTCTGGTAGCTCACTCAGCTACAGCCTGGCCATAATAGAACCCTGGTTATGTGGTAGTCAAGCGTGTGGGAAGGGAGCATGCTACAATCTTGTAATGAAGTCTCTGTCTTTCATGGGGTCTGCCTCTTGGCCTGTGGCCTTCACTAGTGTTTCTTCAGTGGCATATTGTCCCCCACTGCGGTGAGACAGGAAAGCTCCAGGGGGCTGGAGTGGGAGGAGTGCCTTTTGTCCAGGTGGGATAAGGCCCTGCTAAGGTCTGTTTGCCCTGGAAAGGCAGTTGCTGTGCTGAAGAGGAGGAGTGATTCCTCCTCTCCTCCCCTGCCAGACCCAGATCTTTTTGGATCTTTGAGAACCCAGCAGGGTTCCTAAAAGTAAAACCCATAAATGTGAGAGCCCCAGGACTGCAGCTCCAGGGAGATGCTCACCCTCACATGTTCCATGCCTGGCCTCTGCCACCTCCTCAAAGCCATCATTTAAGTGTCTGCACTAGTTTCTGGGTCCAGTGGATCTGGCTTTAGGTGAGCAGATCTCAGCTGTGACACTCTGTGTTCACCTGTTTCTCCAGGTGTCAGGTGGCACTCTGCCCTTTGACCTTGTTTCTTTGACAGGTCCAAGACAAATTGATGATTCTCACTTTGTGGTTTCCAAGCTCTTTACATGTTGGAGCTGAAGGGAAAGTTCATCCTGGGATTTTGGTCAATGTTCTGGAAAACGAGCTCCCTCCTGGCTCAGCCAGCCCCTCCCCTGTGAATTCCTAATGGTCAGCTCCTGAGGCGAGGGAGGAAGCCCAGAGGCTGCCAGCCCCTTCCCACAGGCCCTGTTCCCACCCCCACCCCCCCCCCCCCCCGTTCCCTGGGCAGAGTCAGGGACACGGGCTCTTCCCACAGGCTCCTTTGAGGAGTCCTCGTTCAGACACCGTGACTGGGGCTGAGCTACACGTGTGTACTGCTGTCCTGGCACGACCCTGACCCCTGGGTGGGCTCATGTGGCCCTGGGAGAGCTGGCGGCAGGACAGGAGAGGTCTTGGCTGCCTCCCGCCTCCCTCCCTGGCTGTTCCCCAGCACTGCTGTTGTCCTTTCCACATCTGCTGGTGGCTCCTCCACACGTGGGCCCTTTTGGCCTGCAGCCTGGGCCAGAGCTGACCCTACACCCACAGTTCCCAGGGCCTTGGCTGTGGCTGTGGGTACCTGTGAGAATGATCCTCTTCCCAAGGCCCCAGGCAAGGGGTGGAAACGGCCCTGCCCCTGTAGGGCCTCCCTGAACCTGGTGCCCCTGAGTCAGGAGCACAGGCCCCTGCCCTGGACGTCCTGTGGAGAAGCCGAGCATGGTTCCACCTGCTTTCTGGGGTCCAGAGTCTGCGCCCCAAGGCTTTGCCCTGGAAAGATCAGGCGGCTCCACCTTCTATGCCCACTCTGCCTTCATGGTTACTCCCTCAGCCCCTGTTCTCATTTAAGCCTGTTCCCCTCTAACCACGGGCGGGGAACCAGAGGCTGTCATTCACACTCAGCACAGAGGCCTGGGCAGGGTGTTGGGGCCTCTTTAGGGCAGGAGCTGAGACACTCCTGCTGGTAATGGCCCTCCTGTCCAGTGAACACAGGCCCCGGGCTGGGAGCACAGGGGGCTCCAGGAGGACAGCCCTGTGGCTCTGAGCATGCGGAATGCACCACAGGGGCAGGTGTCCTTGAGCCAGGACAGACATCCTTGAGCCAGGACAGGCCTGCAGGGCCTCTGCACAGGGAACAGGCACACATCCTGGGCACGAGTGGAGGTTTGGGTCTCACAGGTCATGCCAGGGAGCAAAATGTTCAGTGCAAGGCAGAGTTCGTCTCCCAGCCAGGGCCCTGAGCCAACTTAGAGAGCCTGCGGCTGGCTTGGCAGCTCCTGCTTCTGGGGTTACAAGCCTAGGTCTGAGTGTCAAGTGCAGAGGGCACAGGCACGGGGGCTGCTGGCCCCTGAAACCGCCGCTCAAAGCTGGAGGTTCTACAAGTGCAAACGGGCCAGGGTGGGAAAAGGCAGGAGGGGAAGAAAAGGAAAAATGCTTCAGCAACACCCTTTATGTTTTGCTCACATGCTGGCATAATATTTGTTACACTGGGTTAAACAACACATATTACAATTAATACCTGCTTCTCTTTTCTTAGTGTTACTTAGCTACTAGAAAATGTAAAATGTCATATGTAGCTGGCAGTGCATATTCTATCGAATGAATCCTAGTGCAGCAGAAACACCATCTGGGCAGCATCAAATCGCCCTCACCTGTGATCTGTGGGCGAAGGGACGCAGTAGGAAAGAAGCACGGAGGCTTTGCTGAGGGTGTGCAGTCCCGCCTGGAAACCCCTGGCACAAGTTCACTAAAATGCAAGCACTATGCACTTCCGTAAGAATTTGTACCTTGAGGCAGGGCTGGCCGGCAGGGACTGTGCACACACTTTCCCCGCAGGGTGTCCAGGGCTGTCAGATAAGCAGGGCCCACAAGCACACGGCCTTGCTGAGAGAATCCAAGGAAGGGAACCCAAGGGGGGCCCACGACCAGGGCTGCTGACTCCGTCCCAGGCTCTGCAAGACTCAAGTGCGATGACTAGGAGAGAAGGCAGGCGCCCCCAGCCAAGTCCACTCACGTTCTCTGATGAATTAGAGACGCTCTCAGGTTGTGGGACCCTGAGGTTGCCGTCATGGAGGGTCTCTGAGAACATGTGGCTGAGGTGGAGGGGGTGCTGGCCTGGCTACCAAGCCTGAGCTAGACGGGGCCCCCAGAGAGAGAGCCTATACTCCGGAGGACCTTCGCCCCACTCCTCAAGGTGAGTCAGGGGAAATGTGTGGGAAACGGAGGCCCAGACTGCAGGATAAAGTAAAAAGTAAAAATGCAACACACACCACACACACACACCACAACAACTCGACCTCGTACGCATGCGGCTGACCCTAGCCTCAAAAGAGCAAAACACATAGATGGGCCATGCCAGAGTACCAGTCCCCACAGCAGAAGGGGCAAGCATCCCTGAAAATTAATTCCTTCATCCATTCGGTACCAGCTGATGATGCAGAAAAGAGATGCAAAGTCATGCTCTGCTGCAGATAACACGCTCCACATCAGAAAATTCACGCAATAGACAGGGAGCTCCACCCACACCATCAGTCAGGAGTGATGTGGGGTGGGGGAGGGAAGACAGTGAACAGGTCTCTCAGGAAAGTTTTATGATGTTTTCCTCAATTGTTCTGTGCATCTTTTATCGATTTTTAAATTTTAAATGCTTTTTTCAGCCAGGCGCAGTGGCTCACGCCTGTAATCCCAGCACTTTGGGAGGCCAAGGTGGGCAGATCATAAGGTCAAGAGTTCAAGACCAGCCTGGCCCACACGGTGAAACCCCGTCTCCCACTAAAAATACAAAAATTAGCTGGGTGTGGTGGCGGGCACCTGTAATCTCAGCTACTCAGGAGGCTGAGACAGGAGAATCATTTGAACCTGGGAGGCAGAGATTGCAGCGAGCCGAGATCATGCCACTGCACTCCAGCCTGGGCGACAGAGCAAGAACCTATCTAAAAAAAAAAAAAAAAAGCTTTTTTTCTGGATGATGGAATTATGATTGATTGATTGTGAATGCTAGGTTTGCATCCAACGTACTTGCTACTTTTTATTATATCTAATAATATAAGTGTAAATCCTTTTAAATTTCTATGTTTATCTGTTTCTTATCTGTGTTTTTTTCTTTTCATTTTGTTCATTTTCTCCCTGACTTTTATGACTATACTGCTGTAGTTGGTATTGAGCTTCCTCCACAACCAAATTAATTTCTCAGGAGGGCCTCACCTCTTAACACTCTGCCTCCACTCTGCACCTCATCTGGAAAACGGCAATTAAGTTTCAACATGAGTTTTGGGAGAGACATTCTAACCACAGCAAATGCCATTTGTGAAGAACATTTCTCTTTTAGTCCAGATATTGTTTCATTATCTCCCTGCAAATGCCTTGTCTCTCTCCGTGTCTCTGTCTCTCTCTGTCTCTCTGTTTCCCTATGTCTCTGTCTCTGTCTCTGTTTCTGTCTTTCTCTGTGTCTCTGTTTCTCTCTGTATTTCTGTCTCTGTTTCCCTATGTCTCTGTCTCTCTCTGTCTTTGTCTGTCTCTCTGACCCTGTCTCTGTCTCTCGGTCTCCTATGAATGACAGCCATAGCCTCTCTTAGAATGCTAAACGGAAGCGCTGTTAGAAGGCCTGCCTACTGTGTTCTGGTCTGAGGGGGACAGTTTCTCTGTCTCGCCATTTAGCGCCGTACTGTATTTGCTGAAGGATTTTTAAAAAACCCTTTATCCAGTGAAGGAAATTCCTTTCTATTCTTAGCCTGCTGAGAACCTTTTCATGAATGGTTGTTGAATGTTCCCAGATGTTGTTCTGCGTTTGCAAAGGTGGCCACGTGCTTTTCTCCTTGACTGTGCTAGCGTGAGCTCCAGGAAGGCAGGTCTGTCTGTGTGTTCGCTGCTGAGCCCGCCTGGAAGGCACTGTTTACAAAGCACCTGTGCGTCCGGCTCGGTTCTGCACCCCGGCTTCCTCATCTGGAAAATGTGTCCATCTCGGTGATCTGGGCTGGAGACCTGGGACTCAGGGCAGTGCCAGCTGGGCCCCAAGTGGAGGTGACAGCTGGGGACCAGAAGGGGCTACCGCATAGCCGGAGAGTGAGGGGCTGGTGCTGGCCAAGGCGTCTGTGACTGACCTCTGCTCTCTCGCCAAGTACCCAGGAGATGTTCCAGAAAGGACGGCAGCTGCACCGAGATCTTGAACCTCAGAGACCCCTTCCCAGGGCTCTGACACGAGTTGTCCATGGGGTCTTCAACTCACCCGTGAAGACCTGGTACCCTCTGAGGGCGACTCCACCCCACCTTGCAGTTCCACAGCAGCCGAAGCCCAGGCGGGGCTGGGGGCTGACGACCCTCCAGGATGGTTCTCAGGACCTCGGAAGGGGCAGGGGAGGTGGGCTCCCTGCGGGAGATGTTGGCACTCCCCAAAAGACTCTTTAGGGTTGGGGGTGGACGTGAAGGGAGGAAACCCACTCACCCTGCTTGAATTCTGAAAACGCTCACAGATCTCACTTCCACCTCCCTTTACAGTCTGTTCAGGTCCTGCTCCACCTTGCCCATGAGCAGGGCAGAAATTCCCAGCATCGTGGCGGGGAAAGTCAGCAGGGCTCAAAGCTCCAGCCGAGAACGGCCCTGCATCTGCCTGGTTCTCTCTTCAGTCGGCGTTTCCACAGCCAGGACGCTGGCATTTCATAAATAATTACACATTCCTTAAACTCTCGCAAAGCCAAGAGAAAACAAAACCGCAACGCTGAGATTCCTGGAATGTTTTCCAGTTATCTGGGCCAAGCAGAGGCCCGGATGGGGCTGTGCAGCGCGCTTAGCCTGGGACTCGGCGGCAGTCCCCTTTTTTGTGGCATTTTAGTTAAAAGACCTGAAAGGAAAATGAAAGGTGCTTTATGACTGTGGTGTTCGTCAGGGTCCCCAGACAGCGGGGGAAGCCCGTCCAACCCTCAGAGCTGGCTCGGGGTACTCCCATGGAGCTGTGCCCTGGGACTGACCTCGGGTCAGTCTCAAAGGCTGAGGTCTCCATCCGCTGTTACCCCACCAGGGTTGATTTAGGTGTGGCGCCTCCTCCGGACGCCCCAGGATTGCCCGTGCGCCCCGGTCCAGAGCTCTTGTTCTGAGCAGGGAGCATCTCTGGTCCCTGCCCTCATTCCTTTGAGGTTTTCTGTGGCGCACACCACAGTTTAATCCGACTCACCCCAGCCGTGCTGGGACTGGTTTCCTGTTACAAACACAGGCTTAGTTTTAAGATCAAACAACTGTTTGGGTTCTGGTCTGACCTCGCAGGGGATGTGGCTCGGGGCCGGGTGCAGCCTGGCCAAGGGGTGACGTCAGGTCATGCTGGCTTCATTTCCTGAGCACTGTGGCCTCCTCTGTGTCCCCCGTCCCTGCCCACCCGGTCCCCTGAGCCGCTGTCCAGCCCGGGTTGCATTCAGCAGTGGCTCATTGGCCCCTCTGCCATCCTCGCCACCGATGCCCAGCTTTACTTATTTGGGGTATTTCTGGGCCATTCCACCCACTCCTCTTGAGGGCACCCAGCATGTCCCCTGCCCTGTGTGGTTGGCGCCCACCTCTGAAGTGCAGGAAGCAGGAAGCAAGGCCTGCTCATGGGAAGGACCCACAGCTCTGGCTAGAATGGCTTTGGCCCTAAGCCAGAACCTAGGGTGTGGGGAGGCAGGAAATCCAGTGTGGAAGCCATTTCAGACGTCAAATCAGTGGGGCGGAGGCTGCTCACACAGGGTCGTCTTATTGTGACTTTTTGGGGGCTTCCTTCTACCCTCCTTCTCTGGTGAGCTTTCTAGGCAAGCCTGCGACATGACATTCTCATTCTGTTTGGAGCAGGATGAAGGGTTTGTGCCTAACACCGTGAGGTGTGGACGGGGCTGAGAACTGGCGCACGGCTGTCACCTGCTGTGGTGACCACCAGGAGTCTCCCTCGCAGGCTCTCTGGCTCGAAGGGTGACCAAGTTCCAGCCACAGGGTCCCTGCTCAGCCCTGAGGACACCCACACTGGCACAGGGTCTTAGCAAGAGACTGCAGCACTCGGGTCTAAGGTCCACACCTCCCCACATTGGCACAGGGTCTCAGCGAGACACTATGGCACTTGGGGAAAGGCCATTTTGTCATTGACTGCAACTTTCTCAAGAAAGCATTTTCCACTTGCGTTTCCACAGAGGGCGGTTTTGCTGGAAACTCACAGGACCCTGTCCTCCACCAGACACGCAGTGTGCAGAGGCGTGTACCCAAAAAGCGAAGTGTGGCATCACACGGTTCTTTACTCTTGAGCCAAACTCCTGGGAAACAAACCAGACAGACGCAGGTACGTGCTCAGCTCTGCGGCTGTGGTTTGGTTCAGGGCTAGGGCCGTGCAGATGCCTGGCAACCCAGCTGGGCCTCGCCACGCCTGGGGGAGGACGCAGTGCTGGGAGCCCGCGGGCCGGGAGCAGGCGCCCGGGGAATGCTTCGGTGGTTCTGGAGGGACTGGATGTTCCCGCCGTGGCGTTGCTGTCCAGGGGGACAAAAAGCAGTGTGAATGGGAAACGGAGCACTCTGTCCAGTGAATCCACATGTGGGCGGCTGTGTTCTGTGCTCCCTGGCAGCGGGACCGTAAGCCGTAAGCTGGACACCACATTCCCAAAGCCAGGAGGGCCACGACACCTGCGTGCAGTGTCCAAAGGCCAAACCAAGGCTGCGGTCCCTGCCAAGCAGGCAGTGATTCACACCTGGAGAAGTGATGTGATTGGACTTCTACTCAAATAACATAAGCGTTAGGGACAGAGAACGCCAGCGCTTACACTTGACAAATCTCTGGGCATTTTGCTGAGGGCCAAGCTCGGCTCCCCACTCCCAGCCCTGTCCCCCACATGACAAGGCCTCATCAGCAGCAGAATCCAGGCTGCTTTCATTTTCTCCAAGGAGTGCAGTTGGGTTCGGACAGTTTGAGCTCAAGCATTAGGTCTCTGTGGCTCTAAGCTGTGAAGCAGGATCACAGCTAGTTATTGGGAAATCACCAGAAACACATCGATACACAATTCTAGGTTCCTAACAAGAAGAGAAAGAACACGTTCACTTTTAAAAGAAGGAAGATACAAAGCCTGGCAATGGACAGAAGTTTACAGAACAGAAAAATATGGGGTTGTAAACAGCCAACGGAGTCTTCCTAATTCTCATTCAGAGAGGGTGGCATAAAAGCCAACAGAAATCGATGGTGATAGGAAATGAATGTCACTGGAGAAGGTGAGGGGATTTGCAGTGGGAGTACTATTATTTGGGAACTGTCACAGCATGGCCGTTTTTAAACTTATGTTTACAGCGTCTTTCCTCCTAAGCAAGAGCATGAAGAGCACAGAGAATGTTTGTTTAGTGGCCGACAGCCATCACAGGGTCTCTCGGTGCCGGCCAGTCCTCACCTCAGTTTGCATGCATTTATGAACTTAGTCCTCCCTCTTCACCATGAAGGGGTCCTTATTGTCCCGTTTCACAGGTGTAGAGACAGAGGCTCGAGGGGAGAAACAGCCCTGGCAGGCAAAGGCAGAGCTGAGCTTCCGAGAAGTGCGTTTGGAACTTCCAAAGTGGAGGTAGAAGTTATCCTGTGGGAGGGGAGGGAGAAACTCCCAGATTACAGGAGTGAGCTGCGGCCTTGTGCTGACATCTACAATGGGACCACGGCATCTAGGGGCTTCTTTCTTGCGGAAACACCAAGAGCAGAAACAGGCAACCGTGGTTGTCTCTCGCACAGGATTAACTGTTGCTTTTCAGCTTTTTTACACTAATTCTTTTTTAACCTATGGTCACTATACTTTTTTTCTCTGAAATAATGTTAGACTTACGGAAGAGTTGCCAAGATTGTCCAGGAGTCCCCGCCCCCTTCAGGCAGCTTCCTCCTATGTCGGCACCTTGTGTACCCGACCTTGACCACAAGGATTGAGGCCAAGAATTAATATAGGCGCAATTAACCACACCGTAGCTTGATTCTGATTCCTCCAGTTCTCGGTAACATACACCTCCTGCTTTAGAAACAACACTGGGTTCCATAAGCACGCAGGCGTCATCTCCCGGGAGGCTCCAGCCCGTGACAGGTCCCGTCTTTCCTTGCCTCCCACAGCCTTGCCACACGGAAGAGCACTGGCTGGGTGTTTTGAAGAATAGCCCTCAGTTCGAGTTTGTTATTTCATCATGTCTGGATCAAAGTCACGTGTCTGTGCCAAGAAACTGGCCGAAGCCCCATGCCCTGCTCAGCGTCCACAGCAGCGACTCACGGGCCCGATGCTTCGCCTCATTATGAGTTGTTTTGGTCACCTGGTGATGGTGGGATCTGCCGGCTTCCCCCATTGTAACATTACTATTCTTCATTTGTAATGTATTGATTTGTATTTACTTATTTTGGAACGGGGTCTCTCTCTGTCCCTCAGGCTGGAGTGCAGTGGTGCAATTTCAGCTCACGGCAACCTCTACCTCCCGGGCTTAAGCGAGCCACTCGCTCAGCCTCCCAAGTAGCTGGGACTCCAGGTGTGTGCCACTGCACCCAAGTAAGTTTTGTATTTTTTTAGAGACAGGGTTTCACCTTGTTGCCCATGCTTCTCTCAAACTCCTGAGCTCAGGTGATCTGCCACCTTGGCCTCTCGGGGAAGATACTTTGAGACTACAAGAGTATCCTATTTCTCCTCAAAGTCTTTTCCGATAATTTTAGCATCTGTTGGTGGGTTTTGTCTGCAACAATTACTGCCGTGGTGTTCTGAGGTGATTTGTTTCCTCACCACTCTGCTGGAATTCCTCGGGAGGAAGGACCGCCCCTCCCCTCACTGATTGATTCAATCAGGTGTGTGCCTCCATGTGAACTTGTGCGAATTTTTGCTTTGGGTGATCATCCTACACTGTCATTATTTACTTAGTTGCTCAAATTTACCTAGCTCTGGCCGCTGGGCTCTTCCAGGCAGGCCCTCTGGAACCCTCCCATCCTTCGGGAGCACCTTCTCACTTTCTGGCATAACCCCAGACTGCCCTGGTTTTTCCCCCAGACCTGGAATCTTTTCCCCAGCCCTGGAATCCATCACTTCTCCAAGGAGCTCTGCTCTTTTCTACTGGAGAATGAGCTTTAGAGACCAAGGTCAGGGCACTAGCTGTGCTCATTGCTGCTGGGGCGTCATTGAGAAAAGAAAAACGTGAATAGCAAATTAGCCTATAATTATTAATAAATATATATTGATGGATAAATGAAGGAATGAATGAAGGAGGAATTATTCAAAATACTCAAAAGATGGATGTTGAGTAAGACAACTTCCTCCCTGTGAGAAATAATTTAAATGTAAATGTACATGTACCTAACTTACACCAGGGGCGGTGCCTCTCAGTGTTTTCCTGCGTAACACGTGAAAAACGGAGGGACACCCAGAGGCAACGAGAAATGCTGAACGACACAAAGCAAAACAAAAGCAAACATTTAAAACAAACTTCTAAGTTTACAAGAAAGAAAGAACAGACTCGGAAAAGATACCCGCCTGTCAATAAAATGAGACAAACTGACCACAGATGAGCCTGCTCGTCAAACAGTCTGGGATCCATATTTACATTATTTCTGTGATGCTGGAACTACCAGGGTAAAAAGAAAAACAAACAGAAACGGTCCCAGGCTGGTGACAAGCCAAGACTGCCTGCCAAAAACCAGGGCCACCTGCTCTGAAGGGGCACTCCCCCACCTGCCTCCTGCAATTCCCACAGTCAAAGTTCCCCCGAAGACGATCCTACAGTCCTTGTGATGAAACACCCAGGGAAGCCAGCCCCACAGCCAGAGCTGCCAGAGGCCGCGTGTGCCCAGACATGAGCCCTGGAGTTCATCTGTAGTGACCAACTTTAAAGTTATTAACTCTAGAAGAAGGGTTCAAAATCAAAGGAAAACATGGGACACCATGAAAAACACAAAAAGTTTTAAAAGAATAAAATAAGGCTTCTAAAAATGAAGTGTACAGCTACTGAAATTTCTTTTTTTTCTTTGAATGGCCAAAGGGGGTACTTCCCTTGGTCTGTGGGTTTTCAGCAGTTTCCCTGGGATTTTCGATAGGAAAAGAAACAGATTCAGCACAGCTGAAAGATTTCCCCTACAAAATAGCCCACAATGTCCACACAGAGAGGGAAGGAGGTGAGAACAAATGAGAGATGAAGACGCACAGGGGAGAGAATGAAAAGCTTCCACTGGTTGTTAACGGGATTCACAGGAGAGCAGGAAATCAAATGTTATGGGCTGGCAATAATAGAACAAGACAGATAAACTCACATCCAGACACATTGCAATGAAACCACAAAACACAGAAGACTGAGATCTTTAAAGCAAAAAACAATTGTATTAAGGTCCACTAACTACAAAGGGGTATTTGAACTGATGGAGGCTTCCCAAGAGCAGAAGCAGGACAGAGACACAAAGTTCCTTCCACACAGTGGGGGAATGGCAGTCAGCCTCAAATTTGATACCCAGTTTGTGGGGTGAGAGGTTTTTCTCATTATCTTGATTGTGATAATGGTTTCATGGGTTTATATCTATATTTCAAAACCTACCAAACTGTAGCCTTTCAATATAATCGTCTTTGTATGCCAGTTGTTCCTGCATAAGGCTGTAAAACCAAAACCAAAAACAAAATAAAAAATAGAAGAAGAAAAGAAAGACAAACCCTAACAGACAGGCTTCACAGCAGATTAGACACAATCGAGGAGGAGACTGGGAAGCCAGACCATGAGGCACTGGAAAGCATCTAGACAGAAGAACAGAGAGACAAACCTAAACCCTAAAATAAAATCCAACAATTTAAAAGATGGAAGACGTGTTGGAAACGACTAGCAGCAGCGAGGTGTTTGTGGAGTCCTGGAAAGAGGGCCAGGAAGCGTAGCCATCCTTGAGCCAGATAAGAACAGAGGGAATGGCGTAGACAAATCACAGGAGAACTGCTGGGAACCACAGACCAGGGGAAATATCCCTGAGACATTCAAAGAAAAGAAACGCCATTTTACAAGGAGCAATAAAATGATGGAATCCAGGAAAGAAGGGACTTCCATCTTCCTAATGTGAAGAGAACACAACTGCCAAGCCAGGCTTCCCTGCCCAAAACAAACATTCTCCATGAGTGAAGGTGAAACAGACATTCCTGATTAAAAAACAAATCGAAAAACAGGAAAAACTCTTTGGCAAGATCCTGAACTGAAGAAGACGCGATATGAAGTTACTCAGGCAGAGGAAGTGTATCACAGATGGAAGCAAGAAAGTGCCAGACGGACTGCAAAGCACAGGAGGACAAATGCAACACAAACCCACACACTGGCAAGTGCTCCAAAGCAACTCTGTGCGTCAGACTGCGTGTGGGTAGAATGGGACAGACAAACTCACATCCAGATACATTGTAGTGAAACCACAAAACACGGAAGACTGAGATCTTTCAAGCAAAAAAAAAAAAAAAAAAAAAACAATTGTTTTAAGGCACATTAACTACAAAGGGGCATTTGGACTGATGGGGGCTTCCCAAGAGCAGAAATGGGGCAGTTAAAGCACACAGCCACCAAAGCACAGAAGGGGCTGTGCACATCGGATGCCACGAGCTCCACTGCATGAGCCAGGATCTGTGAAGGAGGCACTAAGCTGTGTTTGACTAACAAGTTCACGGAGGGAAACTGGAATATGTAAAACACGACAAGGTTTCTTTCTACTTAGTAAAGTCAGATGATCAATTTAAATACAAATATATTAGGAATTGCACTAAATACTCTCGTTAAGAGGTAAACATCTCCAAGGTCAGGTTGGACTTGAAACAAAACAAAAACTTATGCATGGCTTTTGAGAGATATGTCTTAAATATAAGTATATTAAAGGTGAAAAGTAAGAAGGTAGAAAAAGACATGCTATCCAAATTCCAAAGGGAAGCTGTCACAGCTGCACCACTGTCCAAGCTGATGTTAGGACAAGAGGCATTCATGGTGATGGGGGACCAGTCCCCTAGGAAGGCATAGCAATCTCCAAGTCGTGTGCACCTAATCACATAGCCTTATTATAGGATGTAAAATTTAACAGAATCTACAATCATTGTAGGAGTTTTAAGCACAGGATTCTCAGTAATTGTTAAACCTGCTAAGAAATTGTCAAAAGATACTGATTTGTAAAACATCATTTACATAATCAACAAATATAAGGCCCTGTATTGAATGTGTTAAACGAAATGCTCATGTGCACACAGAACGTTTAAACTAAATGACAATAAACTGTTCACGAAGCAAGACGACACTGTAGGATTAAAACCATTTAGGATGTTTTCTCTGATCCCAATGCAATAAAGAAAACCTAAATTTTAAAAACCATCAAAAAAAATCAGTGTTTGAAAATTAAACAATGACCTTCTAAATAGTTCAAGGGTTAAAAAATAAATCACAACAGAAATTAAAACATATTTGAATGAAACAATAAGAATATGACAAATTAAAACTTGAGAGATGTAGTGATTTTATAGCCTTAAATAAATATTTAGGGGGAAAAAAAGGATTTAAAAATAGTGACCTATTATCCATGTTAGAAATTAGATTAAAAAGGCAAATTAAAGTCAATGAAAGCAGTAGGAAGGAAATAATAAAGATAAGAACAGAAGTTAATAAAATAAAGGAGACACAATAGAGCATCTTGAAAATAAAAGATGATTCTCTGAAAAGAACAAAAACACTAATAAAATCTTGCCAAAGGTAATAAAAGAAAAAGAGAAAAGGCATGAAGTAATAATTTTAAAAATAAAAAGAGAGATGTTACTGTATATTCTGAGGATACTTAAATATAATGAGCTTATTTTGAAATAATGTCCCATTATATTTGACAATATAGAGGAAATGAATTTCAGATAAACACAGTTTTTCAAAACTGAGGCAAGAATAAAAGAAGACTTGAAGAAATTAGAGAAGACACAAGCAAGTGGAAAAACATCCCATGCTCATGGATAGGAAGAATCAATATCATTAAAACAGCCAAACTGCTCAAAGCAATTTACAGATTCAGTGCTATTCCCATCAAACTACCAACAACATTCTTCACAGAACTAGAAAACAACTATTTTAAAATTTATATGGAACCAAAAAAAGAGCCCAAATAGTCAAGGCAATCCTAAGCAAAAAGAACACAGCTGGAGGCAACACATTACCTGACTTCAAACTATACTACAAGGCTACACTAACCAAAACAGCATGGTACTGATACAAAAACAGGCACATAGACCAATGGAACAGAAGAGAGAGCCAAGAAATAAGACCACATATCTATGACCATCTGATCTTCAACAAAGCTGACAAAAACAAGCAATGGGGAAAAGATTCCCTATTCAATAAATGAATGTGGGATTACTAGCTAGCCATGTGCAGAAGATTGAAGTTGGACCCTTCCTTACACCATACACAAAAATCAACTCAAGATGGATTAAAGACTTAAATGTAAAATCTAAAACTATAAAAACCCTGGAAGACAACCTAGGCAATACCATCCTGGACATAGGACCAGGCAAAGATTTCATGACAAAGACACCAAAGGCAATCACAACAAAAGCAAAAATTGACAAGTGGGATCTAATTAAACTTGGGAATTCTGCATAGCAAAAGGAACTATCAACAGAAAAAACAACAAACAGAATGGGAGAAAATATTTGCAGACTTTACACCCGACAGAGATCTAAGATCCAGCATCTATAAGGAACTTTAACAAATTTACAAGAGAAAAACAATCACATTAAAAAGTGAGCAAAGGACATGAACAGATACTTTTCAAGAGAAGATATACAGCCATAGAAAAGAATGAGTTCATGTCCTTTGCAGGGACATGGATGAAGCTGGAATCCATCATTCTCAGCAAACTAACACAAGAACAGAGAGCCAAACACCACATGTTCTCACTCGTAAGAGGGAGTTGAACAATGAGAACACGTGAACACAGGGAGGGGAACATTGTACAGTGGGGCCTGTCTGGGGTGGGGGTCAAGGGGAGGGAGAGCATTAGGACGAACACCTAATGCATGCAGGGCTTAAAACCTAGATGATGGGTTGATAGTGCAGCAAACCATCATAGCACATGTATACCTATGTAACAAACCTGCATGTTCTGCACACGTATCCCAGAACTTAAAGTAAAAAAAAAAAAAAAAAAAAAAAGACATACATGCAGCCAACAAGCATAGGAAAAAAAGCTCAATGTCACTGATCATTAAAGAAATGCAAATCAAAACTACAGTGAGAAAACATCTCCCACCACTCAGAATGGCTGTGATTAAAAAGTTAAAAAAAACCAGATTCTGGTGAGGTTATGGAGAAAAGGGAACGCATGATTATACATTGTTGATGAGAGTACAAACAAGTTCAACCATTGTGGAAAGCAGTATGGCAATTCCTCAAAGAGCTAAAAGCAGAACTACCATTTGACCCAGCAATCCCATTACTGGGTATATACCCAGAGGAATACAAATCATTCTACTGTAAAGACACGTGCACACGAATGTTCACTGCAGCACCATTCACAATAGCAAAGACATGGAATTAACCTAAATGCCCATCAGTGACAGATTGGATAAAGAAAATGTGGTACATATACACCATGGAATACTATGCAGCCACAAAGAAGAATAAGATCATGTCTTTCAAGAGAACATGGATGGAGCTGGAGGCCATTATCCTTAGCAAACTACTGCAAGAACAGAAAACCAAATACTGCATGTTTTCACTTATAAGTGGGAACTAAGTGATGAGAACACATGGACACAGAGAAGGGAACAACAGACACTGGGGTCTACTTGAGGGGGGAGGTGGGAGGAGGGGGAGGAGCAGAAAAGATAACCATCAGGTCCTGGACTTGATGCCTGAGTGATGAAATAATCTGTATAACAACCCCCTGTGACACAAATTGACCTATGTAACAAACCTGCACATGTACCCCTGAACCTAAAATAAAAGTTAAAAAAATAAAAAATCAAGATTATTTCATGGTGTTCTAGCACCTTGAAAAAAAGAATTAAAAAAAAAACTGAATAGATTCCTTTAAGAAATGGAATCTGGGCTGGGCGTGGTGGCTCACACCCATAATCCCAGCACTTTGAGAGGCCGAGGTGGGTGGATCATGAGGTCAGGAGATCAACACCATCTTGGCCAACATGGTGAAACCCTGTCTCTCCTAAAAATACAAAAAAATTAGCTGGGTGTGGTGGCACACACCTGTAGTCCCAGCTACTCAGGATGCTGTGGCTGGAGAATTGCTTGAACCTGGGAGGTGGAACTTGCAGTGAGCTGAGATCGCGCCACTGCACTCCAGCCTGGTGACACAGCAAGAGTCCATCTAAAAAAAAAAAGAAAGAAAAAAAAAGGAAAGAGATGGAATCTGTAATTTAAAATTTTACCACAAAGAAAACTCTAGACCAAAGTGGTTTTACTAGTGAATTCTTCTAAACATTTAGGAAAGAAGTAAAACCAAACTTGTACAGTGCTTCCACAGAAGAGAAGCAGGAAGGATTTCCCAAATAATTCTGTGAGGCTTGCATACCTCCATGTCCAACAACTAGACAAATTACAAGAAAAAATATTACAGCTCAATCACTCTCGTGGTCATGAATGCAAAAATCCTCAACAAAATATTAGCAAACCAAAGTCAGATTTATATAAAAGGCATAATATATAACAACCAAGATGTATTTTTCTAGAAATTCAAGGTTGGCAATTTAACATATTAATAGACTAGAGGGGAAAAATCATATAATCATTTCAACTGATGATTTTTAAAAAGCATTTAATACAAGGCAACCCCACTCATGAAAAATATGTTAAGTAAACTAGAAATAGAATGTTACTGCCTTAATTTGATAAAAAGCACCTATAAAGCCCCGCAGTAGGCACGATGGGAAGACACGGTGCGCCTTCCATGAGATTGGTCGGCTCTCACCAAGTCCACCCAGCAGGGTGCTGGGGTCCTGGCCAGTGCTGACAGGTAAGAAAAAGAGAAAAAGAAGTAGCACAAAATAAAACTAGCACTTGCCGAAAACACAACCATGCCAGTAGAAAATCCAAATGAATCTATGGATCCTCAGAATTAATACATTTAGCAAGGTTATTGAGTACAAGGTCAACGTACAAGGTGTATTTTTACAAATGAGCAGAAGCAAACAGGAAGTGTTTTAAAATGTAAGGTTTTATAAATGGCAGTGAGCCCATGAAAAGATGCTGAGCCTCACTCATCAAGAGGGAAACTCAATCAAAACTACAATGAGATGCAACCTCATGCCCATTAGAAGGCAAGAAATAATAACAATAATAATACATGCTGGGGAGGAAGTAGAGAAACTGGAACCTTGTGCACATTTCCTGGGAATGTCAAACAGTGCAGCTGCTGTGAAAAGTATTATGGCAGCTCCTCAAAAAATTACGAATAGAACTGCCATATGATCCAGCAATTTCGCTTTGGGTCCGTACCCAAAAGAATTGAAGGCAGGGTCTAGAACAGACATTTGCACACCCATGTTAATAGCAATAGTACTTGCAATAGCTGAAAGGTGGATGCAACCCCAGTGTCCACCAATGGATGAATGGGTACATGAAACGTGATCTATTCACACAATGGACCATCACTCAGCCCTTCTCCATCAATGGAAGAATGGGTACACACATTGTGGTCTATTCACACAATGGACCATCGCTCAGTCCTTCTCCATCAATGGAAGAATAAGCACACACGGTGGTCTATTCACACAATGGGACCATCACTCAGCCCTTCTCCATCAATTGATGAATGGGTACATGCCTCATGGTCTATTCACGCAATGGAGTGTCACTCAGTCCTTCTCCATCAATGGATGAATGGGTACATGCATCATTATCTATTCACACAATGGAGTCTCTCAGCCCTTCTCCATCGATGTAAGAATGGGTACGCGCATCGTGGTCCATTCACACAATGGAACATCACTCAACCCTTCTCCATCAGTGGAAGAATGAGCACGCACATCATGGTCTATTCACACATGGACCATCGCTCAGCCCTTCTCCATCAGTGGATGAATGGGTACGTGCAATGTGGTCTATTCACACAATGGACCGTCACTTAGCCCTTCTCCATCAATGGAAGAATGAGCACGCACATCGTGGTCTATTCACACATGGACCATCGTTCAGCCCTTCTCCATCAGCGGATGAATGGGTACGTGCAACGTGTTCTATTCACACAATGGAGTGTCTCTCAGCCCTTCTCCACTGATGTAAGAATGGGCACACACATTGTGGTCTATTCACACATGGACCATCGCTCAGCCCTTCTCCATCAGTGGATGAATGGGTACGTGCAACGTGGTCTGTTCACACAATGGACCGTCACTCAGCCCTTCCCCATCAATGGAAGAATGGGCACGCACATTGTGGCCTATTCACACACAGACCATTGCTCAGCCCTCCTCCATCAGTGGATGAATGGGTACGTGCAACGTGGTCTATTCACACAATGGACCGTCACTCAGCCCTTCTCCATCAGTGGAAGAATGAGCACGCACATCGTGGTCTATTCACACAATGGAACATCACTCAGCCCTTCTCCATCAGTGGATGAATGAGTACGTGCATTGTGGTCCATTCACACATGGACCATCGCTTAGCCCTTAACAGGAAGGAGATTCTGACACAGGCTACCACATGAACAAACCCTGAGGACGTGATACTGAGTAAAATGAGTCAGTCACAAAACTACAAATTCTGCATGATTTCACTTACAGGCGGTCCCTGGGGTTGTCAAATCCACAGAGACAGAAGGTAGAACAGTGGGTGCCAGGCTCTGGGGGAGGCAGATGGGGAGTTAGCACTTATGGTGACAGAGCTCCAGTTTTGGAAAATGAAAATGTTCTGGAAATGGTTGTTGGTGATGGTTGCATGGAATAATAATGTCACTGAACTGTGTACTTAAAAATGATTTGGATGGTAAATTTTATGTTTATGTATATTTTATCAAAATTTAAAAAATGGGAAACTATCACATTTTGAGCTGCATAAAAATGCTATGGCAAATCTAGCTAAACTTGCATCTAAACAGAAAATGACAAGGTCTGATTGAGGGCCACAGGCTATTCAAGGAAAAGGGTTTCTGGGGGCAGCAAGCCAGGGGCCCAGGAGCCGGGCCCATTTGAATTCTCCTTTGAAAAGAGGGCCAGGAGAGAGCTGCCCCAGAGGCCCCTCTGCAGGGCTGCAACACATTCCTACAGAGCAGGATGGAGCCGAGGCAGTGGCCCCTCCTCCGGGGCCTGGTGGTTCCCAGGTTCTGGGACCTCCTTACCTCGGGCAGGGTTTTTCAGCGTGGGAAGCTGGAGGCCCTGGGAGATGGGAGGCTGGGGGTTCTGGGCAGCTGTGCCACACAGGCCTGGACCGCTGGGTCCTCAGGAAGCTTTCGCCCTGCGAGGACATGTGGGCTGTGTGGCTGGAGAAAGAGGACTAGGGCTCAGGACATGAAGCGGCCTGGGACATGACTCAGGGGTTCCACGGCCCCACTGTTGCCTGCTCTCCACAGAGGCCCCGCTGCCCACCTGACACTCCTGGTTTCACCAGGGACTCACTCCTTCCACACACATCCTCAGCATGGGCGCTGGTCCCTTGCCCAGGACCAGATGCTGAGCCCACCCTCCAGCTGTGGCTCTTGTGACCCCAGTGAAGGCCACAGAGCCACCCCTTGTGGTGAAACCTAGAGCACGTCTCGATTATACCAACGTCACTGACTGGGAAAGGCCAGCCCCAGAACATAGCACCCGTGAAGGAGCCGCCATGGGCCAGGGTAGTGGCTCTGTGGACATAGGCCCTGGGCTCAGGCCACCCTCTTCTGTGGGAGTCAGCACGGGGACCAGCCCTTCCCTCTTGGACCTGGGTGGACCCTGTGGTATGTGGGGTGGCACTGGCTGCCTGAGCACAGCTCTCAGCGGGAGGGTCAGGTCCCAGGAAGTGAGGCAGGGGCTGCCAGGCCCCCACAGGCCACGTCCCCTGCAGCTCCTCTTTCTGGCCCTCTGCACGCAGGGAAGTGGTGGTCAGAGCAGGGGCACACGGGCGGACTGGCAGCCGCCCTGTCCCCATGCCCCCACTCCAGATTTTCCCCTTCCCATCCTTCCCAGAGGACCCAAGGGAGGACTGCCTTTTAAAATTATTTTTAATTTTTTGGATACATAACAGTTGTACATATTTATGAGGTGCGTGTGCTATTGTGATGCATGCACATAACACCTAACGATCAATTCAGGGAAACTCGAGCGTTGATCATTCTTTTCTGTCAGGAACATCCCAGATCCTCTCTTCTAGCTATTATGAAATAAACGATAAATTATTAACTATAGTCACCCTACTGTACCACCAAACAACAGGTCCTATTTCTTCAACCTGGCAGCATGCCTGCAGCCCTTCATCTCCCCCTTCCCTTCCCAGCCTCCATGGCCACCAATCTACTCCATGAGACTCACTCTCAGCTCCCACAGGAGGGAAGTGTGGGCTTCATTCCAGTTCCATTCACACTGCTGAGAATGGCAGGATTTCGCTCTTTTTAGCTGGAGAGTAACCCACAGTGTCCACGCACCTTGTTTTCTCTGTCCACGCATCTGCTGATGGACAGACACCCAGGCCAATTCCGCATCTTGGCTATTGTGATTAGACTGAAGTAAACCCAGGGCGCAGGCATCCCTCCATAGACTTCTTTCCTTTGGATGGGTGCCCGGCAGTGAGATTTCTGGGCCCTGTGGGAGCTGGGTCTTTAGTTTCCTGAGAAGCCTCCATACCATTACCTCCCTGCCAAAGGTGCTCATGGGTTCCCCTTTCTCCACACCACGGCCAGCACGTTTTCTGCATGTGTCTCTGTGTGTGCATGTGTGTGTGTGTGTCTCCATGTGTGCGTGACACACGGATTTTTTTTAATTGCTTTATTAAAGTTTGTAAAACTGGGTTTAGAAGCAGTTCTTGAAGAAAAGCTCTAAACGCTGTGACTGCTTCCCTGTAAGCTGAAGGCGTGGGTCACTGTTTTGGGTGGAAGCAGGTGGGGCTGGCTCATGCTCTGGGAAGGTGGGATTTGAAGACATGGCTTACGGAAGGTTCCTGTGGGTCTCCTTCAGGAAATGGGGAATGTCCTTGTTCCCACCCCCAAGAGACACAGTCTGGAAGAAGGGAAACAGACAAATTGGTTACAATCCGCAATGTGGGCGCCAGGCCCTCGTGAGCTGAGAGGAGGTGAGAAGAGGGGAAGGGAAGCCAGAGGAGCTGCGGGCACGTGGGCGGGACGACGCCTGCACTGAGGAAGGCCAGGACCCCAGACAAGGACACCTTTTTGGGTTAAGCTATAACTCCCTGCAGGAGCCCCACGCCTCCAGGAAGCCCAGCTACACAGTGGCCTTCACTGTCCCCTGACAGCCAGGTGTCCATGATCCCTCATCTGGTGGCCTTTGTGACAAAGGAAAGTGGGCTGGCTGTGAAATAACAGCAAATGGATAGCAAGTGTCAGAAGAACTGTATTCCTATGCCCATGCACACACACATGCACACACACGCACAGAGACACATGCACACACGCACGCACACATGCACACACATGCACACATGGAGACACACACATGCATACACACGCACATATACACATGCACACACATGCACACATGGACATACACGCACATACAGACACACGCACACACATGCACACACGGAGACACACACACATGGAGACACACACATGCACACAGATATACACATGCACACACACACACATGCACACATGGACATACACACACACATGCACACACATGCACATGCACACACATGCACCCACACACACACACATGCACATGCACACACAGACACACACACATGCAAACACACACGCAATACACGCACATGCAGGAACTCCACCTCCCCTTCCCACTTTGTCAAAAGCGAGCCGGATGAGAAGCCGGGAAGGTTTGAGTTCTGTCTCCATGACGGTAAGTCTGAAGCCACACAATTGTGTGATGGGTTGTGTGATCTTCCTGACAAGGAACCTGTTGAGGGCTGCTGACTGGGAAACTGTGCCCACGACCAGCCATCACGATGTGCCCGAGGTAGGAGCAGCCCTTCTGGGTTGACTGGGGCTGTGGCGCCCAGCTTGCCCCACCCTGGCAGAGCCCAACACTCCTCTGGCCTGACGTCATAATGACAGGGGATTGGGGTGCGCAGCCAGCAGGTGCCCCCACATTGCAGGGAGGATTCAAAGCGAAACCACTTCAGTTTGCTTCCAGGAAGGGGTGAGCAGGCTCCTGGCACCTCCAGACCTAAGCCAGCCTGGGAGGGGCTCGCTCCAGAAGGGAACACGGAGCCAGGAGATAAGGAGAACCCTCACCATCAGCACCACTTCCAGCGAGGACACCAGGGGACAAGTCCCAGGAGCAGAAGGGGGCTGGCTCCATCCACATGGGCTCAGGGCCACTGCCAGGCCAGGCTGAGAGGACAGAGAGACCCGTGTGCTCCACTGTTTCCCACTGCAGCGTGGGACAGGGGCTGTCAAGGGCAGCAGCTGTGGCTGGGACCCTGGATGGTGCTGGTCCTCCTGCAGCAGAAGCAGTTCAGGAGATGCTGGGCGCAGTGCAGGGCCGCTGCACAGGCGGGCAGAGGTGGGCAGAGGCGGGCGAGGACCGACCCTTCTCTCCCTCCTTTCTTTGCTTTTCTCCTTCTGAGCTCCCTGATCTTTTACAGCAGGAACTGTCTTCCTGATGACTTCACTTCCACCCCAGTGCCTGGTATACAGTGGGCGCTCAACAAATGTTGGTGGAGTGAATGGTCACTGGCAAGAGCAGATGCCATAAAGAGGAGAGATTTTGGGCCTCAGCCAAGAGCTCCTGGCCACCGTGGGGCCTCCTCGCTCACCACACAGGTCCTCCCACCTGGCCTGGGCGAGGGATTGTGGTGTGAGTGTGGACTAGGCTTGGGCGAGGGGTTGTGTGTGAGTGCGAGGGATTGTGGTGTGAGTGTGGACTAGGCCTAGGCGTCCTGAGACCTCAAGTTCCCATTTCCTCAGGAGGGAAGTCAATCCCGTGAGGGCCCCAGGGCTCAGTATTCGCCTTCCGAACTTGGGGGAAGAAAAACCAGTCCAAGTTATATCTAAGGAGTGCTGTTGAGACACTTGGTCTGGGAGGACAGTGATAATCAAAGCCTCGCGTCCCTGGCGGTGCGACTCCACAACTGCTCAGCCCCACACAGACACAACATGTGGGCGGGTGATTCGGTTTTTGTGGAATTGACTTTGTGTGTGGATGTCATGGAGACACTTCCTGGCGGGCGACGAGAAAGGGGGCATCGTTCTTCCCGCCGGAGAAAGGAGGGCATTGGGGGGTCCTTGGGCAGTCCCCTCCGTGGCCAGAGGAAGAGGCTGGGAGGCGTCCCGGGGGCCTTTGATGCTGGGCGATTTGGGGTGCCAGAGGCCACTAAAGCAACGGCCCACTGCCCAGTTTATGTGTGTGCTAAATCACGACCATGATTTCTGCGTGTTTTCTAGAATAATAGCCAGCCATAAAACACAGGACGTGGTCTCATAATGTTCCAGATTCTAAACATTTACAATCAATCTCTATGCTTTTTAACCAATATCTCATAAAATTAAACTCATCTTTTTAATATATTTTTAGTGTTCTGGTTTCCATTTCTGTTTAGGCACATTTGTCATGGCAAAGCCTGGAGCTGCAGTTATCAGAAACGTCTAAAAGTTCAGAAGTTGATTGCTTTTAAAAGTAGCAGAACTAAGACAAAAACCTAACACCAGGTTGCTACATTTTGGGAGGTGTCTCCATGTGGACTCCTAAATTATTGTTTGAGGTCTGCTTACTCCAAGAGGCATTTCTCTTTTTAGAAAATTAAAAACATTAAGTACTCCATCTGGACACAAAGCGTCTCCATATGACAGAGTTTTGTTACTGTGGGGAGAGGACAAAGCGCCAGCCACACCCCTCATTCCACAGCCTTTCCCAACCCTCCCCTCGAGATGAAACGCCGGCCATCTGTAGCGCTTCACCTCTGAGCTGGAAACAAGCTTGTTTCTTTTGCTTTGATGAGGTTCTGCTGGTTTTGGTGGGACTTTGAAGTTTATTTATTGTCATCAAATTGCATTAATTATTTTTGAAGTTTATAGTTTTGTTCACAACTTTAAGACTTTGTGAAGGGCATAAAATAAGCATAAATTCAAAAAATTCCAAGAAATGGATCCAACAGTTACTTTTAATTGGCAGCAGAATACAGCCCCCAATTTATTACAAACTTACATGCAATGGTTTAGAACTAATTTTAACTACCCCTTGAAGTTGGAATTCAAAACCTCACTGGTGGCTTGACATGGTATTATCCAAGGAGGATGTTTGTTTCATAATTTGAAACAAGAACCTGGATCTTTTATGAGGTCCAATATTATTTCCATATGAGGGAGCAGAGTGGGAAGAAGGCAGCTGGAACAGACGCCAGGGCCAAGCTGGGATCTGGGGCCCTCTTGATCTCCCTTATTATCAGTGCTCCTTCCCCAAGGGCCAGCCAGGGACCCTGCACAGCGCAGTCTTTTGGCTGGGGTCAGAGAAACCTTATGGGCAAGGGCAACAATAAAACTACCACCTTACCACCCCCAGAGTGCATTCCCCTGAGCAGAGACCCCAGACTGCATCAGCCCCACCCCGAGCAGAGACTCCTGCCTGCCTCAGTCCACCTGTCCAGAGACCCCGGCCTGCATCAGCCCCACCCCGAGTGGAGATCCCAAGACCCCAGTCTGCCTCAGTCCACCCATCCGGACACCCCCTGCCTGCCTCAGCCCACCCTGGGCAGAGACCCCCAAACCCCTGGCTGCATCAGCCCACCTGGAGCAGAGACCTCCAGACCCCTGCCTGCATCAGTCCCACCCCGAGCAGACTCCAAAACCCTGGTGTGCCTCAGTCCACCTGTCCAGAGACCCCTGCCTGCCTCAGCCCACCCCGAGCAGACTCCTGCCTGCCTCAGCCCACCCCGAGCAGAGACCCCAAGACCCCTGGCTGCCTCAGCCCACCTGGAGTGGAGACTCCGAGACCTCTGCCTGCATCAGCTCCTCCCATCCAGAGACCCCCTGCCTGCCTCAGCCCACGCCAAGCAGAGACCCCAAGATCCCTGCCTGCATCAGCCCCACCTATCTGGAGCCCCTGGCCTGCCTCAGCCCACCCATCCCCTTCATTGCATTGGTCTCCATTCCTTTCTCCACAGCTTCCCAGCACTCCTGTGCCAAGGCCTTTCCCCAGCTCCAGGTCCAGCTGCAAGTGAGGTTCAGGCCTCCCTTGGCCTGTGCCACGGGGAGAGGCAGTCACCTGGCAAGGATGCCCGGGTGTGGAGGAGGGACCTGGACTGGGGCTGTGTCATGGGGAGGGACCGGGGATGCCCCCTAGCGGACCAGGATGGGGACTCTGATGCAGGGATGTGCGGGGAGGTGGTCGCAGAGGCAGAGGGAGGGCAAACGGAGCTGGAAACGGGGAGGGGAAAGGCCCCTCACACTGGGTGCCCGCCCTGCAAGTGTTGTGCTGGCCAGGATGAGAAGCTGCGGCCACTCAGCAGCCCTGGAGCAGCCCATGGACGGCCCAGGCCACTGGGGAGGCTCCAGGGAGGGGCTGGCAGGCAGTGGCCCAGAGGCAGGACCCACAGCTCAAGTTGAATGGGCACCAGGGCCACAAGGAGGCTGAGGCCGAGGTCGGGGCACCGTGGGACCCCTGCCCGCAAGGAGGGGTGTGCCCCGTGGGCTGTGCAGGGCTGGGTCTTGCTGTTTTGGCCCGTGCTTTCCCTCTGTGCCTCTGCCTGTTCGGAGCCCCTGGAGCTCTGAAGGAAGGTCTGGGGGCAGCAGGGGACCTGGATGGCTGGGGTGGAGTGGGAGGGGAAGGTGGGGTCCAGGGTTTTCCTCTTAGCCCAGAGAGTTGGCCGCGGGTTTGGGGGACAGAGCCCTGACAGGGACATGAGGCATTGGCTATGAACTCGAGGGGACATGCTCATGGGGGCCAGGGCAGAGAGAGGGGAGGCTTGGAATTGCAGTCTGGGGCCTCTGGGAGAGTAGCTGGCTGGTGAAGAGGTCCAGGGTGAGGGCGGGGGGCATGGCTGCAAGCAGAAGGACCCCTTCCCACTGACCCATGCCGCTCATCCACAGCAGAGGCTCAGACCCTATTCCACATGGGAGGTGGAACGTGCTGGGAGGAGGGGAATGGCAGCCCAAGTGGGGACAGAGGGGGTCCAGCAGCCTTGCCCCGCCCCACCCCCCAACCAGATCCCAGGGGTTCAGCAGTCCCCTTGCCTCTGACCAGATCTCAGGGTCCAGCAGCCCATCTGCATCACAGGGGCAATGTGTGGCTTTTAGGTTTTGGTGTGTGTGGTGTGTGTGTGTGGTGTGTGTGTGTGTGGTGTGTGTCTGTGTGTTTGTGTATGCACATTTCTTTGGTCCTGGCCTTTTTTAATGGTGGCAACAAACTTTACAAGAGTTTAGTTTTCATCTTTCTTTCTCTCTTCTCATATCTCTCGCAGCTTTTCCTGGATTTTTCTTTCATTTTGAGGTTTTCTCCAGAAATGTTTTCATTGTGGGTTTTGTTGGCAAATCTTCTGAAGCCTTATGAGACTATTTTTATTATACCCTCAAAATACTTCTTTCTTTCAACTATTGTATTCTTTTACAGCCACTATTTCCACTTTGTTCTTTATTCAGGACATTTTTCTTTTTCACACCACTAACATTTTTTCTTATTATGTTAAATATGAGCATCCTACTCATTTTAAGTCATGTGTCTATTCTAACACACCTGCTTCAGATGTTATACACCTTCCAGTTCATGGCTTTTTCTTTTGTGACATTTAAATGGTTTGGGTGTTTAGTTCCCTTGACTCAAGAGCTCACCTTCCTTTACAAGTGGGTTTAATCACCTTTGGAGGAAGATACATCCTCCAAAACTTCTATTTTTGTGCATAGCATCCAAAACACAAACTTCCAGCTACGCCAATGAATGCTTCCACCCTTTAGCATAGAGCTTGCTCTTCCAAAGGCCATGAGGAGTTTTAGACCCTGGACCCCAGACATGTTCCAAGACTCTTTTACATTATGTCAGACATGCAAGCCCTGCCTCAGCTTCTCCCAACACTCAGCTTTCCTCCCAACATTAACAATATCAGAAATGAAAATGGAGACATCACTAAAGATCCTACCGATACTAAGTTAATAATAAAAGAATATGCTGAACAATTTATGCCAATAAATGTGACAATTTAGAAAAATTGAACAAACTCTGAAAAACACAACTTGCCAAAACTGATGCAAAAAAAATTTATGAGTCTGAACAATCTTATTTAAAATGTTCCCACAAAGAAAACTTCAGGTCCAGTTGGCTCCACCGGCAAACCATTCTTCCAAACATTTGTGGGAGAGAAAAACACCAATCTTACACAAACTCTTCCAGAGAAGAGAAAAAATGAGCACTGTTTTGCAACTTTATTTAAAAGACTAGCTTGACTTTGTTATTAAAATCTGATGAGATCACTGCAAAAAAG
Source organism: Macaca fascicularis (assembly GCF_037993035.2). NCBI lineage: Eukaryota > Metazoa > Chordata > Mammalia > Primates > Cercopithecidae > Macaca > Macaca fascicularis. The sequence goes on from NC_088380.1 coordinate 1,325,995, forward strand.
AAACATTGCAACAATCTCTGACATGTGCATGGACCAAATATTGTCTAAAAATGAGTGAATCACTGATAAATGAATTCAGTGAAGTCTCAGGTTACAAAATCAATGTACACAAATCAGTAGCACTGCTATACACCAACAATGACCAAGCTGAGAGTCAAATCAAGAACTCAAGCCCTTTTGCAATAGCTGCAAAAAATAAAATAAAATTCCTAGAAATAACTTGACCAAGGGGTGAAATATCTCTACAAGAAGACCTAGCAAAAACTGCTGAAAGAAATTGTAGATGACACAAACCAATGGAAATATATCCCATGCTCATGGACTGGAAGAATCAATATTGTGAAAGTGACCACACTATCCAAAGCAATCTATAGATTCAATGCAATTCCTATGACAATACCAACATTGTTTTTCAAATAATTGGAAAAACAATTCTAAAATTCATAGAATTAAAAAAATGCCTGAATAGCCAAAGTAATCCTAAGCAAAAAGAACAAAGCTGGAGGCATTACATTACCTGACTTCAAATTATCTTACACGGCTGTGGTAACCAAAACGGCATGGTATTGGTGTAAAAGTAGATACATAGACCAATGGAACACAATAGAGAACCCAGAAATAAAGCCAAATACTTATAACCAATTCATCTTCAACAAAGCACACAAAAACAAAAAAATGGGGAAAGAACACCTTATTCAATAAATGTTGCAGAAAAAAATTGGAAAGCCAAAGGTAGAAAATCGAAAGTGGGTCGCTATCGCTCAGAATATACAAAAATCATCTTAAAATGGATTAAAGACTTAAATTTAAGACCTGAAACCATAAAAATTCCAAAAGATAACCCAAGAAAAACTCTTCTGGACATTGGTTTAGGCAAAAATTTCATGACTAAGACCCCAAAAGCAAACGCAACAAAAACAAAAAGAAATAAATGGGACCTAAATAAGCTAGAAGGCTCTGTGCAGCAAAATAAATAATCATCAAAGTAAACAGACAACCCACAGAGTGAGAAAAAAATATTTGCAAACTATGCATTTGACAAAAGACTATATCCAGAACCTGCAAGGAACACAAACAAATCAGCCAAAAAAAACAATCCCATCCAAGGGTGGGCAAATGACATGAATAGACACTTCTCAAAAGAAGACATGCAAATGACCAACGAACATGTGAAAAAATGCCCAACACCACTAATTGTAGGAAATGCAGTTTAAAATCATAATGAGCTACCACTTTACCCCAGACAGCATGGCCATTACTAAAAGGGTACACTTATACACCACTAGTGAGAATGGAAATTAGTACAACCTCTGTGGAAGACAATATGGATATTTCTCAAAGAACTAAAAGTAGATCTACCATTTGATCCAGAAATCTCACTACTGGGCATCTACCCAAAGGAAAAGAAGTCATTATATTAAAAAGACATCTGTACACATATGTTCATCGCAGTACAATTCACAATTGCAAAGATATGGAACTTACCCAAGTGCCCATCAACTGATAAGTGAATAAAGAAAATGTGGTGCATATACACCATGGTATACTACGCAGTCATAAAAAGGATGAAACAATGTTTTTACAGCAACTTGGATGGTGCTGGAAGTCATTATTCTAAGTGAAGTAACTCAGGAATGGAAAACCAAATACCGTATGTTCTCACTTATATGTGGGAGCTAAGCTATGGATACAAGGAAGGCCTACAGAGGAGCATAATAGACATTGGAGGCTCAGAAAGGGGAGGGCAGAAGCGGGTAAAGGATTTAAAAAACCCTGCATATTGGGTACAATGTACAAAAGCTATTGAAATAAAAAAATTTAACAATTAGCAAATCACAGTCAGCATATAAAAATATACCACAGCTAATTAAGGCATAATCCAGATATATAAGAATGGTAAAAATTTAAAGTAAATAAATACAGATAACATATATTGAAATGTAAGTAAGAAAATAGCACATAATTATCTCAACAGATACAGAAAAGAATTCTTTTTTTTTTTTTTTTTTGAGACGGAGTCTCGCTCTGTAGCCCAGGTTGGAGTGCAGTGGCTCAATCTCCACTCACTGCAAGCTCCGCCTCCCGGGTTCAGGCCATTCTCCTGCCTCAGCCTCCCGTGTAGCTGGGACTACAGGTGCCCGCCACCGCGCCCGGCTAATTTTTGTACTTTTAGTAGAGACAGGGTTTCACTGTGTTAGCCAGGATGGTCTCAGTCTCCTGACCTCGTGATCTGCCCGTCTCAGCCTCCCAAAGTGCTGGGATTACAGGCGTGAGCCACCGCGCCCGGCCAGAAAAGATTTCTTTAGAAAACTGACCTCCTATTCAATATGGTAACTGTAAAAAAGGAAAGAAAAGCAGGTGAATTCCTTAGCATGATGAAAGGCATCACACACAGCACCCAATGTGGAGATTCTGGGGGAGCCTCACACCACAGCCAGGACCACACGGTGAGCACCAACTCTTAGCACTTTAAGCAAATGCTCTACTAGAGGCTCTTCCCGGTAGAAGAAAACAAGATAAGGAGATCAAAGGAATTTGGTTTGAAAAGAAAGATAAAAGTATTAATTTATTGACAATATATAGAATATATACAAGAATCTATTAAACTATTTGTGTATATATTATTTCAGCAAGTTCACTGAATACAAGGCCAACCTATAAAAATTGTTATTCTATATGTTTGAACAAATAAGGAAATTTGAAAAAATTAGGAAATGAAATTTTAAGGAGCTAAACATTACAAAAGTATTTTTTTAAAAACACTCCAGAAAAACTCTTTTTGGCAACAGGCACAATCTTGAGCTTGTCCCAGTGACTTGAGGGGCTGAGGTGGGAGAACCACTTGTGCCCATGAGATTGAGGCTGCCATGAACTATGATTGCATCACTGCATTCCAGCTTGGGTGACAGAGCAAGACCCCACTGGAAAGAAAGAAGAAGGAAGGAAGGGAGGAAGGGGAAGGAGGGAAGGGAGAGAGAAAGGGAAAGAAAGAAAAGAAAGAAAGAAAAAAGAAAAGAAAGAAAGAGAGAGGAAAGAAAGAGAAAAGAGAAAAAGAAAAAGACAGATGGAAGAATGGAAGGAAGGAAAGGTAGAAAGACAGGAAAGAGAGGAAAGAAAGAAAGAAAAGAAAAAAGAAAGAGGAGAGGAAGAGAGAAAGAGAAAGAAAGAGATAGAGAAAAGAGAAAGAAAGAAAAAGACAGATGGAAGAATGGAAGGAAGGAAAGGTAGAAAGACAGGAAAGAGAGGAAAGAAAGAAAGAAAAGAAAAAAGAAAGAGGAGAGGAAGAGAGAAAGAGAGAAAGAAAGAGATAGAGAAAGAGAGAAAGAAAGAGAAAGAAAGGGAAAGAAATCATTCCAGTGGAAAGCCCCATGTTAGAGATTGGCTGGTGGTTTCTGATTACCTGAACTACGACCATGAACACTGAGTTGGACTTTGGTTTGCTTGAGTTGAAACCCAAGGTGCTGTGGTCACCTCAGTCTAATAATCTCCCAGTTAATTATTTTAACCTGTGTGTGTGTTTACTATGTGTACTCACACAAGCACAACTAAGAAGAACTCAAATTCAGAATAAATTCTACAGGCTGGGCGCGGTGGCTCAAGCCTGTAATCCCAGCACTTTGGGAGGCCGAGACGGGTGGATCATGAGGTCAGGAGATTGAGACCATCCTGGCTAACACGGTGAAACCCCGTCTCTACTAAAAAATACAAAAAAAACTAGCCGGGTGAGGTGGCGGGCACCTGTAGTCCCAGCTACTCGGGAGGCTGAGGCAGGAGAATGGCGTGGACCTGGGAGGCGGAGCTTGCAGTGAGCTGAGATCCGGCCACTGCACTCCAGCCTGGGAGACAGAGCGAGACTCCGTCTCAAAAAAAAAAAAAAAAAGAAATTCTACAAATCAATAAAAGACAAAAATCCAAGAGAGTATCCAAATTGCCAATACGCATATACAACTGTGCTCAACTTCAACGACTGTGGGAGCAATGAGTATCAAAAACACAATAAAATACCAATATACACCCAACAGAATGGCTAAAATTTACAGCTGACAATTGCAAGTGTCAGCAAGGGTGTGGGGCAACTGGAACTCCCGTAGACTCTTGGAGAGTGTCAGTTGGCACAGCCACTCTGAAAAGCCATTAAGCAGTGTTTGATAAAGCTGAGCATGTGCATATGCTATAACCCAGCCCTTCAACTCCAGTGTATGTTCCACATCCGTAAAAGAATTCCATTCACCACAAAGTACACATGAGGCTGTTTGTGACACCCTTACTCACAACAGGTAAAAACTACTATGATTAATGGAACAGATAATCAACTGTGTTCGCATGATGGAATACTACAAGGCCACTTATATAAATGAATCACAACAGGTAAAAACTCCTGTGATTAACAGAATGGATAATAAACTGTGTTCACATGATGGAATACTATAAGGCCACGTATATGAATGAACCAGTGCTGTGTTCAATAGCATGGGTGAATTTCACACTTATATGAAGTTCAAGAAGAGCTGAAGCTAATCTGTGTGTTAAAAGAGGGGTTGTGGAGCCCTACTGGGTGGAGGATTCTGGGGGCTGGGGTTGTTCTGCATCCTGGTCTTGGTGGTCTTGATGCTGTAACAATTCACCATAATTTTCTTATGCATAGTATACTTCAAAAAATTGCCTAAAAACAATAAAAGAGTTAGGAAACTAAATAAATAAAATTAAATTTAAAAATAAATTCCCGGCTGGGCACAGCGGCTCACACGTGTAATCCCAGCACTTTGGGAGGCCAAGGCGGGTGGATCATGAGGTCAGGAGATCAAGACCATCCTGGCTAACACAGTGAAATCCGGTCTCTACTAAAAATACAAAAAATCAGCCGGGTGCGGTGGTTCACGCCTGTAATCCCAGCACTTTGGGAGGCCAAGGTGGGTGGATCACGAGGTCAGGAGTTCAAGACCAATCTGGCCAACATGGCAAAACCTTGTCTCTACTTTAAAATACAAAAAATTAGCCAGGCGTGGTGGTGGGCACTTGTAATCCCAGCTACTCGGGAGGCTGAGGCAGGAAAATTGCTTGAACCCGGGAGGCGGAAGTTGCAGTGAGCTGAGATCACACCACTGCACTCCAGCCTAGGCAACACAGTGAGACTTCATCTCAGAGAAAAAGTAATACAAAAAATTAGCCAGGCATAGTGGCGGATGCCTGTAATCCCAGCTACTTGGGAAGCTGAGGCAGGAGAATTGCTTGAACTAGGGAGGCGGAGGTTGCAGTGAGCTGAGATCATGCCACTGTACTCCAGCCTGGGTGACAGAGTGAGACTCCATCTCAATCAATCAATCAATCAATCAATTCCCACATTGATTCTTTTGGAGGGGAAAGCAATAAAATGCATGAACAGGCAAACAGACTAATGGAATAAAAGAAAGTGCCAAAAAGGGCCCCCATTTATGGGAACCCCAATACGACAGGACCATCACCTACGGGAACCCCCCTATGATGAATGTGGACCCCACATCCCTGGAGAAAAGGTACCAGGGCCAGCATGAGGGATGAGAGCTGCCTCACCGCCTGGGAAACGTGAAGGTGGATCCCTGCCTCGTGCCCGATTCAAGAGGGGAAACTGGGACCAGGTGCAGTGGCTCACACCTGTAATCCCAGCACTTTGGGAGGCTGGGGTGGGTGGATCACCTGAGGTCAGGAGTTCAAGATCAGCCTGACGAACATGGAGAAACCCCGTCTCTACTAAAAATACCAAATTAGCTGGGCATGGTGGTGCATGCCTGTAATCCTAGCTACTCAGGAGGCTGAGGCAGGAAAATTGCTTTAACCTGGGAGGCGGAGGTTTTGATGAGCCGAGATCACACTAATTCATTTCAGCCTGGGCAACAAGAGTGAAACTTCATCTCAGGAAAAAAAAAAAAAAAAAACACACACACACACACACAAAAAGAGGGGAAGCTGGTTTCAAACCTAACGTGAAATTAAAGCCTTGAAGCTCACAGGAGAAAACGTCACGTAGCTTCACAACCAGAAAACCTCACGCCACGCGGTGAAAAACCACTGGGTACCACCAGTGGGCTTGTGTATTCCACAAAGGACATTAACCACATCATGCCTGCACAGCAGACAGAGGGGCCGTTTCCAGATCCAAACCCTGCAAGGGACTCATCTCTATGACACACAGCAGCATCCGTGAACCATGAGCAAAAGGCAGCCTCTCAGTCCACTTCATGCTGCTTAACAGAATTCCAGTCTGGGTAATTTATAAAGAACAGAAATGTATCCCTCACCAGTTCAGAAGCTGAGAGTCCAAGCAAGGCACCTGCATCTAGTGAGGTCCTTCTGGCTTCACCATCCCAGGGCAGAAGGCAGAGGGTGGAAGTCACGGGCATGGGTGGGCATCCAAACTCATCCTTTAATCAGGAACCCCCTCCTGGGATAACAGCACTCATCCATTTATGAGGGCGGAGTCCTTGTGGCCTCACACTCCTTAAATGTCCCACCTCTTAATACTGCTGCAATGGTAATTAAATTTCAACATGAGTTTGAGAGAGGACAAACATTCAAACCACAGCAGATGAGAACTAGCATTCGGGCAGAGGATAGACATGGACGATTCACAGAAGGAACAACCGATAGGACTCACCTCAGCCTCTGTTCAGCCTCCTGTGATGGGTGAGTGGGAAACGCTCAGCCTTCCGTGACAGGTGAGTGGGTGAGTGGGAGACGCTCAGCCTCCCCTGTGACGGGTGAGTGGGTGAGAGGGTGACACTCAGCCTCCCGTGACGGGTGAATGGGTGACGCTCAGCCTCCCGTGATGGGTGAGTGGGAGACGCTCAGCCTCCCCTGTGACGGGTGAGTGGGTGACGCTCAGCCTCCCCTGTGACGGGTGAGTGGGAGACTCTCAGCCTCCCTTGTGACGGGTGAGTGGGAGACTCTCAGCCTCCCGCAACGGGTGAGTGGGTGACGCTCAGCCTCCCGCGACGGGTGAGTGGGTGACGCTCAGCCTCCCCTGTGACGGGTGAGTGGGTGATGCTCAGCCTCCCGTGATGGGTAAGTGGATGGCACTCAGCCTCCCGTGATGGGCAAGTGGGTGAGTGGGAGACGCTCAGCCTCCCGTGACGGGTGAGTGGGTGACGCTCAGCCCCCCGTGACGGGTGAGTGGGTGACGCTCAGCCCCCCGTGACGGGTGAGTGGGAGACGCTCAGCCCCCCGTGACGGGTGAGTGGGAGACGCTCAGCCCCCCGTGACGGGTGAGTGGGAGACGCTCAGCCCCCCGTGACGGGTGAGTGGGAGACGCTCAGCCCCCCGTGACGGGTGAGTGGGAGACGCTCAGCCCCCCGTGACGGGTGAGTGGGAGACGCTCAGCCCCCCGTGACGGGTGAGTGGGAGACGCTCAGCCCCCCGTGACGGGTGAGTGGGAGACGCTCAGCCCCCCGTGACGGGTGAGTGGGAGACGCTCAGCCCCCCGTGACGGGTGAGTGGGAGACGCTCAGCCCCCCGTGACGGGTGAGTGGGAGACGCTCAGCCCCCCGTGACGGGTGAGTGGGAGACGCTCAGCCCCCCGTGACGGGTGAGTGGGAGACGCTCAGCCCCCCGTGACGGGTGAGTGGGAGACGCTCAGCCCCCCGTGACGGGTGAGTGGGAGACGCTCAGCCCCCCGTGACGGGTGAGTGGGAGACGCTCAGCCCCCCGTGACGGGTGAGTGGGAGACGCTCAGCCCCCCGTGACGGGTGAGTGGGAGACGCTCAGCCCCCCGTGACGGGTGAGTGGGAGACGCTCAGCCCCCCGTGACGGGTGAGTGGGAGACGCTCAGCCCCCCGTGACGGGTGAGTGGGAGACGCTCAGCCCCCCGTGACGGGTGAGTGGGAGACGCTCAGCCCCCCGTGACGGGTGAGTGGGAGACGCTCAGCCCCCCGTGACGGGTGAGTGGGAGACGCTCAGCCCCCCGTGACGGGTGAGTGGGAGACGCTCAGCCCCCCGTGACGGGTGAGTGGGAGACGCTCAGCCCCCCGTGACGGGTGAGTGGGAGACGCTCAGCCCCCCGTGACGGGTGAGTGGGAGACGCTCAGCCCCCCGTGACGGGTGAGTGGGAGACGCTCAGCCCCCCGTGACGGGTGAGTGGGAGACGCTCAGCCCCCCGTGACGGGTGAGTGGGAGACGCTCAGCCCCCCGTGACGGGTGAGTGGGAGACGCTCAGCCCCCCGTGACGGGTGAGTGGGAGACGCTCAGCCCCCCGTGACGGGTGAGTGGGAGACGCTCAGCCCCCCGTGACGGGTGAGTGGGAGACGCTCAGCCCCCCGTGACGGGTGAGTGGGAGACGCTCAGCCCCCCGTGACGGGTGAGTGGGAGACGCTCAGCCCCCCGTGACGGGTGAGTGGGAGACGCTCAGCCCCCCGTGACGGGTGAGTGGGAGACGCTCAGCCCCCCGTGACGGGTGAGTGGGAGACGCTCAGCCCCCCGTGACGGGTGAGTGGGAGACGCTCAGCCCCCCGTGACGGGTGAGTGGGAGACGCTCAGCCCCCCGTGACGGGTGAGTGGGAGACGCTCAGCCCCCCGTGACGGGTGAGTGGGAGACGCTCAGCCCCCCGTGACGGGTGAGTGGGAGACGCTCAGCCCCCCGTGACGGGTGAGTGGGTGACGCTCAGCCCCCCGTGACGGGTGAGTGGGAGACGCTCAGCCTCCCGTGACAGATGAGTGGGAGATGCTCAGCCTCACCTGTGACAGGAGGCCGGCAGGTACACTCACACTAACTGAATGTTTCGTAAATCTGGGTACTGCATGCTGCCGGTTGCTGTTAAGAGTGGGGTCTTCCCTCCACGGTGTGTTTGACAAGTCCTACTTTCCCCCCAGCAGTTCAGGAGCCTTGCAGCCATGCAGCACTGGCCTCTTCACATGCCAGTAGCGTTCCTGTCCACTTTGCGGGTGGCCTGTGCTGCCAGGTGAGCCACAGCCGTGGTGGGCCCTGCTTTCCTTCTCACAGCTCTGCCTCCTTGGAGGGCACAGATGCCTCAGAGCCGCTCAGCTGCAGCAAACCGCTGCCTTCCTCCTTGGGTGGCTGTTGCAATGCAGCCTCTGCTCAAGACCCTGTGCTCGTCCATGAGACCCCCAGGTGGAGGGCAGGTGGGTGACAGGATGGTCTAAGCTTGGCGCTCAAGACCCTGTGCTTGTCCATGAGACCCCTGGGTGGAGGGCAGGTGGGTGACAGGATGGTCTAAGCTTGGCATTAGCTGATAAATCACTTGATTCCACAGCTTTGGCATCAAATCTTTTCTTGTCTCTGTGGGCACTGCCTGTTGGCCCTGCAAAAATGTGTTGCACTGCCTTTTGAAATAGGAGTAAGGGCCGGGCGTAGTGGCTCACGCCTGTAATCCCACCATTTTGGGAGGCCAAGGTGGGCGGATACGAGGTCAGGAGATGGAGACCGTCCTGGCTAACACGGTGAAAACCCGTCTCTACTAAAAATACAAAAAAATAGCCGGGCATGGTGGTGGGTGGCTGTAGTCCCAGCTACTCAGGAGGCTGAGGCAGGAGAATCGCTTGAACCCCAGAGGCAGAGGTTGCAGTGAGCTGAGATTGTGCCACTGCACTCCAGCCTGGGCAACAAGAGTGAGACACTGTCTCAAAAAACAAACAAACAAACCAAAAAAAAAAAAAGAGAAAAAACAGGAGTAAGTTTAAAATGTTCTAGTTTACTTGCTATGTTTTCTTTTCCTCTTGATTTTGATGGAAATAATTTCTTATTCCTGAAATTGATATTTAATAAACAGCTTATGTGAGAACTGAGAAGTAACAAAGGAGACAGGCAGTGGGGAAGCAAGACAGTGCCAGGACACGGGTTTAAAAAATAGTAGAGCTGGAAATGTCTAAAAGAAAAGGTTCGATTGTGCCTTATTTATTTATTGTATACTGTCTTGGCTGGTGCGTCTCATTAAATGCTTTCCCGAGGGACGATGCATTCTTCTTTCAGAGCAGGCCATGGAAGTCTCGTGGCCATAAATGGTTTTCTGCAGAGTCTGTGGCCCCAGGTCTGCGGGTGGCAGGTGGGGGTCCTTTCTCTGGGCCACAGCAGGATGCCAGGGAGGTGGAAGAACCAGTTGCCCTGAGGAGGTCTCTTCTGCGCTTCCCTGCAGAGAGTGGGTGATGGGTTAATCTGCGCCCCCCCTCCCCCCGCAGGACAGCACTGGGGACGCAGCCTGCAGGGGCTGTGGACACCACGGTGACACCAGGAAGCTCTTCAGGGGCTCCTGCATTCCCTGCCCCGAGCTTAGTCCTGCTCAACCTCATAGGCCTTCCTCCCAGGAGTGAGCTCTGGAAGGTGCCACAGAACCCGCTTCCCCCAATATTTCTCCAGGCATGTAGGTGGCCCGAGCCACCTCCCATAGTGACCCTCTTGTGACAACCTTGCTCCCACCCCCTTTCCATCCATGCAGCCACTTCTAACCATGTCTCTCAAAACCCAGGTCCCTCCAAGGCCAGGCCACCCAGACCCGACCCCACCCACACCCCACTCCTGCCAAGCCCCAATAAAGAGTTCAAGGCCGGGCGTCACAGGGGTGTCATCAACTTACCCCCACCACTGGCCCCACACCGGCTTGACATAGACTGCCCCACCTCTAGAGGGGAGGCCTCCTGTGTCCTAACCTCAGTCTCAGAGAGAGATACAGACAGACAAGGAGAGACAGAGACAGACACAGAGAGAGACATGAAAACATGCCTCTCCCACCTCCTGTGGCTGTGGGTGTGCTCATTCCCAGTCTCCCCACTGTTCATGCCCTGCCTTTAAATACACGCACTTCACATCCCATTAAGTGACTCCTCTGTGGAAGAAGATGCGTTGACTGTAAGTGACAGCAAAGTAAGGGACCGCCTCCCATGACAGCAAGTCCACCTCAGGGTGGGTTTCAGGAACAGGGTGCTCAAGGCTCCAGCTCTGCCCCTTCGCCCATCAAGCTGTGGAGCCCCTTCCTGTCCTCCGCCTGTCTCTTCAACACTCCGGCTCTGTTCAGCTCTGGGATTAGCTTTGTCCTCAGGCTGGCTTCCTCGAGAGGGCAAAGTGGCTGTCAGTGGCAGCTGCAGCAGCCCACTCCCTCACCGCACACTCCAGGGAGGACAGAAGAAGGGGACTGCCCACCTGCTGTCCCTGAAGCAGTTTCCTGGAAGCCACAGAAGTCCCCTCCCTGAGTCTCACTGGCCAAAAGCAGACGTGGATCTTATGCCAATTCCAGAAAAAAGATTGGCAGGGGAAATGGTGTTCCCAAGATTGGCTAAGGGTAGTGGACCAGGAGAGAGAGAGAGAGACAGAGAAAGGGAACTTTGGCCCACACGTCACGTGATAAAAATAAGTTTAAAATGGATCTCAAACCTAAGTGGGAATGCTGAGAAGGTGAAGCTGTGGGAGGGCAGGGCCCCCACCAACGTCCAGACGCACCCACCCCACGGCCAGTGGCACCCGATGTGAGAGACTCCACAGGCCACCGACAGCCCCAAGCATGAGTGTCCTCCGTGCCGCCCCCACACCACCACCAGGCGGGAAGCTGCCCTAGCAGCCAGCAGCAGAGAGAAAAACCGGAGCCATCACGCCAGGCCGCCCCCGCAGCAGGACAGCCGAGAGGAGGGGGCAGGTGTAGTTGTGTCTACCTGAGGCCAAGGCACAGCAGAAAGCAGTGCGGCCGCAGTGGAAGCAACCATGGGGGTGTCTGGTGGGGGGGCCCACGGTGCCCCCAGGGATGTCTGCACCACTCTCTGTCTTGACCTGGGAGTGGGTAAAGAGACGGATACACAAATGCCATGGACTGTGTGTCTGTGACACACCCCCCCGCCACGAAATTCACATGTGAAGCCCGCATGGGACAGCCTGGCAGGCCGCAGAGAATCGGGCTGGGATCCGCTCCCCTGGGTTAAAAGCGACTGGGAAATAAAAACAATGCGTGAAAACTTTCCCAGGACTGCATCGCCAACAGCCAGTTCTCACACCTGACACGGGCCACGACAGGAAAGCAAGCGACAGGCTGTTCCACCAGGGTCTCCCTGCCCCCGACACCCCGGGACCCTCCCCACACAGAGCCAACCCTCCCAACACCCCGGGACCCTCCCCACACAGAGCCAACCCTCCCAACACCCCGGGACCCTCCCCACACAGAGCCAACCCTCCCAACACCCCGGGACCCTCCCCACACAGAGCCAACCCTCCCAACACCCCGGGACCCTCCCCACACAGAGCCAACCCTCCCAACACCCCGGGACCCTCCCCACACAGAGCCAACCCTCCCAACACCCCGGGACCCTCCCCACACAGAGCCAACCCTCCCAACACCCCGGGACCCTCCCCACACAGAGCCAACCCTCCCAACACCCCGGGACCCTCCCCACACAGAGCCAACCCTCCCAACACCCCGGGACCCTCCCCACACAGAGTGTTGGCAGGAGTGGGGAGGAGCCTATGGGGGAGGCTCCTGCAAAGCCATTGGGTGAGGAGACATGGCCACTCCACCTCTGTGTCTTGCTGTATGTCTGTCTCTGTCTCTCTCTTTCTGTCTCTGTTTCTATGTCTCTCTTTTTTTGTCTCTGTCTCTGTGTTTCTCTGTCTCTCACTCTCTGTCTCTGCTTCTTTTTCTGTCTCTCTGTGTCTCTCTGTTCCTCCCTGTCTCTCTGTCTCTGCCTCTGTCTCTGTGTGTCTCTCTCCAGCCCCCTCAGGATACCCCGCAGTCCTAGCACATGGCTCTCACAGGCCCTTTCTGGAGAAGTGAAGATGGGGACTGAGGTCCCAGGAGCTGCAGAGACGGGCGTAAGGGAAGCAGGGGTGGAGAGAGTAGTTGTGAAACTTGGTAGGAGGAGGGCCCAGGAGCTCTGGCTCCTCTAAGCAGCTGGGGGGCAGCCCTGCTGCCCCTGAGTCCAGAACCCTCTTGTGCACATTCTCCAACATCATTTTAGGTGGGAACAAAAAACTAAGTGATCAGCCTGGTGTGATCGGGAGGGACGTCCACATCCTGATTATGTCAGGTTCTACAGCGCCGCGGCTGCCACTCACCCGAGTGGAAGTGAGGACAGGATCCCAGGGGCTGCAGGCGGCCCAGGGTGACCACCGGGTCCTTCTAAGCAGGAGAGAGTGGGAAGGAAGGGTGGGAGGAGGGCTCCAGGGGCCACTGCTGGTGGTGAGGATGGAGGACAGGCCACAAGCCTGGCACCTTGGGAGTTAGAAGAGGCGAGGAACGGAGTCTCCCCTGGGTACTCCAAGAGGAGACAGCCCTGTCCAGATCTGGACCTCAGCCCACTGAGACGCACTCTGGACCTCCAGCCTCCAGACTATGAGAGAACATGCGTGTGCTGTTCTGAGCCACCGAGTCTATGGCAACTTATCATAGCATCTGGCTGTGAGGGCTGAGTGCAACCGTTCCCCTCCCAGGAAGCTCCTACAGGAGCAGGCCTTGGAGCAGCGTGGGGGAGGGCCATGGACCTGTCCTGGCTGCAGCCGCACCAGCTCTGTCACCAGCCCCCTTGGTCTGGGCTGTGGACGAGAATTCCTGTTCCCACAATCGCTGGGGGCTGGCTCTTGCTTTTGGAATTTGGGGCGAGGCTGTTAGCTTTGGCTCTAGCACAGAGAAGACCGCAGAGGTGGGGGTCCCTGGGGAGGGGGTGCAGGAAGCCCTCTCCATTCTTAGGGCCTGAAGGTGCCTTTTGCTTCCTGGCTGCCAGCAAGGAGCAATGGGGCGACCTCATTGTGCACACAAATGTGTGTGCATGCATGTCCATGTGTGTACAGGTGTGTGTGTGCTGAGCCATCCCAACTTTCCCTCTGGGTCATGCTGCTTTCAAAGCTCTCTGGTGGCCACCCTGCTCCTGGTGTCCTGGAGCGTGTGGTGGAATGAACCACAGGGGAGGGACTTGTCCCCTGAGGAGCAGGGCTGGGAGCCCAAACGGTGGGAAGGACATGAAGTGACCGGGTGAGAGGCGGTGGCATGGGTGGAAGGGGTGGTGAGAGGCGGTGGCATGGGTGGGAGGGGTGGGGAGAGCCAACAGGCAGAAGCTTTGACATGGGGTCTTGTCCACTAGGCTGGGGACCCCCTGGGGCCTGTGTGGTAGGAGGGTGGGGGCTGGGGGCCCCTGGGAAAGGCCGTGTGAGGCAGGGGTGTGTCGGGGCTGCCCCAGCAGCCAGGAGCGTGGGGTGGGCCATGGCGGGAGGTGGGGTCCTGTGAAGGCTGGTGTGGTGTGAGGGGCTGGTGCGGGGCTCCCACTATGCTTGGGAAGAAGGTTCTTGTGGCTGCCCCGGGTCCAGAAGCCCCTCCTGTGTTTTTTGGGATCACAGTCGGCACGGAGTCACTGCCCGTTGAAAAGCGGAGCTGGAATCGGAAGCGCTCAGCCTCACCTCACCCGCGCCTCCTTTGCCAAACAGTGTGAATAGGAGGCAACCACCTGAGCTCCGCAGCTGTTTATAAAACCTGCTGAGTGACACCCAGAGTCCAGTCACGCAGAGCTCAACCCGGGGACATCACTGGTACCGGGCGGGAGGAAGAACCCGGCAGGCTGGACTCTCCTCTTCACAGCTCAGCTGCATCCAGGACAGATTAAGCCTCGGAGTCTTCGTGAGACGCCCTCTCCTTGCATAATAAGACAGTGGTCAGCGAAGGTCAGAAGCGTGGCCTCAGCTGGAGGTCTGGACTGAGTGTGGAATTCCTGCAGGGTGAGATGCAGATGCCAAGTGTGCCCTGTCTTCCCTTCAGTGGGCTTTGTCCCTGGTCACAAAGTCAGTGGAAGGGCAGCCCCGAGGCAGGTGCCATGCTCGCTCTCTATCCCATGTGGGCCCCCCAGATGTGGGCAGAGGCTCGGCCCTGCGGCCTGGCAGCTTCTCCCTTTCTGGCCCCAGGGCCACCTTGCTGTGGGTTCCTGAGGGGAATGATCACCCCTCTTCTCGCTCCATCTTCCCAGGTTTTCAGGTGCACATCCAACGCTCGCTGAAGCTAAACGGCATCTCAGTGAGCTTCCAAAAATGCCTGCCAACCGCCTTCCTTCTTCACCAGGCCAGGCAAGGGCTCAAAGCACTTTTCCTGCAGGAACCAAGGCACTAGCTCCTTTAACAGCCACCAGCGAGTCCCACCTCCCCCTCCCCCTCTACCAGACATCCCCTTTCATCCTCAGGGGAAGCACCCGGCCCCTCCTTGGCCTGGGCCCCCTGGAATGGGCTGCCTGGTGCAGCTGCATCCTGTAGGAGCCCGTGGGTGGCTGGCGCTCCGTGTCTTCCAGGCACTTCTGTTGAAGGCATTTTGAGGAGGTTGGAAGATAAGTGTCTAGTTAGGCATTAGAGAGAAGTCTGCCTTCACGGTGGCAAAGTTAGGCTGTGTGTCTTTTCCTGTCTCGGGAGCAGCCGCTCTTGCCCCAGTTGTGGATGCTGGGGGTGAGTGAGGCCTTCAGGCTGGCCATGGGCTCTGTTCAGGCTTAAGGGGGAGCCATTGACCTGCAGCCTCCCAGAGGAGGGGCACGAGGTCTGCCACTGGCCTTTCCAAGTCGACTTCCTTCTTTTGTCCTGCCAATTTTCTAGGGAAGAAAGCTGCCTTTTCTCTGGAGGCTGGCAAGAACTGTCTGGGAGACTGAAATACAGCCCCTTCCTTTCTGTCTTTAATTTCCCTTCAAAACTGAGCAGGAAAAAATGATGCCTTTTGGTCTGGGGCCCTTGCGGGCAGCATCAAGCCCCTAGCACCCCTCCCCTCCCCTCACTGTGCTCTGAGCGAACCCCACATGCACACGAGAAAAGGCGGGAGAAAAAGGTTCGAGAACAAAAGAACAGGATGTTCTCCTCTTCTTCAACTGTCTTTGAGTCGGAGCCACTCGTCTTTAGAGCCAGAGAGAAGCTGTTTCTCCTTTTTTTTTTTGCTGAAAGAGAAAACACTGTTCCAGCATGCCTGCTTAGAAAAGAGAGATGTTTTGTGCCAGCTGATTTTCAAAACCACCTGGAAAAGCGAAGGACCTGCTCCTGGAATCTGTCCCCAGCAGACCCTCCTGCCCCACCTGCACTATCCTGAGCAGTGCGGGGGGCACTTCTGACCGCAGCCCCCAGCCCCACTCCTGCCCACCCTGCGCTTCCAACAGCAGCTCTCGGGTGTCTGATGGGCCCAGAAAAGAGGAAGTGGCCCAGATGTTTAGATCTGGATGTGCGCCCGGAACGCCATGATGTCATGTGGTCAGGTTTTAATGTGGATGTTGGGTAGGGGAACCGAGTGCTTATTCTACTTATTCCTTTCAAGCAAATTGATTGATGAAACAGCACCAGGCTGTCTAGGTTCGGTTTCCACAGAGCAGTCTTTGAAGAAAACGAAACATCTCCAGAAACGTCTTTACCAGGCCCTTTCCCTAATTTCCACTTTTCCTCGGGTGAACCATCTTTCCCTACCTGGGGCTGCAGAAACTCAGTCAGTTACCTCGGAACCACAGCAACCCTCCCGAGGACCAGTGAGGTGGGCCTGGCCACCAGCATGGCCACAGAGGGGTCCTCGCCCCAGAACAGCTCACGGGGGGTTTCTCAGAGTGAGTACGACATGCACCTTGCCATCTGCCTTCCCTTCAACTTTTAACTTTTGAAAAGTTTGTCCCCATCTATTTAAAGTGTGTTTATTGTCAAAAATAAAAGTTCAGAACTGAAACAAGAAAAATTCCCGTCCTCCTTGTAACAGCGGTCACTTCTGTTAACACTTTAATATGCACCTTTTGAGACATTTGCTCGGCATGTACAGTCGGAAACATTTTTATGTAGATGGAATCATGTCAAAAATATGTTCTGAGATTGGCTGATTTCATTTAACCATTAGCCCTGGACATCCTTCCACTGGAGTCTGGCTAACATCGTGAAACCCCGTCTCCACTAAAAATACAAACAAAAATTAGCTGGGAGTGATGGCAGGCACCTATAGTCCCAGCTACTTGGGAGGCTGAGGCAGGAGAATGTCGTGAACCTGGGAGGCGGAGCTTGCAGTGAGCCGAGATCGCACCACCGTACTCCAGCCTGGGCAACAGAGCGAGACTCTGTCTGAAAAAAAAAAGAAAGAAATGAACAAAATAGGCCAGGCACAGTGCCTCAGGCCTGTAATCCCAGCACTTTGGGAGACCAAGGCAGGCGGATCACCTGAGGTCAGGAATTCAAAACCAGCCTGACCAACATGGTGAAACCCAGTCTCTACTAACAAAACAAAAATTAGCTGGGCTTGGTGGTGGCTACCTGTAATCCCAGCTACTTAGGAGGCTGAGGCAGGAGAATTGCTTGAACCTAGGAGGCTGAGGTTGCAGTGAGCTGAGATTGCACCATTGCACTCTAGCCTGGGTGAAAAGAGTAAAACTCCATCTCAAAAAAAAAAAAAAAAAAAAAAAAGAATAAAAAGGGAAGAAGTTATCTGTTCAAACATAATTTTCAATTAAAATATTCTGTACAACATGTTTGCTTCCAGGCAAAATGGAGTAAAGAGACCAGATTTACCCTCCCAACTGAAACAACTAAAATATCAGACAAAATATATGAAATATTGGTTTTCAAGACACTGTACGGAAGGCACCAAAGGAAAGAGATACCTAAGAGATCGAAAATGAGCAAGATGAGCCTGTGTTCGCCCTCAGCATACTTTCTACAAGTGTCAAAGTTGCAGGGCGAGGCATGGTTACCCGAGAGGATCCAGCAGACTCCCTGAGTTAAGGAGGTAAATGTGGGAGTCTGGGTGTGCTCAGGATGCCAATGGTCACAGAAGACTATAGGAGACAAGAGGGCTTTACAGAGAGAAGGGTTGGGAGATGAGCACATAAAGAAAAAAGACTGAAAAAGTGAATCCAGTACAAAAGAACAGTGGAAAAACTGGAAGTGGACTATATGTGTGAAGTGTAATCCTAAAGGAGGGAAGGATATATAATTTAAATTTGAAAAAACAATGGCTGAAATATTTCCAAATTTGATGAAAACTATAAACTCATAGATCTGTGATCCTTAACAAACTCCAAGTGCAATAAACAAGAAGAAAGCTATACCAAGGTAATGCTTAAAAACAATACTAAAGAGAAAATCTTAATAGCAATCACAGAAATAAGTCACATGATATAGAACAATAAATATTGGATGACAGCAGATTTCTTGCTGAAAACAATTCAAGCAGGAAACAATGGAGCAAAATTTTTAAAGTGCCAACATTAAAAAGCAATCAAGCTAAAATTCTTTACCCAGTGAAATTGTCTTCTGAAAACAAAAACAAAATAAAGATTTCTTCAGACAAAAGCTAAAATAATTAATCACAGC
The DNA here is from genome assembly GCF_037993035.2 of Macaca fascicularis. Lineage (NCBI taxonomy): Eukaryota > Metazoa > Chordata > Mammalia > Primates > Cercopithecidae > Macaca > Macaca fascicularis. Next base: position 1,344,245 of record NC_088380.1, read on the forward strand.
AGATCTGCACTACAAGAAATGTTAGAAGAAGTCCTTCAGATGGAAATCTGGATTTTCACAAAGGAATCAAAAGGATCAAAAGTGGTAAGTGTGTGGCTAAACAGAGACTTTTTCTCATTATATAAGTCTTTATAAAAAGATAATCAACTGTTTCAAACAAAAATGATAGCAATGTACTTGAGATTTGTAACATATGTATAAGTAATACAATACCATCACCATAAAGGTCAGGAAAGGAGATATGGAAGTATAATGTCATAAGGCCCTTACACTACACATAAATTGATATGATATCACTTGAAGATAGACCATGATAAGTTAAAGACGTATGCTGTAACCTCTAAGGCAAACACTAAAATAACGAAATTATAGCTAATAATCCAATGAAAGAGAAAAAAATCATAAACAATATTCAATTCATCCATAAATAAGTCATAAAAATGAAAAAAAATGAATGAAAAACAGATAGGACAAATAGAAAACAAATAGTGAAATGGAAGATTTAAACCCACATATCAATAGTTACATTAAATGTAAATAGTGTAAACACCCAAATTAAGAGGTAGAGGCTGTCAGATTGGATAAAAAAGCAGAGCCAAATATACGCCTTCTTTAATTAAAAGGGCACAGATAGTTTAAAATTCAAGGAATGGAAAAAAACTCCAGCTAGTCCAATCAAGAGAGGGCTGGAGTGGCAATATTAATTTCAGATAAAGTACATGTCAAAGCAAAGAATATTACCAAGGGTAAAAAAGCAACGTTTCATAAAGAGGCAATTTATCAAGATGACATAGCAGTCCTAATTATTTATGCACGTAATTACAAAGCTTCAAAATACATGAAACAAAATTGATAGAACTGCAAGGAGAACATTTTAAAATCACAATTACAGTAAGAGATTTCAACACCACTCTCTCAATAATTGAAAAAAGAGCAGGCAGACAAACTGGCAAGAAAGAACACTGGACAACATCGATCAGTATGACCTGACTGATGCCTGCAGAACCCTCCAACCAGCCACAGAGGAATTCGTGTTCTTCTTACCAGAACACCTGACTGATGCCCATAGAACCCTCCCCACAACCACAGAGGAACTCATGTTCTTCTTCTTCTTTTTTTTTTTTTTTTTAGATGGAGTCTCGCTCTGTCACCCAGGCTGGAGTGCAGTGGCACCATCTCAGCTCACTGCAAGCTCTGCCTCCCCAGTTCAAGTGATTCTCCTGCCTCAGCCTCCCGAGTAGCTGGGACGACAGGCGCCCGCCACGACGCTCAGCTAATTTTTTTTGTATTTTTTAGTAGAGATGGGGTTTCACAATGTTAGCCAGGATGGTCTCTATCTCCTGACCTCATGATCCACCCACTTCAGCCTCCCAAGGTGCTGGGATGACAGGTGTAAGCCACCGCGCCCGGCCGATTTTTAGGTTTATAAGGAGTGGCCGTCCCTGGAGCTCAGCTATGCTTGGGAAGCTGAGCCTCCCAGTCACATGGGGCAGGTGCAGACAGGCTTGTACCAGGGGAGGTTGGCTGTCATGTCCTGTCCCCACCACTGCCCACAAGCTGTGGGGCCAGGCCTGGGGTCCTACCACACCTGGTCCACCAGCTACGGACCACAGCCCATGGTGAGCTCAGGGAGGTACGTGAGACAGATGGAGCTCGGCCCTGGGAGACCTCCGCTTCCTCCCCCAAGGTCACCCCCACCCCAGGAGGGGTAGGGACCAGTGGGCAAATGTAGAGCCACTGGGTGCTAGAGCAGAGGAGCCTCGAGATGAGACCCCGCACGCCCATCACACCCTCTGATTATCAGAACGAAACCAATGCCATCCCTTCCTGGGCTCTCAGCCCTTCCAGGACTTCACACTGGTGCAGAATTCCACCGTATGCCTCATCTCCATCCTGGCCCAGGGTTAGCCCTGAAGATCAGGGAGCCCAGCCCAGATACTTCCTGCTCCCCACAGTGATCCCATGGGACTGAGCCAAGAGGATGCCCTGGCAGGGGGGCTTCTGGAACCTAGTGGCCTTCACCAAGCCCATCTGCACTGCCTCTCTCTGCAGGCTCCCAGGCAGCATCAGGGTCTGTCTAGCCCAAGGGGAGGTGGAGTGCCCAGACCTCGGTACATGGGCAAGTGAGGACTGAGATGCGTGGACAGCAGACCAAGCCCATCTTTCAGGGAGAACAAAGAAAGTTGCACTGTGCTCACCTGGGCAACCCCTCCTGCACAGGTCCCATCAGAAGAGGCATGGCGCCACCCCTAGCCTCTGCAATAAAGAAATCAAGATGACCTAAGTTGTACAAGGTCGGGCATCCCTCAGTGGCACAGGAACAGAACCACAGGTCTGTCCTGTTGTGCTTTTTTGTTTTGTTTTGTTTTAAATAAAAGTGGTGGTTTTTAACCCGTTCGATCCAGAGCTCTTCTGTCTCGGTTGTGGTCCCACAGAACATTCTCTGTCTCCTGACTCCTCAGTGAGACTGAAGGAATGGCTGCCAAGGAGCAGAAAGGCAGCTCTGGGGACTGAGCCCCATGTGCAGCTGACAGGCCATGAGCTGAGATATCCAGTAGGGTTGGGAAATCACCAGGAATAACTGGCAACTAGAATCCCAGGAGAGGGGCTTATCTTTCATGAAGTTCCTGGAAGTTATAAGCGTTAAAATTAAAGAGGCAATTTCTGCTGGGTGCAAACTGTTTAGCACCAAGTGTCCATGCGCTTGCGAGAGAGAAGCCCAGGACGGAAACCCCCAGGGGTAGCAGAGCGATGCTGTTTTGTCCATCACTGCCGAGCAGCCAGCAGCCCCCGCACTTACTGGGGAGAAGCAGGCGGCCAGGGCAATAGGCAAGGGAGGGAGGGTTTGTGTAGAAGAGGAGCTGATTTTTTTAAGTGCATTCCCACTTGGGACATATCTATGGACACTTGGAAAACCCAGGAAAGAGAACAGGTCAGCTCCATTCTACAGTGCAGCACGGTTACTAAGCACTTACTGCGTGCCCTGAGTAAAATGGGGTCCCTGCTCTCGGGAACGGTGGGACATGCTCGGCAACTTTGAGTTACCAGGGAGTGGGGAAGGGTTCTGCAGTTCCCAGCCTCTGAGGACTGACTGTTGATGGAAGGCCTGGGCCACATCAGGTGTTCACCCTGAGGACCCTTGTCTAGTCCTGGGATCCCATGAAGGAGAATCCTGGATTTGGGGTCTGTTGTTCAGAAGAAAATGACCCGAGATCGGCCGGGCATGGTAGCTCACGCTGTAATCTCAACACTTTGGGAGGCTGAGGCGGGGGGGATCTCGAGGTCAAGAGCTCGAGACCATCCTGGCTAACACAGTGAAACCCCATCTCTACTAAAAATACAAAAGATTAGCTAGGCATGGTGGCAGGTGCCTGTAGTCCCACTACTCAGGAGGCTGAGGCAGGAGAATGGCGTGAACCCGGGAGGTGGAGCTGGCAGTGAGCCGAGATCGCACCACTGCACTCCAGCCTGGAGGACAGAGTGAGACTCCTTCTCAAAAAGACAGGAAGGAACGAAGGAACGAAAGAACGAAGGAACGAAGGAAGGAAGGAAGGAAAGAAGGAAGGAAGGAAGGAAAGAAGGAAGGAAGGAAGGAAGGAAGGAAGGAAGGAAAAAAAAAAAAAAAAAAGGGACCCCAGATCGTGAGACCCGACTGAGCAGCCGTGAGCAGCTGGATGGGCACAGAGCCATCTCCTGGTCCTCGCCCAGGCTGTTCCCGAATAAACCATTTCCGGGGTGAGTGCAGAGAGGACAGCCCACCCTCTACTCCTAGAGAAACAGCAGGGAGGAGAAGGCTGGAGTTCAACCTCCACCCCCACTCCCTGAGTGTCAGCCAGGATGATGGAATCTGGTCATTTCCAGCAGAGCTTGTGCAAGCAGGAAGCAGCTGGATAGCAGCAGCGACCTCTTTAAACCCATTTCTTTAGACTTGGTTGATAGAGAGTACTGGAGTTGAGCTAGCCCCACCTCTCAACCCGTTGCTCTCAAGTTGCCCAATGTGGAAGAGACATGGGGTCTGGAGGAACGAGTGACACAGGTTCAGCAGGGCCAATGAGTCAGCGGTGGGACGGGAATGACAGCCAGGACTCAGCATAAACTGCCCCCTCACCGGGCTTGGTCCCAAAGGCTGAACTCTGCAAATTGCAGAGACCCTTACACAGCAAGAAAATTTTATAAATGGGAGGCACCTGCAGGCTCCAGGGGAGGAGGGAAGGGAGGAGAGGAAAGGAGGGAAGAGAGACAGGAGAGGAGGAGAGAGAGGAGAGAGAGACAAGGGGAAAGAGGAGGGAGGGGAAGGGAGAACGAAGGGGAGAGAGGAGGGGAGAGGAACAGGGAGCACCTGGCAGGGCTGATGCCCATTCTCATCCAGGAGCGAGGAAGGACCAGCTCCCAGGCTGGCCTTCTGTTAGGATAGATCCTGCTGCATAAGAGGCCATGGAAGCAGGACCTGACAAGAAACTTCCAGGACCCAGGGCAAGATGTCCATGTAGGGCCGGCCCCTTGTTCAAAAGTTAAGAATTTCAAGACAGCAACAGCAGAGCATTAAATCAAGCTCAGCTCAGGGTCCAGGAAGTGGGGCATGTTACATGCAGAGGGCAATGAAGCCCTTGAAAATGCAAAAGGCATCTACCCCTGTGCACAGGCTCTGTATGTGCTTGTGTGAACATGCATATGGGTACATGTGCCGTGTGCACGCGTGTGAACGCGTGTATGCATGTTTGGAGGGCAGATGTGTGTAGAAGTGTCATCAGGTACAACCCTCCTCTACCTCAGTGGACCCTGGGCTCACCCAGACCCTTGGAGAAACACGGTGAGGGCCCCTCACATAGGGCCCTTCAGGACCCAGCCACATCCCAGCCAGCCAGGAGCCCACAGTGTCCATGCCCAGGCCCCACGCAGTGTTCAGAGTCCATGCAGGGTGCTGCCCATTGGGTGGGCCTGAGGCTCCAGGAAACAGACATGACAGCCCATGGGCAGGTGGCCTTCTGGTCAACAGCCATGAGGAGGCCTCAAGAGAAAGCTGCCTGGCAACCCCTTTCATCTGGGACAACTGGTCTAGCCCAACTGACAAAGAGCCTGAACTTGAGGCTGCCTCCTGCCAGAGGCTCCCTGGGTACCAGAGGCCAAGGGGAGCTCCACCATCCCCTTTCCTGGGAGGGGCGAGTTGGGCCAGCCAGCCTCACTGTGGCCGCCTGGCAGGGCTACAGGCCTGCCCCTTGCACCTCCCCACAGCCTTCTGAAGGGAAACACTAGAAAGGCCACTTCCTACACCATGTCCCACTGGCTTGGGGTACTTCAAACCTGGAAACTAGTGTGGCCACAATCTCCTTTTGCAGCCCAAGAGTTGGAGGCTGGTTTCTAAGGAGACAGCTAGTGCCTGGGGTGGGTGGCAGGTGGGCTGTTTGCAGGAGGAAACCTCAGTGGGCCTGGGCCTGCCTGCAGGAGGGCATTGTTAGGAAGGCCATGGAAGACTCTCAGAGCCTGCATCTCCATTCAGGGGCAACTTCATCCACCCCCATCGTCCTCTCTCCAACTGGCTGTCCTTATCTCCAGCCCAACACCAAGCCAGCTCCGCTGCAGGTGCAAAGGGGCCACCTGTCCCAGCCCAGCTTCCACATGTGAATGTCCTGTGCTCTGGACAGCCAGGACCTGCTGCCACCTGCTTACAGGGGCGGTGAGCACCCTCAGGCATACCTGTTCATCACCCACAGGTGCCCAGCCCTGTGCTTACCCCACAGCACGTGCACACAATGCCCTCTGGATGCCACAAATAATTTCTAGCAGCAGATGAGTCAGAAGGGAATGGACCCAATGTCTAGACCCCACCCCACCCCCATCCTGCTGAGGTTGCGAGCTCCAGGGGAGCAGAGGCAGTTGAGGACATGAGCCATGGCTGGTCCCTGGCAACCTTGCAGCACCACCTGGGGGCCCAGCAGTGAGCACAGTGCTTGAAACACCACTGGGCAGGTATCACCCACACCTACACCATGGAGCAGCCCATTCCAATGGCAAAGATTCCCAATTACACTATTAAATAAGAAAAGAATGTACTTTGTTTTTCTTTTACTACATATAGATGTTAAGCTTCTGTAAATCAAAAAACAGGACCGGGCATGGTGGCTCATACCTGTAATCCCAGCATGTTGGAAGGCCAAGGTGGGCAGATCACCTGAGGTCGGGAGTTCGAGACCAGGCTGGCCAACGTAGCGAAACCCTATCTCTACTCAAAATACAAAAATAAGCCAGGTGTAGTGGCATGCGCCTGTAGTCCCAGCTGCTTGGGAGGCTAAGACAGGAGAATGGCTTGAACTCAGGAGGCAGAGGTTGCAGTGAGCCAGGACTGTGCCACTGCACTCCAGCCTGCGCAACAGAGCGAGACTCCATCTCAAAAAATGAATCAAAAAACAAATAAATGTAATAGCAAACTGGGTGAATGTTTGCAGCAAAATTACAGAGAAAACATATCCTTCACAGAGGAAAAGCTCTTACTAATCAAGAAAACAACATCATAACGGAAAGAGAAATATAACCATAGACATTCAACATAGATGTCAACCTTGCCCATGGCCAAGGAAACAAACACTGAAGCCATCATGAGACTTTGTTTTTCAGTTTGCTACAGTTTGGAAAGGCAACGAGCTTGCCCCTGTGTGGCTGGTGGGCATGTGGGCTGGCAACAGCTTTCTGAGCTGCTGCTCCTCTAAGAACAAAAGCAGTTCCATCCCTCTTCCAGGGAAGCTCAGGAATCACTTACAAACATAAACAGGAATTTGTGAAGGAGGCCATCCAATACAATGTTACCTGCAATGGCAAACTAAAAACAATGTAGCTGTTTCATGGAAGGAAATGGTGAAATCCATGTCCCTACATTTGTACCTTCCAGCACCAGGCAGAAGTGTAAATTGAACTTTTAAAGAATATTTGAACATTGAGAAATAAAAACACAATCCCAAGACTTCCAACTGACTAAATGAACCCCTTCTTGGCCAAGGGGGCTCCAGAGAAACCTTAAACATTGGGTTCCCAGCCATAAAGGGATGAAATGCCGGACATGCCTCATTATGCCCCCTCCCTCACTAACCACTGCCATTGAGTTTCTTTCTTCAGGATAAACAGAAAGCCCTTTTGAAAGATTTGCCAGACTCCCCACCCCTCATGCAGTTTTGACACAACCACCAAGCAGCATTCCTTCCTGATAACAGACCCCGACTGGGGACTGGCTCTGGCTGGTGTGGAGGCTGCACACAGGATGCCTCTGTGTCCTTCATTTCACCTTTTGACCTACAGAGCCTCATTTCAATGCACTTAAATGTTAAGTCTCTACCCCAAAGTGAACACGGGACACATGTAACCACACATGTGAGCTCACCATGCATGTGTGCCCCTCACTCTTGTAGAGTACTCACAGCGCCTCCTGTAGCCTCTCAGCCACCCTGGTCAGCACGTTCCTGTCTCATCCTCTCCACCCTCAAAGTGCCTGCTTCTGGTTTAGGGCAGAGGCCACGCCTCCCAGCCTGTGGATGGTTACTTGCAGGCTTCAACTCTTTAGAGAAATAAAGCTCTCCCTTCCATGTTTATGAATCTCATGAATCTTCAGTTGACAACATATAAAGAAATGAGCATGAAATGATTTTCAGTAAAATAAGTAGGAAACAAAACTGCAGATAATTAGGTGATTATCTTGGGAAATGGGAATCTGTGGGTCGGGGGAGGGAATTTTTATTTTCCTCTTCACAATTTTCTACATTTTTCTAATTTTCTAATTTTTCTAAAAAATTTTCTAATTTTTTTTTACAATGATCATACAGCACTTTCATAACAAAAACTAACAAATATTTTATTTCACAAAACTACAACCTGGAAAAGGTGTGATAAATGTGTATGAGCAAATATTCCATAGCAGTTAGAATGGATGAGGCATTTTTATCCACACAGCAGATCTTCAGAACATGAGGCACTGCTACCGGTACTGGGCATGGCTTTGGATGCTCTCCCAGTGGAGGTCTGAGGTGACCCTGAGCCATCTGCCCTCACCTGGCTCTGGGGCAACAGGGGCAGGGGTGGGAGAGGCATCAGGTCTGGGAAAGGGCACAGTCCACAGGCTCCATTGGATCAAGGCAGTGCCCTCCACCCCATCGGGCCTGAGTGGAGATGGCCTCACTGGCTTAGCTCTGCCCAAGCAAATCCACCCTAGTGTTGACTCCAGGGCATCCACCAGGTCCCCACCTCACCCCCTGCCCCAATTACTTATGTTGTTCTTTTTATCAGAAAAACATTCGATGTGGCCGTATTTTCAGTAACAGCTTGAGTCAGTCTCACTTGGCTGTGATAACTCGGAAGACTGGTGATCAGAGAGGAGGAAAAGGGGGATGGGGGAGGGGGGAAGAGGGAGGGAGGGAATAGAGAGGGAGAGAAGAGGTGGATGGTGGGAGGATGTTTCTTGGCATGATTCCTGCTGGTTCAGACCCAGTCCAAGTTTTCTGAATCCGTGTTCTGGAGTGTCTGGCGCTGCCACAAGATGAGGAGGAGGCCCAGTCACATGCGTGAGGACATGGGTGCATTCTCCTTATGGCCAACCGGAGTTCCCACCAGGCACACGACTTCGTTAACAGAAGCAGCTTCTCAGGCAAATCACATGGCACCCCCAGCCCCTGCTGAAGTGCCTCCTCCTCCTCTCCAGTTTGCCCAAGGAGCCAGAGCTCCGGCTGCATTGGTGCTGGGGGTGGCTTCACCCCGTGAGGGTGACACTCCGTGGGCCACTGGGAGGTTGTTGTGCAGTCCTGGCCAGTTTACAGCACAGAGATCCAAACTTTCATCTAATACATAAGACAGGAGCCATTTTCATTTGACCAGAGAGGGCCCCAGTGGGAGCCTCTTGGCTCCCTGGCATGAGCCACCACGCCTCGCTGGGCCCTCAGCTCCCAGGAAGAGCTCCTCTCCCTGCGGCATCCATGGGAAGTGCCTTCAGTTGCTCCAGTTCTTCACCCCTCTCTGTATCTGCCCTATGCCTGCAGCTTGGCAGGGTATTTGCTGCTTACATTTTGAGACTGTCAGAAACAAACTGTGCCTTCAAAATACACAGTGGAATCTGACACCAATGATGCAGTCCAGAATGCTTTCTTGCCCTGGTGACAAACTTTCCGAGTATCTTACGTTAGTTTAGTGGGGCCTTCCAGCAGCTGTCCCAACTCAGAGATAGACCTGCAGGCCCATGGGGCAAGACAGAGCCCTTCCCCACCAACCTTGAGCTTGGATGGAAAGTATCATCCCTATGTTTGCTGCAAGTGTGTAGTATGATGACGGATGTGTTGGCAGAGCCAGGACCATGCTGTCCAGGGAGGCATCAACACTTTGCGATGTCAAGACAGTTTACAAGACTCAAGAATGCTACTCCCTTGGTGAGACAACTACCTTGTGCTATAAATCCCCTGACAAGTCACCAAGACTTGAAGGGAGGAGGCTCTCTGGAGTGTGAGCCCACTCTCCCAGATGCTAACTTGGATGACTGCGAACCCAGTCCTGCCTCAGCCATGGGCAGTCTCTTCCTTGGAATCCAAGTACATTGCTGCCACCTGTGCCCATGGTTGCACAGACTCAGGATGCCACCCGCAGGAGAGAGTTGCAGGAATGCCTGGCCTCACTGCCCTGGGTAGGGAGCTGGATGTCCAGGGCAGGGAGGACTGGCTCTCACATTCTGCAGAAAAGACTATTTGTGTACACCTGGGGCCCTGTGTGGGGTTGGGGGGTCAGAGATGCCTCAATGCAATTCACTGTTCTGGCAATGGGGAGGGAAGAGCCTCTTTTAGTAACTCCCAAAACTGCCATTGAAGAGGGGATCCTGGACATAGCCAGCCTGACCCTCTGAGGTGAGAAAAGAAACTATAACACAAGGACTGCTGCAGTTGCTCTCTAAGCAATAGGCTTGACCCAGCAGGCACTGTTTAGACAGCCCAGCAAGCTCCCCTGTTGCCAGGAGAATCCCAGAGACCCTCTGGGACCCTCCAGCACCCAGCTATACCAGCTCCACTCCACAGCTCACCCAAGATGGACATGAGGACTTCAGATCATGATGTCCAGTTTTAACTAAACTAACTCCCCAGAAACAGGACGCGTGACTTCACAAGGCTTTTGCCGAGGAGCCCTTGGCTGCAGGGAACGTAAATGGGGTAGGTATACCCAGGCAAGGATGTGGGCAGACCCTCCAGTCTCTTGTGGTCTGGGTCTGCCCTGGGAAATGGCCAGCAGGATTCTTGTCGGAGGCAAGCTGGAGGTTTCTAGGTCCTGGGTTGGAGGGAGAACTATGTGATTCCCCTCAGAGACCTGGGGATGGAGGGATTGGACCCTTCCAGCCACCTGTGCTGAGCCCATCTGCTGCCTCCTAAGGGGCTCCTAAAGGGCGAAGGGTGGAAGTCTCCTGGGCCATGCCCTGAGCAGACACCACCCTTTCTGCTCCTTTGCAAAGATGCCTCTCAGGATCAGAGCTGGTGGCCCGGTCCCTCCAGGAGGGATGGGAGGGCCAGCTTCCTTCCCTGACAGCTGTGGGAAGCTGGATCCCAGTCCAGGCCTTGAGTGCAGTTCCCTGACCCTCATGGTAAGCGCCATGCCTGGTCCCCTCATCTCTCTGGGGAAGAGGTAATAAACACTGTTGGGTTTCCCCGACTCAGGCACAGTGACTTACACATCCTTGTCACAACCTGGGCTTTAAACGCTGCACCACACGTTCCCAGCATGAGTGAGGGCTGCCTTTCTTTAGGAGATGGAGGCACAGCCGCCTCCGGGGGTCCTGCTGCCTGTGGGCACCCATCAGGATAGAACTCACAATCTGCCCACCACTGCCTACCATGTGGTCCCTCAATATCCCCAGGCCTCCTCCCACCAAGTACCCTCAGGCTTCTGTGCCCACTGCAATCTCATCGTAGTGACATCCATGATGTGGTGAAGACTTGAAGAAAAAGATGTTAAATGAGGGATTCCTTCCTCAAAGTAGAATGCCCCTTTTGTGGGCTGAGAATTGAAAACTGAGGACAGGGTTCGTTCCTTGAGTCCACATCTGCTGCTGCAAGGAAAATCTGCAGTACAACCCCAACCCAATCTGCCTGGCATCTACACCTGTGCACTGGGCAGGGGAAGGAGTGGGTCCTTGTGACTGGGACCCCAGGGAGTCCCCAGCGGTGGATGAGATGGACCATGGAAAGGGACTCCCCCACCACAAGAGCTGCACAACCTGTTAAAGGGGCTGAGACCTCCATCTTAAAGATAAGTGGCTTTAGGCTGGGCTCGGTGGCTCACGCCTGTAATCCCAGCACTTTGGGAGGCCGAGGTGGGCGAATCACTTGAGGTTAGGAGTTCAAGACCAGCCTGGCCAACATGGTGAAACTCTGTCTCTACTAAAAATAGAAATCCAAGCTACTCGGGAGGCTGAGGCAAGAGAATCGCTTAAACCCAGGAGGCAGAGTGAGACTCTGTCTCAAAATAAATAATAAATAAAAGATAAGTGGCTTTGTGAGCCCAGGGCTGGGGACTGTCCTGGGCAGCTACGAGGCAGTAGACCCAGCTGGCCTGCTGTCCCTGGGAACTTGGGACTTGGGCAGGTAATAGCAGCATATCTCAGCACTGCCCCAGGTAGAGGAGTGGACAGGGGAACCTTCCTTCCTTCTCGGGGATGATTGGCACACACAAAGCACCTTCTGTATGCACACAGGCCCATGGACAGGGCAGGAGGCAGGGCAGTCAGGGGCGGTGGCAGGTGTCCTGGCAGGAGGGAGGATGCACCCCTGGTGAGAACCATCAGGAGACAGTTTGGCATTGCATGACCAGGCTGGAGAAGGGGAAGCCCGTGGGACCAGGCCACAGAGGGGCATCTTGTGGCCCACCAGATGGCAGAGACTTCCCTCAGGCAGCATTCCCTGCACACTCACTGACAACACCCACGAAGGCATGCGGATTCTTCCAGAAGCAGCTCAGAGCCACACAGGGAAGCCTGCAGTGCAGTGGAGAAGCAATTCTCTGGGTTTCTCAGGGGCAGGCAAAGAGGTGTGTGAGCCCCCTGGGCTGTGGACAGCGGGACACCTAACGGCCCCCCAAGCCTCTGCAGAAGCACCAGTCACCATGCCCAACGATCATATCCCCTGTCCCCAGGTGAGGCCTGCGTGGGAAACAGGTGTCCACAGAAATCCCTGAGCCAAGGTCCCTTTGTGATCTTTTCTGACTTCCCAGTGAAATTTCACCACAAACTGCACATTTGGAGCATGGCTGCTGCAGCTTAGGCAGAAGCAGGCCTCGGTGGTCGGGTGCAGAAGCTGTTGGAGTTGCCATGTCTCAGGCCACCTCCGGCCTGGGCACCCAAGGCTGACCACATGCTGCGTTGAGTGGAGGACGAACCTGAGCCCCTTCACCTGGAAGTGAGAGCAGTAACTCACTGCTGATTCACTTTAATTTCCAGCTGGGAGAGACTTTCCTCCAAGCTAGAGCTGATAAGATACAAAGACTAAGACTAAAACTCCCCAGGTTGGGGTAAGATAAATATCACTAAATTACAGTGAGTGTTTAGGTGGAGAGCACCTCAATAATCATAATTGATTCCCACACATGTTTCTTGGCAGTTGGGCTTCCTTTACTGCTCACTCAGATTCCTGGGTTATTTAAAAACTCACGGCCAGGAGTGGTGGCTCATGCCTATAAATCCCAGCACGTTGGGACGCCGAGATTGGCTGGGTGGGGGGAATCACCGGAGGTCAGGAGTTCAAGACCAGCCTGGCCAACATGGTGAAACCCCCTCTCTACTAAAACCAAAAATTAGCTGGGCATAGTGGTATGCACCTGTAATCCCAGCTACTCGGGAGGCTGAGGCAGGAGAATCACTTGAACCCAGGAGATGGAAGTTGCAGTGAGCCAAGATCATGCCACTACACTCCAGCCTGGGTGACAGAGTAAGATTCCATCTCAAAACAAAAACAAAAACAAAAAACTCATGCATACAGGACCCTGGGAAGGCATCTTCTCACTGTCACTGCTGTCTGCCCTTCTACACATGATAGCTGTGTTTTACATGTTCACCGGTGTGTACGCCTGGGTGTGCTTCGAACTGAGGAGCCAGGAGCCCAGGGCTTCTCTGCTGCCCACGAATCATGCCTTCCTCTTGCCCCCGCTGCCCAGCTTGCAAGGCCCTTTTACTGAACTTACTTTATTTTGATTGTGATAACCAGTAAAACCCAAAAAACAAGTGCATACAGAAGTATGCCCAGTACACCTTTGGAAAACCATTTTCTGAACTGGGTGGTTTTTTCCCTTCTGGGTCTCTAATCACAAATTTGCCTAAAAGATTTGCACAAATATTTACCTGAAACTGGAAGAGGTGTTTCCTCAACTATGAATCGTGGCCAGTCTGGGTCCCTTTGAGGCATTTTCCCTTGAGAAATGCATGTTATTAAATTTAATAGGGCAGATGATTCATCTTTTGGATGCGGTCAGAATTATGGCTGAAGATAAATGTAGAATTATCCTTCTAAGTATCCAGTGGTCTGGCAACGTTCCAGGTGTGCCAGGAAACAGGTAGGCATGCTTCACATCCACCTCCTTTTTAATAGTTTTAACAGTCCATGAACCAGAGGTGATGATATCACAACCACCCTGTAATTCAAAATAAGCGTCGTGTGGCAACACCCGGCGGGGGGGGGGGGGGGGGGGGGGGTGCGGGGAGCAGGTGAAATGCAAGGCACTTGGGTGTGGCAGCCACTTGAACTTCCTGTTCATGCCTTAGAAGTCATGTTCATGCCAAAGCGTGTGTCTGCAGGGAAACTCGGGGCACGTGGGAGGCACAGCCAAGGCTTCAGGAGTCAGCATGGCAGGCAGAGGCTGCACAGACAAGGAGAGGTGGACTCAAAGGCTGCCTAGGGGGCAGTGTGCAGGCGACATCCAGGGGATCTTGTGCACTTAAAAACGCAGTGATCCATTTGCAAAGTGAAGAGCACGCAACGGGAGCACACATCCGGACCCGGAGTCGCCATCCTCCCGCGTAGGGCAGAACCGCCAAGGCCAACGCAGCATGGGCAGGGAGGGGAAATGGCCCCAGCAGGCTCCCTGTGACGTGCCACAGTAGCGTTCTGTCCCATGTCAGGCAGTGCTTTTCTTAGAAGTTCCCAAGGCTCACGCGAAGACCAGCCCGTGTGTGAATTTCAGTCTTGCCGGCTACTTCGGGTCTCGAGGCTCACGGGTTTGCTCGCACTATGGGGACAAAGCTGGGCACCAAAGTGGGTGTTGGCTCCGCGCATGCGCCTATTTCAACTCCAGCCACAGCCTCAGGCCAAGACAGTGTCTTCAAAAGAGGCTCCTGACCCCAGGGTCAGAGTTGGCTACACCATGCCTTCCAGGCATGCCACACCGTGACGTCACGCCGCGGACGCCCCTCACACAGGGACACCCCCCACGCCGCGGACGCCCCTCACACAGGGACACCCCCCACGCCGCGGACGCCCCTCACATAGGGACGCCCCCCACGCTGCGGACGCCCCTCACATAGGGACGCCCCCCACGCCGCGGACGCCCCTTCACACAGGGACGCCCCTCACATAGGGACGCCCCCCACGCTGCGGACGCCCCTTCACACAGGGGACACCCCTCACGCCGCGGACGCCCCTTCACCCAGGGACGCCCCTCACGCCGCGGACGCCCCTCACACACGGACGCCCCTCAAACCGCGGACGCCCCTCAAACCGCAGACGCCCCTCACGCCGCAGACACCCCTTCACACAAGGACGCCCCTCACACAGGGACGCCCCTCAAACCGCAGACGCCCCTCAAACCGCAGACGCCCCTCACGCCGCGGACGCCCCTCACACAGGGACGCCCCTCACGCCGCGGACGCCTCTCACACACGGACGCCCCTCAAACCGCGGACGCCCCTCACACCGCGGACGCCCCTCACGCCGCAGACACCCCTTCACACAAGGACGCCCCTCACACAGGGACGCCCCTCACGCCGCGGACGCCCCTCACACACGGGGCACCCCTCACGCCACAGACACCCCTTCACACAGGGACGCCCCTCACACAGGGACGCCCCTCACGCCGCGGACACCCCTCATTCCGCGGACGTCCTTCACACAGGGGATGCCCCTCACGTCGCGACGCCCTTCACACAGCAGACGCCCCTCACACAGTGGATACGCTACGAAGTCCTCACACGGCAGACGCCCCTCACGCTGCGGACGCCCTTCACGCTGCAGACGCCCCCTCACGCCACAACGCCCCCTCAGATGGCAAACACCCCTTACCGCAACGCCCCTCACATGGCGGATGCCTCCTGACTCCATGGACTTCCCACACACGGAGGACGCCCCTTGTCCGCGGATGCCCCCTCTCACACTGCAGACACGCCGCGGACGCCCCCTCACGCACTCCACGCCCCCTCACGCACTCCACGCCCCTTACGCCGTGACGCCCCCTCACACGGTGGGCGCCCCTCGCCGCTACGCTCACCATCAGCGGACGCCCCTCATGCCTCCGACGCCCCTCACGCTGCAGACGCCCCTTCACGCCGCGGACGCACCTCACACAGCGGACATGCCTCGACGCCCCCTCACATGGCGGATGCCCCCCTCACGCTGCGCACGCCCCTCACACGGCGGACCCCGACCTCGCTGCCTTCTAAACGGGAGAGGAGGAGCCATGGCCACCGTGACAACCGCAAAACAGGATGAGCCCCGCCTCCCAGAACGGTGGAGTCGCGGTGGGAGAGGCTGAGTTCACGAGGGTGTCCCAACCCGAGTGAGGAGCGCGCGGGTGCGCTTTTGTTCCCAAGGCCGCATGAGCGCCAAGGCCTTGCGGGGACAATGGCCACGGAGGGAGACGGGGTCCGTGGTGCCCCATGAACGCTGTTGGTGGGGACCCCGCGGCTGTGTCCGCTGAGGTGGAGGGGCCGGGAGGACAGAGCCCCGCGCACGCCGCCGCCCGCTTCGGAGCCTGCGGGTCCTGGGCTGGTGCAGAGAAGGGCGGGCCCAGGCGGCCGTGCTGGGAGCGGCGCCCCCTCACGCCGCGACGCTCCTCACACGGCGGATGCCTCGGCGTCCTGCGGCCGCACCTCCCCAGCCTGGATACCAGGCCCCTGCCCCGCCCGCTGCTGATGAGATAAGGAAAAGCTGTTTTGAAAAGCTGCGAGGAGGAGGACGCGCATTTTAACCTCCAGGGACGGCTTCAGCCCCGCCCTGCCCTTTGAAAGTGCTGGGAACGGATTTTATCAGCAGGCGAAACTGTCCTCAAAGCTCCGTGGCCCAGAGAAAGGCAGGGCGAGGACGACCATGGTCCCCGGACCAGCCCCCTGCAGGCTCAGCCTCGGAGCACCCCCGGACTGGACGTGCGGGCATCGGGGGTCCAGGCTGCTCCAGCAACCCCCCTGTGAGCCCGAGCCACGCTGCAGCCTCTGATCACTTGTGGGGGTCCCCCGCATCCTTTCCTCCAGGCCGGCAGTGGGCTGGGGCCGCAAGTGTCCCCGCATACACTGGCCGTTCCCCAGGGACAAGGACACTTGCCCTGAGAAGCTGCGGCTCCCGCCAGAAGGTCCCAGCTCGGGCTGTCCCGGGCAGACGCAGAGAGAAAGGCGAGGCGGGGACGGGCCTGAGGAACCTGGAAGTCCCTGCAGGGCCCCTGGAAGAGGCAGGCAGGGGGTTGCCCCACAGACAGGCCCAGGAGAGGACACCCGGGCTGGCATCCTGTGAGGAGGGCGTCCAGCAAACCACACTGGTCCCAAGGCCTCTACAAAAGTAGACGGGCACCTTACAGCAGCCACCACTGAGGCAGTATTAGGAAGGCGTGGTGGGTGCCCACTGGCCCCGCAGAGGGCAAGGGCATGTACATGCCAGAAGGGAACGTCAAGGGGAGCAAAGAGAACCCCTTCCTCCTGAAATGGCTGAGGGGACCAGGCCGCCCTGTGATGCAAACATCTCAAGGGGCTCTCCCTTGCGCTATCCCATGTGGACTTTTAACTCCCAGTTTGGAAAGTAACGATGTCATCTTCTGTGGTCTCAGGGTCCTAGTGAGTGTGTGAGGATAATAGTGTTACATGTTATGTAAAGGGATTGTGAACTGGCACGGGGGTGAGCTTTGAAGGGCCTGGAGCTGGTGACTCCAGCTCTGGAACAACCCCAGGTGGGCTCTGCCCTACCCAGGAGAAATGGTCATAAGAGGAAGAGTCCACTGGGCGTTGGGGGCATAGGGACCATTTAGGGTTGCCCTTTGAGCTGACAGCCCACCCCTGCCCCCCAGCTCCACCTGCCCTCCCAGGACATGTCCTCCCCAGACCTCTTGACATCTGCATTTAGCCAGGACCAGAGCTCAGCCACCTGAGGAGTGAGACACAATGGCCCACAATAGCCAACCTCCCCCAGTGAGACCTTCTCAGGGTCTTGGGAGGAGTGCCCATGAGTGTGTGAGGCAAGGCTCCCAGCCACACAAGGGTCACAAGACCACCAGCAGATCTTCACCCAGGATGGCTCACCAGTCCTCAAGTAGGGGCAGGATTTAGAGGCATGGAAATGGCTGCAATCCTCAGGCTGTGCTACTTTGCATAACATGTAATACTATTATTCTCACACACTCACTAGGACCCTGAAACCACAGGTGACATCGTTACTTTCCAAACTGGGAGTTAAAGTCCACATGGGGTAGTGCAAGGGAGAGAGGAGGGGCCGGAAGAGCCTGGGAGGGTGGCCCTGGCCCTGAAGCTGGACACCTGGACGCTACACCCAAGGGCACTCTGAGCCCATCCCCGGCAGGGCCTGGCCAGGTGCAACCCTGCTACAGGTGCCAGAGCTATCTGCCTGCAGGAAGTGGCCCCTCCACTAGGGTTCTTCTGAGGATGCTGGGAATGGTTCGCAGGCAAGACTACTCCCAGCAGGGTTGGTGGCTCACGGGCAGCTCAGGTATCCGCAAACAGCCAGCACGGGGGTCTGCTGGGGTGGGGGCTGGCCCCTGGTTCAGCTTCTGGTTTTGCCACTGAGCAGCCTAGGTCTCTGTAAAGTGGAGTGATGGCGGCATCTGCCCTGAGGATGGTCTGAGAATGGGAGGCAGTAATTAGCCTGAAAGGGCTTGGCTGGACGTCAGTTCCAGAGGTGTAGGTCAGCGCTGAGCAGCCTCGGGACTGCGCTGCTCAGCTGGGAGACAGGGCTCCAGCCAGGGGAGTGGAAACAGAGAGATGGGGTGGGACCTGGGCCAGCTCAGCGGAGGCCTGGCAGGGCCTGAGCTGGGCAGGTGAGGGGTCCCCGACCACCAGCCTCGGAGCTCCTCCACCAGGGACAGGAGATGCCCTGGCAGTGGGGTCACCCCCTGAGGTTGGAGACGTGGGCGTGGCAACAGCCCATGGGGAAAATGCTGAGCTAGCTCTTGAAAGGCTAGAGAAATACAATGTATCAATGCAACAGTGCATGTCAGGGAGGAGATTCATGGGTAGGGAAGGGAGAAATGTCCCAGAAACAGGAGCAAGTTAGGGTTCCAGGAGGAGGTGAGGGAAGATGGTTCCTCTGAAGATAAATAAGGAAGAGAGCCCCGAGATACCCAGCAGGGTAGGAGGCAGAGAGGGGGTCCAGGGCAGGGTCCTGAGGGAGTGGTTTCCAGAGCCAGCCGGAGGATCTTGAGATGAGGCCAGGGAGGGAGCTGAAGCCACTGAATTGGACACGTGGAGGCAGCGCAGGTGACCAGGCTTAGGGCTCCTGGGAGGCTCCCACACCCTCAAGGCACAGATCAGAGGAGACCCTGCCCAAACCAAAGACAAAGTAAGGGGGTGTAGGGCGCTTCCAGCCGGGGGGGCCAACGCTGGTTCTTCATCAATTTGGAGCGCCAGGAGAGGGCGGGAACTAGTCCTGTATAGAGGCCCCCCCCCCCACTTTGGGCTGCCCACACCCCCACCCCCTCTCAAGCAGCCAAGGGAGGCGGGTCCTCCCCTTCAAAGGGAGGGGCCCTCAGGCTCCTCTGGAATTGGACGTCTTGACCCAGGACGGCCTGGTGAGGGGTCGGAGCTGACTCCCGCCAGGCTCTGCTGCAGCCCCTGACCGCCCTTACGGGTGGCCAGGCTCGGTCCTCGTCGCTGTTGGGGGCTCCGGCTGGGGGCGGGGGTCGAGGCCGATGCGCTGCGGGCAGCGGCCGCCGGGGGCGCTGCGGGGGCCGCAGTTAAAGCCCCGGCGCGGGCGCACGCGCTCAGAGAGTGCTGGGCCGCCGCCGCTGCTGTCCCCGCGCTCTGCGCCCGGTGCCCTCCATATCCGCCCCGCGGCCCCCGGCTCCCCCGGCCCCGGCACGGCGTCCAGCCATCTTCCCTCACCTTCTACCGGAACCCTAGCTTGCTCCCGGCCCATGTGGCCCCCGCGGGCGCCCAGCATCAGCTCCAGAACTCAGCCTTGCACCTGAGCGTGGGGCCCGGCGGGGCGCGGCGGCGGCGATGGGGAAACTGCAGTCCAAGCACGGTGAGCCCCGGGCCGGGAGGGCGGGCGGGCGGGCGGGCGTGGGGCCGCCTCTCACTGTCGTTTTCCTCTCCCCGCGCCCCGCCGTGCCGCAGCCGCCGCCGCCCGCAAACGGAGAGAGAGCCCGGAAGGTGAGCGGGCGAGCGGATGGGCGGGGCGGGGCGGGGCGGGGGGCGGCGACCCCGGCCGGGACCCTCGAAGCCAGGAGCCCGCGCGCGCCCTGTCCTGGAGCCAGCGGTGGGGGGACGGGGCCGCGGGTCTCCAGGAGCGCGCGGGACCCGCACGCCTGCCTCTGCGAGGTCTCCGGGAGATGGGGACACAGCGAAGGCGCAGCGCCCGCGGGGCTCACGGCGCGTCTCTTTCCCTCCTCGGTGCGGGTTTCCCGCGCGTCCGCCCCCGGGCCGCAGGGGACAGCTTCGTGGCGTCAGCGTACGCGAGCGGCCGCAAAGGAGCGGAGGAAACAGAGCGGCGCGCGCGGGACAAGCAGGTAGGCGGCGGGGCGATGGCTGGGTCGCGCTGCGCACCCGCCTGGGGACAGGGAGCAGTGTCAGAGCTGTTCCTGGCGCCCACCCGCGGACAGGCGAGACGTGGGCCGCCATGGCCGCACGAGTTACCGAGGGGCCAGGAGAGCCCGTCCCTCCCCAGCCTCCAGGACGTCTGGGGGTCCCGTGGGGGAGACCTTGCTAGTGTCCCGTGCTGGGTGGTGGGTGGAGGAATAGGAATTCCTTGTCCTAGGCTGGGGGCGGTGTGGGGGCTCGATGTTTCGGATTGGAGGAACTGGGGGAGCAGGAGGGGCTGGACCTAGACGTCCCGGGCTGGGGGTCCTGGGAAGCAGGAATGCAGTACCCCGGTTGGAGGAGCTGGAGGAGGGGTGGGAGTTACAGGCCTGGGGCATCACTGGCCAGAGCCTCAGTGCTCGCTCAGCAAACACGGCCAGAGTCAGAGGCCGCGGTACCTCCCATCTCTGGGGGGCGGGGGGGGGGTGACCACAGGCCTGCTAGAGGCTCAGGAGACAGAAGGACATCTGCACAGCTGTGGCCACCCAGACTGCAAGGCTGGCTTAGGACCCAGGTGGCCCTGAGTGTGGGTGAGGAAGGTTCTATGTCCAGGAGCAGAGAACTGTCCAGGTCTGGCATCCTGGAAGGGTCTGGGGTAAATTAGACCTGCATGTTTGCTGAGTGTGAGAAAGCTAACATTAAGTGGTCATCAGTGTCAGTGTGAACAGGATCGCTGTAGACAGGCCCACCAGGTGGCCAGGCCCACACTTGCCCCGTGCTTCCTCCCCCACTGTCCCCACAGGTCCCCAGACACACAGCATGCTGGGACACACAGTCAGTTTCTTTTTTGGAAAGATGTTCTTCTGGCAGTTGATTAAAAAAAGCTCTGGGCGTGTTTGGAGACATTTTCTGCAGCTCTGTCTTGAGAAGGGGCTTAGGTGTGCTTGGAAATTAACACGCAATAGAGTTAGGATTGGTGTTTCCTGAGAGTGACCATCTAACGCCTGTGAGGGTAGGAAGCATGCTCTAAGGTACAGTAACTTGGGTGGTTCTGTGAGCCTCCATCCGGGATAGGGAGACCAGGGTGAGGCCATCCAGGGAGCTGTCCCTGCCCCCATCTGGCTCTCTTTGCCAGTTACATTTGCACAGGGGCTTGCTGGTGAGTGGATGGTGCCATTTAGCAGCCAGGTTCTCCTAGTGTGATTAGTCAGTGATGTGAGCACCTGGGGTGGCCGGGCGTTCACCTCACTCACGGTAGGGCTTTGGCCAGCCCCTGTCCATTGGCCCATCAGCCTGGGGCCTTCTCCCTGGGAGGCGCAGCACCGTGAACCTTAAAATCCCTGAGCCAGCGCCCCCACCGTGAAGTGCGGCTCCCAGGGCCATGGCGGGAGGTCAGTGCGCTCTGGAAAATGCACGTGCTCCCCGTGTGGCTACGATGTCAACGTGAAGGCTGC
Source organism: Macaca fascicularis (assembly GCF_037993035.2). Classification (NCBI taxonomy): domain Eukaryota; kingdom Metazoa; phylum Chordata; class Mammalia; order Primates; family Cercopithecidae; genus Macaca; species Macaca fascicularis. The sequence goes on from NC_088380.1 coordinate 1,365,641, forward strand.
TTGTGGGCATTTAGACCCAGCACTCCACTGGGACGTTTTGTTTAGAGAATAGTTTGGGGGTTGAGGCTTGCTTGGATTGTTACCTTCTAATTTTGCCATCATTTCATAAAAGAAAACTCCTTTCTGAGTTAAAATGAATAAACTCAGAATCAAAGGCTATCCTGTGAATTAAATACATTTCAGCTTTCAGACAAAAGTGCTACCTTTCTGTATTTTCCACTTCTGGCCGTGACTCCGCCCACCTGGCATGGAGACCCCTGGGCCCAGGTGCGCCCTCACCTGGCCAGGTGCCCTCCCTGCCACATTGCTGTTCCTCTCACCTGGCAGCCGTGCCCCCGACGACAGATCCTACCCAGGTCTGGGAGAGCCGTGGCCACCACAGCAAAGTGTCTGACCAAAAGTTAGGTGTTGAGTCCAGCGTCCCTCTGGCTCTTCCTTTCTTCCTTCTTTGTGTAGTCCAGAGCCTTGCCTATCATCCTTGTCCTCCCAGGTGGTATCCACTGAGGAGGGCCAGTCCTGAGTCACCCAAGGCACCCCTCGTGATGCCTGGCTGGGGCCAGCGAGGGGACTCGCTCCTTCCCTTCTCCAAAATCCACCTCGTGGTTCCGTGCGAGGCGTCCTGGATGCCACAGAACGGTGGCAGAGAACCCTGTGGAGATTGGGTGCACTAAGAGCCAAGACCTCCAACCTGCCCTCTCTCCCCAGCCCCCAAAATAACACAAATGAGATTGGCCATTATTAATTCTCTGTGAGCAGTGCTGGCTCCTGCCTCTGTACATGTCTGAAAGCACCAACAGCAGCACTTTCCCAGACAGGTGTCTCTCTGCACCCCTGACGTGGTGCCCTCTGCATGCCCTGGTGACTCTGCGGAGCGCCACACTTTGCTTTTGGTGGGGCCCGCGCGGCTTCATCACCGAGTGTCCCTGAAGGGCCAGGGCCATGGGATTGCTAGTGACGGTGCCATGAAGGTCTGGAGAGCGGATTGTGAGGGATCCGGAGTCTCTGGGGTTGTGCGTGGGTGAGGAGTGGTGCATGGTGGCAGTGCACTTGCGTGGCTGTTTTTAAAAGTGGTAGTGACTGTGGGGAGGATGGCTTCAGTCCTGGGAACAGGCTGCCCCTGCACACTCACCCTCACCATCTGGTCTGCAGAATAGCTTTGGTTTCCACGGTGCTCCCTGAGGCTGGCAGAAAACAGTTCCAAAGACAAGAGTCACTGTTAACTGGAATGTTGTGAACAGAGCACAGACGTCCATGAAGTAGCGCTGAGGAAGGTGCACTGGGGTAACTCCAGAGGCAACACTGGAGTGAACAATCATGACAGACCAGCCTGTGCGTTGAGGAGGCCGTGGCCCTGGCCTGCATGGGAGGCTCCTGCCCACATCTGTGGGAGGCCGTGGGCACGGCTCTGATTGGCCTGTGTAGGGCAGGTCCCAACTTGTAGGATGCACTCGCCGGTCCCACCCCCATGCCATGGCCCTTCTGAATGTGCTAACATAGTACATGTTTCCCGGAAGGGAGCCGGGAAGACCACAGCTGCAAGACATGCTGGCTCTGTCTAGGGCTGAGCTCCAGGCCAGGGCCCAGGCCTTCACCTGCACTGGCCTCTGGCTTCCCGCAGCAAACTCCGTCTGCCCTCGGCATGGCCTTGCTCACAGGAACTGGGGGCTCAGCCCCATTACATGACTTGATGCCTTCAGACTGGAGCCAGCCACAGCGCTGAGGACTGCAGCTGGCCTTCCCCCAGAGGCAGGGGTGGGGCTGCCCCTTCCCTGCCCCTCCTGGCCACCCAGAAGCCACCGCTCACCTGTCCTCTGTGGGGCCAGAGAGCTGGATGTGGCAGTGGAACGCCCAGTTCTCGGTCAGGGGGAGCAGTTTCTTGTAGAAAATCCTGGGAAATTCTTCATGGCTTCGAGCACAGTCTGGACACTACCACATCAACACAGAGATACGGGGTGGAGACAAGATACACATTTGCAGGAGAGACTCAGGCCAGCACACATGTGCCCAGAGACAAGGCAACGTGGACCATGCTCTGCTTGGTGCTCGGCCACATTCCACACAGAAGGAGAGGTTGTGGGTGCCCGGTCCAGCCAGCTCTGCATTTGAGGGTGCAAGCCACTCCAAGATGTCCAGGAGAACGGCAGCCTCCAAAGGGAGCAGGGGCACTTGGGGATGCCTCTAGCACAGACACTGAGGGCCGACCTTCTGTCTTCTGTGACCCGTGTTCCGGGACCCTGTGGCCTCATGCAGCTGAGGCCCACGTGGGGCCTTGCGTCAGAACCGGCGGCGGCTGTAGTATGTCGTGGCTGCCCTTTGCTTTCTTTTTGGTGCCCTCTGCATGCCTGGCCCTTGGATACAGGCAGCTGTGTTCCTACCCTGGGATGTGGTCCGGCCATGTGGCAAGGCCGGCGCAGACGTGCACAGAGGCTCAGGCACAGAGGGAGCGGAAGGGAGTTGCCAGGCCACCTGGCCATCCCCGCTTGTTGTGGGGGGCATCGAGGTCACCTCTGGGCACGCAGCCGATGGCAGCTGATGCCCAGCACCTGAGAGCCATGGGACAGACTGGACACCATGTATGTAGTTTCTGCACCAGCCTGGGCCCTGGGGCCACCGAGGGCCATGTGTGCCCCCAAGCTCTCCACCAAGCCACAAGCATCCCCTGTCCTGCAGCAGAGGCTCTGGGGTGCTGACTGGGAGAGGCTGCTGCCGGTGCCCGGCCATGAGGCTGGGCCAGTAGATCTGTGTTGCCCATGGTGGAGGCCGGAGGCTGGCCGGTGGCATGGTCCTGCCCGCCCAGGTCACTGCGCCTGGACAGTGCAGGTGTGCGCTCTCACTGGCAGCCACCTCACTTTATGTCGGCCCCTGTGTCTGTGAAGTGCATCCTGACAGCCCTGCACATGGGCCAGGCAAGTGTCTGGATGGAGGCCCTAGAGCGCAGGGCGTCCCTGCCGCAGGGCCTGGGGCTGGAGCTGGGGGTTTCACAGACAAGGCCGAAGAAAGAGCCCACAAGCCCGCAGCTGCATCTGGGGCAGCTGTCACCCCTGGACTTCCGAAACAGCTTCCTCAAGCTAAAACTGGCCATTTTGCTGCTGAATGAGCTGAAGGTTTAGATTTCTGCAGGTGAAAGAAGACAGGCGGCTTCGCTCTGCCCTCGTCAGTGGGAACCTCAGCCTGGTGCTGCTCCGTCCTCCTTCCCTTCCTTCTTGTGGCTGAGTAATTTGAATTCCTTTGAGGTTTTCATCTTGTTTTGGCTAAAGAGCTTACATCTTTCCTTTTCTTAAAAAACCCAGGCTGGTTTGCAATCCTCAGAAACCAGTCATCAGCCCTGCAGCTTCGGGCCGCCCTGTGCCTGCTTTAGGGGGTTGGGGGTCCATCAGACACACGTGCGACTCCTGGGAGCCGCGGGAACTGTGGCTGGTGTGGGCCAAGGCGGTTGTGCCAGAAAGGGCAGGGCCGTCTCAAGTACCCGTCCACGAGTGCCCTTCGGTGCACTGGCCCCTGCTGTGCATGTCTCCCGTGTGAGCAGCAAGGTGATGGCGAGATTGGAAGTACAGTTTCACCTGCCTCATAGCAGTGGCTGGCTCTCCTTTGCCCTTAGGTGGCCACCGCTTGTTCAGAGCTGCCTGAGCAGGCGGTAAGTCCATGGCCACCCCAGGTCTAGGCCCCGGCAGGGGGAAACGCGCACCTTGCCACTGTCCTGTCTAGGCTGGGGTTGGGGGTTCGGCTGTTTCTATTTCTCAGGAAGTCAGGAGTCTGGGCCAAGGGTTCCTGTCCTCCACCCTCGCTTTGCAGCCAAGGGATACCCACCTGGTCAGCCCTGACAGAGGCTGTGAACGATGTCCTGGTCAAAGACCACAGTTGGGAGCCACCATGTGGCCGTTTTACGTGTGACTGGGCCCCGTCGTCAGTACCAGGTTTCTGTCATCCCATCGTTAGCGGAGGCGGCTTGTGGGGTGGCTCACAGCCTCTGGACCCGGCTCCGGACCCAGTGCTGCCACTCACAGCCTGGCCACATCCCTCGTGCCTGGGCCGCCTGCTTCCCCTTGTGGTCCTGTGAGGAAAGACAAGGGACAGCTCCACACTCCATAAGGCCGGGCAGCGAGGGCCACCTGGAGAGCAGCCCGGTGTGGCCAAGCCCCTTGCTGGGCTTTTCCCCAAGTGCCAGGGTGCTCCAAGCCAGAGGGGTGCATGAGGCCGTGAGCTCACGCCAAGATGCTGTGGGCCCGACCTGTACCGCACAGTCGTCTGAGCTGTCAGCAAGCTCTCACTGGTTGGCAATGCCCACAGCCTCCCCGGTGTGGCCAGGTGTGGTGGGAGCAGAGGCCAGAGGGTGGGAGGGGGGTCTGCCCTCCTTCCTGTAGAGAGGAAGGCTCTGGCCTCCCGGCTGCTGTTCTTGAGTTGGCAAAGCCACACTTTACGGAAGCAGCAGTTCTTGAGGCCAGACATACCTGAGTTTGGAGTTGCCCAGCCTACCCCAGAATTTGTGGATAGCTACCTGCCAAGTCACTGGGTCCCTGGAGCTCTGAAGGCTGAGCCCTGTATCCTTCCTGCAGGGCTCTCAGACAGATGCCTGCATCAGAAAGTCCCTGGGTTATGAAGAAAGGCCCATGACACCCCCAGGTTGTTGGGGAAGCCTCAGGAGCATCAGGAAGCAGGAGGAAGCAGGAGCCCCTGCTTGGGTGAGGTCAGCGTTTAGGGGTGGTCCTGCCTGCTCATGCTGCTGCCGGCATTTCGGGGTGGGCTGCTCCCAGCGGGACTGCGGATCTGCCTGTCCATGTGTGGAACCCAAGGGGGCCTGTGCTGCGTCCTGGGGCACTCATGCTGGAGGGTTCCTGTGGCTCTGTCCTCTCACAAGTCTTGCCAACCATGGCCCCTCTCCTGTTGGACTTGCCTTCCTGAACATGGGGAGGGGTCCCAAGCCCAGGACCCCTAATCAGTTCCAACGGCTCCAGAGCTTTCAGTCCCTGCCACCTTCTGAGCCATTGTCTGTCACAGATCATGACCATCAGCTGTCCCTGGAGGAGCCCTTCCCACAGGGCTACTGGGTTAACGCTGGAACCATGGGGAGGAGAAGGCGCGGTGTGTGAGGGGTCTGCTCAGGTAGCAGGATCCCCCCACATGCGGAACACTTCCCAGCGTGGGGCGAAGCTCGTGGTGCTGGCCTGGAGGGACACATGGTGCTGACCTGGGTCAGCACCGCTCCTCTGGCTGCCGCCTCTGGGCTGTGAAGCCTGGACATGCTGGGACAGAAGCCTTGCAGAGACCGCGGTCTGATCCGCTCTCACAGTGAGCTGCACCCATGCTAGCTGATGGGAGCTTTAATTTGCTTTCATGTTGGCAAATACTTGGCAGGGAACCCTCTGGCAACCTTTCACGCTGGCGTTAAACAAATTGGGTTTGTTCGATCCTGTCCTGCGCAGAGCTGGAATTCACTGGCGGTGATGGCCAGCCCTCGGCAGCGGGAGGGGGAAGGTTTGTTTTCCTTTGTTGTGCAGAATTTTCCAGGGAAATTGTACATAGTTTTGCGCATCAGAATCAGAGAAGTCAAAAAGCATGAAATATTGTAATACAAACATTCAAATTGGAGATTATTTTAATGGTAAGTGTCTTGGTGGATTTGGACTAAGAGCTTTGCTGGAGGCCGATGGAAATGGGGGGTCCTTCCTTGCTGTCTCTGGTGAGGTTCCATGGCACTCACATCGGTGGCTGTCAGGACCCTCCAGGGCTCCCACCTGTCCTTAAGGCTGTGGTCCTGCATGGACCTACCTCTAGGACGAGGCCTCTCACATCCGCTAAGGGGGACATGGCAAGAGCTATAGCTGTTTTTGGGTAACAGAGCCCACCCCATCCTCGTTCCCACAAGGATAACAGAGCCGACCCCATCCTCATTCCCACAAAGGATAACAGAGCCGACTCCACCCTCGTTTCCACAAAGGATAACAGAGCCCACCCCACCCTCATTCCCACAAAGGATAACAGAGCCGACCCCATCCTCGTTCCCACAAAGGATAACAGAGCCGACCCCATCCTAGTTCCCACAAAGGATAACAGAGCCGACCCCATCCTAGTTCCCACAAAGGATAAAGGAGCCGGCCCTATCCTAGTTCTCACAAGGACCTGCCTGGACATGGTGCAAAGCTGCTGCCCCTGGTGGCCTCCCTGCTGCCCCGGGGACGTGGGTAGCCTGGCCCTCGGTGGCTGGCGTCTGGGCCTCAGCGTCACCCCACATCCCTCTGCGTGCCATCGCTGCCTGCTCTCTTGGCTGCCCAGATGTACCCGGTTCATCCGTCCTGAGGGCCCTGCCAGGCCAATGGCCAGGTCTGTGTGCCCTGCACCCTTTGGGGCAGCCACTCACGCTTGAGACCAGCCAACCCTAGACAGGGCTGGAGCAGGGGCCATTTCAGTGGCTCTGATTTTGCTCTTGAGGGCTGTGGTGTAACATGAAAGAACGTTGCCGTAGGCTTCTGGCCATGGGATTCCGGGACTGTCTTTGCCTTGTGCTGCTGTCACAGGCTTGTCCTGGGCACGCCCTCAAAAGGAGGAAACAAAAACAGAAGAGCTGAGTCCCGGAGCCAGGACCCCAACCCAGAAGCCCCCTGACCAAAGCCTGCACCCCCACCACTGGGCTGCCCTGCTGCCCCAGGGTCTGAGCTGCTCTCTGGCTGCTGGGAGAACCTGATGGTGGTTGCCAGAAGGAAGGCCGGCAGGGCCCTGGGTTCTGGGATGCGGGAGAGGCCAGGCATGGGTGCAGGGCCTGTGGTGCTGGGGTGTGAGAGAGGTCAGGCCTGTGGTGCTGGGGTGTGAGAGAGGCCAGGCTGGGGTGCAGGGCCTGGGGTGCTGGGGTGTGAGAGAGGCCAGGCTGGGGTGTGGGAGAGGCCGGGCAGGAGTAGGGGCTGCCGCTTGTTGTGGGTGTCAGGACAGTGTGTGGTGAGGAGGCATGGAGGAAGTGTGGCCCCCTGGAGGCTTCCAGGCTGGGTGGCCAGTGTAAAGGCCCTGAGGAGTAGACCTGGAGGATGGGACAGTAGCAGGCAGGGGGCTGCGGGAGATGGGGGAAGAATGGCGGCCCCCACCCATCTTCCTCTGCCTAGAAGGAGCCATGGGCACAGCCTACAGGTGTGCACTGGTCTCTGTGCTGTGGGAGGCCAGACCTGGTGTCTGTGAGGAGCACCACAGCTGCAGACCTGCCGGATGACCCTCGGGTGACACTTCAGGGTGGAGGACCCCCACCCACCCTGCGAGCCACATTCCTTGGGCTCCGAGCCTGTCCTCCCGTCTGTGGAGCAGGTGGAGCTACTAGCAGGGGCTTCTGGCCCTTCCTCTCCTGCTGTTGATTTGTTGCAAGTGATTTAGGTTTTCTGTAAAACAAAGCGAATGTGGGCCTGGGGAAGGCTCTCGCGGGTGTTTCATGAGCTTTCCCAGGCCTGAGACGCGTTTTAGGCGGCAGCCAGCTCACGTGTGTTGGGAGAGGCTGGTCACAGTCGGGCGACTTGGGGGCTTGTGCTCAGACAGTGACACCCAGCCCGCTTGTCCCCAGGGTGACGGGGAGGTGGCAAGAACTGGCAGCTGCCCCACAGGCTGAGCCAAGCCCAACAGAAAGGCCCAAGGCCGGAGCACAGAGGTGGCCCAGATGCTTCTGGCCAGTGGTCAGGACCCTGCCAGGCCTTGCTTGGAGGCGTCTTGTGTATGAGGGTAGCCCCGTCCATGCCAACCACCTGGCTTTGCCCAGGGGAAACTGCCCCGGAGGCCTGTTCTCAGGGTCTGTTTGCCTGTCGTGGGGAGAGCGTGGCACAAGCTGGGTCCGCGGAGAGGAACGTCCTTGACCTCTGAAAGGGCTGAGAGCACCACCCCTGCTTTGGGCCATCTTGGGGGCAGCAGGTGGGGACGTTGCGCCTCTGTCCACAGCTCAGTCTGGGAGACTCAGAGCCCTGTCGGTGAGTCCTGGGTCAAAAGGGCATAGCGACCAGGCCAGAGTGCCACCTTCCTGCTGTCCCCTTGGCAGGGCTGTGATTGCCTCTAGCTCTAGTGACCGGGGCAGTGGTCCTGGCTGCCTGCACCTCCCCTGCCAATTATGTCCCCCATCTGCACCCCCCATGCTGGCTTCTCCTCTTTCGAGTTTGGAGTGTGACCCCAAGGCTTTGTGTGCTGCTCAGAGCTCAGCCTGTGCACCCTGCAGCCTCGGGCCCAGCGCCCTTCCTGAGATGAGATTGTGTGTCCTGTAACAAAGATGTGCGTGGTCTCCTCTGAACACTTCTTACCTCTCATGCGTGGGTTGTCACCACTCTCCCCTGAGAGTGGGCTGTGGCTCGTGTGGATGGCAGCTGCCAGGCATAGCCCCTGCCCCCTAGAGCCCTCTGCAGCCTCGGCCAATAGCAAAGTTGCAGGTGGGCACCAGGCCCTCCTTTCATCTCATGGAGCCCCTCGCCAGCCACAGCAGGGCCCATGTGGAAGTTCTGAGATTGTCATGTGCAGGGCATGCAACGGGGGTGCTTAAGAGAAAGAAAAGGCCTTGATTATTTGTTTGAGTAGCTCAGTCCCCAGGGTCTGGAGCTGTAATCAAATATAAGCCCCTCAACCAGCATTTCCCGCTGTTTCTCCCTGGTAAGGACATCGACGTTGCATGTTCACATGTGGTGTCTTCCAAATGAGAAAAAAGAAAACTCTGAAATGCAGTGTTATGCCCAGACCGTTTATTCCCCGAAGAAGACCACCAGAGTCCAGAGTCAAAGCTAAGCAGCAAGGATCTCTATTACAGGTTCGAACCTGGAACTCTCCCTCGCTCGTGAAACGAGACGGGCAGGAGAGCTCCCCCACTGAGCTCCGAGCAGTGTTATATAGTCTAAGAAAAGTGGGCATAGAGTTATTATACAAATCAGATATATGATTGGCTAGTGTTTGAACAAGGCGATTTGGCTAACTATGATTGGTTCCTGCCATTTCTGATATTTTGGTTCAAACTTTGAGGCGGGAGAGCAGGTTTATGGCAGCAAGAGTTTATCTTACTTAAACACGTCTTGTGACCTTGCCTCAGAACTTACAAAATCTCTGGTATGTGCAAAACAAAATCTCTGGTACGTGCAGAAAACCAGGTACTCACAGAACTTACGAAATCTCTGGTGTGTGCAAAGATTAGAGAGCAGAACAAGGGTGTAGCGGGTGGGGGGCGGGTACACATCTATCTTTGTGTCCTTTCATTTCCCCCTTCTCATAAGTAACTGGATGTCCAATCTTGGATTTCCAGAGTCTTATAATATAGCCTCACTTTCTGGGTGCAGGAGAGGCTGGTGATGGCTACGGAGGACCATTAGTTGGATGGTATCAAACCTTTCTCTGACAAATTGTAAAATTTTATTTACCACACAGGGGCCTATAGTGAATAGAAGTAGTAAAGACATTAGGGGGCCTAAAAGGGGTGCCAGAAGGGAAAACATTGAAGAGCTCCACCAATTGTTAGCGGCTGTAGTGAATTGTTGCTTTTTCATTTCTAAGCTTAGTTCGTGTAGGTGTTGGACTCTTTCCTCAACTAACCCTGACTCATTTATATAGAAACAGCATTCTTCTTTGAGGAACATACAGGTACCTCCTTTCTCAGCCGTGAGTAAGTCTAAGGCTCTGCAGTTTTGAAGGGTGACCTGTGCTAGGGAGGTGAGCTGCCACTGAAGGGAGGCTAGGGAATAGGCGGAGTCTTCCATAGCAACAGAGAACTGTTGTAACAGCTTGTCGTTTTCTATCATGGAGTGTTGTAGGGCCCCTCCTGCTAACCCCGCTGCGACGACAGAGGTGGTTAAGGATATTCCGGCAATTAGTGGTAGAAAAACTGCTCGTCTATGTCGCGCAGTTTCAGTTGGGGCAGTCCCTGCCCAGCCTATGAACTCTGCCGGGGTCAGCAGGGTCAGTCGGGGAACTAGTGTAACAGGGATGCACAACTGTCCGTCAGAGATGCTTTTGGACAGAGTTTTTAACAGAGTCATATTACACCAGAAGAACACACCAGGGGGAGCATGTATGGGGCTATTAGGGTATGTAGCCGTCTGGTTGCAGAGGCTGCTACTAAATGCTGAATAACAGTAGGGGTATTTCTCTTGGTATGGGTCACGGTACAGGGCTACATCAGGTATTGCAACTGTTGATGAATTAGAATCTGGCATATAGTTTGTGGGTGGGGAGGAAAGGGGAACAGCGGTTAATGGTGGTCTTCCTAAGGTTGCACACATAAAGCAAGAGGACAGGTCGCCCAAACCGGTGAGGTTGGCGAATGCTAGCCCTTCTTGTAATAGGGTTAGCCAGGAGAAGGGCTGCAAGTCTTGTGATAGCTTGGTTTCCTGTCTGTGGATTTGTGTATGGATTAAGGGTCGAATCTGGACTAGACTCCGCCACAAGTACAGGTGGCTACTAGGCCAGCTACTACTGGCATCGTAGTAGACTGCCCCATGTTGGGGCGATGTCCACCGGGAGTGCCCTGGATCTGTTATTATCCAAGTGAATATGTTGGGAGTCCCTGTCGGGTAGCGAGTCCTGAGGAGGTTAGACTTTCTCGGGTATTCGTCCCATACCCTGGCTGAGTGCATTTTACAATAGTGGTATGGGCAACCTGCATTCTGGCGCCACCAATAATTCTTACAATTATATTCAGTCTGATCATATTCAAAACAAATCATGGGTATCCCCGGTTGGGCAATTTGGAAATTAGTGAAATTGAGGTAAATTGGAGTATTGCACCCGGAGGGGGGGCAGTCTGCACTAGCTAGCAGTTTACCCGCTTGGGGGGTTTCCCCGGGGTGAGTTTTGTTCTCATAGAGCCAGAACCTCCAGACATAGGGATTAGACGGCGCAGCAGTTAGGAGAGTCAGATGTATAAGGCATAAAAGCATAGGCAAGCTAGACATGGTTACGGCTATGTGGGTGACGGCGCAGGGTTAGCTTTAAGGGATTGTTCTTAGCTTTGTCTACAGTCCATGTAACCGGTGCTCCAGACGGCTCGAGAAGGTCGGATGTTGGGTCCACTGGTTTGACGTGTGTGTAGTGGATCCACGAAGCGATGCCTTCTACTTTGAGAGCGGTGGGAGTAGTCAGGAGTACTTGCAGTGGTCCTTTCCACCTGGGTTGAAGAGTTTCTTGCCGGTGGCGCTTGACTAGGACCCAGTCTCCCAGCTGGAACGGATGAGGTGTCGGCGGAGGTCCTGCCTCGTACAGTTCTCGTAGTCTGGGCCAAATTTCCTGGTAAATTTTCTGTAAGGCTTGTAAGGAGAACAGGAGCTCAGAGACATTTTCAGTTTCAGGTTTGAGTAAGTCATCTTTTAGACTGGGGACCAGGGGTGGGGGTCTGCCATACATGATTTCATATGGTGTGAGGCCCAGTCTGTAAGGGGTATTTCGGGCCCGGAACAGAGCGTAGGGGAGAAGTACTACCCAATTAGCGCCAGTCTCCATGGTCAATTTAGTTAAGGTCTCCTTCAGAGTCCGATTCATCCTTTCTACCTGTCCTGAGCTTTGGGGCCTATAAGCACAATGTAATTTCCAATTTGCCCCAAGAATGGAAGCCAAATCCTGACTTACCTTAGCAACGAAGGCTGGTCCATTGTCTGACCCTATTTGGACGGGAAAGCCATACCTGGGGAGGATTTCTTCCAAAATTTTCTTTGCTACAACCTGAGCAGTTTCTCTCTTAGTTGGGAACGCTTCTGTCCATCCTGAAAAAGTATCTACAAAGACAAGTAAGTACCGATACCCATATTTTCCAGGCTTTATCTCAGTAAAGTCTATTTCCCAATAGATACCAGGCCTAGTTCCTCTACACCTAATTCCTGTGGTGGTCTGGGTTTGGGGGCAAGTGTTGTTTAGTTGGCAGGCTTTGCAATTTGTTGTGACATCGCTGGCCAGTTCAGCTATGCGCCTGATTCTAAACTTGGTGTGCCTGATTAAGTCCATCATTCGCCAGGCACCCAGGTGGGTTGTCCAGTGGATGTGTTCCAACACCTGCCGTCCTAATTTTTCTGGTAGGATGGTTTGGTCATTTATATCAGTCCACCACCCATTTTTAACCTGTTTTAGGGGAAGCGTGTTCATCCATTTGCGATCCTGTTCGGTATAGTCGGGAAAACATGGCAAATTTCGCGGGCCAGGATCGGGGAGCTGGAGCGCGAGGAGCTGACTGGGAGCTTTTGCTATGCTCCTTGCGGTTTGGTCGGCTAAGAAGTTGCCTCGAGCAATTGGCGTAGTTGGTTTCTGATGCCCAGGGCAATGTACGATAGCCAATTTCTTTGGTTTCCACAAAGCAGTTAATAGAGCTAGGATCTCTTGCTTGTTTTTTATTTCTTTGCCTTCGGCTGTTAATAGTCCCTTTTCTCTGTAGATGGCCCCATGTATGTGCGCAGTAGCGAAAGTATAGCGGCTATCCGTGTATACTGTTAGTTTTTTCTCTGCCCCTAGAGTGAGGGCCTGTGTGAGGGCTATCAGTTCGGCTCTTTGGGCCGATGTCCCTGGAGGCAAGGGTTCCGCCCAGATTACCTCAGTCTCTGACGTTACAGCCGCTCCTGCATACCGCTGGCCTTGGTGGACGTAGCTGCTGCCATCAGTGAACCAGGTGAGTTCTGTGTCGGGGAGCGGACGATCTTGCAGGTCCTCCCGCACCCCATGCACCTGAGCCAGTATCTCAGTGCACTCATGGAATGGGGCGTCCAAGTCTGGATTTGGCAGCAGTGAAGCAGGGTTTAAAGAGGTTGGGGGCAGAAAAGTTATTCTGAGGGGGTTTAACAGCAGTCCTTGATAGTGGGTGAGCCGGGCGTTACTCATCCATCGGTCCGGCGGCTGCCGGAGGACACCTTCAATGGCATGCGGGGTTATAACGCGCAACTCTTGCCCCATGATAAGTTTATCAGCGTCTCGGACCATTAGGGCGGTCGCCGCGATTATCCGCAGGCAGGGTGGCCAGCCAGCAGCCACTGAATCTAATTTTTTTGACAAATAGGCAACTGGCCTCTGCCAGGGGCCTAGGTACTATGTTAACACGGCTTTTGCAACACCCTTACTTTCATCTACGTATAAGTGGAAGGGCTTGGAGACATCAGGGAGCCCCAGCGCGGGGGCTGATAACAAGGCAGTTTTGATTTGTTGAAAGGCCAGCTCAGCCTCTTCCGTCCAATTGAAGGGCTGCCGTTCCTTTGTTGCCTGGTATAAGGGCTTGGCTAACTCAGCAAATCCGGGTATCCATAACCTACAGAACCCTGCCGACCCCAGGAATTCTCTCACTTGCCGTGTCGACTGGGGTCTAGAGATGCGTAGGACTGTTTCCTTTCGGGCTTTGGTTAGCCAGCGTTGCCCCCCTTTTAATAGGTACCCCAGATAAGTTACCTCCAACTTGCAGATCTGAGCCTTTGTTGCTGAGGCTCGGTAGCCTAGCTCCCCCAGGGTCTTCAAGAGGTCCTCAGTCCCTTGAACACAAGTTTCCGGGGATCTGGCTGCTATTAAGAGATCATCAACATATTGCAAAAGAGTTATTTCAGGGTGTTGCCGCCGGTACTCACCCAGATCTTCATGAAGGGCCTCATCGAACAGGGTTGGCGAGTTCTTGAACCCTTGTGGCAGCCTGGTCCATGTTAGCTGACCGTTGATGCCCCTCTCAGGATCCATCCATTGAAATGCAAAGAGTCCTTGACTTTTGGGAGCCAGAGGAAGGCTGAAGAAAGCATCTTGTAGATCAAGAACGGTATACCACTGTTTTTCAGGATGTAAAGCACTCAGAAGGGTGTATGGATTGGGCACAGTGGGATGTATGTCCATGACCCTTTTATTAACTTCTCTTAAATCCTGTACTGGCCTGTAGTCCGTACTGTTGGGTTTACGAACAGGTAACGGAGTATTCCAGGATGAGTGGCAAGCCCGTAGGACTCCCTGGTCTAGGAGTCGGCGGATATGGGGCGTAATTCCTTCTCTTGCCTCCAGGGGCTGGATATTGCCGAACCCGAACCGGGTCCGTCCCTGGCTTAACTTCCACAAATATGGCAGGTCGATGTTTAGCTAGCCCTAAGCCCCCAGTTTCTGCCCACGCTTCAGGGAAACACTGGAGCCAAGAGTCAATTTCCTGATCGGGGGGCTTTTGCTCTTGATGGAGTCTGTACTCATCTTCTAAGGTGACAGTCAGGATAGATATTGGCCTGTTTTGGGAATCAGTTATCTTGGGCCCTTCTGGCTCAAAGTGGATTTGGGCCCCCATTTTTGTCAGCAAGTCCCTCCCTAGTAGAGGGCAGGGGCTCTCTGGGATGACTAGGAAGGAATGGGAGACTTTTCCCGTTCCTAAGTCTACAGTCCTCTGGGTTGTCCAGGGGTATTTTTTGATGCCTGTGGCCCCATGCACCCAGGATGTTTTCTTATACATTTTTCCAATTGGTTTGGTTAGGACTGAGCGTTCCGCCCCAGTATCGACCAAGAAGCGAACTGGGGACCCCTCCACTTGCAAAGTTACCCTGGGTTCGGGGAGGGGGTCCGAACCCCGTCTTCCCTAGTCAGAGTCCTGGGTAACGAGTACAGAGGTAGGGTTAGCTGGTCTCCATTTCTTTGGGCAGTCTTTAATCCAGTGACCACGTTCCTTGCAATAAGCACACTGATCTTTTTCTAATCCTTGCCTAGAGCCTTGCTTTGTCTGCTTTCTGCTTTGGCCATTCCCTGCCTGGGGGAAAGCTGCTACTAAAACTTTGGTCATTTCTTTGGTTGCCTTGAACTGTTTTTCTTCTGGAGTATCCCTATTATTATAAACTCGCTGGGCCATCTGAAGGAGGTCCTGAATCTGCTTTCCCTCTAAACCTTCTAATTTCTGGAGTTTTCTTCTAATATCTGATGCTGCCTGGTTTACAAAGGACATTACTACCGCAGCCTGATTTTCCGGTGCTTCCGGGTTCATAGGGGTATACTGTCTGAAAGCTTCCATTAATCTCTCTAAATACACAGCGGGGCTTTCTGTCTTACCTTGTAACACAGAATATACTTTAGCCAAATTGGTGGGCTTGCGAGCTGCAGCCCGGAGACCCGCCATTAGAGTCTGGCGATAAATGAGCAGTCGTCCCCTACCTTCTGCCGTGTTGTAGTCCCATCTGGGCCGGGTCAAAGGAAAAACCGCGTTAATGAGGTCAGGATTTGCAGTTGGCTGGCCGTCATCTCCTGGAACCAGCTTTCTGGCCTCAACTTGGATTCTTTCCCGCTCCTCCGTTGTGAACAGGATTCGGAGGAGCTGTTGACAGTCATCCCAGGTTGGCTGGTGAGTAAACATGACACTGTCTAACAACGAGGTTAGATCTTTGGGATTATCGGAGAACCGAGCATTTTGGGACTTCCAGTTGTATAATCACTAGTGGAAAAAGGCCAATACATGAGACGGGAGAGCCCGGTATCATCGAGCGATCCTATTTCTCTGAGAGAAATAGGTGGAGTCAGGGAGTCAGAAAAGCTTGGTCCCGCAGTACGCGGCCTCGCGTTCGGCCGGCCGGCCCCCCCGGGTTACTTTCGCTCTTGGCTGCTTCCGCTTCTCAGTTTCCCTCTACGGAAGCACCACCCTGGGGGACTGGGTCCTGCGGGATAAGGTGCGGATATGGTGGGGGAAGTGTGGGTTCTAACGTTAGGGGGTCCTGGCTGTCTGGCAGCACAGGGGCCGAGGGAGCAGAGAGAGTCCTTTGTCTTGTAGGTCGCATTACTAGGACCTTGCAAGGCTCAAGGATGAATGGAGTTATCCAGGGCGGTGGGTCTTCCACAAGATTTTGCCACACTAGAATATAAGGAATTTGATCAGGATGTCCTGACTGCCCTGGCAGGAAAATCTTAGTTTTTACCTTAGTAATAATAGAGAGACAGAAAGTTCCTTCGGAGGGCCACCCTACGCCGAAAGAGGGCCACTCCAAACGGCAGAAAGTAACTAGCTTTCCTTTCTTTAGTTCTACGCTTAAGTTACACCCCCGAGCCTTCACATCCTTAAAATTGGTAACAAGGAGTGAGAGCGGCGTGCTCTGGTTGTTGCCCATCTTTGGACTGCTCCTACAAAGAGAAGGAGGGACGAAAATGAGTGTGAAGCAGAGGGGAGTATCCGACAGGTCCGGTCCTGGAAGGGGAAGAAAAGGTTTTATGTTTCGTTTTGGACTTACACTTAACACTTAACAATAACGGACAGACAGTGAGAAACGATGAGCCTTCGCGAGCGCGTGTCGGACTTCCGACCTGAGTCAGACGGGGCAACCAAGGATGGAGGCCCCCAGATGGGCACTGGGGGACGTCTCCCACCAGTCCCGAGTGGCTGTCTTTTAGCGCGTCCGCCAAGACCATGCCACTTATAAAACAGACCAATACAGATTACAGATTACGGATTTCGCGAAATTTCAGGGAGACAGACAGAGACAAAGACAGAGACAGTGACAAAGCCGGCTTACCTACAGATTAAGATCCATTGACTTGGGGGTCTGGTGGGCTTGGGGGAAATCCCGGACGAGCCCCCATTTGTTATGCCCAGACCGTTTATTCCCCAAAGAAGACCACCAGAGTCCAGAGTCAAAGCTAAGCAGCAAGGATCTTTATTACAGGTTCGAACCTGGAACTCTCCCTCGCTCGTGAAACGAGACGGGCAGGAGAGCTCTCCCACTGAGCTCCGAGCAGTGTTGTATAGTCTAAGAAAAGTGGGCATAGAGTTATTATACAAATCAGATATATGATTGGCTAGTGTTTGAACAAGGCGATTTGGCTAACTATGATTGGTTCCCGCCATTTCTGATATTTTGGTTCAAACTTTGAGGCGGGAGAGCAGGTTTATGGCAGCAAGAGTTTATCTTACTTGAACACGTCTTGTGACCTTGCCTCAGAACTTACAAAATCTCTGGTATGTGCAAAACAAAATCTCTGGTACGTGCAGAAAACCAGGTACTCACAGAACTTACGAAATCTCTGGTATGTGCAAAGATTAGAGAGCAGAACAAGGGTGTAGCGGGTGGGGGGCGGGTACACATCTATCTTTGTGTCCTTTCAGCAGCAGGGTTCTTTCCAGCTTTGGAACTAATCTTCCTTTGAAATAGGAAACATGAGGCTTTAATGTGAATGAAAGAAAACAAAAACGTCCAGTGGGTTTTTCCCGGGGAAGAATTCAGATAGAAGGGAAGTGGATTCGGGTCTGCTTTCAATCCCGCTGGAATTCAGCCTCCTCTGACTGGGGCGGCCGAGGGTGCAGCCGTTCGGAAGTTCAGGGCCTGAGTCGTGGTTTTATTCTGTGTGTTCTGTGGCCTGGATGTAAGCTGAGGGTGGCAGCTGAATTTGGAAGGTCTTCACCCTTGGTTTTCCTTTTTCTGTGACATTGGGGATCATTAGCTCTGAAGACAAAGACAGTAGCAGGCGTGACTGGGAGAAGAAAAACCTGCAGATGAGTTTGTGAAATGGTTGTTAACATTCAGTGTCAGGACGTCAGGATGCTGAGAGTAAAAAGCAGGGCATAAAGTTTCGGCAGAATTTATGATCACACCTCTATTATCTGGGCAGAGGCACACGTGTATATGTAGGTGTATGTGTGATGTGTTCACATATGTGAGTACACGCGTGTATACATCCATGTATACAGGTTACACACACACGTACATAGGTCTGTATTTAATACCTGAGCTGAAAACATTTCATATCAAGGCACCCGCTCTCCACCCCTGGCCCTGGTCACCCTGCTCAGCCTCAGCCACACCTGGCTGACAGTGGAGTCTCTGGGAGGGCTGTGGGTTCCCATTCCTGAGCCAAGGTGTGGGCTCAGCGGCGCTGACGCCTTCCCCCTCCCGTCCAAGTCGGTTAATGCGGGTAAAGTGCTCCCTGAGTCCCTCTCTCTAAACATGGGGGGAGGGAAGCTCGGCTGCCTGGTTGTAAAGCCAGGTCTCACTGACCACATGTTGCTTGTCATGTTTTTTTTTTCTCTGCATATGTTTAGATTGGAGTTAATTTCATGGGCAGGGCAGCCCTGGGCCTGTCGCTGTAACTCATCTCTTCACTTCCACTTGTAAGGGTGCGCCGTGGCTGGGCTAGGTGCCCCTTGACCCCTTGGTGTGGTCAGTCATCCCCTTAGGCTGAGCGTCCACCCTCGTGGCAGGGGTAGGCCCTGCAGAGACCCTCCCTGGGCTCAGGGCATTTACTGGGTGAGGGGGCAGATGCCAACACAAAAGCCCTGTAGTGAGGGAGTGAGGGGCGTGGGGAATGTGGCGCCTCCATTTAAACGATCCAGATGATGAAAAGCTGCTGTGAGGCAGGATGAAGAGGGAGATGGAAACATTTGTATTTTCTGGGCCTACAGGTAGTTAAGTTGCAGCAGAACTCTAGCTTATGAGGACATCTGAGTATTTTAGGAGGCCTTTTGACCCCAAAGTTACTGCTTTTCTAGATATAAATTTCACATGTGGTTACTAAAAGATCTCTCAAATCAGTCCTAACCCAGAAGAACGGATGGGCAAAATCTGCAAATGCCTCTCAGATCCGGAGGCTCCGTCTGAATGTATCCTGGGCTTGCGTGGGAAGCCTGGCTCCCCTGCCCAGTCCCCCCGCCCCTCCCCTCCGCCCGGCCCCCCTCCACCCGGCCCCCTGCCCCTCCCCCCGACCTGGCTCTCCCCAGCCCCTCCCCACAGGGCCTCAGTCTCATCGTCCTTAAATCTTTCACTTTAGAACCAGAAGTTCGGAATAGCAAGCACAGCCTGGAGGGACCGGCAGCAGGCGGTGTTACTGTAGCCTCTGTGGGCCCCAGCTGCACATGTGTCGGAATTATTAAGCCCATAAAACTACATTGTCACATCTGAAACTGTTTAGCCATTGAAACCGAGACTTTGACTTCAAAGCCGGCTGCAGGGTTTCCAGACAGGCGTGCTGGCGGATCACCTTGAAGTCAAATTCCATCCCATGGCGGCCCAGCAGAAGTGGGCCCCAGCACCTCCCTGTAAGAAAACACACTCTTCTGCAGACGCTGGTGGCAGGTCCCCCCCACGGTGACATTTCGGAGAGACGTCTTTGCATCTGAGCTCCCAGCAGGGAGGAGGCGGGTGGGGTGGTGGTCTTTGCATTTACAAATGCTTGGAAACCACCGTCCCCCACCAGGCCCCAGGCCCTCTCCCTGCTGCTCTGGCCCCTCCCCCAGGGCCGCCTGCAGCCTGCTGTGACCCAACCCACCTCCTTCCTGTTTCCTGCCGGCCTCACCTTCCACCTTGTCTCCTAAGGTGCCCTCCCACCCTCCCCCTACCACCAGCCGAAAAGGGGTCCTTGGCTGTCCTTCAGCCCCAAAACCTGCACCCTTGACCTTGCTGGCTCCTGTCCGCCAGTTGCCAGTGACGCTGTCCCTGCTCTTCCTATCCACTGTGAGGTGTCCCAGCCCTTTGTCCCTCCTCTTCCCACCAGCTATGGGTGTCCCAGCCTGTTGTCCCTGCTCTTCCCACCTGCTGTGAGGTGTCCCAGCCCTTTGGGTTCCTTGGGATCCTGGCATCACCCTCAGCCTTTTCCCGAGAGGCCCAGCTCCAGCCCATGTGCCATGTCCTGAAGCTCCCCTCCCTGAGCCGCCTGCTGGGCACTCACTTCATCCCACCACGTCCAGCGTTCTCGCAGCTTCTGAGGCAGAAGGTCACTGCTGGCCTGGACATGGCCTTGGTCCTGACCAGCTGCACTCCAGGCACCTCCCGACTGCCCTGAGGCAGTGGTGGCTGTAGCCCAAGCCTGGCAGGTGCCCACCTCGCTCCTTACCACCTGGCGTCCTGCCTGAGCCCCACAAACCTGCCCTCGATGCCACGACAGCCCCATAATTCTGGAAGCCTCGGGCCTTTGCTGCCCAGCAAAAGGCAGCCCAGTTTGCAGGATTAGCCTGCAGAACAGGGTGGCCACGGGGGTGGCGGCAATGACCGCAGGACATGGGCCAGGCCGGCGCCTCGGCCCTTCCTTTCAGCTCCTGGAGGCCCCCTGGGTGCAACTCCAGAGCCACTGCTTGACCTGCCAAAGACAGGGAGGTGCACCGAGGCCATTTCCCCCGTGGTAGGAACTTCCAGCCAGGGGCTCCACCCGACAGGGCCGTCCCCACCACAGTGCAAGGCGGCTGAGGCACTGGGGAGCCAGGGTACAGCGCGGGAGGCACCTGTGGATCCAGGGGCACCAGGCGCTGCTGGTGGTGATGGACGCTGTAGAAGAGGCCCGTCCCGCATCGGGTGGAGCAGGAGCTGCGCCTTTTGGACAACGCCCCAGACTTGGGGCTCCACATCCACTCCAGAGGGACCTGGGAGCCCCGAGTTCTGGAAAGTGCTGCCCGACACACCACCCCGTTCTCCGAAGCGTTCCTCTCTGTCTCTCTCCTCCCTCCCTGCTCCCTCTCCTCTGCCTCGGCTCCCATCACCTCCACCCTCCCAACTCGTGGGGAGACGGTGGGCTCCAGGGGATGCTCCCAGCCTGGCCTCCTGGATATGCCACAGCCTTTGCCTGTTTATCGGGGCTGGTATTTCCAGAACCCTAGACCAGGGCTTAGGTCGTGACCCAGGGGCCATGACTTCACTGTGGACCACCCGTGTGCTTCCCGCCGGGGGTTCCACCAGGGCTGTGGCCAACAGCTGCCCTCACGAGGCCCAGGAGGGGACGGCACCTCCCTGCGTTTCTGAGACCTGGGAAAGGTGCCTGGCCGTGCCCGCCTGTCTAGTGGGAAGAGGACATTGCCCACTCCAGGTGCCTTCCAGAGGCGCCTGCACCGGCACTTCCAGATTGAAGGCCACTAGGATGATACCTGTGATGCAGCTGCCTGGCGCCCCTCCAGGGGTTCCGACAGACGGGGCGGCTCTGGGGGGCAGTGGTGCTGCAGCTGCTGGGCGCTGCCGAGTGCTGGCACACGGGACACGGGAACATGCTCCTTTTGACTTTTCTAAGGAAGCTGGGAGTTGTTTTGTGAGCGTCTCTCCGTGGCTGGCCGCCTGTGGAGGCTGTGGTTTGCATCTTACCATCTGGGCTGGGACCAGGACGGGAGCTGGGTGCTGGGAGGACGAAGCACTCAGCCTGGTGCCTGTGGCGGGGAGCAGATGTCCTCACTGTCATGGCAGGGACATGGACAGTGGCCTTGGGGCTGTTGGCCCACAGACCGGAGTGACCTCTGTGAGCGTCCCACGGGGCCATGGGACCTGGAGCAAAGGCCACCTGTTGACGCCGTGTGACAGACACCTGCCGCTCATGCAGCTGTGAGGCTGTGGGCTCTGGCCTCCGTGGCCTGGGGTCAGACCCTCCTCCCAAATCTGAGGTGATGCTGAGTGAGGGAGTGGGGTCGAGCTGCTCAGGCAGATGCGGCTGCTTTCCTTATGGGATGAGGCCCCACGGGGCAGGCCCATGGTCGGGTTCCCTGTCCTCCCAGGGGCCAGGAGAGCGCCCAGCATTGTAGGAGGATGCCGTGGGCAGGAGGGGACAGCGGGCATAGGGAGGCCTGAAGGCCAGCCGTGGAGTTGCTGCTGACATGGAGGGTTCTCAGGGATGCAGGGCAGTGGGACAGGTTAGAGGAGGTGCCCAGGCACCCTAAGCCGGAAGTGCAGCTGGGACGGGGCGGGGGTGGAACAGGTTGGGGGGTCACAGGAGGCTCTCACTGGGGGCAGGGTGAGAGGGATTGAGGTGGGGTTGGGCCCTTGGGAGGGAGTGAGGGGAGGGTGGGTCCTCGGGAGGGCGAGGCCAGGTGGGGGCTGCATCTCAGGGAGGGGCGCCTGCCCTGGGAAGCTGAGGCTTTGGTGGGTGCTGGGGCACATTGGGCCAGGCCTGCCGGGGTCCCGAGTGCAGACTTGGCCTCTCAGGAAGTCTCCTCAGTGGGGAGGGGCCGCACATCTGGCCAGTGGCCCGGGGGCAGGTTTTATAAGTTGCAATTAAAGCTCTTGGCCTTCTAGTTAACCGAGGCAGCATAGATTAAAGGGCAATTTTATGCAACCAGGACGGATTCGATGAAATCACCAGCCACAGAGACCGGTGTGGCTTTGACTGCAAATATTTCTTCCCGTTTGATCCTCTCTGCATCTCGGAGGCAGCTGTTGACTTGTGGCTTAGAAAAAACACTGTGCATTCGAGGGCTGAGAATTCTAGGGCTGAGGTATAAGTGGATTTTTTAAAATGGGATTTTCCTCTGTGTTAGGAACTCGGTCATGAGCTGGTTGGTGTAGCGTTGGCTGGTTGGTGTAGTGTTGGCTGGTTGGTGTGGCGTTAGCTGGTTGGTGTAGTGTTGGCTGGTTGGTGTAGCATTGGCTGGTTGGTGTAGCATTGGCTGGTTGGTAGAGCGTTGGCTGGTTGGTGTAGTTTTGGTTGGTTATTACAGTGTTGGTTGGTTATTGTAGCTTGACTGGTTGGTGTAGTGCGGGAAGCGTTTCCAGAAATCAAACCACGGGTCTGTGCAGATTTCTGTCTTGAACAGCTGCACCCCTCCTCCTGCCATCTCGCAAGTTTAGACTCCTGTCTGTAACCAGTGAAATCCCCCACAAGTGGCCGGGCGGTGGCTCACGCCTGTAATCCCAGCACTTTGGGAGGCTGACGTGGGCGGATCACAAGGTCAGGAGATCGAGACCATCCTGGCTAACATGGCAAAACCCTGTCTCTACTAAAAATACACACACACAAAAAAAACTAGCCAGGCATGGTGGCAGGCACCTGTAGTCCCAGCTACGTGGGATGCTGAGGCAGGAGAATGGCGTGAACTCGGGAGGCGGAGCTTGCAGTGAACCGAGATTGCGCCACTGCACTCCAGCCTGGGCGACAGAGCGAGACTCCGTCTCAAAAAAAAAAAAAAAAGAGAAATCCCCCACAAGTGCACTCAGAATTTTTAGACACATGACATGGACGGCGTTTGCATGTTCGCTGTATTGACATCATGCGTGGAGTGCGTGATGTGCCATTTCTCACTTGTCATTTTCAGCAAATCGTGGGAAACACTTAAAAATCCCTTAAAAATTACTCCACCCCGCCCAACTCGCTGCCCGGCTGCTCCTATGAGTTCTGGCACTTTCCAGGAAGCCGCTGCTGCTGCCCCCATCTGGACAGCAATGTGGCCTCCATGAGTGACTTCATTTAGGGCTCTTTAGCAAGGAGTGCTGTGCGTGCCGGCCCTCAGGCCCCAGGGCACCTCACTGCCATCTGTAAAGAGGCTTGGGGCACCCAGCACCATGCAGGAGGCCTGAGCTCTGCCTGCTGGTCTGATGGGAGGTGAACTGGGCACTTGGTGGGGGATTGTGGTGCAGTGGGGTGGGGGGACTGAGAACCCTGCGTGGTGCAGCCCCCCAGCACCCTCCCCACGTCCCAGAGAAGGTCTGGGCTGGAGCTCCCAGGGGTGGACAGGGATGCCTCGGGGCGCCCACCTCAGCATTTAGGGTGACTTTCCCCTCCCTACCAGCCCTCCACAGTGACAGTGCCTACATCCCTCAGCCTGGGCGTTGGGGGGCCTT
This sequence comes from Macaca fascicularis, assembly GCF_037993035.2. Classification (NCBI taxonomy): domain Eukaryota; kingdom Metazoa; phylum Chordata; class Mammalia; order Primates; family Cercopithecidae; genus Macaca; species Macaca fascicularis. The sequence continues at coordinate 1,389,052 of NC_088380.1, forward strand.
GGCTGCCCTCATGACACCATTTCTGTTGGCAGCCGCCGCCAAGCACCTGGACGAGTCCACCTGAGGGGCTCTGGAGCTCCCGGCACCTGGTCCTTCCCACGAGGATGCTGTGCCTATGGGGGCTGCACCTCTGGGGCTCTGGGCACTGCTCTGCACTCCACAGAAGCCTACGACTGCAGCCTCATCCATTATTCTAATTTTGAAAAAAAATAAATAACCACAGCCCGGGTTTTAGAGATGATTTGGTTTTATGCCAGTGTCCACCTGGACAGAGTTTTACCTCACAGCGGTGCCTCCCTGCTGTGTGGATGTACGAGGGCCTCGCCAGGCTGGGCTCATAGGGCCCCTCAGTTCCGCAGCAGCCAGTCCCGGAATGTCGGGACTGCAGCCCCCAGGAGGGAGGCCTACTTTTTAATAATCAGCTGTTTTGTTTCTTATTAAAATGAGGGCAAGCTCTCCTGCCTCCCACTGGGAGCTGCCTACCCTGCCTTGGCACCTCCCTGGGTGACCGGCAGGAGACCTCAGCTCCAGGGGGCCCTTGGCTCAGCCACAAGGAGGGCTGGGGGTCTGGGTCTGACTCAACCATACTCAGCCTCGGCAGCGTCACCTTAGTGTCCATGTGTGGATGGGGGTCCAGTCCTTCTCCCTGCCCAAGGTCTGGGGTGGCAGCCAGCCAGCCTGGAACCTTCCAGCATGCCCTGCTTGGCCCCTGGCCAATGACCACGGTGGCAGGAGGCGCTTGGGGGGGTCCAGGTGCCCTCGAGGGTGACCTCTCTCAGCCTCCTGCCCGGGCCAGACTCCAGGAACCCCAGGGACCCCAGTGGGGCCGGTAGCCCCCCAGGAGGTCAGAAGGGATGAAGGGCATGTGACCCCGGTCAGGAGGAAAGGATGAAGCGTGGGGACCATGAGGGCAGCCCTGGGGTCCCGTGTCCACCCACGGAGACACCAACTCGCACCAAAGTCATCGCCAGGGTCAGGCTCTGGCCGTCCAGGTGGACGGGACTCAGCTCTGTGCTCTGTCTCCTTGCGGGCTCTCCACGGCTTTCCAGGGACCTGGAATCAGAAGCAAAAACACAGCTGCCCATCCCTCCAGCCCGCCTGTGCGAGAGCTGCCTGCTCTCAGGAAATGCTCCAGGGCGGTGAGTGCTGGGCTGAGGGACGCCGCATCTCCACCGCCACGCAAGGCCCCTGCCCTGACCATGGTCTGTCTCCTCCGTGTCCTCAAGGCTGTAGCTAATTCATGAGGACCCTGTGAGCTTTGGCTCAGCAGAAACACCGCTGGGATGTGTTTGAAGTTTTTCCCCATTTTCTGTAACTGGTCTCTGCCGGCAGCCCTAGAAGAGGCACGCTGGGGTGCTGGGCAGCCGTGGGGGCAGCGGCTGGAGTCCTCGTGTCAGGCTCCGGGGGGCAGTGCTGGGAGCAGGCCCCAGAGCAAAGGGGCAGGCGTGTCTCCTCTTGTATTTAGGGTGATCCAGCGTGGGGCCCTGGCCAGGGGCATCCTCAGGGCAGGACTGACCGAAGGGGTCGTTCTAGGCAGCCGCGTCTTCCACCTGGAAATGCTCTGGGGAACCTGACAACACGGGAATGTCTGTGTGTTTTGCCTCCTAAAATCCGAGGCTGAGTAGGGCACAGAGGGTTGGTGTTTCTGGACCCAGAGATTGAGATGCCCCAGGAGGCTTGAGGCGAGTGTCAGGCTCCAGTCCAGCCACCCAGAGCTCCTGCCCGTCTCCCCCGCCTGCCCACTGAGCTGTGTGGCCGCTGACTGCCCCGTTCTTCCTGCAGGAGCTGCCCAATGGGAACCCCAAGGAAGGGCCTTTCCGGGAGGACCAGTGTCCCCTAGAGGGTAAGTGCAGCTCCCGCAGCCCTCCCTCCCCAAACCTCGCAGACTTCATCCCGTACCAAGGCAACGCCAGAAAACCACCCTTAAAACCCCCCTGTGTGTGAGGCAAGGGGCGCTTCCCAGACTCAGATGCACCTTGTTCTTGAAACGTGCTCGGCAGCACAACTCGCAGGGTCCTCGCTGGACTGGCAGCTGGATCTGGCAGCAGAGATGAAAAAGGCCCATCCCACATCCCATGGCCAGAGCCCTAAGCATCACCTTTATGTGTTTGGAGTCTCTGTGAGCCTGTGTTTGTGGATGGGGGTGGCTCTGTATAAAGGTGACCTGTGAATTTTCACGTCAGCCCTGGGTCAGAGGATGTGTGAGATGCTGGCCCAGCCTAAGTCCCTGCCACTTGTGTGTCTCCGTGGCACCAGTCCTACCTGTGGCGTGTGGCAGGTCGACACTTGGCTTACCTGTGGGTCTGTGGGAGGGTGCTGGGAGGTCAGCCAGCCGGGTCACCTTCAGATGGCTGCTGAAGCCAAGAGAGGCACCCAGACCCCCCTCAATGGGAAGGCAGGCCCAGAGTGTCGTCCCAGCTCAGGCTCGACGTGCACTTGTCTGCAGGTGCTAAGCTGGGACAGGCCCATGCTCCTATCCTGGGGACGCGGCTTGCAAGTGCCAGAGAATAATGGAATAATTGTGCCCCAGAAACCTGAGTGCTGTTCACCCATCCTGCCCAGAGGCTGGGGGAGGGGGCCGCCTTTGACACACTCAGTGCACAGGTGGCCTGCATGGCCTGTGGGCTCAGTGCCAGGATTCTGGAGTGGAGGGCGGTAGGGACTGTGTCTACGGGGAGGGGGCCTGATGATGACACAGGGAGCATTTCCTGGAGGCCCAGGCTGTCTTCCCCTATCTGTGCTCCTCGGAGTCTGCTGCATCCCCAGCCCCGAGGTGGTGGTTGCAGTTGGGAGCCACTGTGGGCTGGTGAGAGGAGGGCACACCCGGCTGAGGCTGGCTGGGATGGGGCCTCTCTCCCCTCTGCAGGGGTCCCAAGATCAGGCTCTTGGCTCAGGCTCGTCTGGATGGGATCATGGTGCGGGGAGGGGAGGGCAGCGACGCCCCCCCCCCCCACGGCAGGCCACATCCTCCATGTCTCCTCTGCCAGCCCCTTCGCCACCTCTTGTCCCCGTAGTGGCACTCCCCACTGAGAAAGCTGAGGGCCGCGAGCGCCCAGGACAACAACTCAGCGCAGATGACGGAGAGAGGGCAGCAAACCGTGAGGGCCCACGAGGACGAGGCGGGCAGCACCTCAACATTGACGTAGGTCTTTCTCCGGCCTCACTTGCGGGAACACGTCCCTGGGGCCGGGGGCACAGGGACAGGCGTGTGTTGCCCTAAAATGGGCATCTGTGGACACTACGTAGTTCACTCAGTTTTCCCCACAGTTCACCCCATTTAAAGCACTGAAGCAAAACTTGAATATGCAGCCAAAGTCAGCAGGAGCCAGCAAGTGCGGGATGTTGCTGTGAATTTGGCCAAAACTGACTGGTCTGGCATTAAATAACTTGAGCCGCATTCCCAGCCTTGGTACCCTTAGCACTACAGGAGTAATGCCAAAGCTGATTTGACGGACAGCCCGACTGGAGGCAGGGCACCGGGCCCAAGGCACAGGGCACTGGGCTTCCGCTTCCCGGGAGGGCTGAGGGAGGGGTGGGGTCTCCGTGTCCAGTCAAGATTTCTGGAATTGACAACACTTGACGGCCAGCGTGTCCTCTTCTCCTTCTGGGGGACATGGAGTGCTTGCATGAGCTGAGACAGGTGTCACTGTGGGGAAACCAAGTCACGGAGCACAAAGCTGGGTCCCCCCAAGGAGGGCCGAAGACGGACAAGAAAGATCTGCTGGTTCCAGGGCCTGGGCTCCAGCCACGCTGCCCTCTAGGCTCCCCCTTTCCTGGCTGGCATGAGGGACCCCCGGGAAAGGCCCCAGAAGATCCTGCCCCCTACGGAATGGGGCGTGTTGGTGTGGGTAGGAGGCGAGGTCCCAGCCCCCATGTCCCCCGCAGGCACTCCAGTGCGATGTCTCGGTGGAGGACGACGACCGCCAGGAGTGGACGTTCACGCTCTACGACTTTGACAACTGTGGGAAGGTCACCAGGGAGGTAGGTGAGCTTGTGTTTGTGTCAGGTCTACAGGAAGGGCTGCACAGGGCCCAGTAGTAGACAGACTGGGGGACAGATGGAGGGACAGATGGACTGTGCTGGCCTCGCCATACCTCAAGGGGCGGGCGGGGACCTGTCTGCGGCGAGGTCCTCACGCCAGCTGGGCTTGCGTCTCCCCAGGGCCTGATTCACATGTGTTTCTGGGCCAAGCCTGCACCGCCCATTTCTGCGGCTGTGCTTCCCACACGGCAGGGCTGCCCTGAGGGCACTGGAGGCACTCACAGGGCCTCCCAGGCAGACCCAGGCTGCTCAGAGAAGACGCCTGTGTTGGTCCCTGAGGTCTGTCGGCAGCTGTGAGGATGGTGCGGGGAGGGGCAGGGGATGGGTGTGTTTTCTGGCAGGGAGGGCGGGTGGCATCCCCTGGGGTCTGCTCTGTCAGTGACACCGATGCTGGGCCCCAGGACATGTCCAGCCTCATGCATACCATCTATGAGGTCGTGGATGCCTCGGTCAACCACTCCTCGGGCAGCAGCAAGACCCTCCGTGTGAAGCTAACCGTCAGCCCTGAGCCCTCCAGCAAGAGGAAGGAGGGTCCTCCTGCCGGCCAGGGTGAGCGAGGCCTGAGCACACACACAGGACCCTACCCCACATTGGCAGGGGCCTAAATTGTGTGCTGGGGACAGGGAGGGACAAGTGAGTGGATGGAGGAGTGAGTGGGTGAATGGATGGGTGAGTGAGTAAGCAGATGAATGAATGAGTGAACGAGTGAGCTAATGAATGAGTGAACAAGTGAGTTAATGAGTGAATGAGTAAGTGAGTTAATGAGTGAATGAGTTAATGAATGAGTGAACAAGTGAGTTAATGGGTGAATGAACGAGTGAGTTAATGAGTGAATGAACGAGTGAGTTAATGAATGAGTGAACGAGTAAGTTAATGAATGAGTGAATGAGTGAGTTAATGAGTCAATGAGTTAATGAATGAGTGAACGAGTGAGTTAATGAGTGAACGAGTGAGTTAATGAGTGAGTTAATGAATGAGTGAATGAGTGAGTTAATGAATGAGTGAATGAGTTAGTGCTGAATGAAGAAGGGAGTGAGTGAGTGACAGCAGGACCCCCCTTTCAGACCGGGAGCCCAACCGTTGCAGAACAGAGAGTGAACTGCCAGAGGAGCCAAGGATGGCCGACAGGAGGTTGTCTGCACACGTCAGGTGAGGGCTGGGGTGCCAGGGTGGGGCTGTGCCTTAGGCAGAGGCACCCTGGCCATACCCCTGTTTCCCGCAGGCCACAGGCCATGCATTGTCCTCTAGGTCAGACCTGCTGGGGGCACCTGGGCCGGCAGCTCTGTGGGGCACGGGCCCTTCCAGCATCCGGCACCGTGGCTGAGCTGGGCCCCCGAGTCTGTCTGAGCAGAGGGCTTTGAGGGGCAGCAGTTGCAGCAGCCTTGACACCCTCAGCTTGGACTTGCCGTGGCTCCCTGTTGCTCCACTCAGCAGCTTTGGCAGCAGCAGGGCTGGGGGTGGCTGGGGCAGTGGTTGGGGGTGGCTAGGCAGTGGCTGGGGCAATGGTTGGGGGTGGCTGAGGGTGGCTGGGGATGGCTCAGGCAGTGGCTGAGGGTGGCTGGGCAGTGGCTGGTGCAGTGGCTACAGTGGTCCCAGAGTGGTGACCAGGGGCCACTACAGCATGAGCCACTCCCTAGAGCACCTGCAGCTCTGGTGCCTGGGACAGAGATCACAGGGTTCCAGGGGGCGGCCATGACCTTGTTTCTCTGGACGGCACTTGGCTGTGTCTGCGCCCAGTCGTCCGCTCTTCCTGCTCTGCGAGGAGGTGGGTGCTGGTCAGGACACACCCCGGACGTCCGCCGCCTGCTGCAGGTACCCCATCCTCGGGGACGTGCCGCCCAGTCTGTGCGGCGGTCAGGCTCTTCTCTGTGCTCCATGCAGGAGGCCCAGCGCTGACCCCCAGCCCTGCTCAGAGCGGGGACCCTACTGCGTGGACGAGAACACGGAGCGCAGAAACCACTACCTGGACCTCGCCGGGATTGAGAACTACACGTCCAGATTCGGCCCTGGTATGTCCTGGAGGCCACCCTGGGCGCGAGGCGCCGGCTGTGGGTGCCCATTGAAGGTCCTGCTTCCTGCAGCCCTGAGTGCAGGGGGACCCTGCCCCACCCCGCCTGGCACCCAGGTCCTTCCACAGCTACCTGTTGGTCGTGACTGCCTCCTGGCTACCTGTTGGTGCCGCCCAAAAGCAAGGCGGGCGCCCCGTCCAGGTGTGTGTGTATGGCAGGGGGAGTACCTGGTTCAAAATGAGATGGAAGACGGGTTTGCATTCAGGAAAACCCTGCCTTGGGGTGAGAAGTCAGTATTTTAGGGTCGAATCACCAGCTCACTCAGCAGAGGGGTTGTCCAGTAGTGTGGACGGCAGGCAGTGTGGACGGCAGGCAATGTGGACGGCAGGCAGGCAGTGTGGACAGCAGGCAGTGTGGACGGCAGGCATTGTGGACGGCAGGCAGGCAGTGTGGATGGCAGGCAGTGTGAACGGCAGGCAGTGTGGACGGCAGGCAGTGTGGACGGCAGGCAGTGTGGACGGCAGGCAGTGTGGATGGCAGGCAAGCAGTGTGGACGGCAGGCAGTGTGGACGGCAGGCAGTGTGGATGGCAGGCAGTGTGGACGGCAGGCAGTGTGGACGGCAGGCATTGTGGACGGCAGGCAGGCAGTGTGGATGGCAGGCAGTGTGGACGGCAGGCAGTGTGGACAACAGACAGTGTGGACACCAGGCAGTGTAGATGGCAGGCAGGCAGTGTGGACAACAGACAGTGGACAGCAGGCAGGCAGTGTGGACGGCAGGCAGTGTGAACGGCAGGCAGTGTGGACGGCAGGCAGTGTGGACGGCAGGCAGTGTGGATGGCAGGCAAGCAGTGTGGACGGCAGGCAGTGTGGACGGCAGGCAGTGTGGATGGCAGGCAGTGTGGACGGCAGGCAGTGTGGATGGCAAGCAGCGTAGACAGCTGGCAGCCTGCCCAGCACCCATTTATTTCTGACCAGCAGCACCCTCGTGTGGCCTGCATGGAGATTATTGGACTAAAGCCCAGGCCGCTTCCCAAGGACTGGGGCCAAGTCCCTCTCCTAACCCCGGCTCCAGGAGTCCCCAGGGGCAGGAGGGGTGGAGCTGGATCGGGGTCACGGGCTCGGTGTGCTGTGTGCTGACGCTGAACTGGGCCATTCTGTGCATGGGGCTTGCACTGCACCTTGTGAAGGTGGAAGCCCTGGGTCCTTCTGGAATCTGTTTTGTAATGAGGGTTTAGGGGACGTGAATCCTGGGGGTGCCCTCCCTGACATAACCTGGCTTTCTGCCATGGGGCCCCAGGCAGGGTCTCAGCTGTGCGAGGAGAGAAGCTCCGCTCCCAGGACACGCAGTGGGGATGGGGCTAGAGGAGTCGGCCTTTGCAGGGAGCTGTGGAGCCAGGCAGGTCATCCCCGGTGGCCGGGCCCCTTCCCTTCAGGGCTGGTGGCCGTCTGACTGCAGACTTGGCTAACAGGCTGGCCTCAGATGGGACACCTGGCACAGCTCTTCCAGTGGGCCTTGGGCCGTTTCGGAGGAGATGGGAACCTGGGCCTGCACTCCCAGGGCCTCACACTCTGACCTGTGTCCGCAGGGTCCCCTCCTGTACAAGCCAAGCAGGAGCCCCAGGGCAGGGCCTCGCACCTCCAGGCCCGGTCCCGCTCCCAAGAGCCGGACACACACGCCGTGCACCACCGCAGGTCGCAGGTGCTGGTGGAACACGTGCCATCCTTGGAACCTGCTGCCCGGGCCCTGGACCCACAGCCCCGGCCAAAGGGGCCGGAGAAGCAGTTCCTCAAGTCCCCCAAGGGCTCCGGGAAGCCGCCTGGGGTGCCAGCCAGCAGCAAGTCCGGGAAAGCCTTCAGCTACTACCTGCCGGCCGTCCTGTCCCCCCAGGCCCCTCAGGACGGCCACCACCTCCCGCAGCCTCCCCCGCAGCCCCCACCGCCACCCTACGGCCACAAGCGGTACCGCCAAAAGGGCAGGGAGGGCCACTCGCCACTCAAGGCCCCACACGCCCAGCCTGCCGCAGTGGAGCACGAGGTGGTGCGGGACCTGCCGCCCACGCCAGCGGGAGAGGGCTACACGGTGCCGGTGATCCAGCGGCACGAACACCACCACCACCACGAGCACCACCACCACCACCACCACCACCACTTCCACCCGTCCTAGTGCCGCCGCCAAGCACACCTCGCTCCAGCACACCACGGCCCGCACCCTCGGGACGGGGAGCCCAGCACCCCCAACCTCCGACAGCAAACAGCAACTGACTGCAGGTGCTGGTGTGACGGAGGCGGCACAGCTTGGACACGCGGACAAGGCCCAGGGGCCCTCTGCTCTCCTGCCCTCGATGCCACGTGGCGGTGAACACATCTGGGCCGCTGCGTTTCCTGGCTCTAAGGCTCATCTGTGTCACCCATAAAACTACTTTCCTTTACAATTCCAAAATGAGGTCCTAGAGTGCGCAGGGAACGCCCGGATGCTTGGGGTGGGTGTTCCCCCCGGGCTTCAAGCAGTGGCCTCCGTAGGCTGTCCCAGTGCGAGGCTGGGAGCGAATGGAAAAGCTGAAGCTTTGCCTGGCTTGTGCATCATGAAGTCAGAGGGGACAGGGCCAAGGGGAAGCAGCTTGTGCTTAGCAGGGAGCATCCGCGGCTCCCTGCAGGAGGCCAAGCAGCAGACGTAGCAGAAGGCAGCAGCGCTAGAAAGAGAAGTGCCAGAGTGGGGAACCCAGACCAGCGAGGAGGGACCACAGGGCACAGGGAGCCCCGACGAGCGAGGAGGGGCCACAGGGCAGCATGCGGCGGTGGAGGTAGGCCCTGGTCCCGGAGCCACAGCAGCTCAGGTGGATGCAGGACACAGTCAAGGCGGGGAGGGGCAGGGCGACAGATGCTGGGGAGAGGCAGAGGCTTGCGCTTGGTGCGGCCCAGAACACGGGGACTTGAACATTCACTGTCCAACACTCACGGGGCGGCTTCTGTGACGTGTCAGCTTTGGAGAAAAGTGTGTCCTCCTGCAAGGGTCAGGAGAGGGTTGCAGGGTTGAAGGACGTCCCAGTGACATTTCTGAGTCTTGCAGCTTGCGGGGGTCCACATGGTTACCCTGAACAGGAACGTGCGGGCGCTTTCCAGGATCTGGTGGGCCCGTGCCAACATTTCTGAGTCTTGCAGCCTGCAGGGGTCCACGTGGTTACCCCGAACAGGAACATGCGGGCGCTTTCCGGGATCTGGCAAGCCTGCACAGCAGTTTTGCGTTTACATTCCTCATTCTGTTTTTAAAGATAAAGCAAATTGATGCCAACTGGTGACAGATGTTTTTCAGGCCTAATAAATATATCTGCATTTTGTACCATGCCACACCTTGTATTAAAACAAGCTTTTCAGAGAGAGATGGTCGGTGCTGTGGTCGGTCGGTCCCCTCCGCCAGCCCGTGGCCGAAGGCGTGGAGAGCAGGCTGCCTGCGTGGGGCTCTGGGAGGAAGTGCGCCTGTTCGTCTCGGCTTAGAGGACGGTAAATTTACATGCACACACACAACTCCATAATTACAGGTAGGCTTTTTTGTTTTTCCATTTTACTGCTCTAAGAAAACCCCGAAGTTCAGTTCACGGTAACAGGAACACGAGGCTGCGCGAACCCAGCTTTATGGAGAGAAGCTGGGCTCTGTGTGAACAGGAATCTGTGGAGAAGCCACGGCCTTTGCCAGCTTATTTGCTGCTTCTCTGTGGACAATGTGCCCTGCTCCTGGGTGTTTACAGACCCCTCGGGACTGCCCAGTGGTGTCTCCTGTGAGCACAGGGAGGGATTTTCGGGGTTCCTGAGGCCAGAGCGCTCACAGCGTTTCCAGGCACTTCCGAGCCCCTGGAGGCACTGCCTGGCCTGGTGCCTGGCAGCCCCTGGTTTGGCGATGACTGCATCTCACTCATGTGGCACTTGCTTTGGGGATGACACACGAGGAAGATTCATCTGGGGGTGCAGTGATGTCACACGTGGCCTCACGCTGAGGGGACCTTGTTTGTTTAGTCCCGGAGGACCTATCAGACCCCAAGTGACATCGCCGACTGGAGATCCCTGCACACCCTTTGGGCCAGGCTCAGCCAACCGACTGGGGAGGAGGGAGGCTCTGCCAGGCCTGGGCTTCAGCCTGCTTTGCCTCTAAACCTTGGTGTTAAAAACGAAAACGGTCAGTGCAGACGAAACTCCAGCAAACACAAGACAGGAGCAGAGTTGTTCTGGTCTGGTGCTCAAAGAGCCCCGGAAACAGTCGCTGACACCACTGCCAACTCCAGCTGCTGGGGCCTGCCTCACCCAGCAGGGCCCTTGGTGCCTCAGGGTGCCACACTTGAGCCTGAACGAGGTAAGGGGAATGGACAGGGCTTGGGTGTATGTCCCCTCCAAGTCACATGTTGAGATGTGATCCGCGGTGCTGGGTGGGGCCTGTGGGAGGGGTTTGAGCCACGGGGGTAGATCCCTGGCAAATGGCTTGGCGCCCTCGCCATGGTGATGAGTGAGCTCTCATTCTGAGTTCGTGGGAGATCTGGTTCTTTAGAGCAAGGGCTCCCAACCCCCAGGCTGTGGATTGCTACCGGTTTGTGGCCTGTTAGGAACGGGCCACACAGCAGGAGGTGAGCAGTGGTGAGGGAGCACGACTGCCTGAGCCCCACCTCCTGTTAGATCAGTAGGGGGATTAGATCCTCGTGGGCCTTCGAACCCTGCTGTGAACTGCGCATACGAGGGATCTAGGTTGGGTGCTCCTTATGAGAATCTAATGCCTGATGATTGGAAGTGGAAGTTTCATCCTGAAACCATCCCCCCACCCCGTCTGTGGAAAACTTGTCTTCCATAAAACCAGTCCCTGGTGCCAAAAAGGTTGGGGACTGCTGGGTTAAAGGAACTGGCACCTCCCCCTCTCTCTTCTGCTCTGACCATGTGACATCCCTGCCCCTCCTTTGCCTTCTGCCTTGAGTGGAAGCTTCCTGAGGTCTCCCCAGAAGCTGAGCAGATGCAGGCACCGTGCTTGTACATCCTGCACAACGGGGAGCCAAATACACCTCTTTTCTTTATAAATACCCCAGTGCCAAGTATTCCTTTATAGCAATGCAAAACAGACTAACACAAGAACCACAACCCCCTCCAAAAAAAACCCTGCAAAAAACACACATGCACAGAAAGTGAGCCAGTGCTGAATGGGTGTCATTCATTAAACACCCACGTGTAAAGATTGGTGTGTCTCGTCAGTTATGCTGCAGCAGCTTGGCCTGGGCCTGGGCGAATTGTGTGTGTGAAGCTGTTGGGTACCATGTCCAGCAGGCCTGGCACGTGGCAGATGGGAAGGGACACAGCACAGGATGGCATCAGGTCCTGCTCTGGCTCCCGGGTCACACCCGTCGGGGGACGTGGGTGCCACTAGAAGGAAGGCCATGCATCACTGCAGGCGAGACAGAGGCGGAGGCTCCTCCGAGGACTCCCGGCACACAGCCTGCTCCTGGGGCAGCTCTACCTGCCGTTCGGCCAGGTCTTCCCACCATGCTGGCGCCAGGAAGGCTTTGCTGCAGGAGACCGGGTGACAGAGGTGACACAAGGACAGAGGCCTGTGTCACAGAAACCAAGAGCTTTGTTCTTTCTTACGTTTGTGTAGACTTTGACTAGCAGATGATCTTGTAGCTGAACCAGCCTGTATCTGAATGAGTGGGAGTGACCTGGTGTAAATTAGTGAGTGAATGGGTGAAGGATGAGTGGGTGAGTTAGGGAATGAATGAATGAATGGGTGAATAAATGAATGGAACAGTGACTGAGTTTGTGAATGATAGCGATGAGTGAGGGGCTGAGGGGTAAATGAGTACGAGTAGGCGAATGAATGGGGTGGGTGACCGTGAGTGGTGAGTGGGTGAATGAATGGGTGAGGCGGGGCACGGGTGGATGAGCAGTAAGTGAATTAGTGTGCAGATGAGTGGGAGAACGACTGGGTGAGTGAATGAGGGAACGAGGGAACGAGTGGGTGACTGCTCTAGCCGAGTTCTTGCTCCTTGGGAAGCACCCACTGAGGCGAGGAGGCAGCCTGGTTTTCGGGTTCCCAGGGAAGGGGACACCTCGGGGTCTCTGACTGGGCCCTGGTCCCAGACGTGTGGGTATCAGTGGGTCCTCAAACCTCCCTGCTGGAATTTGTGAGCACGTGGCCCTCAGGACAGCAGGCCCACCCCAGCTGGCCACTCCTGTGCTCCAAGTCCCGGGTGTGGATTCCTGGGTGCAGCCAGCACTCACCCGTCAGGGGTCTGAGGACAACGCTGCTCTCACGGTCACTCTCCTGTGGCCTGAGAGCCAGAGCAGGACCCGCCACCCTCCTGTGCCGTGTCCCTTCCTGTCCACCATGTGTCAGGCCCTCTGGAGACGGTGCCCAACAGCTTCACACACATAATTCACCCTTCGACACACACGAGGCAGTGTTCCAGCACGTTCAGTCACGTAAGCTTCACCACAGCCATTTCGGAACATTTTCACCCCAAAAAGAAATCCATACCCCATGAGCAGCCTCCCCCCATCCCCCATCTCCCCCATTCCCTCAGCCCACCCCCGGCACCTGTCAGTGCACACCCTGCCTCTGTGCCTGGCCCGCTCTGGCATTTCGCGTTAAGTGGAGTCCCGCAGCGTGAGACCCCTTGTGTCCAGCTTCCTCCAGAGCGAGAGGCTTCCAAGCTTGGCTCCTGGTTCTAGCTGGATGAGGCCCACAGCAGGCACAGCCTGCATGGACTCAGCATGTTCTCAGACCGCGTCCAGTTTGGCTGCTGTGAACCTGCGTGCACCCGTTCCTGAGGCCGTGCCACACACCAGGAGTGGACCTGCTGGGGAAGGGGCAGCTCTGTGTCTCGCACTTTCAGGAACCACAGGCCCTTCCCATGTGGCTGCAACCCCGCAAGAAGGGTCCGATTCCGCACGTCCTCACCGTGGTTCTCCACTGTTTTGGCTGTGGCCAATCACAGGCGTGAGGTGGCATCTCACCGCGTTAGAACGTGCTGTCCCCACTCAGGTCAACTCTCTGGGGCCTCCATCCTTATATAAATTATAAATCAAATGGCTGGGCACGGTGGCTCACGCCTGTAATCCCAGCACTTTAGGAGGCTGAGGTGGGCAGATCACTTGAGGTCAGGAGTTTGAGACCAGCCCGGCCAACATGGTGAAACCCCATCTCTAGTAATATACAAAAATTAGCTGGGTGTGGTGGTGCATGTCTGTGATCCCAGCTATTCGGGAGGCTGAGGCAGGAAAATAGCTTGAACCCGGGAGGCAGAGGTTACAGTGAGCTGATATGGCGCCACTGCATTCCAGCCTGGGCAACAGAGACTGTCTCAAAAATGAATACATAGATTGGGTCATTTTAACATGCAGCACTAGGAAGTTTGGGGTAAGGTCAGTTCCAAACTGATGACATGATTTAAAGCCCTCGTCCGATTCATATGGTCACTCTCCAGCCACCTGCGTTGGCTGTGGCTGGTCAGCCCTGACGCTGCTGCTAGAGAAGGGGCGGCTAGTACCATTTTCTCCAGTTGTCTAACTTTTATGCTGAATGAGACTCGAGAGATTCTTCAGCATACTCAGATTTCATCGGACTTTATTTTTCTACTAACAAAATCATACAAAGAACAAAGACAGGGAACCTACAAAAGGAAACGGAGTCAATTATAAATGGCCGTAGTTACTGGTTACATGGAGTTGATAACAGAAAGGATGCCTGTTGCTTGCTTGCAGAGGCTGCAGCCCAGGGTGGAGGCAGAGCTGAGCCCTCACGAGCCATTTGGTGTGCGGGACTGAGCGGCCTTCAGAGGCATCCGGCACACAGGGCTGTTCTCCAGCCACCAACCGACATTCAGAGCCAGCACCCAGCGGCCACTGTGCCTCTAGCCTGCTCTCCTCCAGGTGCAGGGGACACAGGACCTGCTGGCCCCATTCATACACGGAGGAGAGTTTTGCTGCTTAACTCACACTTAGCCAAGGCAGGCAGAGGCTGTGGGAACTGCTGAGCCCCGCTGTGATGTCCGGGACATGCTCTAGGCCTCCGTCACTCTACAGCAATGCCAGCCTGGTGCGGAAACCACTGTCTGGAGGCACAAGTGCAGCCTCTGCCCTGATTTGAACTTCGTTGATGGGGCTGATTCCCTCGGGAGACCGTGCAAGCCGGACGCAGCCCGAGGCCTGGCCATCTGGGGCCTCCAGTATAGAAGCAAGCTCTTTATGGACAACCTCCTTACCATGTAACTCCCTGGGGTGTTTAAATAAATAAATACGCCACACACAAAGGAAGGCCCAAGTCGGTGCCACTGCTCGCAGTCTGCAAATGTGACCACAGCCTGTAAAGCAAACTCACAGCGGAAGTGCAAAGTGTGCTGGGCCCTTGAAAGGTATCTCTTCAGTGCCGCCGCCGCCGCCGCCTCCACGCAAGGCACAGGCCATGGAGGGGACGCCCGGGACTCAGCCAGACAGGTCCGACGCCAGGCGCCACTGCTGCCCGAGGACCTCCCACGCAGGGGCCGTGTCCACCTTCCCTGGAGCGCCCGGGTGGGGATGGCACGTGTGAGCCGGCTCAGAGGCTGAACCATGTGCCGTGCTCCTGGGGTGGGGTGGGATGGAGAGTCCTGGCTGTCATGGGCCGTATGGGAACTCGGTGTTCACTCCGTGTGCGTGTGCCCCTGGGTTTCAGTGCATTCACCTGTGCGAGGCACTGACGGCAGCGGTGGCTGTGGGCTGGGCCCTGTCAGTGCTTATGAAAAGAAGTGGCTGGTTTTCTGAAGGCGGATGGAGACTCGGATGGCTACGAACACAGCCCGGCATGGCAGAGCCACAACTGGGGGCTCCTTCCTGGAGCATAGGCCCTGACGAACACACCGTGTTCACCACACACACAACAGATGATCCACCATATTCCAGAAAAGCTGAGTTCCCTTTCCAGATGGCCCCAGCCCACGCCTCAGCTCGTGGAACGCGGGCCTGCTGAGCCCAGATGCTCCCACACGAGGGTGACACGGGCATGGACAGAGTCCTCCAGCCTCCCTGCCTTGAGGTGCAGAAACACAAAGACAGTCAAGGAACACAGCGACTCGGAGGTGACCAGGGCCCTGAGCGGAGCCACGGCCAGGGCTGACGTTTCACCTTCATCACCAGGGACAGCTTCAGCTCCGGGTGCTCTTCCAAGAATGTTCTGGATGGGGTAGAAATGCAACCTAACCACTGGGTAAGTCCAGCCAAGAAAAGAACTTCCAGAAACCAAGGCGAGGGCTCGCTGGCGTCTTGTGACCTGCGAGAAGATGCGGCCACGTCCAGGTCACTCCTGCAGCAGTGTCTGCCCTCGGACGCAAGGAAATCGTCCAGCCGCGCCCTTGCTGGTTGAGCCTGTCGTTTAAGGCTGCTGAACAGGAGAGCCCCAGGTGACGGGCCTAGAAACTTCCGTAGGAAGCCCCACGGGCAGGTTGGGTGGCATCACTGGGGGACAGGTGTGTTTGCTGTTTCCCTGGGCCAAGCCCAGGTGCAGGCCACCCACGCCGTCCTCCGTGCCCGTCCCAGCGTGCCGCAACGCTGTTGGGCGTTAGGAGTAGATGGTGATCACCTCCCGGCCGCCACCCCTGACCAGGAGGACTCTGTTCAGCCCCTCGGTCAGGACCTCAAGAAACTCCATGTCTGTGGTCAACAGAGTTAAGGCCAGAGCTGATCTCACCTGGGCGTGTGTAGCTGGAATCGTGTTGGGAGCGAGGTTTTATCCTCTTCCTAGTTAGCTAAGATTTGATTTGTGAAAGCCAGAGCCAAGGTGAGAAGAGGGGTGGGGATTAGAGAGACCCCCGGGCACAGAGAGGCAAGGCAGGGGAGAGAGAGGCCGGTGCTCAGGAAAGAGAAGGAGCACCGTGGCCACAGGAAGGATGAGCAGAGACAGCGACAGAGCCCACGGTGCTGACCCCACGACAGGGAACCCCAGCCAAAGGACTGGGTCCTTGCCAGTCTCTAGGGGACCTGGGCCACAGCTCCTGACCAGGACCCGCGGAGGACATGCCCTCACTGGCCCCAGCTCTTGGTGCCGACCTGGCAGGGATGTGCCAGGCATCGCCCTGTCTGTGCCAATACGCCCAGATGCACCGCGGAGTTCTCCTTCCCAACAAAGCACAAATTCCCAAAGCTGCGGCTAATTGGGGCCTTAAAGCCGAGCTGGGCTCTTCACCTCCCACCATCGTCCGGGCAGGGTGGGGCCGAGCCCCAGCAGAGGTCCCACGATGCACAGCCGCTGTGGGGGTGCACAACAGGGAGCCTCCCAGCCCCAGGGCAGCCCTGAGCACCCGGAGACAGTGGGGCTGGTACTGTAGTCGGGTCCTCCCTCTCCCACACCAATGCAGGGTTGGCCTCAACTCTGGCCCCGTCACCACTGGCCTCAGAGCCCCACTCCATCCCAGTCGCAGCTCCCAGGGCCTGGGGCTGAAGGAGAGGCGGGAAGCCAGTCTCGCTCACAGGACCCACAATCCCAGGTCTCAGTGAGAAGCCGCCAGGGGATGCCCACATGCCCAGCAGGCACACTGCGGGGAAGGATACAGTTCTCGTCTCCCTGCCGGTTTTTGGGGGGCCCTGGCATGTTGAGCAGGACCAGTTGTGCGTCCTGGGACTTGTTGAGGACGACGCCATTGAGCTTCACAGCCGTGTGCATCCGCCTGACGTTGGACTGGTCCCTGCGGGGGAGGTGGGCACGGTCAGCGGGCAGCAGGTGCGCCCCACGCTCTGGACATGAGGCTGAGCCGAGCCCTGATGAGCCACATTTACACGCGCTGGAAAGGGCTGTGTGAGTCAGGATCAGGCGGTTCCTCTGACCCTGAAGGATGCAGAGGCGGCCGCTCTGAGCGAGAGGCGCTGACTGCAGCGGGGCGGCTGTTCAGCAGTGGGTGCTTTGGCCTCCAGGCACCTAGAACTCAGCACACTAAGGCTGCCAAGCTTCTAAGGGCTAGTCACACGACACAAACAACAAGCGCTTTCTCAACTACATCTACGTCTGCGAAGCAGGCAGAACAGAGTGGAAACCGTCTGGGTGTCCCGTGTGCCTGACGCCTTCAAGGCTGACATTTCTCTTGACATTCACGGCGTTGCCCCTAAACCCCATGTCAGACGCTGCCAAGCACCACCTGTCAGGCTGAGCACACGTGGCCTCCTCTCCCCTCCTCTCCTCTCCCCTCCCCTCCGGTCCTCTCCTCTCCTCTCCTCTCCTCTCCTCTCCTCTCCGAGGGTCCTGATACGACTGGGTCCAGGGCCCAGAAGCTCAGGAAGGAAAGACCCCGAGGAACCCCCGGCCTGTGCAGCCATCGCTGCTGAAGCTCTCGGGGGGGCAGGGTCTGCCGAGAACTCAGCTGGAGGCACAGGCGCTCACAGTGGCCACTATTGGGGTCCCCTCCCACAGCCCACCCTGCCCCTGCCTGGCCAAGGGCTAAAGGACAAGCACTTCCACTGTGTGGCCGTCCAGCCCCGGCCTTCCGTCCTCACTGACAACGCAGCTCTGCTCCACGGCCCTCCCTGTCTGCTCTCCGAAGCTGCCGTGGCCAGTCCATGTCTCAAAGTGTCCCTGGCAGCCTGGGCCCGGCCGCGGCCCCCCAGGAGACTCCCCAGCCAAGCAGGTTTGGGGACACTGCAGAATCAAGCTGTGCAGTGCTCAGGCCCCTGCGGGACAGAGCTTACCTCCCTCCTCTACCCCATGGTCCCCTCCCTAGGCAGGCCCCGAAACCGCAGCAGAACTGGCGTTCCAGGAAGCCACCTCGGGAAACGCCGGCAGAGGGCAGCCCTAGGGGAGCACTCGCGTTTCTGTGTTGGAAAAACCCGGCCCGTGTGTGGACCTGCAAGTCAGAGCGGGTCTCAGGCCAGCTGCAGTCAGCACAGTCGTGACCGTGGCCCCCTGGGGAGGTCACCAGTGCCCTGGACGCAGAGGGGCGGCGGCGGACAGACAGAGGCCGCCCATGCAGGGTCACGGAGAGGCCCCACGGACGCCGTCCAGGCTCACGCCCTTTGATCCACTTGACCCTTAAGCCAAATAAACCTGATCACAACCACCAATTTCCAGGAGGAACACGGAGAGGCCTTTCATCTCCTCTCCAGCTTGGTCTAATTACAGATGGGGTCTCTGTCCACAGTACAGTCAAGGGGCTTTCGTCACAGGAACTTGGAACTTTGAATTCGACTTCTGGATAGACCACAATTACCAGTGTGTCTGGGGACAAAGAGCAACGCCAGGAAGTGAGACCAGGCCAGGGGCAAGGGGGGTCGGAGAAGGCAGCATGTCTACAGCAGTGAGTGCTGGGGGGAAGCAGGGACCTGTCCCTTGGCTGCTGGTGGAGTATGCCGGCTGCCACAGCAAGGAGGACCAGTGCAGACACAGGCACAGATAAGCACACTAATGTGTATACGCACGCACACATACATGCAGACACACTGACATGTACACACAGGCATGCAGTCACACTAATACACAAACACGTGCACACACTATCATGCACACACAAATAGGCGTGCAGTCATAATGTGCACACAAACAGGTGCAGACACACTAACATGTAAGACATGCATAGTATGTGCAGACATGCATACTAACACGTACGCAGACATGCACACAGGCAGGTACGTGTCCACCTGCAGGTGCGCTGACAGGTACATGCGAGCACGCACACAAATGCACAGACATTCCTACGTGCGCTCCCAGTGACGTCACAGTAAGCTGCGCACATCTCACACCTGCACTGCCCAGAAGAGGTCAGGGCCCAACCTCCAGATCTTCGGAGGACTTCTAGCCCAACCCCAAGGAACTGCTGGGCCAGGAGAGTCAGTGCCGTCCCAAACGCACGCCCCACATGAACACAAAGCCCATGCTTCGTCCATTCTGGCCCACCTTCTCCTGACCCTACAGGCCTGTGGGGACCTGCCCCTGCCCCAGCCCAGGAGAGGCAAGCCCTGGTGCTGGGAGGAGGCACAGGTGCCACTGCAGGTCCCCGAGTGTGCGTGCATGTGTGTGTCAAACCCTACTCCTGGGTCTGCGTCCTCATTCTGCAGCTTTAATTAATACGCTATTCTGAAGGCACTTTCAGATTCACAGAATGGAGCAGGAAGTACAGGGATTCCCTACACGCCTCCCACACAGCTGCAGTTTCTCAAGTCTGATTAATTCAGATTTCAGGGTTAAAGATAAAAAGGGAAGTGTGGCCACTCAGCCAAGGCGTTCCTCACTCAGGCCCCAGGCACTGCCTGCCCACAAGGAAAACACAACCCAGGCGGTTACTGGCAGGGGCAGGCAGGGGACAGAGACAGCGTCGAGGACTCCCAGGGAGCAGCTTGGGGGTCCGTCCAGGGTGCTCCCTCCCACCCACCCCGGAGCTCAGACACAAGCAGCTCCCACCCCAGGGTCCGACCACACAGAGAACTGATCTGCAACCCTCTCCGCCTGGAGACTGAACGGTCAATCCCCAGGGTGTACGGCTTTAACATGGAAGGCATTCCATGTGGGGCGCAACTCAGCTAGCGCCCGACCTAAAAGGACGTGGAAGGACTGATGGGCCCTGCAAGGCGGACGCCTCCCCTCCACTCTGGAGCAGCTCGGCCACCTCCCAGGTCTCAGTTCCTGGGCCTCACTGACGGGCCCTGTGAGGCATGCGCCTCCCCTCCACTTCGGAGCAGCTCGGCCACCTCCCAGGTCTCAGTTCCTGGGCCTCACTGACGGGCCCTGTGAGGCACGTGCCTCCCTTCCACTCCGGAGCAGCTCGGCCACCTCCCAGGTCTCAGTTCCTGGGCCTCACTTAGGAAGAGGCTTCAGGTGTGTGCTGGAGCCACCGTGAACAGAGGGGAGCAAAGGCAACAGGAAGTTGATGTGAAAGCCGCAGCAGCGCTAGGTAAGCTCTGGCCACACTCGGATGCACACAGGCCAGCGTGCACAGGGCAAGCACAGGCCTGGAACACACACACACAGACACACACAGGCCATGCACACACAGGCATGCAGGGCAACCGGGCCCGGGAGGCAACCTGGTAGTAGCGAGTGGACTTACAGGTTTCCCCATTCTCTATGCAGCAGAGAAAAACAAGAGTGCGTTACTGACTTCAGAGGTGAGCACCGGGGCTGTTCCAGACATCACGGCTGCCGGGGAGAAGGCCACCTCGTCCCACCCCACAGGGCCTGGGAGCCCCCAGTCCTTCCTGAGAATCCAGCTTTAGGATCTGGCTCCAACCCCAGGTGAGAGGTGTCTCTGGTGCTGTCACCCTGGGACTCAAAGGCTGCGTCTGCAGAACCAGACCCACACCCCCAAGGACCTTGTCCAGCCCCGGTGTTCGCAGCCCAAGGCCACAAGTGGGAGCCTTGGCGTGGGGCAGGCCCTGGGGCCTGACAGCAGCCTGAACTACCCACAGGGTGAAGGCCAGGAATTCCGTGCCCGCCGGCACACACCTCCTCGCCTCCATGGAACACTCATCTGCCTGCCACAGTGAAGCTTGCACAGCAGAGCAGAGCAGGCCTGGCTGCAGGGCTGACTTCGGGGCCGGCCTAGGTACCAGGAGGACCACTTGGCACCCAGCTGTGTGGTTAACACTGGGGCCCAGCCTAGGTCCTAGAAGGACCCCTCAGCGCCCGGCCTCAGCACTAGAAGGACCCCTCAGCGCCCGGCCTCAGCACTAGAAGGACCCCTCAGCGCCCGGCCTCAGCACTAGAAGGATCCCTCAGCGCCCGGCCTCAGCACTAGAAGGATCCCTCAGCGCCCGGCCTCAGCACTAGAAGGACCCCTCAGCGCCCGGCCACGGGGTCGAACTCAGGGCCCGGCCTTGGCAGCAGCAGGACCCCTCAGTGCCCGCTCAGGCGGCTCCCTATTCTCTAACGGGCCCACTGGCCTGCGGGGTTGCCCCGAAGCTCTTCAGTGGTCAGGGAAGGGACCCTGTCCTCACTGTCGGGTCAGCACTGCCAGGATCTGTCACATGCGCGGACACTCACGGCTTCATGCTGAAGAGGTCTTTGAACCCAGACAGGCTGGTGTCTCTGTTCCTGTACTTCTCGGCAATCAGCTTCTCCCTGGTCCAGGTCATCTGCACCTTGTCTGGCGTAGGCAGCGCTTGGGTCCTGGCCGCTGCTGCGGTGTGGGACGCACTGTTCCTGTCGTGGATCAGCTGGGCCTGGTGGGACCGGGATTCGTTGAGACCAGCCAGTCTCAAAACTCCCCCGGGCGAGAACGACCCGGGACGCCAGGCCAGAGGCGAGGCCAGCCCACAGAACCAGAAGGGCCCTGCGTGCCTGACCCGGGACCCAGCCTGGCTTCCCACACTGGCCCTGCGCCGCTCCCGCGGCTGCCTCCCTCCTCCCAGGCTTCCCGACCAAACGCTCACTTCCTCCTCCCATCTTCACCCCCTCACCGTCCCGCCCTGGCCCTGAACTGGAGAGAAAGGCCCCACGACCCCGTGCTGACAGGAGGGGACACGTGCTGGGAGAGTCTCCCCCTACCTGGCGGGGCTCCACACACACTGTGTTCGCCCGAGACCACCCGCTCGCCCACACAACCGGCATGCAGGCGTCCCTGTCTCAGGGAGGCTCGGGGCAGGTGGGGCCGTGCCAGCATCCAGGCCCTGTCCCAGGGAAGCAGGCTGTGTCTGACCAGCCAGGGGACGTTTGGGGGCCAGCCAGGCTGACTGGGGCCCTGTGGGGCACCGTTGGGGCCAATGACAGGGCCGGCCCCATAGGTCACTTCGGATAATCCAAGGAAAATGAGAACACCGTCCGCCCCTCGCTGTAGGCGCCGAAGGGGAAGTGGTGCCCTCACTGCGAGGTCGCACCAACGGCACAGTCCCTGGTGGTTGAACACCCTCCACGGGGTCCTCCCTCCCTCCCTGTACCCTTCACACCCTCCTGCTGTTGTGGCCAGTCTGAAGGGGAGGCCAGTGGGAGCTCCCAGACACGGGTGCCACCTTGGAAGTGATATTTACACATGTGCCGGAATGGCCACCTCTCCCACCGTGGCTAGAGCCCTGCCTGAGTCTGTGCCGCAGCCCGGGGGAGCCGCTCGTCCCGGGGGCTTCAGGAGTCTGTGAGCCCCGGGATGATTTTAAAAAGCCAAAGGCCCAGAGTGATTTCACTGGACCAGGTTCTTCCTCCCCAAATAAACATGCTTAACTTGGATGCCAGTCCTTCCAGAAAGGGAAGAGGCTGGCACAGATTGGGGAGGGCCTGGGGCTGCCTCCCTCTCTGGACATGGACAGCAGGCCCCAGGCCTCTACTCACTGTGGCTGGCCCTGCAGTCACCTCACAGCCCGGCCCAGCCTAAATTTCCCGTGGCCTTCAACGCGAAACCAGAGCCCAAGGGCTGCCCGCTCTCGCCAGAGCCAGCGCCGCCCACCTGGCCCTGAGGGCCACCGTGTAGGGCACTAGAGGGTGACCAGCCAGCGTCTGCACAGTGGCTCAGCCAAACCCCGGCCTCTGCAGAGCAGCGATACCTGCAACCCCGCCCTGGCCCAGCAGGCGCCCTTCGAGCTCGAGCTTGCCGTTCCCGCCCCCGGTCCCTCCTCGCTCAGCATTTGCCGACTCTCCACACTGAACTTCCCATCAAGCCGTGGGTGGATTCTTGCTCCTGGCTGGACCTGGGCTGAACCCTTGTGATGCCAGGGCGACCCTGCTGGAGCTCAGGGACCTGGCCTGGACAGAAACAGAGGATGTGGGTCCTCCCAGCACTCCTGGCTGCCCGGGCCGCCGTGGAAGGGTCTCTGTCCACAGACAAGCTGGGCACCCCCCCTGGTTCCCACATCTGTGCCCACCCTGACCTTCCCAGGGTCTGGGAGCGGGAAGAGCCGCGCTTCTCTGTTGGGGAGAGGGTGGTCCGGCTGGCAGCGCATATGGCCCCATACACAGACCCGTGTACTGCAGGTTCCTGCTGAGGCTGAGGCCCCAGGGCAGGCAAAGCCTCTGTCCCTGCCGCTGCTGCCACTGTAGTCTCAGAAAACCATCGCCTGCACCTGGTCTGCAGACACAGACACGTGTGTGATGCCAGCCTGGTGGGAGCCACGAAGACCCCACGGGGCCGTGACCTCACAGAGCTGAGCATCCTGCTACCAGGCGACCCCCACACCGTCCTCCGGCGTGAAGTGACCCCAGAAACGCCTGCCCTCAGGGTCTCACAGTGGCCACGGGGCCCAGCCCAGTGTAGCTCAGGTGGACACACCTGGACATCCTCAGCAGCCTACAGGTACCCACGGAGCCCAAGCCTCTGCGGCTGGGCGAGCAGCTTCCATGTGCGGAGGCTGAGCAGGTCTGCATTGGTGGCAGGGTGTGGTGGCACCTCCTCTCCAGCTCACTTCCCTCCCTCCCCACACACTCACTCTCCCCTCCCACTTGGTCTTGGACAGGACAGAATCTGCGCACGCTGCGGGGAAGGGCGCTGAGGGGCTCTGGGGTTTCAGGCTGTGAGACGAAGCAGCCATCGTAAGAAGCTGCAGGCACTCATGTGGGCACTCATGCAGGCACGCATGCGGGCACTCATCTGGCTCAGAAGCCGCTGACCCTGTCAGAGGGCACTGCCCTTGGGGAGGGTCCCCACATCTCCCGCCTGCATCGATGCTCAGTCAGAAAAGCTAAGTTCAAAGGTCCCGGCCCTGTCCCTTCCTGTACGTGAGCGTGCCTCTGGCAGGCCGCCGCTCCTCTAACCAGGCACCCGCACGCCCAGGCTCTGACGCGCTCTGGCTCTGACCCCACTCCTGTGCTCCTGCAGGGCCTCTGCCACCTCCACGCGGACCAGGGGCTGAGACCGCAACGCAGCACCTGAGGAATGCTCCCTGGAGGACCCTCCTGGGCTGCAAGAGAGTCCCAGGAAAGACTCAGCGAAGCCGGCTGTACTTCTCAGAAAGTCTGATCTCTGTGGCCGCGGCCCCCACGCACCTCTCGCTCCCGCT